>NC_057345.1:183395065-184065690 GCF_016509475.1 Prionailurus bengalensis | reverse complement strand
GAGCTACCCAGGCGCCCCAGGAGAATATTTCATAATTACATGCGCTCCTTTCCTAACATCTCTGATTAGAAAAGAAAAACAAAAAGAGTCTTTGTTGAAATATGTTGCCCTTTGGGTCATTGTGTTGCTTGAAGAGTCTTCACTTTCTATTTCATGATAACATTTTCTTGTTCTTTCAGGTGTCTGGCTATTTTAAAACTACAGATCAAGCTTCTCGTCAGAAAAATTCAATCATGGTCATGGCTAAACCTTTTCCCCCTCCACTTTTGTCAATTTATAATGGTTTTATTCTACATTTCCAGATTTACATATAAATGGGTCGAGCTTTGGGACATATGTGACTTATGTGCATATTTTTGGAGTCTTTTTTTCCATTCTATAAACCATAAACATCAATGTAGAGCACTGGACATATTTCTAAGAGTTACAAAAATACTGTAGAGTCCAAAGAGATGATGATCTTTCAAATTACCTTTCCTTTAAGCTTGTCTTTCAAGCTTGTGTGCTTATTACCTTTTATCAATAAACATTAAAAAAAATTTTTTTTTAATGTTTATTTATTTTTGAAGGAGAGAGATACAGAGTATGAGCGGAGGGGAGGAGAGAGAGAGACACGGAATAATGATACAGGAAAAGCAGCTATTCCAAATGAAAATATGAGAGTCAGAATATTTCAGCCTAAGTTGGTGGAGAGAGGAGAATGTCAGTTGGTTGTAAAAAAAGGGACCTGTTTCTACTCCAGGCTCCAGGCTCTGAGCTGTCAGTACGGAGCGCGACTCGGGGCTCGAACTCACGGACCCCACAGACCATGAGACTATGACCTGAACCAAAGTCAGACCTTTAACCGACTGAGCCACCCAGGTGCCCCTATCAGTAAACATTTTTTACTGGAAAGGGACTCTGCTCATTTTTAGTATCGTTCATTATATATAATAGAGATTTGGGCTTAAAATTGCTCTTTTTCCTGAAAAGAAGCTGCATTCCCACATTCAGCATATGCCACTGAAAGACCTCACAATGTTTGTTTCACACCAAGGGAGAGGTAGTGATAAATATCCACAGTTAAGTTGAAATGGAAAGCAAAGGCACTGGGGATTCTAGGAATTGCTAGAGTCTTTAGGAGATGTTCCCTGTCATCGTTCAGAGGTGGACATTGTGTTACACCAAATATCCCAGCTGCACTCAGCTCTGGTTCTTCTGCACACACAGCTTCTTAAGAATGGCGAGTGGAAACAGGTGGAGTAGAAACACGTCCCTTTTTTACAACCAACTGACCTTCTCCTCTCTCCAACAGCTTAGGCTGAAATATTCTGACTCTCATATTTTCATTTGGGATAGCTGCTTTTCCTGTATCATTATGGAGAGCCACATCATTTTCTCTGTGATTCTTGAAAAACGAACATTATACTAGAATGCAAAAACATTGGCATCCTAGAAACATTAGTCTGTACCTTTCACAATAGTCTTCTGTGGCTTTCTTGTGGATGATTGATACTGAATATCAATAATAAAATATTTATGGGAAAATAGATTTCTGCATCTGGTTTAATCTGTTCTGTTTTAACTAGTTGTGTGTGTGTGTGTGCGTGTGTGTGTGTGTGTGTGTGTCTTTTCTCTGGAGGGTTGTGAGGTCTTTGGGAGCAGAGATCATATCTAAGCCATTTTTATTTCTCCAGCACCTAGCACAATGCTCTACATGTAGCGAGTGTTTAATATGTGTCTAACTGAAGGTGTGCTATTGTGCTATTATATGGTAATAGAAGCTGCTTCTAGTTTATATCAAGATTATGGGTTTTTTTTTTTTAGCGTTTAAATTTTTTTTAAGTTTATTTCTTTATTTTGAGAGAGAAAGAACGTGAGCAGAGGAGGGGCAGAGAGAGAGAGTGTGAGGGAGAATCCCAAGCAAGTTCTGTGCTGTCAGAGCAGAACCCAATGCGGGGCTTGATCTCACGAACCATGAGATTATGACCTGAGCCCCAAATCAAGAGTTGGGTGCTTAATTGACTGAGCCAGCCAGCTGCCCCTGTGTTTAACCATTTAAAAGATAGAACTAGGGGCACCTGGGTGGCTCAGTCAGTTAAGCATCTAACTCTTGATTTAGACTCAGGTCATGATCTCAGGGTGGTGAGATCAAGCCCTGTGTTGGGCTGCGCGCTAGGTTTGGAGCCTGCTGAAGGTTCTCTCTCTCTCCCTATACCTCTCCCACTGCCCCCCTATTCACATTCACTCTTTCTCTCACTCACTAAAAAAATAAGTAAAAATAAAAGACATAAGTAATTACTGACAATGAGCTATTCCTCATAAAAAATAAAGTATTCAAATAAAGGGTAGAGTAGTAAGGAGTGTTGTACCACCCTCTAGTTCCACTCAAGTAGCAGTGACTGGTTTTCCTTTCCTTTTACCAGCCCTGTTCTGGGTGTCAGTACTGCCACAAAGGGAATACTTATTAATTCCAGGGCCTTGAAAAGCAAGAGCATCCACATGGACTTTTAACTATGAGCCTGCAAAGTCTCAAGGCAGGAGCATGCATCCTTCTGCTGGAAAACTCACATTGGGAGATAGCTGTTGATGGATGACCTACACTCCATACTGACTGGAGTTTCTTGGTGGTGATGCCATTGGCCATTGGGGAAGGACAAGTCTCCACTTGTATGACCATTTAGCACACCTGGTCCTCAGACATTGTATGTCAGTCATTTCCCCACCCCTACCCTATTATTTTGACAACCAAAACTTCCCTACACACATTTCTAAAAGCCCACTTGGGAAGTGATTTTTTTCTTGGCTGAGAACCATTGCTAGGTAAACAGCAGAAATGTCATGTTTCTTCCAGTGAAATTCAATGCTTTGCAAGTGATCCAGGCTCTCCGGGGCCCATGGTAATTCTCTACATAGTCCTCTGACAGCCTTTCAACACTGACTCTGCTCCTCTTTAATGAGTCCCACATTCCCAGGCCATGACCTGTTGTCCCCTACCCCAGAACTAGGGTAGTCAAGAATTGTTAAGAGGGGCGCCTGGGTGGCTCAGTCGGTTAAGCATCCGACTTTGGCTCAGGTCATGACCTCACGGTCTGTGAGTTCGAGCCCCGCGTCGGGCTCTGTGCTGACAGCTCAGAGCCTGGAGCCTGCTTCAGATTCTGTGTCTCCCTCTCTCTCTGACCCTCCCCTGTTCATGCTCTGTCTCTCTGTCTCAAAAATAAATAAACATTAAAAAAATTTTTTTTAAAAAAAGAACTGTTAAGAGTGTGACTTCTAAGTCACACTTAGAAGTGTGACTTGTAAGCCGCACACTACCCTACTACAGTTTCACAGATTCTAATAGACACATGAGACCCCTGGGTCTGAGGCAGCACATTTTATTACTCATGGCACTGCAGGCAGCATGAGTTGTACATCCACATTGGTTCTTATACCCGAAGTATCATGGGAGCCACATGGAGGTGAATCCAAGCACCTGCTGCACATGAGTGTGTTTGTGCTGAGGAACCCCAACTTAGGATATCCTCACTTTTATATGGGGCTACTAGCAAACATGCCCAATCTTTGCCCCAGATGGAAGCATTGTATCTATTGTACTGGCCAGAAAACAAATCTGTCCTCTATCACAGAGAAAGACAATATGTCTGTCTTTCAAGGTTGTTTGTTCTACAGACATCTTTGGAAATATAGCCCAGATTGAAAGTTGTCAAAAACTTTTGCAGAAAAGTGAGAGAACTATGGAAAAATTGTCTCCCCAAAAGGGTCACATCCCATTGTAGTTCGACCCCTTGAAAAGGAGAAAGGATGGAGTCACCTCCTCCCTGTGTACTCTTAATTCTACTGTCATGGCACCCATTCAATGTTCTGCTTCCTTCAGACATTCCATTTTGATTCCTCAAAAATCAGTCAGAAAGTCTGAAAAGTTTCTTCTTGCTATTTTTATTACCGCTGTAACAATTTCACTTCTTCTCAAAGTAATGCGGATGCCTCTGACTCACCAGGGTACAAATCACTTTCAAGGAAGTGGATAAAAGAAAAACAGAAAGATTACAATTTTAAAATATATTGCTACAATGTGACCTGTAAAAGAACTTTCATGTCAACAAGGTGTTCCATAGCAGTGTTAAAAACCAAATTCAAATTTTAAAGTAGATTTTAAAGATTTTATTGGATTTATTCAATGAACCATGAATTGGGCATCATCTAACAAATAGAAAGGAGCTCCAAAGAGCTGTACAAAATGAAAGACTTTGTAGCCAGAAGAAGGTGGGACAAGGAAGTCACCAAGCAGAGAGTGGATTGTTTGTAGCAAGGTCACTTCCCTTTAGGGGACAGCAGAGGTCTATCATGCAGTGAGGTCTATTACCTCACTAGCGCTGACCATGTAATTCCAGATTGACCACTCCTAAGAGAGGTTGAAACTGCAACTAAATTATGTATTAAGTCTTGGTTCCTGATGTGGTTTTTAGCACAAGTGATTTTGGGTCTGTTGTCTCTTTAATAACGGCATAAAAACTATCCTTTTATCTCTTTCTCCTTGTTCCCTATTCTCCCCCAACATGAATGGATAGCTGCACAACTGTTATTCCATATTCCAGGCAGGTGATAGTGAAACAACCTAGTCTAAGCCATCTGGGTCTTAGTAGAGAATTCTCCTTATGAGGTACCATCTTTCTTGCCTTTGACTCCCTTCTTTTCCCCTAGGAGAGTTAGGACCAGAGTTTTGACTTCTTAGATGCAGTTCCCTGACTGCCTGGAGAAGGCAGGGAGAATTTCCCTACAAGTGATTTTTGTTGAGTTCCTTAATCCAACCTTTCCTACTAGCCCCCATATTTTACACCCAGGTAGAGTCCTGAGGATCCTTCATCATGAGAAAGTGATGATTTTTAGCTGTGAGATTTTTTTCCCCTCTTATCTAGAAGTCTTGGGGTCACAGCTGTCATTCTGACATTCCTCTGTTCTTATCCTCATCTAGATTGTAACAAAGAGGTACCAATGGCTAAGTGATAGGCTCCCTGTAACCTGTCTCTAACCTTAGCTTTATATCGAGCTTCATTGTCTGTACCTAAACACTCTTGCTCATTTCTAAGGTACTCTCAATTCCACCCAGTTTAATTCATAAACGTGTTTTAAGCACGGATTACTAGAATTCACAAAGATGCATCAGGTAGTACTGTTCTCAAGATGTTGACAGACAGTGTGTCTAGAATCGGACAGCAGAGAAATATTTATAACACAAGGTAAAATATAAACCACAGGAGTGTTCAGCAAGTGAAGAATAGTTCCATTGAGGGGAGGCCATATGTCATATTAATTCCAACGCATGGGATTTGGGGTCAGATAGATCAGGGTTCACATCCTGGCTCTGCTACTTATTAGATATAGGACTTTGGCATTAATAATAGCAACATCCTCTGGTGCCTGGGTGGTCAGCTATTAAGCCCAGCTCTTGATCTCAGCTCAGGTAATGATCTCACAGTTTGTGGGATCAACCCCCCCCCCCCCCCCCGCAGCAGGGGGAGTCTGCTTGGAATTCTCTCTTCCTTTCTCTCTGACACTCCCTCACCCCCACCCCGGCACAAGCACGAGTTTGCTCGCGCTCTCTCAAAACAGATAGATAGATGATAGATAGATAGATAGATAGATAAAAACAAAATGAAAGCAACATCCATTTTTAAGGATTATTTTGAGCTATGTATGTAATATGCATAAGCCAGTACATGACCTATAGTAAATGGGCAAGAGTGTGTAGTAACCACATCAAGCATTTGATTCTTTCTAAAAGTTTGACTGTTAAGAAAAGAAAACTTGGGTGGGAGTGATAGGTGGAACGTGAAGTCCCGATAAACTTACTTACAGACTGAGGAGCCCTGAAGAAAGGGAGAGTTTGAGAATTTGTGGAAGACGGGAAAACTAATGCTGGAGGAGATGAGACTCAGAGCACAAATTGGGAGAGGACTTTAGCTTTCTGTGGCAGGAGAAAAATGGAAAATGAAACATGCACATGGCAGTGCAGTTGGTTAAATCAAGAAAATAATGCACCAAAGATCAAATTAATTTAAAGAACAAACATTCATAAAAGGAAGCGGATTAGGAGAATGAAGAATTGAGGGAAACGATCTAGATTAAGGAACATTTCTTTCAAGCATTTTTTTTTTTTTTTTTTTTTTAACTCCCTAACCCTCTTAAACAATACATTTGAGCCAGGGCAGCAGGCGAGGACCCGAGCGGCCGGCTCCGCCCCTCTCTCGCCTCGAAGGCTGCCGGACCATATGCGCCTGCGGAACCTGAGCGCAGCGGCTGCGGCGCAGGCCGGGCCCGTTTCTCAGGAGGACGCCGGGTCGCTTTTCTCGCGCCCGGGAGCTGGGTAAAATCTAGGAAGTCTCGCTTTTTCCGGTTCTCTGTCCTGGTTCTTGTTGCGGCGTATACGCACCCCGAAGCAGGAATGTCGGGTTTCAGCCCAGAGCTCATCGACTACCTGGAAGGGAAGATCTCCTTTGAGGAGTTCGAAAGGCGGAGAGAAGAGAGAAAAACCCGCGAGAAGAAAGTGAGGCGATGGCCAGGCCAGGATGCCCCTCACTGTCGTGTCGCCCTAATGCAGCTAGATGTGGGGGACCCAGATGACCCCATTCGCTGTGATGGAGCGGGCCGGGACTTCCTAGCAGCTTCTTCCCCTTCTTACCCAAATGCGGGTTCTCACCTCTCATCCCTGTGTTAATCTCCTCTTAAGAAATATCTCCCACCAAAAAGCTTGTCTTTGTGGTAACCTCTTCTGTCTCTCTTCCCTCCTCCCCCACCCCCCTCCTCCCCCACCCCCTTCCTCCCCTACCCCGTCAGTGTTTCTGATTCTAGTAGTAGTTTTGCCACCGATTCTTTTTGTGTTCGGGTGAGCAACTCACCTCTCTTCTTTAGGCCTCAGTTTATTTTTAAACCGAGGGGTTCGAGCTCCCATTTCTGAGGCGTCTCCCAGTGGTGTGATGTAATCTTCCACAAGAAAGCGAGTTTTCTTTTCTGATAAAATCTTCACTCATATTTTTTGATACTTTAGAATATCTGAACTTTACATATCCTCTCACTTATAAGAAGTCCGAGGGAAAACAAATATCGCACTCTTTGAAATTAATTGGTGGATTCGTTCCTAATTCATGCACCTAATAAAGACCCATCTCTTTTCATTTAAAAAGCTAGGATATAATGTGTAGATTCATGAAATAATCCAGATGTAGTAAATTATTTTTTACAAGTGACTGATTCAGACAGTTGTGAGGGATGAGAATATGAAATAGTTTCACAGTATTCAAACTTATGCAAAGCTCAAGTTTTATAGAAATAGAAAATGAGGCAAATGCCCTATTCCCATCTGGAGAGAACTAAATCTGCATTATTTTTTGGAATCATTAATTTTCAATCACAGAGTGTTCAGGAAAAAGGAAAGTTATCAGTTGAAGAAAATCCACATGACTCTGAAGTTCCATCATCATCAGGAATTGACTCCAGCAAATCGCAGGACAATGAGGTCAATGAAGGTATGCTAAAATCATTTGCTACTTGCATTACATGTTACAAGTACCTAATAATTTAATGAAAACATTGTTTTTTCATTGCAGTGGTATTCTGGATTATCTAGTTTGTCAGTAGCATAATAATAGTGCATGGCATATAATAGGTGCTCAATAAATATTTGATGAGGTTTTGAATATGGTGATGGTTAGTTTTGTGGGTTATTTTTGTGGAAAAGTATTTCAAATTGACATCAGTATTTGGGAGCCTTTGTAGAGTCACTGTTTTTTAAACTGGCCCTTTTGGTTACTAATATTTCCAGACTATACTCCCCCAATGGTAATGATTTATGCTTCTAAACAAAGTAGCTTCCAAACCACTGCATTAGTCATAGGAGATAAGATAAAAAAATGCCAGTGTGGAAGTCCAGTTGGCTGCCCCAGATGGGTCCTTACACACAGTATAGATTTCTTGGTATGCTGCCTCGTTCGAGAATCCAGTCCTCAGCTCTGCAAGTGCAGATACCAGATTTGGTTAGTCCCATCTAATTACAGCCATCAGAGTCTAATTGATGAACTAGTTTGCAAATTCATTAATTTCCAGTGATTGACATACCTTCCTCGTGAACAGAATACTGATAATAGTTCATAGTATCCATTTACCCATGACAAGTTATGTGGGATACTGAAATGTCAATTAGAATGTAGCTTTGTGTATAGTATCTGAATGAGAACTAAATTAAACTTTCTAGTTCTAGGGGTAGAAGTAGAGGCTGGTTCTTTTCCCTGTGAATAACTCTTTTTACACAGAGTATACATGCAGAAAACCAGCTTTATTCCTGCCTCCTTGGACCAAGTGGAGGTTTCTATTGCTGATAGAAAACTACGAGTAATTTTTGTATATTAACCTTGTATCCAGGAACCTTGCTTAATTCATGTATTCTGGCCGTATGTATGTATATTCTTTTGGATCTTCTGTGTACATATTCTTACATTTATTTAGGATGTTCACAATTCTTGAAGCTGGTCATTATGACTTTTTAAGAATGATTACTTATTTGTTGTTCAGAATATGTGGGTTTTTAAAAATTTTTGTCCTTCCTCAAACATATTAACTATCTTGTCTATCCAGCATCTTTGGGATTTGACGTATTTCATGTAAGTGAATAAGCTTGCAAATTTTTTAATACAATTATGTAAAATTATATAAAATGTGTATAAAATTTTAACTGTTTCATTGGAGTTTTTCTAAAATATGTTACATGTCTCTGCTTTAACAGAAAATTGGCCTCAAACTTAAGCATTACATGATCATTTAAGGTTATCATTATGAACTTGCAAAAATTATTGTACTATAGTGGCATCCTCAGATAAAAATGAATTATGTCATATTATTTTGTTCCTGAAATGATAATACTATTTTAATAATAGCATCTATTAAGCTTTTACTGTATCCTGGGCATTATTCTAAGTGCATATATTTAAAAACTCACCTCATCCTTAGGGTAAGCCTAAAGCAGACATTATTATTATGGTACTGTATTTATTTATCTACCTATTTATTTAAATGGTACAACCACTATTTATGTATGTTTGTGTGTATGTATGTATGCATATAAGCTCTGTGCTCAGCATGGGGCTTGAACTCCCAACCCCAAGATCAAGAGTTCTTTGGTCTTTCTGACATTATTATTTAAAAAAAAAATGTTTTTTTTAATCTTTATTTATTTTTGAGAGAGAGAGAGAGAGTACAAGTGGGGGAGGAACAGACTAGGGAGACACAGAATCTGAAGTAGGCTCCAGGCTCCGAGGTGTCAGCACAGAGTCCGATGTGAGGCTCGAACTCACGAACCATGAGATCATGACCTGAGCCAAAGTCAGACGCTTAACCGACTGAGCCACCCAAATGCCCCTGTCAGACATTATTATTAACCTCTTTTACAAATGAGGAAACTGAGGTTCAGAGAGCTTAAGTAATTTACCCAAGGTTATACAGTTAGTGATAATTGGAGATGAAGTTTGAAATCAGACAGCTTGACTCTGGAGGCCTTATCTTTAATCACTATGCTATGCCACCTGGTGTGTACCATCAGACTTGTTCAGTTTTTAGGTCTGTGTCTTACAGTTCTTTTATTTATTTATTTTTTCCTCTCTGCTTTTAAGTGTTAACTATGTACATTTCTGATTTCCCACTTAATTCTCCTGTACATCTTAATGAGGCCTAAAGGTTGAGTCAGCAGTTCCTACAGAGTAAAATATATGACTTTGTAACAGATTTCTTCTTTGGGTTGTGTTTTGGAATGTTTGTTCTCTACTTTTACTTCCAGAAAATACTGGATTATTTTTTTTTCCCTTTTGACTACCGAGTGTTCTAATGAGTTTTTGTTTGTTTGTTGGCAATCTCCATGTGTCTTTCTTCAGGAGAAACGTCAGATGGAGTCAGTAAATCAGTTCACAAGGTCTTTGCTTCCATGCTTGGAGAGAATGAAGATGATGAGGAGGAAGAGGAAGAAGAAGAAGAAGAGGAAGAAGAAACACCTGAGCAACCCACTGCAGGCGATGTGTTTGTATTGGAGATGGTTCTCAATCGTGAAACCAAGAAGATGATGAAAGTAAATAATTTATTTTAGTCTTTATAAACATAATGTAAAAATGTGACATAGTAATTGAAAAAGAAATCTTTATTCAAACTGTAAAAAAGGAAATATCATGAGACAACTGTTACGTTTCTTTTTTTTTTTCTTTTTATTTATTTTGAGAGAGAGAGAGAGAGCCTGTAAACATGAGCAGGGAAGGGACAGAAACAGAGGATCCAAAACAGGCCAGTGAGATCATGACCTGAGCTGAAACCAAGAGTCAGACGCTTAACTGACTGAGTCACCTACTTTCTTATGTTTCACCATAGAGATTTTTTAAAATGTAAAACCTTAATTATTGCATGTGTCAAAATACGCTATAGTTTTGCTATTAAAAGTTCCATATTATAACTTTTTAACCAACTTTCTTCTGAGTAGATAAATTAGAAGGAAGGAGGATCTTCAGTAGGTTATAAGTTTAGTGGCACATAAATCCATTTTGCAGCATCAGGTTCTACATTTGTTATTATTCTAGTTAGTGATTAATAATTCTTGACCACTTTGATTTTTACTTTCTTTATATACTTCACTGTGGTTTGAACTTTCTACTGTAGGAAGTTTGTTTTAGTTTTCTGAGGTGTTCCTTTTTGGATAATGTTATACAATATTTCTTTTTCTTCTTGAGATTAGTTTTAGACTTTTTCCTGACATATAGACTTTAATATTAATGGATTAGAATTATAGTCATTTAGTCCTTATTTCTCAATTTAGAATATTGAGAAATTTTAAAGGGAAATTTCAGTTTCATTATGTTCTGCATTTATTAATTTGGTTGGAATTGAAATCTAAGACACTACTATATTTTAGTCTAAATGTCATTTTTTTTCTATACAGGAGAAAAGACCTCGAAGTAAACTTCCCAGAGCTCTGAGGGGTCTCATGGGTGAAGCCAACATTCGCTTTGCTCGAGGAGAACGGGAGGAGGCGATATTGATGTGCATGGAAATCATAAGACAAGGTGTTTTCTGTAGGGGGGATTATTGACAATAGCAGTTTAATAGTGTGCCTTAAAACAAGTGGATGAGCACTTCACTGTACTATTTGGAAAAAATATTCAGAAGCTTGGAAATGATTGTGATAATAGTGATTTGCCATTTTTCATTTTCAGTAGAAATCATTACCAAGAAAATGAAAATCATAGACTTAATGAAATATTAATATTTATTGAACTCATATAGCCTTTTTTTTGTTTTTGTTTTTTAATGTTTCATTTTGGGGTTTTTAGACTTTTGGAGCATTAGTGTTTTTTAAATATGACATGTGTTGAAACCACTTAAAAAGTGTTCTTTTTTTTCTTTCATTTTCCAGATTAGGCAGAGCTAGATTATTTTAATCTACTTTTTGGTAAAAGGCACAATTTACATATGTCATTTTTCATTAAACTGCAAATCTTGGGCTCATTGAAGGATATCTTCAGAAGTGACTCTTTGATTAATCACTTATATTTGTCATTTTGTTTTCCTGACGCGTTGCCAAATGGTGACCTGCGTAGTGGCTTGGGTAATTGTAATACAGTGAACTGTTCATTTATCTTTTCAGTATTTTGGCATTTCATCTTATCTGGGCAAGGGTCCTTTTAGAGGTCTTTGTTTTTTTCTTTGTTAATTTTATTTTTTCATCATGATAAATGTACTCTTTAATCCCTATACCCTCTTACTCACCCCTATCCCCTGACCCACCTCCTTTCTGGTAACCATCAGTTTGTTCTCTATTAAGAATCTGTTTTTTGGTTTCTCTCTCTCCCTCTTTTTTTCTTTGCTCATTTGTTTTGTTTCTTAAATTCCACATATGAGTGAAATCATATGGTATTTGTCTTTCTCTGACTGACTTATTTCACTTAGCTTTATACTTTCTAGCTCTATCCGTATTGCAAATGGCAAGATTTCATTTTTTTTTATGGCCAAGTAACACTCACTCACACACACACACACACCATCTTCTTTATCCATTCATCTATTGATGGACATTTGGGCTGTTTCCATGGTTTGGCTGTTATAAATAATGCTGCTGTAAACATTGACGTGTATGTATCCCTTCAAATTAGTGTTTTTGTATTTTTTGGGTTAATACTCAGTAATACAATTACTGAGTCATAGGGTAGTTCTGTTTTTATTTTATTTTTAAAGTTTATTTATTTATTTTGAGAGAGCAAGTGAGTGGGGGAGGGGCAGAGAGAGAGGGAGAGAGAATTGCAAGCAGGCTCCATGCCTAGTGCAGAACCTGATGTGGGGTTTGATCCTACAACTGCAAGATCATGACCTCAGCCAATATCAAAGAGTTGGTTGCCCACCTCACTGAGCCACCCAGGTGTCTGCCCCCCTCCCCCCCTTTTTTTTTAATAAGCTCTACACCCTACATTGGACTTATGACTCCGAGATCTGGAGCCACATGCTTTACCAGCTGAGCCAGCCAGGTGCCCTTGGGATTGTTTTCTTGATTTCACTTTCTGCTGCTTCATTATTAGTATATAGGAATGCACCAGATTGATGTACCTTGATTTGTATCCTGTGACTTTACTGAATTCATTTATCAGTTGTAATAGTTTTTTGGTGGAGTCTTCAAGTCATCTACAAATAGAGTTTTATTTCTTCCTTACCAATTTGGATGCTTTTTATTTCTTTATATTGAATAATTACTGTGGCTTGGACTTCCAGTACTATGTCGAATAAAAGTGATGAGAGTGGACATCCTTGTCTTGTTTGTGATCTTAAGGTAAAAGCTCTCAGTTTTTTACCATTGAGTGTGATATTGGTTGTGGGTTTTTCATATAAGGCCCTTATTATGTTGAGGTATGTTCCCTCTAGATCTGCTTTGCAGAGGATTTTTATCATGAGTGGATGTTGTACTTTTTCAAATGCTTTTTCTGCATCTGTTGAAATGATCATGTAGTTTTCATCCTTTCTCTTATTGATGTGATGTACAATGTTGATTTTTTGTGAAAACTGAACCACCCTTACATCCTGGGAATATCCCATTTGATTGTGTTGTATGATTTTTTAATGTATTGTTGGATTTGGTTTGCTAATATGTTGAGGATTTTTGCATCTGTATTCATGAGAGATACAAGCCTGTAGTTCTCTCTTTTTGTGGTGTCTTTATCTTGTTTTGGTATCAGGGTAATATTGGCCTCATAGAGTGAATTTGGAAGTTTTCCTTCCTCTTATATTTTTGGAATGGTTTGAGGAGAATAGGTATTAACTCTTCTTTAAATGTTTGCTAGGGGACACATGGCTGGCTCAGTCGCTTAAGTGTCCAACTCTTGGTTTCGACTTAGGTCATGATCTCACAGTTTGTGAGATCCAGCCCTGCATCAGGCTCTGTGCTGACAGCATGGAACCTGCTTGGGATTCTTTATCTCCCTCTCTCTCTGCCCCTCCCCTGCTGATGTGTGTGCATGCACACTTGCTCTCAAAATAAATAAACATAAAAAAAATAAATATTTGGTAGAATTTACCTCTGAAGCTGTCTAATCCTGGACTTTTTTGGTTTTTTGATTACTGCTTCAGTCTCATTACTGCTATTGGTCTGTTCAAAATTTCTATTTCTTCCTGCTTCAGTCTTGGTAGGTTATATGTTTCTAGGAATTTATCCATTTCTTCTAAGTTGTCTAATTTTTTGACATAAAGGTTTTCATAATCTTCTGTTACAATTTTTGTATTTTTGTGGTGTTGGTATTTCTCTCCTTTCGTCTGTGACTTTGTTTATTTGAGTCCTCTCACTTTTTTTTTTTCCTTTTTTTGATAATTTTACTAGAGGTTTATCAATTTTGTTGATCTTTTCAAAGAACTTAGCTCCTGGTTTCATTGATCTGTTCTATTTTTTTTTTTTTTTTTTTTTTTAGTTTATCCTTTGTTTCTGCTCTAATTTTTTTTTTTTTAAGGTTTTATTTTTAGGTAATCTCTGTACCCAGTGTGGGGCGTGAAATCACAATCTGAGATCAAGAGTATTGTATACCCACTGAGCCAGCCAGGTGCCCCTCCACTCTGATCTTTATTATTTCCTTCCTTTTGCCGGGTTTGGGTTTTATTCTTCTTTTTCTAGCTTCTTTAGATATAAGGTTAGGTTGTTTATTTGAAAATTGTCTTGCTTCTTGATGTCCTGTATTGCTATAAACTCACTCTTAGAACCAGTTTTGCTGTGTCCGAAAGATTTTGGATCATTGTGTTTTCATTTGTTCCCGTGTAGTTTTTGATTTCTTCTTTGATTTCTTGGTTGACCCACTTACTGTGTAGTAGCATGTTATTTAGCTTCCATGTATTTGTGCTCTTTCCAGATTTTTTCTTACAGTTGATTTCTAGTTTCATAGTTTTGTGGTCAGTAAAGATGCGTGGTATGACTTCAATTTTTTTTTAATTTGTTGAGACTTTCTCTGTGGCCTAAAATGTGATCTGTTCTAGAGAATGTTCCATGTGCACTTGAAAGGAATGTGTATTCTGCTGTTTTATTATGAATGTGTGTGTTAAATCCATCTGGTCCAGTGTGTCATTCAGAACCACTGTTTGCTGATTTTCTGTTTGGATGATCTGTCCATTGTTATAAGTGGACATCACTTACATCCTCTACTACTATTGTATTATTACTGGTTATTTCCTTTATATTTGTTATTAACTGTTTTTATGTATTTGGGTGCTTCCATGGTGAGTGCATAAATATTTACAATTGTTATATCCTCTTGTTGGATTGGCCCCCTTATTATTATATAATATCCTTCTTTGTCTCTTTTTAAAATTTTTAAAAATATTTTTATTTATTTTGAGACAGAGATAGAGAGTGAGTAGGGAAAGGGCAGAGAGAGAGGGAGACCAAATCTCAAGCAGGCTCTGCGCTGTCAGTGCAGAGCCCAATGTGGGACGCAAACCCACAAACCATGAGATCATGACCTAAGTTGAAATTCAAGAGTTGAATCCTTAACCAACTGAGCCACTCAAGCTCTTGTCTCTTTACAGTCTTTTTTTTTTTTTAATTAAATTAAATTAAATTTAATTATATATATTTTTGTAGATTTTATTTTTTTTAAGTAATCTTTACACCAAATGTAGGGCTCATACTTACAACCCCGAGGTCAAGAGTTGCATGCTCTAGTGACTGAGCCAGACAGGTACCCCAAACTCTTTGTTTTAAAGTCTGTTGTCTTGCTACCCTGGCTTTCTTTTAACATCGATAACGATAAATGTTTCTCTATCCCTTCACTTTGAATCTGCAGGTGTCTTTCAATCTGAAATGAGTCTTTTGTAGGCAGCATATACATGGGTGTTAATTTTTTATGCATTCTGTCACACTGTCTTTTGATAGTGGCATTTAGTCCATTTACATTCAAAGTAATTATTGATAGATATGTATTACTATTTTGTTACTTGTTTTGTGGTTGTTTCTGCATATTTTCTCTGATTCTTTCTTCTCTTGCTCTTTCATGGTTTGTTGGCTTTTTTTTTTTTAACTGTTTAATGTTTATTTATTTCTGAGACAAAGAGAGACAGAGCATGAGTGGGGGGGGGGGGGTGCAGAGAGAGAGAGAGGGAAACACAGAATCCGAAGCAGGCTCCAGGCTCTGAGCCATCAGCACAGAGCCTGATGCGGGGCTCGAACTCACAAACCATGAGATCATGACCTGAGCCGAAGTCGGTCGCTCAACCGACTGAGCCACCCTGGTGCCCCTGTTGGCTTTTTTTAATGATATACTTTGATTCCTGTCTCTTTATTTTTTTGCATATGTATTACTGGTTTTTTATGTGTTTGGCATTAGGTTCGCATATAAAATCTTTTGCAAATAGCAATCTATATTAAGTTGATGGTCGCTTAAGCCCATTCTTATCTCCCCTCCATGTTTTAGATACATAGTGTCATATTTCACATCCTTTTATTTTATGAATGCTTTGACTTATTTTTGCAGAAATATTTTTACTTTTGTGTTTTTTACTTTTCATACTTTCATGTAGGGTCTTTGATTTGCATTCAAAGAGTCCCCTTTAATTTTCTTGTAGGGCTGGTCTAGTGGTGATGAACTCCTTTATTTTTTGTTTGTCTGAGAAATTTTTTATCTCTTCTTCTATTCTGAATGATAGCCTTGTTGGATAGAGTATTCTTGTCTACAGATTTTCCCCTTTTAGCACTTTGAATATATCATGCCACTCTCTTACAGCCTGTAAAATTTCTGCTAAAAAATCTGATAGCCTCATAGGGTTTCCCTTGTGTGTAACTGTCTTCTTTTCTCTTGCTATTTTTATATTTTTTCCTTATTAGTGCACTTTGCTATTTTAATTACTATGTGTCTTGGTGTGAACCTCCTTATTGAATTTTTGGAGGTATCTCTGTGCCTCCAGGAGCTGGATCTGTTTCCTTCCCCAGATTGGGGAAGTTTTCAGCTGTTATATCTTCAAATAAAATTTCTGCCCCCTTCTCTCTCTTCTTCTGAGATCCTTACAATACACATGTTATTATGTTACTATGTTATGGTTGATGGAGTCATTGAGTTTCCTAATACTTCCCAATTTGCATAATTTTCTTTCCTCTCCTTTGCTCAGCTGGGTTACTTACCATTACTGTGTCTTCTGGGTCATTAATTTGTTCTTCTGCTTTATCCAGCCTGATATTCCATTAAGTGTATTTTAATTTCATTTATTATGTTCTTCATCTGTGATTGATTCTTTTTTAGCTCTGTGTTAAGGGTCTCACTGATGTCTTCCATTCTTTTCTCAAGTCCAGTGAGTATCTTTATGATCATTACTTTAAATTCTGTATCAAGCGTATTTGTATCCATTTTGCTTTGGTCTCTTGCTGTGGTTTGGTTCTATACTTTCATTTGGGAGATACTTCTCTGTCTCTTCATTTTGTCTGACTTTCTGTGTCTGTTTCTTTATGTTAGGAAAATCAGCTACTTCTCTTGCTCTTAACAATAATATCCTTATGAAGAAGAGGTCCTGTAGCACACTGTAGTCCAGTGTCCCCTGTTCCCCAGGGCCTCGTGCTTCAGGGAGTGTCTCCTATGTGTGTCTTGTGTGCTCTGCTGTTGAGTCTTGGCCTCTTTTTCTTTCAGTTCAGTTGTCTGCAGAGGCCCTCTTTGCCTATTGTGGGCATTGTTTGGTCCCCAGCAGAAGTGGATTGCATTTTAACAAGGTGTGCAGTGGTCTGCTTGCAAAATGAGACCTGCCACCACTTGCAGCTGCCGCGTTTGAAGTCCCACACAACTTGCAGGTTGGGAGATGTGGTGTCTGTGGTTTGCACTGATCTTCTGGGGGAAGGGCCTGTAACGGGGACTAAGGCCAGCTTGGCTAGGAAGGGTGGATCTGCCAAAGTGCAAGGGGGCAGGGCTTGCTTTAAACAAGTTAGGTAGCGAGTGTTGGTTCCTGCAGGTGGTTGTTGTTTATGCTGGGGGTAGATGGGTAGGGAGATGACGCCTGCTCGTGGAGGGGTCTCCCCGTGATCCCTGTCTCTCTGGGACGTGCTCTGAGATGAACAAATCACTCTCCCTTCCATCTGCCCCTGGTGTCTTTCAAGCTGCTGGTTCTGCATGGTATCTGCATGGCCTGTTTTTTGTGCTATCTAAGGGTAAGGACTTTGCTTGCTAATATCCTCTCGGGTCTCCTAGAGCCATGCTGGTGGATTTTTAAAACTGCAGACTTTAAGTCCCATTGGTTATAAGAACTCAACGAAACTTGGCTCCTCTCGCTTTCAAAGGCAAATATGGGGATTCACCTCCACCGTATGTGGGCTCTCCAGTGTGAAGGTTCCTTCTTTGCACCACTGGCTTCCTTCCTGTTGCAGACGGCCCTCTTTGTCTCCCAGACTGTGTCTTCACACTTCATACCTTCTTCATTGTGACCTCTTCTATACCTTTTATTGTGGTTTTTGTTCTGCCGGTCTTCAGATCGTTTTCTGGATTATTTATGCTGATATCAGTGTTATCTAGTTGCATCCATGGGATGAAGTGGAGTTAGGGTCTGCCTACTCTACCATCGTCCCAGCCAACCTTCCTGAAGGCTTGTTAAACATTTCCTGGATTGGAGCACCTGGCTGGTTCAGTTGGTAGAGCACGTAACTCTTGATCTTGGAGTTGTGAGTTTAAGCCTCACATTGGACATACAGTTTACTTTAAAAGGGGCGCCTGGGTGGTGCAATTGGTTAAGCACCCGACTTCAGCCAGGTCACGATCTCACGGTCCGTGAGTTCGAGCCCCGCGTCGGGCTCTGGGCTGATGGCTCAGAGCCTGGAGCCTGTTTCCGATTCTGTGTCTCCCTCTCTCTCTGCCCCTCCCCCGTTCATGCTCTGTCTCTCTCTGTACCAAAAAATAAAAAATAAATGTTGAAAAAAAAATTAAAAAAAAAATTTCCTGCATTGCTTATTAGGATAACTTGAGGTCACTGCTTTTTCTTTTCTATCTGAGAAACAAGATTAACCACTTTTTTCTTGAGAATATTTTGTTTGGTTCCTACATTGCAATATTATCTTTTCCTTTATATTAGTTTATAGTTGTTTATTTTTGACAATAACTTTGACTTTAATTCCTTGTGATTTTAGAACTTCATTTCAGAAACATTTCAGAAATGCAGATCAACTATTCATTTTGATATCCTGGATTTAGGTGCAGTTTAGATATCCTCAGTCCATTCATTCCATATGCCTCTGTTTGTTGGATCATGAAGATTCAACACTGATGTGCTGATGCTCATTGGGATGAATTCACTCAGTTATTAAGCCATGTTTAGCCTTAGCAAAGGGGGATTTTCATAAGGAGCACATAGTGGAGAATAGAGTTTTTCATGAAATGATACCTTCTAAATTCCATCAAGTAGTTTGTATAATTCTGCTAGGGTGTTTAAAAGAGTTTAATTATTACAAGATCATAATTTGAGCCATAGGATTGCATCATCTCATGCTTCTTTCCTCAGTCAGTGGAATTTGTTTTTTTTTAATTCGTTATAGCTCCTCTGGCTTATGAGCCATTCTCTACTCTGGCCATGATATATGAGGACCAAGGTGACATGGAGAAGTCTCTGCAGTTTGAGTTGATTGCTGCACATTTAAATCCCAGTGACACTGAAGAATGGGTTAGATTGGCAGAAATGTCTCTGGAACAAGATAATATTAAGCAGGCTATTTTTTGCTACACAAAAGGTAATTAAAATGTTTTTCTTATTTTGTTTGATAAAAATGTTACATAATATATTTTTTGATAATTGTACTTGCTACTCTGGGGTGATGTTAGCTGAAATGTATTTATTCCTTGTATTCTGTCGTCCCTATATTCTGTCATCCCAGGGTTAAGTATTTGGAGCCTGTCTGCTTTCATGTTTATCAGCAACTTTATAGTGTGAGCTAATATGGCACAAAAGTTGGTAGAACACTACCTTCAATTTCCTACTGAGATCATTTTTGGTTCTAAGCTGTTCCTTGAGGGTTAACATCACACTAAGTTACCAAATGAAGATTAATGTAGAGATTCAGGTTCTGTCTGGTCTTAGAGTAAACCTAACTGAGAGTTCCTGTGAAGATAGATTTGTTCCAGAGTAACCCACTTAGTTCTATTAGACAATTAGTTTAGAGGATTCATTTATTTTCTGAAAAGAGAATTGGTCATACCCAAGTATCATGAACACCTTTTTGTGATAAATCCATAATTTGTATTCTCTTTTTTCTTTTTAGCTCTTAAATATGAACCTACTAATGTCCGTTACCTGTGGGAGCGATCAAGCCTTTATGAACAAATGGGGGATCATAAAATGGCAATGGATGGTTATAGGCGTATTTTAAACCTTTTATCTCCATCTGATGGAGAACGTTTTATGCAGTTGACTAGAGATATGGCAAAGTAAGTTTGGAGTGAAGTATGTATAGATGCTCCTGATAATCATCTTATTTTACACGTCAAAGCACATATTTGAAGTAGAATATATTTTTTATTGAGGTTAAAAGAAGTGTTTTATTTCCTATATTTTATATTGTGCTTAAATATAGAGGTGGTTTTTTTTTTTTTTTTCAGTAATTTTCTGTTTCCAAGTCGACTGTGTGATTACTTAGAAAAATTTGTATTTACAGTTACCTTCAAGTGTTCTGAAGTTTAAAAATGGGGCATGTTCTAAAAGGATGATTAGGTTCCTAGGTTTCCATAACTTAGTTGATGTACATTTGCAATAATATTAGATTAGTTGTAAATATGCTATTGAAATGTTTGTGGTCTGGGGTTTTCTATAATTGTATCTTTAGTTAGTACTAGAATAACATCTTAAAACAAAAATTTTTCTTTGTGGTTGACACAGCACTGACTGTGGTATATATTTTATTTTAAAATATCCCATTTTCAATGATGTGGATGGAACTAGAGTGTATTATGGTACATGAAATAAGTCAGTCAGGGAAAGACAAATACCATGATTTCATTCATGTGGAATGTAAGAAACAAAACAGATTAACAAAGGAGAAGGGAATAAAAAGAGAGGGAAGCAAACCACAAGAGACTTAACGTTATAGAACAAACTGAGGGTTGATGGAGGGAGGTCAGTGGGGGATGGATTAGATGGGTGACGGGTATTAAGGAGGCACTTATGTTGAGCACTGGGTGTTATATATATAAGTGAAGAATCATTAAATTCTCCTGAAACCAATATGACACTATATGTTAACTAATTAGGATTTAAATAAAAATTTTAAAATAAAAATAAAAGATAAAATATTATATGCTACTATACTTCTCTGACATGCTGTACATCAAAGCAAAGCAGGAAACATTTTGGCTAAATAATGTCTTGTAAGCTCTCTTTTCTAGAGGTGTCTGTCAATGGTATTTCAATCTAGGATCAACCATCTTGATCTGGTTAGTGCAGTAATCTGTGGAAGGGATAATAGTAGCCTGGACCAGGATAAAAGTGCAGGTGGTGAGAAGTAATCAGATTCTGGGTGTATTTTAAGGCTGAACTCAACGATTTTCTAATAGGAGATGGGTGGGTGTGTGTGTATGAAAGAGAGAGAGAGGGAGACACACACACACACAGACAGACAAGGGAAGAGTTCTTAGGACTAAACCCTGAGGCACTCCAGTGTTTAGAAATCAGGAAAATCAGGAGGAAGCAGCAGGGAGACTGAAAGGAAATGGGCAGTGAAGTAGGAAGAAACTAAGAGAACATGATATGCTAGAAATGCATTGAAGAAAGCACTGCAAGGAGGAGGGATGAAATAGTCCAGATAGAGCATGTAAAATGAGGACTGAGTATTGACGTTGGAGATGGGGTGAGGGTTCCTGGAGTATTGGCAGCTCTGGAGAAATTTATAAGGGGAGCAGAGGAATGAGAGGATAATTAGAATGGGTTGTAGGGGTAAGAGATAATTTTTAAGTTGGGAAAAATTACAATGGATTTGTATTCAGCTGGTGTAATCCACAATTGAGGAACACACTGAAGATTCATGAGAGAAGGGACAGTTGCTTGAGTGATATCCTTGAGTAGGTTGGAGAGAATGGGATCTAGTTGGGGGTTTGCCTTATAGGTGGAGAATGTGGAATATATGGCCATGGGTGTGTGTAAGTAGGAAGATGTATTGGGAGTGTGTGGGATGTCATGATCTGGTTCTCTGCAAACTAAGAAGCAAGGTCATCAGCTGACAGTGAGGATCAGAGAGTTTTGGAGGTTTGAAGGGAGAGAGGAGAAGCAGTTGTCTAGGTCTTTGGGGCCTTGGTGCAGCATTTGTATCACCTAGGAGCCTGTCATAAATTAGAATCTCATTCCTGCCCTAGCTCTACTGAATCAGAATATGCCTTTTTACAAGATGCCCAGTTACTTTGTATGCATATTCAGGTTTGAAAAGTACTGCACAAGGTAACTGTAGCAAGACTGCTGATAGCACCATGGGCCCTCTTGAGGCTAGTGATCATTAATTTAGAGTGAGTCCAGTCAGCATGGTCAGCTTGACAAGTGGTTGTGAAGAGTAGGCATATTTGGATTAACAAGGGTTGGGATTTTATCACATGACTTTATCAGAAGGGACAGGAGGACAGGAGAAGTGAGGAGATGCACAAGGGAGTAATTACAGTGTTGGTCTATGGAGAAGGAGGAAAGTGAAGACAAGAGGCTGCAGGACAGTGAAACAGGTAGATCGATGCTTTGTAGACCCCACTGAGGTGGAACAGTTGTTGGAGTTGGGTGATAGGATGAGCTGGAATGGTATGAGGTAGCTTTTGTAGAGTGAGGGGCTTGACATGATGGCATTGTCAAATGGGCATTGCCCATTTTTCTCTGGATCAGCTATGATTATGATTTTAAGGAAAAGTTTTTTCTCCTCTCTGATTTTAAGAAAATGGAAATCATAGGTAATGGATGGTCTGAGCAAGGATGTGAGTTTTATAATCTGAATTAAATAAGTATTCATCCATTTTGTCATTTATTTTTTCAGGAGTTACTATGAAGCCAATGATGTTACTTCAGCTATTAACATAATTGAAGAAGCTTTTTCAAAACATCAGGGTCTTGTTTCCATGGAAGATGTTAATGTAGCAGCTGAACTATATATTTCTAACAAACAGTATGACAGAGCTTTGGAGGTAGGAACATGTAATGTGTTTCTCTCTTAGATTTAGGACACATTTCTGCATTTTAGAAATTCTTACAAATTGACAATTCGTCACTTGAGTTATAAAAAATTAAATTATTTATATACTAATTTACATTTGTAAAGTCTATATGGAAACAGATTTGTAGATTCTATAGTAATTCCATATGAAAGGTAAAGTATAGTTATATGATAAAAGCTCTCGCCATTATCACAGGTGCCAAATAGCCTGTACTTCAGGGTAGCAGGACTGAGCAGCCAGACCAATTGCTGTGATTCCATTCCTAAGCTGTTGGGAACAGTAGTTTGGTTTGATATAGGGGAATTATGTATCTTCTGTTAAACATTTAGTTAATATGATATAAAAATGTTAATATATCACAGTGGTTCCTTATTTTAAAGAGATTTGTTGATGCTTTTTATAGTTCATTTAGGATGAACTATATATTATTTGAATTAACTGTACAAATCTTTGCATTGTGAAAAGGTTTTTCATATGTATCTATTATATCATTTCCTTTTTTTCTTCCATTCTTTTAGGTAATAACAGATTTTTCTGGAATTGTGCTGGAAAAAAAAAACTACAGAAGAAGGCACTTCAGAAGAGAATAAAGGTTGTAGTTCCTTCTGCGTAGAGTGGATAGTATACATAATCCTCTCTTTTTTATAATGTGGCATTTAGAAATTGATAGTTAAATGTTCTCATAACAAGTTGTCCCAGAAGCATTTTTTTCTTTATAGAGATTTCATATCCTTTTCCTATGGATATTTACTCACAAGACATCTTTTTAAAAAATTGTTTTCGGTCCCTTTTTACTTCTCAGTACATCCATTTGAATATGGCATTTCTCATTGATCCAGGTCTTTTTAGTGATACGTGAACAAAGAATGGATTACTGAGCAGCTATCAAAAACATTTGGATATAAAGCAATTTAATTTTTAGGAAGGACTTAAAATACTCTCCTTGAATAAAATCTACTTCAAACTTAAGCATTCACATAAAAAGTAGAAACTGATATGATTACTATCTTTGAAAACTTAAAATATGTAGTTAGGGATCTGGCTAGAAAGTCATACCTGAAGTATGGCTTGCAGTATCTCTTTCAGCTTTTTCCTTTGTATCACACCCAGTAACCTGTTCTGTGCAAATATTAGCATGCAAGACCCTGTCTGAGGTTGTAATAAAATTGAACTCTGGGAAAAATAGATGTCCCTTTTCTTGTGAGGAAATTCCTATGTAGTACCTTCCACCTCTACCCCATGAGGCTTTTGGTGGTGGTGGGGAAGTGGGAAGACACTTGTTACCTGAGTACTGCCTGCTTCAAAATACTTCTCTCCCTGGCAGTCATGAAGCCTAAAAATTCCATCATTATATAATTCTTTGGGTTAAGGTATAATTATTCAAAAACAAAAGCCTTTTTTTTTTTTAAAGGATCTATCCTAATGTAAAGTAGTAATTCATTTTTACAGTCAATTTGTGTGCTAATTCATAGAGAACAAGGCACAAATAAGACACGGGAAAGATAAATATTGAAGTGAAAAGTTGTTGGGGAATGAAGAGCCCAGTTCAATAAGAGTTTCTTATAAGATTCTATGCTGGGTGTGTGGGGAATATACAGAGGATGAGTATATTTCCTGCCCTTAAGGACATGGGGGAGTGGGATTCAAATGAAATGTATACAATTTAATTTTAATAGGAACAGTGTGATCATCTCTGTAGTAAACCTGACATTATGGGAAAATAGAGAAAAGCAATATACTAAGATCAGAGGAGGTTTCTAGAAGTATAATTTAAGTGAACACCCAAGAGGAGGTGCATATCAGACTGAGGTCCCAGGGTGTAGGAGCACTACTTGGTATGGACAGGATTAGATAAGGTGCTTTGGTTGAGGATCTTGGATAATGAATGAGTAGTGAATGAGTAGTAAAGAGTAGGAATTATAATGCCATGAGAGCATGCATTAGGGTCTCTGAAGGACTCATGTCAATTTTGATAGTTTTCTTGGACCTGGCCTAAACTAGAGTTGAGTCTCAGTTAAGTTGTTTTGCAGCCATAATTTTTCTTTTTTTTTTTAAGTTTATTTATTTTGAGAGAAGGCATGAGTGGCGGAGGGGCAGAAAGAGAGAGGGAGAAAGAATTCCAAGGCTCCGTGCTGTCTGTACAGAGCTCAAACACGGGGCTCGAGCCCATGAACCGAGAGATCATAACCTGAGCCAAAATCAAGAGTCAGATGCTCAACTGACTGAGCCACCCAGGCGCCTCTGTACTTTCTGTTTGAGATCTTTCTTCTAAAAAATTAAGTCATGTTGAAATATACTGCTATTATTTTGAAAATATTAAGGAAAAATAGAATTATGTTCAACTTGTAATTGTAAATATGTTTGTTAGTCATTTTGTTTAATATATTTTGCTGAGTTTCATTGGCCATTTCTCCTTCTTCCTTCCTCCCTACCTCCCTCCCTACCTCCCTCCCTCCCTCCCTTCCTTTCTTAATGATTTAACATATATGAATTCAGGAAACATCTTAACATAAATCAACAACATGTCACAGTTAAAGTAGTGGTGTTTGTCTCTCTTAGTATATAAAATAATGGTGCATCTGAAATCGGGCATCTTAGAGTTGATAAAATAACTTTAAAGAAAGAGATAATCCAGACAACTAGGACATTAAAACACTTTCAATGTAAGCAAAATTTGTTTTTCATATGCATTTTTGAAAATGAGAACATTTATTGGTGGATTAATAAGATTTTCCATTGAGGTTCACAATAAAATGAGGTTTAAAAGATACTGCTCTTAGCACGGAGCCTGCTTGGGATTTTCTCTCTCCCTCTCTTTCTGTTCCTCCCCTACTCATGCACACACACACTCTCTCTCTCTCTCTCAAAATAAATAAATTTAAAAAAAGATACCACTGCTATATGTTAGTTGATAAACTATTATTTAAACTGTAGGGGCTGTAAATAATACCTACTGCCTTCTTTAGCATTGTCAAATTGCCACTAAAGTGTCTAAATAATTATTCTCAATCTCTGTACTTACCTGATAGAACTGGTAACTGCCTGTGGACCCCTATAGGCTTCAGACTTCCCTTTGAGTGGCACTGTCCTATAGCATTATAATATTTGTTTATTTTGAGAGAGAGAGAGAGAGCGCACGCAAGTGGGGAGGGGCAGAGAGAGAGAGACAGACACAGAATCTGAAACAGGCTCCAGGCTCCGAGCTGTCAACACACAGCCCAACGCGGGGCTCGAACTCATGAACCATGAGATCATGACCAGAGCCGAAGTCGGACGCTCACTGACTGAGCCACCCAGACACCCCTGTCCTATAGCATTATAAAGTGACCCTCTTATTTCTATTAAAATATAGTTCATCCAAATTCTACTTTGTCTGATGAGATTGTGACCCCTGCTTTCTTTTTGTTTTCATTTGCCTATTGTATCTTTGGTTTGCCATTTTGTTTTCAACCTTCCTGAGTTATATGATTTCAGGCATGTGTCTTATTTTCAACATAACATTGAGTTTTACTTTGTGATTATTCTTGAAATTAAATTTTTGATTTACACATCTGTACACTATATCTTTAATAGGTATGCCATAGCCACTGTCTACAGAAGAAATAGGCTGTGCATATAGTTGTGAGTCAGATTAGTCCTTATCCTCGTGGAGCTTATGGTCTAGGTAAATTTAAATTTTAGGACTCTGTTTGAGGAAAATAAATGTCTTAAGTTGGTTTCCTGTAACAGTTATTATATTGGAGCTTAGAGATAAAAATAATCTCTTAATTAAACTTGTCCAAATCCTTCCAGGACTTCATAGTTTTAGGGAATTCTATAATTTATATGGCAAATTCTATAAAACATGAGTTATTTCATTTTAATATAATTGTAGGTTTTATTCTGCCACTTAAGATCAATCTCTGATGTTTCTCTATGCTTCAGTGTTTTTTTGTTGTTGTTGTTCTGAAATGGAAACTTACTCGGAACTTACTAGACTTTACAAAATACAAAATATTTTAAATGTGGATAAAAATTCCTTTGACTGATTTCTCAGGGCTTTAAAAATTGTTTTACCTTGGGGCACCTGGGTGGCTCAGTTGGTGAGTGTCCGACTTTGGCTCAGGTCATGATCTCGCAGTTTGTGGGTTTGAGCCCCACATCAGGCTCTGTCTGTGCTGACAGCTCAGAGCCTGGAGCCTGCTTCAGAGTCTCTGTCTCCCCCTCTCTCTGCCCTTCCCCTGCTCAAAAATGAATAAACGTTAAAATTTTTTTAACTGTTTTACCTTAATGAAGTTTTAGAAAATAACACAACATTTAATTTATTCCTTTCTTAGCCTCTTTATCATAAAGACTGAAATGAGGCTTTTGAATTCAAAAAGAAAGAGTGTATATATTCTTGTTGGTCATTTTTGTCTTTCTCTTTTTTTTTTCTCTGTAGATTTGATAGAAGGTGTGGGAGTTTCTGTAGGTTTCAGATAAGTGGATAAAGAAAGTATTAGGAAAAGAATTGGAAGGATAATTGCTACCAAAGGACAGACTGAAGAGAATATAAAAACCTAGTAATAAGAGTTGGTCCAACTTAGAATTGACTACAGAATCATTTGCTCTGAATGAAGTAAATGAGATCTTATGTAGAAGATATAGAGCTTGCTTCATTTGCCCTACATTCTAAGCTTGTATATAGGAACTGCTTTTTGCCTGTCTTTCTAATCCATAGCTGGTGAAAATGTTACCTGCACTATACCTGATGGTGTGCCAATAGATATCACAGTGAAGTTGATGGTCTGCCTTGTACATCTCAACATTCTTGAGCCACTTAATGTAAGTAACATTAAGATCTGCACTTGAGATACTTCAGATAAAATCACATTATTTTCTTTAGATGACAAGTAATTGTAAGTTTACCCTAGATTTCACATTTTTCAGTAACCCAGGAAGTCACCATAAGCATCAAATTATTTGTGTGTGAATATCTTACAAAAGCTGAACTGGGCTTGTAATAATTTGTTTCTCTTTTCTTTTTTTAAGTTTATTTATTTATTTTGAGAGAGAAGGAGAGAGTGTGCGCATGTGAGCTCAGGAGGGGCAGAAAGAGATAAGGGAGAGAGACAACCCTAAGCAGTCTCTGCAACGTCATTGCAGAGCCCAGTGGGGGGCTCGGACCCACGAACTGTGAAATCATGACCTGAGCCAAAACCAAGAGTTGGATGCTTAACCAACTGAGCCACCCAGGTGCCCCTTTTTTCCTTTTTAAATGAGAACAATCCAGAGATCAGAATTTGAGATTGGGCTTTTTAGACAGTTGGTAAATTCTGAAAGTTCTTCCCTTTTGCCAGCTTTGGAGTATTTCGTTGAATAAAAAATTTATTGGGCATCTGCTTTGCAGACCTTAGGATAAGGTATTGAATATAATACACAAACCCTGCCCTCATGGATCTTTTATTCTAATGGGGGTAAATGGATAACAAAATAAATATGCAATATATAGGATGTTAGTTGGTGGTACATACTCTGGAAAAAATCAAACAGTGAAGAACAGAGAATATTGGGAGTAGGAGGGCGGTCAGGAAAGCCCTCTCTGAAAAGGTGACCTTTGAATAATGACAGAAATATCAGCAAACACAGAGGCCCTGAAGCTTGGGTATGTTTGTCTTAGCAGAGAAAGAGCACAGCAAGTCAGTGTTATCTTAGCTCCTGCCATGTCTGCTTACACCAGACCTTCAAAAGTAATGTGTGGCTCAGTCGGTTGAGCATCTGACTTCAGCTCAGGTCATGATCTCACAGTTTGTGAGTTCAAACCCCACGTTGGGCTCTCTGCTGTCAATGCAGAGCCTGCTTCGGATCCTCTGTCCCCCTCTCTCTCTGCCCCTTTCCCACTTATGCTTGATCTCTCTCAAAAATAACTAAACATTAAAAAAAAATACTTTAAAAGTAATATGTTGAATGAGTGATGGTAGTATGGTTCTTTCTAATAGAGAAATAGAGATTCAGAAATGAATAGAAAAATGGTTATTTAAAACTGTTTTCATTAAACCTTGCTCCTTTTTGGCTTGCTTCAAATAACTGATAGACGTGTGAAAAGAGAAATATACCTACATGTCCATATTTGTAATGATTGTTTGACTTCAGACTTTTATTTTGGGGTCTAGCCTCTCTTGACAACACTAGTGGAACAGAATCCTGAAGATATGGGAGACCTCTATCTAGATGTTGCTGAAGCTTTTCTGGATGTTGGTGAATATAATTCTGCACTTCCCCTCCTTAGTGCACTAGTCTGCTCTGAAAGATACAACCTCGCAGTAGTTTGGCTTCGGCATGCAGGTAATACTTCTTTGTGGGAGGGAGAAGTTTTAATCATATAAACAGGCAAGAACTTACTTTCCAAAATGGTAATAATTATTTAAAATATTAATGTCTTGGTAAAAGTGAAAGTATTTCTAGTTTCAGGGCAGTTTTTTGAATATCAGTTTCTTTTGTCTGCTTGTTTTTTGAGTATAGTTGACACACAGTGTTACATTAGTTTTAGGTGTACAACATAGTGATTCTGCAACCCTATGAATGTTAGTATTTTAAATTGTCATGGTATGCCACTATATGATTTCCCCCACATTAATGCTTTGGAAGAAAGATTTACTTAATGCTACCGGAATGAAGTAGGACTAACCATGTCCCTGGTAAAAATACTTTATACAAGTCATTTACCTGTCTTAACCATAGGCTCTGACTTCTAGTAATAGATTGTCAGACTTGGGGTGCTGTCTAATTTTGAAAGAGTTTTTATGGATTTATATTTAATATTTTATTTTGAGAAAAAATTTCATGTATTTTCAGTGTTCTTTGAGCTGCAAATGTGTGCTCAAGATTGGGTTTTATGTATCATTTCATTTTATTGTATCTAAATTTATAATAATCTGAAATAAATCATTTAAAGTAAAAAAATAGCTTAAGAAAAACAACTAAATTTCTTAAACGTATGAAATCCAAAAATATTCTAATGGGATTTTGTATTGAATCAACATAAAAGATGCATTAAAAGTTGAATAGTTTTTGTCTAAAATATTACATGATAGCAGAAAGTTCTAATAGTTCTTAAAATATTATATAATGGTAGAAAGTTTTCTATAACTAGAGAAGCATTGATTGACAATTTGGGTTATTTTGAGACCTATCACAATATGAAATTGCTAAGAACACTTAAAGATAACTCTTTACTGTTTGGATGAGTGAACATGAATACAAATGTAATAACCATCATAAAAACATTATTTGTGATATTTGAATTTAAAAGACATGAGCAGGGAGATGGAGTTTTTATTGCTTACTATCAAAGTTTGACCTAAAGATGATACTCGGGAGAGAGTTGAGAAATTTGAGATTTGAGAAAGCAATTGAAAGCGAAAGAACCATTTTAGGAGGTAATTGTAATGAAAGGGAATGAGATGGAAAAGGCCTAGATTAGTATTGTCGCTGGAGAGTTCAACTGGTAGGATTTAATGACTGATTGGCATAAAGTTTGAGGAATAGAGCCCAGTAACTTCCCTTCTGAGAACTTACCCTGAGGAAATAATTGAGTGAGATGAGGGGAGGTAGTTTATATTGGGTATCACAAAACTCAGGAGCCTGGCAAATAACAAAAATGAGTGAAGTGGGCAAGTGAAGAGGTGCAGGGCTTGGGGGGAGAACTGGAGAGCCCTCTCCAGAGGATGCTGCTGTTTCTCAGCATAGGCTGATGTGCCATGTGGGAACAGGAGAGTGTTGCCAATTCAGATTTGTCAAAAGAATCCGGTAACTTAGAGTTCATAAAAATCCGAAATTTAAAAAATGGAGGCCATGTATTGTTTTTAACAGCACTGTGGCCTAACAAAACACCTCTGTGGGTTAAATAGGTTTGCCAGTTTTTAGACATGGCTTATATACGTGAAAATGTTTACTGCATTGCTATGTATTAGAGTATAAATTCAGAAATAACCTAAATATCAGATAATATGGTTAAATAAATAGTTGAATGTTATAACCATTCAAAATGCTAAGGAAGATGTGGGAAATGTTGAAAGTATAATGCTAATAAGTAAATAAAGCAGAACCTCAAAGTGTATGTATGTGCTGATTACATCCTTGTAGCAATTTGGATTTAGAGAAATCAATAGATGGATCAATCAGTAGATGGAGATTAGAAGGAATGGCTGTTTTAAAGTATTAGAAATATGCAGACATTTCATTTTTGTTATAATTCTTTAAAGTGGAGTATTTTATATTTAATATATTTTATATTAATTTTATATTTAATATAAGAAATATTTAATATTTCTTTAAAGTGGGAAAATAATTTTGGCAAGCTTACAAATCTGTAGATCATATTTATTATGCTTTATTTTAACATTATCTTAGAATGTTTAAAGGCCTTAGGCTATATGGAACGCGCTGCGGAAAGCTATGGCAAAGTGGTTGATCTGGCCCCCCTTCATTTGGATGCAAGAATTTCACTTTCCACCCTTCAGCAGCAGCTGGGCCGTCCTGAGAAAGCTCTGGAAGCTCTGGAACCAATGTATGATCCAGATACTTTAGCACAGGATGCAAATGCTGCACAGCAGGTAGGCCATGTCATGTGAAAGGAAGTTTTCCTTGGTGGATTGTGTTTTTGAACTTTTTCCTCCGTTAAGGATGTGTATACAGTTTGTATCCAAAAGATTTATTTTAGTGTATTAAATTCACTGTTTTTGAAAAGTAATTTTGAATTTAAGTTTCAGCCTCTTGTTAGACACTGTAAGTTATGTGTCTAAAATGTTGGATCTTAAGTTGTGAAAGATCATAAAGCAAATGTTGTTAAGGTTTGGTTTCTAAAAGAAAACTCTTCTGGGGCGCCTGGGTGGCTCAGTCGGTTAAGTGTCTGACTTCGGCTCAGGTCATGATCTCACAGTTTGTGAGTTCGAGCCCTGTGACAGCTCGGAGCCTGGAGCCTGCTTCAGATTCTGTGTCTCCTCTCTCTCTGTCCCTCCCCCCACTTGTGTTCTGTCTCTGTCTCTCAAAAATAAATAAATGTAAAAAAAAAAAAAAAAATTTTTTTTTTTTTTTTTAAAAACTCTTCCATGCAGACAAAACAACTTACAGCAAAGGAATCTTGTCACATTCATTATCATGTGCTTATTTATTTAGGAACTGAAGTTATTGCTTCATCGTTCTACTCTGTTGTTTTCCCAAGGCAAAACGTATGGTTATGTGGATACCTTACTTACCATGTTAGCCATGCTTTTAAAGGTGGGTAATGGTTTTTCCTTATGTTAGTACTGTTGACTGTTTAAATGTTTAGAATTTGATTTAAACATAGATTATAGCTATTTTATAACTGTTCTGCTCTCAAACTTTTGAAAATGAAAGTCAGATATAGACAAAAGACTTAGAGGTTACTGGTATGTTACTGGTATGTATGACCTTTGAACAACATGGGAGTTAGGACCATCAACCCTAACACAGTTGAAATTCGCATATAACTTTTAACTTCCCCAAAACATAACTACTACTAGCTGACTGTTGACTGGAAGCCTTACTGATAACATGAACAGGTGATTAACATATATTTTGTGTGTTAAAGGTATTGTATACTGTATTCTTAAAATAAAGGAAGCTAGAGAAAAGAAAATGTTGTTAAGAAAATTATAAGGAAGAGAAAATACATTTATAGTACTGTACTATAAAAACCCATGTATAAGTGAACCTGTGCAGTTCAAACCTGTATGGTTCAAGGGTTGACTGTAACTGAAAGCTCTACATGAAAGTGTAAACTTGACTGTAGGTAGAGTAAGTGAAATAAAGTCTTTGCTAGTACAAATTCAGAAAAGTGAGAACAATAGTGTTATCAGTTACTGGCTTTGTAGACAGTACCACGTGCCAAAATTGTTCACTTTGCAAAAATGTTTTCCATGTGTGACATCATTTCCAAGTCTAGCCTTTTTTCAGGGAAGTGGTTATGTGTGCATGTACATATGTTATAAGTTAATGTGAATTGCCTTCTTTTTCCCTGCTAAGGTAAGCAGTGTGATCTAAATTCCCTTGGGAAGAAAAAAAATAAGTCTGTTCTTTTTTAGGTGTTTAAATACACAGTAATTTGGCCTTTTTTTTTTTCCCTACTAAAGAAGATTTCAGGTATACCTGTGGTACTTGTGACCCATAGATTTTCTTTAAAAAATTATATGACTGGAGTGCCTGACGGGCTCATTTGGAGGGGCACAAGACTCTTTATCTTGTGGTTGTGAGTTTGAGCCGCATGTTGGGTATGGAGATTACTTAAAAATAAAATATTAAAAAAAGTATATGACTAAAAAAATCTCAAATTGTTATTTTAAATTCAGGTAGCAATGAATAGAGCTCAAGTTTGTTTGATATCTAGCTCCAAATCTGGAGAGAGGCATCTCTACCTTATAAAAGTGTCAAGAGACAAAATATCAGACAACAGTGACCAAGAGACCGCAAATTGTGATGCAAAAGGTAATTACTTTCATTTGCTTTATTGCATAAAATGTGACTGAATTCAAAAAATATTCATGAAATAATACCTGATAGTAACTTAATTGAAAATATACCCTTTTCTGGGGCACCTGGGTGGCTCAGTCTGTTGAGTATCTGACTCTTGATTTTGGCTCACGTCATGATTTAGCGTTGTGGGATGGAGCCCCACGTCCGGCTCCCTGCTCAGCCATAGATCCTACTTAAGATTCTCTTTCCCTCTCACTTCCTCTCTCTCTCTCTCTCTCTCTCTCTCTCTCTCTCTCTCTCCCTCTCCCTCTCCCTCTCCCTCTCTCCCTCTCCCTCTCCCTCTCTCCCTCTCCCTCTCCCTCTCTCCCTCTCCCTCTCCCTCTCCCTCTCCCTCTCCCTCTCTCCCTCTCCCTCTCCCTCTCTCCCTCTCCCTCTCTCCCTCCCTCTCTCCCTCTCCCTCTCCCTCTCTCCCTCTCCCTCTCTCCCTCTCTCTCTCCCTCTCTCTCCCCCTCTCTCTCCCCCTCTCCCTCTCCCTCTCCCTCTCTCTCTTTCCCTCTCTCTCCCTCTCTGTCCCCCTCCCTCTCCCCCTCTCCCTCTCCCTCTCCCTCTCCCCCTCTCCTCTGCTCTCTCTCTCTCTCTCATAGAAAAAAAAGAAAATACACCGTTTTCAAATAAAATGAAATTTCTAATCCAGATCCTTCAAGTATAATAAACTCATTTGATGTTAAAAGAAGAAAAGGAAGGCTACATGTAAATACTTTACTTTTTAAAAATTAGAAGGAAACCATCTGCTTGGATCTCCCTGTGAAAAAACTAAACAGAACTTTTGACCTTTTAAGAAGAAAATATGTTATTTTAAGAAATTTGTGAAGATTAGATGGCAATATAAATTACTATATTTGTCCAGTCACTTCAATTACATGTATTTCATTCTCTGTTAAATTCATTTTTGATAAATGTAGCAATAGTCATAGAAACCCTAAAATAAATTGCTTTGACCTAGTCTCGAGTAATTTGATTTTAAAAGGTGTCTATATTTAGTAATGCCTCAAGTATGCCTCAAGTATGTTTGGGTGAGGTTGAAAAGAGAAACTTGAAAAGAGTCTAAACTGGAGGTATCAGTCTGTCAGTGTGTGCAGTGTGCAATGGGAAAAGGGTTTTAAAATCCAGAAGAGCTGAATCTCTGTAAGCACATTATGAGGACCTAACATAAGTAGGTTTTGCAGGGGAGGAGAGTCAGGAAAGGAATGAGGATCAGCTGCTCATCTAGATATAAATGCCTCAGAAGCCTATCTCTACAGCTCATGGATTCTGGGCCCATCTCAAAGGTAGACTCTGCTTCATGTGTTTAAGACTATATTTTCTTATATTTTTCTCTATATGTGATTCTGTCAAGTTTTCTCTTTCAGTATTTTCTCATTTCAGGTCCATTGTTGGTTTTTCTTAGGTTCATAAAGGGGTTATTTTGTTAATTTCATCATGGTAAGGATCATGTTACATTTGTGTACCAGGATAGGATGAACAAGTTCTCTTTATGTTACATGCATCTTTGTACTTTTTTTTTTTTAAGTTTATTTATTTTTTTGGAGAACGCATGAGTGAGGGAGAGAGCACAAGTGAGGGAGAGGCAGAAAGAGAGGGAAAGAGAGAATTCCAAGCAGTCTCTGCGCTGTCAGCATGGAGCCCAGTGCAGGTTTGAACTCACAAACTGTGAGCTGAAATCAAGAGTCAGATGCTTAACTGATGGAGCTACCCAGGCATGCCTGTACTCTGATTTTTTCATTCAACATTTTCTCACATATGTTTTCTCATGCTGGTCTCTTCATAGCTATTATCATTAAGGAATGTTTAATACTCCATTGGATAGCAATCCCATAATTTAATTATTCCCTTATTATTTTTTGATATATGGTTGTTTCTGATAATTTTCTTTTATAAATAATACTATGCATTTATCCATATTTTTGACTATTTGTATAGGGTATATTTTCAGGAGAATTACTGGGTCAAAGACTAAAAAATTTTTATGGCTTTTGATATTTCTCGAGTTATAAATTTATAAAAAAGGACGCTCTTACAGACGAGATTTTGAAGGAAAAGAAATTTTGAGGCAGAGAAAATATGAAGATTATAAAAAGATCAAGAACAATCTAAATCTTGAAGTCCTTTGCTAAGCAAACTTTTGAATTCCTTGTATGTGCAGAATCCTGTATCTGACTGCAGTCATGGAATACTCACTTACTTTTTCTGCCCTGGAGGACCATATATCCTAGCTAGCACTGACAGATACAGATGACATAGCTGGACTTTGTAGAGGACAAACCAGAAGTAAGAATTACCTGGGGTTGTGGATTGTTAGGCAGAGCAGAGGGCTGGTGTTGAAGTAGTGTAAACAGAAAACTATCCACTTCATCATTGTCTAAAGAGTGTTGGCAAGAATTCAGGCCCATAGGAATGTGGGTATTAAATTTAGCCTTAAAATTGATCATAGGGATTTTTCTAATATTGTTATTTCTGAAAATACAGTGTCCTAACTGATTTTCACTGGTATCATTTTAGCAATATTTGCTGTACTCACAAGTGTCTTGACAAAAGATGACTGGTGGAACCTTCTGTTGAAGGCAATATACTCCTTATGCGACCTATCCCGATTTCAAGAGGCTGAGTTACTTGTGGATTCTTCACTGGAATATTATTCATTTTATGATGACAGGCAAAAACGCAAAGAATTAGAATACTTTGGTCTGTCTGCTGCAATACTGGACAAAAATTTCAGAAAAGCATACAACTATATCAGGTAATTTTCCAATAACTTTAGATTCTTTGAAAGAGGATGTGTATTTACTTTGATTTAGTCTCTCATACTCAAGAATTAATAAATTGTTTTAACTCTCTTGTGGCTTACAGGTAAATTCAAATCATTGATGATTCTCAGAGGCATGCCCTCTCATATATTTAACCTCTTGTACCTCAGTCTCCCCATTTATAAAATGGATATTATCATATTACTTCCTTGTAGGATTATTGTGAGAGTTAAGTGAATTATTATAGATATGGCCTTTTAACAATGTCTGGCACACACTGTTATTAGCTGTTACTCACTGTTCATTGTACTGGAGCTGTAGTGGGCTGGGGGAGAATAGGTGAAACTTAAACTACTTGATTCTTTTTTTTTGGTTTAAAAGTTTTGTTAAAAAGAACAAACAAGATGTAGAAATACTAACTTAAGTAGCATCTTCTGGGAAAAATCACTGTGTGGGTGTTTATGCTTAAATATGTTGCAATAGTCTGCTTTTCATTGTAGGAAAATGTTGCTGCGCTGAATGAAGTATTTCATTCTTAGAATCAGAAGTTTTTCTTTTTACATTATTTTTACCCTCCCTCTCTGTCTGCAATTTTAGGGTGATGGTAATGGAAAATGTCAATAAACCTCAGCTCTGGAACATTTTCAATCAGGTTACCATGCACTCCCAAGAGGTACGACATCATCGCTTCTGTCTTCGCCTAATGCTGAAAAACCCAGATAATCATGCCCTGTGTGTCTTAAATGGACACAATGCATTTGTATCTGGTAGTTTTAAGCACGCGCTTGGTAAGTGTCCTGTATGTGACTTTGTCAAGTGTGGATGGTATGATGGTTAACAGCCGGGCCTGGAGCAGAAAACTACCTGTGTTTATGGTTTTTGTTTGTTTGTTTGTTTATTTATTTTTGAGACAGAGAGAGACAGAGCATGAACAGGGGAGGGGCAGAGAGAGAGGGAGACCCAGAACTGGAAGCAGGCTCCAGGCTCTGAGCCATCAGCCCAGAGCCCGACACGGGGCTCGAACTCACGATCTGTGAGATCGTGACCTGAGCTGAAGTCGGACGCTTAACCGACTGAGCCACCCAGGCGCCCCTACCTGTGTTTAAATAGCAGCTCCCTCATGGCAAGTTATTCTACCTCCCAATGCTTCAGTTTCTTTATCTCTGAAATGGAGGTAATAATTGGACCTGTCTTACAAATTATTGTGAAAATTAAATGAGTTAATGTAAAGCATTAAAAAAAAAATGCCTGGCATATACAGTAAGTAGCTGTTAAGTGTTGGCAGTAATGATAATAATATTAGTATTTTTTTTTTTTTTTTTACAAAGCTTTGGTTCAGAAGGCTGAAGTAAGTTTTATAATTCATTCTAAAGGTCAATAATTCTCCTGCTTAGACTTGTTTGTTTTCTAAATAATTTTCATTAATTATGGATGCTTTGCAGGGTGCCTGGGTGCCTCAGTCGATTGAGCATCTGACTCTTGATTTCTGCTCAGGTCATTATCCCAAGGTCATGGGATTGAACTCTGTGTCAGGCCTCTGTGTGGAGCATGAAGCCTGCTTGAGACTTTGTCTCTCTCTCCCTCTGCCCCTCTCCCTGGTTCATGCGGTCTCTGTCTAAAAAAAAATATGTGTGTGTGTGTATGTGTGTGTATGGATTCTTTGCTACCTGATTTTAATTTGCGATAGTACAAAAATGGATTTAAGATTTACTGATAGTTTGTTCCTTAAGGAGACAAGTCTTTATACCAAGATCTATTTACATTGTGCTTGCTAATTCTAATTAAACTCAGGGAAAATTAATCACTTGAAGTTTTCTATAATAGGGAATCAGAAGCAAATTAGAAAAATACCTGGCCAAATGTTTAAATTTAAAATGAGGCATGTGTCTCTTGCTGCCTAAGAGCTAGTGTTGCCCAACTCACTTGACAGTAACCTTGAACATCAAATGTTGAAACTTACCTCTGGTGTGTGTGTTTTGGAACTGTTTGTTTAATGGTAAGAAAATATAAAACAGATTTATATTATTTTCCTATATTTAGGACCTTTTGCAGAAGGTAAAAATAGGAAGTGCAAATGGCAGTCTACCATCTGTGCTGCTGAAGAGATTCTGTGGTGCCATGTCTTCTGGCACAGAGCTGGGAAGAATAGAAGTTTTTACCTATGTATGATAAATTATAGATCATCCCTTTATAAAAAAATTTGCTTATCAAAAAAAATAAAAATTTTGCTTAAATTCCCCTGTCTCATATGGATAAACTTTTGACATGAAGCAGTTACATATGTAAATACATGGAAACAAGGAAAACATGTTTTTCTCAGGAAAAACAAAGTAGTGCTCCATTTGGGAAGCGACACCCATAACCCTGAAAAACAAAACAGAGCTATTTTTCTTTTTTTCATCTCCATGATCTATCACATTTGAATTTATAACAAAAGAATTCACCAAAGACACATTCCCTTGTTTCTTTTAAAATAGATTTAAGATCTTAAAATAGACTTACGATCACAATTGGTAAATTATTTTGGAAGTATTACTCTACATGGAAATGTCTAGCTGTGCCTAAAAGAAGGTTTTAGTTGCTCATATTTAATCTGGGTGATCAGGATATATTTACAGGTAAATCCTCCTAATTTTGTTATATTTTATACATTGTTTTAAAATTTCAAATTAATGTGCATCTGATTGATATTTTAAAATGTACACCTTGCATATGTTAAAAATCAGTACTGTTTAGCAATAAAGTATATTTGAATAACTGAAGAAATAGGGAACTATGCTCTTGTCACACCCATCTGACACCACTGTTCTTTTTTCAGGACAATATGTGCAAGCCTTTCGCACCCATCCCCATGAACCTCTCTATAGCCTGTGTATAGGCCTAACGTTTATTCACATGGCCTCTCAGAAGTATGTATTAAGGAGACATGCTCTTACTGTGCAGGTAATTCATTTAGATTTCTCATTACTTGGTTTTATGTTCTTTAAAAATGAATATATTTAATGCTTTTGTTGTCCTGCTTTAGAAGGAATACCTGCTTAGTATACATACATGTTGGGAGTTCCAACACCTATCCCTCTGTTTAGCACTCAGCATGGACTCAACATCTAGTGGTGGTGCTCCTGGCTAAGACTTATGTAGCCATGTAGAAAGGGTACACAGCCAGATCACAAAGAGGACACAGAAGAGTCTGGAGGCTTCCTTAAGACTTTGGAGCCCCTAAGACCTCCAGTCTTCTAGGTCCTGATGACTGATTTATTGTAAATCAGTTTTAAAAATACATGATATATATATTTAGTAATGTATGAATATGTGACTGTGTTGACTGTTTCTTTACATCACCACCAACAAATTGCTCTTTTAAAGTTTTCATGGTTGTAGTCTTTTTATTTTCTTGTTTACTTTTTTATATAGTTTGTCTTCTCTAATAAGAATGTAAACTCCAAGAGATCAGGGATTCTATCTGTCTTGTTTACCACTGTATCTTTAGTACTTTTGTGTTGTTTTTATATGTTTGACTCATGTAAAGACATGTTTTTTAAGTAGTTATGGAAGGAAAAAAATGTTGACTTGAATGGAATAGCAGGATTTAGTAAAGGAATTTTTCATGTGGGTTTGGTTTTTAAAGTAAAATGTTAAAAGAAAGCCTAAATTCAAATGATGATAATTGTTAAAGCTAGGTGTTGGGATTCATTATAATGTTCTCTTTACTTTTGTATGTTTGAAATTTTTCATAATAAAAAGTAAAACCAAAAGACAATTGTGATATTTATCCACCTCTTGCTCTAAGTTTTTTTCTCTCTTAATGGATACTTTTGCTGTTTTAGGTAATGTAGGATTGTTTATAAATTAAATATATAATGAGCACCCACTGTGCTAGGAGTGGGGATATAGTAGTGAATGAGTATACAGGCAGAATTCCTTACCCTCATGAAGCTTATATTCTGGTAAACATTAATAGGAAATTTTTATGGATTGACTCATTATTAAATAGTTAAAATAGGGGTGCCTGGGCTCAGTTGGTTGAGTGTCTGACTCTTATTTCAGCTCAGGTCATGATCCCAGGGTTGTGAGATCGAGCCCCACATCAGGCTCCATGCTGAGTATGGAGCCTGTTTAAGATTGTTTCTCTTACTCTGTCTGCCCTTCTCTCCCACTTATGCTCTCTTTCTGTCTGTAAATAAGTAAATAAAAAAAATAGTTAAAGTATGTAGTTTTCGCCTGGTAGGGAAAAAATTTATGTACTGCACAGTAATTTAGAAGCTGACTTTCAAATCACTGGTATATTTAAACAGCAGTGTTTAATTGGTTGGAGATTGAGATAAAACAAGAAGTGATGGGTATATGGGGGTTTGTTGTCCTAATCTGTCTACTTTTGTGTATGTTAAACATTTTCCATTAAAAAAAGTTTCTAAAAACAAGTTTCATTGTAAATACCGTGATTCTTAAATTGTTTTAATTTCTTGTGAATCTATTTCCTTATGCTACATGATCATAATTAATTTTCCTTTGGAGTAGTTAAAAACAAACTAATTTCATATGTTTTACTATCTTTCCTACCTTCTTATTATACTGTGAAAGTAAATCTTATAATTCTGCCCGTATTTAATATTTTATGTACAGTGTATATTACTTGGACACTTTAGTGAATAATGTGACAAAAATGTTTGAAAGTAACACAGTTAATGTAAAAAGGACTCTTTTATTTCTATTCCATTAAATTTTTTGTTTGTCAAAACTCTTATCGCCTAAGAGATAAAGTGGCTGTCTCTATTACCTAGTTTTTAAATCACTAAATATTTGAATAGTGTTTCAGTGGTCTCCTAAGTTTGTTAAAAATTTCTTAAAATGCAGCAGGTAATTCAAATCCTGTTACTGTATCAGAAGACCTACAAGTTTATTTGGGTTGCAGTAATTCATCTGGGCTTATTATTCTTTCTCAAATTTTTATCTTTAAATTTGTCATCTTAAAATAGGAAGATTTGCTGTTTCTCTGAGACTAATAGTTTGTCTGCTTTACTTAACAGAACCATGATTTTCAGTGGAGTAGAAGTTATAGTCACCTATAAATATGGGTTATTTTATTATGCAGAAAGTATGAGTTTAGTGAACATAATTATTTTTATTCCTAAAATGCATTAATTCTAAAGAATTCATTACTTTTTTTTTTAATGAAGAAAAATTTGTGACCATTTATCAGAAAGCAGATCACCCAGGAAATAGTTGCATTTTATAGTCTATACTCACAGCTGGAGATTATATTTATCTAATTACTTAACATAGGACACTTGCACTTTTGCAGTCGGTAACTTTCTGCAGCTGGTAACTTGAAGATGCATTAAAGGGGAAAATGAATACAGTAAGAGATGAAGCAGGTGCTTTTTGGACACTGTGACACACGTGGAGCCTGCAGTATTCTATCTGTGTTCTGATATTTTTTCCATAAAGTCTTTGAGTCAGAAGCTTTCAGGGGAAGAATTAATCAAGTTTTTTGGGTTAAGAGGTTATTAAGGTCCTGAGAGGTAACTTACAAAAAAGGTACCATTGACCCAGAAAGTTTAGGTATACTTAAGTGAGTTTGTCCCTGAGAAGAAACCTTTCTAAAATTACCATTTTAAGAGCTTAGATTTTATATTTTGCTCAAGCTTTTAGACATCTTGAATCAAGAAGTTTATTGGCCTCAGGGCACCTGGGTGGCTCAGTTGGTTAAACATCTGACTTCAGCTCAGGTCATGATCTTGCAGTGATGGTGCAGATGGTGCTTGGGATTCTCTCTCTCTCCCTCTCTCTCTCTCTCTATGCCCCTCCCCCACTCATGCATGCGTGCTCTCTCACCCTCCCCCCCCAAAAAAAGAAAAAAAAAGTTTATTGGCCTCTAATGTCACAAAAGCCAACTTGGAACCTTAAAAACAATCCTGTGTTCTTAAAGATTATGGATCTTTGACAGTTTTAACATCGGACTTTGTTTTCTGTAAATATTTTTGTCCTTAAAAAAAATAAATCTCGGGGCGCCTGGGTGGCGCAGTCGGTTAAGCGTCCGACTTCAGCCAGGTCACGATCTCGCGGTCCATGAGTTCGATCCCCGCGTCAGGCTCTGGGCTGATGGCTCGGAGCCTGGAGCCTGTTTCCGATTCTGTGTCTCCCTCTCTCTCTGCCCCTCGCCCGTTCATGCTCTGTCTCTCTCTGTCCCAAAAATAAATAAACGTTGAAAAAAAAATTAAAAAAAAAAAATAAATAAAAAATAAATCTTTCCTTTATATCTTCGGAAGAGCTCTAGACTAAATTGTGATATAGCACTATGCCACAGACATATGTTCTTTCAGGATGAGATTGTGTCTCTTTTAGAGAGAGCACAAGCGGGAGGGGCAGTGGGAGAGGGAGAGAGAGAAGCAAGCAGGTTCTACGCCCAGTACAGAGCCCTACATAGGACTTGGTCTCATGACCCAGGGATCATGACCTGAGCTGAAATCAAGAGTTGGACACTTAACTGACTAAGCCATCCAGGCGCCCTTTTTTAAATACTTGTATTCTGTACAGAATATACCTGGCACATATAGTTGTTTAAATATATACCGGTCAAATGAGAATAATAATGAATTATCTTTTTGTTTTGGGTAGGGCTTTTCCTTTCTTAATCGATACCTCAGCATACGTGGGCCTTGCCAGGAATCATTCTACAATTTGGGCCGTGGCCTTCACCAGCTGGGGCTGATTCATCTTGCAATCCACTATTATCAGAAGGCCTTGGATCTCCCTCCACTTGTGGTAGAGGTATTGTATGATTTGCTTTAAAAACTGAGGAGTCATTTCATTTCATTTCATCTAGAGAGAAGTGCAGTTAGCTTATGTTGTGGTCCAGATAGTGAAATAAATTACATATTAGAATTGATTTTTTCCAGGGGCACCTTGGTAGCTCAGTTGGCTAAGCCTCCGACTCTTGATTTTGGCTTGGGTCATGATCTCGTGGTCGTGAGATCAAGCCCTGTGTTGGGCTTTGCACTGACAGTGTGGAGACTGCTTGGTATTCTCTATCTGTCTCTCTCTCTCTCTCTCCCTCTCCCTCTCTCTCTGCCCCTCCCCTGCTCATGCATGCACATGCTCACTCTCAAATAAACATTAAAAAAGAAAAAAAGAATGCATTTTGTCCATATTGAATGTGTTTATTTAGCAACAGGTAGATCTTGGACATTCTTACCTTATGACCTGATCAGCAACCATGTGAACACATATGACTTGTGGTGACCATTTCAGTTACCCTAAGGTAGCCTCTGTGGTTATCGGTATGAGCTGGGAGACAGAAAGCCTGAATATTGAGTAATATAGCCATTGTTCATTTCAAAGTTCAAGTGTAACGAACATATTTCTTTATAAAAATGAAAGGCCAGTATGAATTTAGTTTTAAGATACTGTATAGGGTAAAGTGTTGCCAATACTATGATAATCTGTGTTTAAAGTCTAATTCTTATTTTAATTTGTGAAGAATTTATTTTTGAGAGAAAGAGACACAGAGTGCGAGTGGGGGAGGGGCAGAGAGTGAGCGAGACACAGAATCTGAAGCAGGCTTCAGGCTCCAAGCTGTCGGCACAGAGCCCAACACGGGGCCTGAGCCCACGAACTGTGAGATCATGACCTGAGCCGAAGTCTCACACTTAGCTGACTGAACCACCCAGGCACCCCTAGTTGCTAATATTTTTAAGTTGCATTCGTAATCCTCACATGCCCTCACAACTGTTTTCTATTACTCTTGTCCATTGTTAGTCATTAAACAAATAAATACATATTTTTATAGTTACGCTGATGAAATGCATACACTTTTGTATTTTTTATTTCATAAATGCCTTTAAGTATTGCTCCTTAAGCTTTATAGGTATCATTTTTAATTGTTGCAGATATTTTTACAGTTGACTCCAAAACTTTGTATTGGGGAAGATTAGTATAGATCTAACCTACTCCATTGAGTTCATTGCTTTGCTATTAAGTAGAAAAAAAGGTAATAACACCCCTAGGGTAATTATTATTATTAATTTGCTGTATGCCTTCCTAGACTTATTCTTTATATGGCTTTCTATTATATAGTACAGGTATTTCCCATCTGGTCATTTGTGTTATGATTTCTTTTTTAGATGCATAAGTTTTACATTTTTTAATGAAATCGTATTTTTTCCTTTATAGTTTCTACTTTTGCCATTGTACTTAGAAGGGCCTTTCCTACCCAAGATTATATTATTATTCCACTATATATTTTTTTCTTTTATGGTTTCATTTGTTTATTCTTTTTTTTTTTAATTTTTTTTTCAACGTTTTTCATTTATTTTTGGGACAGAGAGAGACAGAGCATGAACGGGGGAGGGGCAGAGAGAGAGGGAGACACAGAATCGGAAACAGGCTCCAGGCTCTGAGCCATCAGCCCAGAGCCCGACTCGGGGCTCGAACTCACGGACCGCGAGATCGTGACCTGGCTGAAGTCGGACGCTTAACCGACTGTGCCACCCAGGCGCCCCACATTTGTTTATTCTTAAAGGCTTAATTCATTTGGAATTTTATTCTGCTATGGCTTGTGGATGAGACTTTTTCTTTAACTTATTGGTTAGACATTTAAAATAATTTAATTCTATAGTTGTTAGAGTGATTAACTGAATCAGTATTACCTAGTAAAAATTTAGAACCAAGGTATATATGCCTAGTTTTGTACTTTTTTTTTAGTATCATGAATGTTAAGCTTTTTGAATACTTCTACTTAATGAAACAGTATATATAACTGTTTATAACAGTATATAATTCATTCATGTATTTTTCCTCGTAGGGTATAGAAGTTGACCAGTTAGACTTACGAAGAGATATTGCCTACAACTTGTCTCTAATTTATCAGAGCAGTGGGAATATTGGAATGGCTCAAAAGCTTTTGTATACCTATTGCTGTATATAAAGTACCTCAGCTGAGAAAGAAGCATTGGTGCTGTGTGTGGACCAATATTTTCTGTCTAAGGGCTAAGTATTAACTAAGTATTAACCTGAAATAGAAATGACAGTTTGAGAATTATCATTGTATTTAATTTTTAATATGTGATAATGATCTTTTGATAGATATGCAAAAGTATCATTCCAAGAGTTTGTACATTGTTCTATCATTTTCTTTTAGCATTATTTTTAGTAAAATTGTCCCCAAAGGTGAAATGGAGAATGTTAGCCTTTAAGCCAGCTTTGAGCTAAATGTGCTCATTTTTTACTCATACCATTTATTCATCTGTGCATTCATTACTATGTATTAAACACCTTTGTACCTTGGAATGTAGTAAGACAGATGTGACCTCTCAATACAGTTCTCTAAATACAGAACTTGAGCAATATATTCATTTGAAAGAAATGTTTGCTACATTTCTACCTACATTATCATTGACCTTTCCATTTCTTAGTGCCCTGTTACTATTGCATGGGCAGTTTATCAGGTACATAGAAAAGGATGTTATTGAAGGAAAGACAAGTTGGGACTCTTTTTCATATCAGCACAATTATGTAATTGACTTAGCTCCTAAGAAAATTATTTGAAATGGTTATATAGTAGGAAGACACATAATTGAGTTAATCTTTTACTTTTCACCTCCATGTGTCTTAGTTGTATAGATTGCTTAGTTGTATAGATTCAGAACATCCTGTTCCAAGACAAATTAAAAAATGCATTACAAATGTTGGTGGCTTTCTGACAAAAAAAAATGTAGAAAAGAGAGGACCACATTTAATAATATGACCTAGCTTGCATTTCAAGATCACTAGGAATGTAGGAAGATTAGAGAATTCTATGTATGGAGTAAAGTATTGCTGTGATAAAGTTAAAAAAATAGATGAAAAATTTTTACTTAAATACGTTATGTTCTTGAATCTAAGATAACAATAGTTTTAAGATATACTTTTGGTTTACTAACAGTTTTTGAGAGTTTCTTTTTAGGGGAAAAAATGCTGTAATAAGTGTGTGTTTGGATTATATGACGTATTCTAATTGTGAGAGGGAAACACGTATGAGACTTAGGATCAAAGAAATAGTATGAGGGCTTTTTAGGAATTCTTACCACTACAAAGTAGTTGAAAAGCAAAATTTGTATATAATAAGTAAATGTATCATGTATTCTGTGTGTGTGTGTGTATTTAAATGTGTATATAATTTAAATAAATTGTATTTTTATAATTGTTTCACATGCTTATATATTTTATTTCATGCCATTTGCAGGTAATGATGAAGTTAACTGATAGAGTATAAGTTAGATTTGCCTCTTGGAATCTTAGGGAATTGAGTATTCTGTGTTCTGAGTTTTTCTCTTGAATTAAACTCAACTGGCTGTGACTCCAGTTGATCTCCTGAACAGCCTTGGAGGAAATAATAAATCTCTCTAGCAGTCTTCTAAAAAAAAGTTGATATTGCATGAATTTGTTTAGCATTTAAAGTCATAGCTACATTGCTGAGTGTTTACTACGCTACTCTGTGCCAAGTACAGTGCCGGATACTCTAGATACATGATCTCTGGTCCTCTCAGAGAATCACCTGCAAAGTAGGTGTTATTGTTGGTCTTACTATTATCATCTCCATCTTATAGATGAGAAATTAAGTAGCATGTTGAAGATCACTAGCAAGCTCCTTGCTCAGAGACATTCCTTCATGGGAACACAATTCCAGTTCAGAGTTACAACATAAAAATTGAGCATAAATTTATTTTAGAAAGAAAAAGGAGAATGGCACTTATATTTTCTATCCTTCAGGACTTCAGCTTATTAAAAGCCCCTGTAGTAAACATCTTTGGGGGTCTTTTTAAAAGCTGATACTCACTTTCTTATCTACCATCCTCACTCCAGCCTTGGAATTCTGACAGCCACTTTAATACAATGAGATTGTTTTCTACTGGTCACTGTTGATTCAGCTGGGAGTCTGCTCCTATACCAAGCTGGGCCAATCGAGTTTCCTTGCTCCTTCTCTGGGAATTTTAGAATTGAGATGAAGTCTTGCTGTAGGGTTGGAACATGAAAGCTATGAGGACATTTTCTGCTTTCCCTGTGGGCCAACCAGCAGTTAACCCCTTATGTTGAGAAAGAAAAATAGAGCCTATGCATTAAGAGAAGCAGAGATGAGAGATGGAGAGAATGCTGTGTGTTCCTAGAGATTTTCCAGTTTTCTATTCCCATGCTTTCTGAAATTGTGTTCCAACCCTTGGGTTCTTTCTATAAATATATCCAGTTCTATAATTCCACTTTATACTAGCTGGAGTTCTGTTATTTGCACCAAAAATAGTCCTAACTGATAAGCTATCATTCCTTCTTTGTTTTCATTGAGCATTCATGTGTTCTAGCTATTTTCACAAGAAGGAAGGGCATATAGAAACCAAGGACAGTGTCCCAGAGTTATAAGTAGTGTCATGAAGTCTAATCCACAATAAAGAGGCTTTTAAAAACTTTAGGCAAGAACAGTAGGAATGTGTCTATGGTCTGGTGGTGTAAAGTCAACAGTAAGACCATAGAATTGTTCAATTTCTGTGCTTGGGGTAGTTAACACTATAAAAGCACAATACTCAAACAGGATGAGGTAGAAAAGCATGGGAAAAAGCGGTAAATCTGAGGCTGTGACAAGAGAGACCTATAAATGTTTCATTTCCAAGTCCATAGTCCCAAATCCAGTTGCTGTTAGGTTATGAAACTGAAAATTATAATTTTGAGGCATTTTAAAGAAGGAAATGATAAATAAACAATATTTGAAGTGGGGAAAAGGTGGATCCTGGGAACCACATAAGTATGATGTTCCTGACATGATTCTAGCTTACTCAAGTGCACATAGAAGTTATATTTCTTAGGAGACCTACTCTGTCTCCTTGGAAGGGGACTTGGTAGCCCAGAGGACTACTACAGTTTGAATGTATCTGGATTTCAGCAGAGTATTTGAGGACGTCTCTTGGACTATGCTTGTGGGTTGAATGGAGAAATGTGACTTACTGATCTGCAGTGGACCAAAGACTACCTACTGGAGGAGTCCCATGATGGCAGGCATGGCCAGGCCCTTGTATTCCAGACTTACTCAGAAGCTAAGGCATAGCTTATAGTTGCTAATGGTTGAAGGCAGTCAACTAACCACATCCCTGTTTACAGAGCTACCCAGAAGTTTCAAGACCAAAAAACTGCCCAAAACCCAAAAACAGGCAAATGACAAAACAATTTTAGAAGTTGGGGCACGTGACTGGCTCAGTCAGGAGATCGTGTGACTCTTGATCTTGGGTTCGTGAGTTTGAGCTCCATGTTGGGTGTAGGGTTTACTTAAGTATTAAAAAAAAAAAAGTTTTTAGAAGCTAAAAAGCAAAGGGGCAATTAGCAACTAAATAAACCAGGGAAGAATGAAAGCTAAGTGCCCACAGGTGGTGGCAGTATGCAGCCAGAAGCAAGCGGATTCAAGCTCAGAGAGGCTCATGCATAAGAGATACATTCAGTATCCCCAAAGGCAGATGAGGTGGGGCTAAAAACAGGTGAAGCAGTTGAAAGTCTGTTAAGCAGGCAGGAGGTGCCTGGGTGGCTCAGGCAGTGAAGCATCTGACTCAGATTTTGGCTCAGGTCACGATCTCAAGATTGGTGAGTTTGAACTCCGGGTTGGGTTTTGTGTTGACAGTGTGGAGCCTGCTTGGGATTCTCCCTACGTGCCCCTCCTCTGCTCTTTCTCTCTCTCAAAATAAACATTAAAAAAAGAAAAAAAAAAAAAGCATGCCAGCGTTAAAAAAAAAAAAGATCTTCAAAGTTACCCTCTTCACTCAGAGCATGTTACCATTTCACCCCTGCCCTACAGAACACTGGTGGTTTATTTTCTGTTGAGGCTGTATCAGGATGTCTGGATTCCGGAACACCAGGTGTAGCTGAAGGCAGAGTGTTCGGATTAAGTGAAAGCGCACATTGAACAGTGACTTTGGCCTCCTCCTATTTGACTCCCAGAAAAGTGGCAGCCAAGTTATATCCTCCAAGCAGGGGATTAGAGGCTTCCTCTCTGAGAAAAACCCGGCCCAAGAAAAAAGACCTATAGAGACTTACAGTTTCAGGTCCCCAGTGAAACAGCCTGGTCCTGGCCAGGAGCTCGCCAATGGGATAACCCTCCCACTCCCACCTGGCCCCAGTCAGCTATCCGAGGAACAGACAGCTCGTGAGCATTAGGTGTTTGCGGATAGCTTCTGAGATGCAGAGATCCATATGAGCAAATGGGCAGGGGAGGAGGGGTCCTCAAAGAAAACAATGCAGGAAGTAGAGAAATAAAATGTAATTAATATCCCCAGATGATGGGGTGCCTGGGTGGCTCCGTTGGTTAAGCGACCAACTCTTGATTTGAGTTCAGGTTATGATCTCACAGAATGTGAGACTGAGCCTTGTGTCGGGCTCTGTGCTGACAACGCAGAGGCTATTTGGGATCCTCTTTTCCTCTCTCTCTGCCCCTCCCCAGCTCATGTGCACGTAGCAAATGTTCATTAATTTAATGAAAAGATTGGGGAAATTGACTTTTAAAGAGAAAAAAGGGAAAATTTAAGAGATAAGAAAATTTCAGATAAGGAAATTAAAGGCTACAAAAACAATCTAAATGAGAAGTTCTTTGTGGCAGTTACCATATCTTATAAATTCATTTATTTTTTTTAAATTTTTATTTATTTTTGAGACAGAGACAAGAGCATGAACGGGAGTGGGGGTGGTCAGAGAGAGAGGGAGACACAGAATTGGAAGCAGGCTCCAGGCTCCCAGCTGTCAGCAAGGAGCCTGACGCAGGGCTCGAATTCAGGAACTGTGAAATGACCTGAGCTGAAGTCAGAAGCTCAACCAACTGAGCCACCCAGGCGCCCCTTATAAAGTCATTTACATTTCACGGTGTTTGGTTATAAGTAATTCCTATAGGAGGAACAAAGTCCTACAATGATTTTTTTTTAGTTTTATTTGTTTTTTAGTAGGCTCTATGCCCAACATGGGGCTCCAACTCACAACTCCAAGGTCAAGAGTCCAGTGCCCTACTGACTGAGTCAGCCAGGTATCCCCTGCAATGATTTTTTTATACGCAACACATTGCAGTATATTTCTATAATTTAGAAGTGTACTTCATCATTCATCATGCCAGCTTTTAACATTTTCCTCCAAAAAGCTTAAATTTATTTGAATAGAAGAAATTCAGTATTCTTCTCTACATTTTGGCAATCACATCCAAAACTCCGTCCCTTTGCACTGCTCTCCGTCAGCATGGAAAGGGCAGCTGGAACCTTACCTAACGTATGTTTCTCGTCCATTTTTTGGCCTTGACCCAAAAAAAATGTCTAGAAGATATCGGGGTAACCTCTTCCTGCACTAAAAGTTTCTAATGATACGCTGAAGATTGTACCTGGCATTTACCCTGTTTGTGGACTCAAGGTAAGCAAGTGTAGAATGCGAATTAGCACCGAATTAGCTGGCATTTCAGTAAAGAGAGTCAGGTGTTTATATTCAGCAAAAGGAGTTCAAGAGAAAAGAGAAAGCCAATAAACAGATCCCTCTGGCTCAACTCCCCACAGCTGCGTAGGACAGGTGGAAGTCAGTTCTGATGCGAGTTCTAGGGCTGTCCGTTCCCTCTTTTCTCAAGCTAGTGTTGTAATGAAACAAGTTTTCTTATTGAAGCATATCTTCATAACTATAGACAGCTGAAAGAAGTATTTTTGTAATTACTTGCTTTACAGATTAGTTCTGTCTTGCTTGGACAGAGACTTGCTCAATTTATGGTGTGAGTGAGGCTGATCCTGCACCTTCTCCATCTCAGGTGCTTTCCTGATTGGGAGAGAAAAGTAGAAGCTCTGACCACTAGAGGGGGTATGCTAGTCACAGAACTTCCCACCGCACGCAGGAAGGCTCGCGCTGGGAGCAGTCAGGATCACCTCTGTCGGGCAATCCCCCAACAATGTGTAAGTTTTGTAGGATCTGATTTAACTCTCCCAGATGAAAAAGAAAAGATCTGTGTATAGTCAGAATTACCGGATTGTAGGGCACCAGCACAGTTTTAATATGGGTACCAAGTTGCTCTCCCAGACGGCTTTACCAATTGTGTGGGGATACCTGTTTTCCCCAGGCCCAGTTCAAACATATTTTCTCCCCCGATTGATAGGTGGGAAATGGATGTTGCAGTTGCATACTGGTAAAGTTGAAACCTATCTTCTCATATGCTTATAGACCTTTCAGAATCCTTTTCTTCTTTGAATTGCTTTTGTTACATCCGTTGCCCATTAAAAATTTTTTTAAATGTTTATGTTTGAGAGAGAGACAGACAGAGCATGAGCAGGGGAGGGGCAGAGAGAAAGGGAAACACAAAATCCCAAGCAGGCTCCAGGCTCTGAGCTGTCAGCACAGAGCCCGACGCGGGGCTCAAACTCACGAGCGGTGAGATCATGACCTGAGCTGAAGTCAGACATTTAACCCACTGAGCCACACAGGCACCTCTCCTTTGCTCATTAAAAAAAAAAACAAAAAACAAAAAACATACTGGGTCCTATTTTTTTCTTATGGAATTGTAGGCACTCTTTATTTAACCTGGACTTAAGTCTTTGTCATTTGTTTTTCACTTTATGGTGTCTTTTTGTAAATCTCAATTTTTTTTAATAGCCAATATGAGACTTCAAAAGAAAGTGTTTAGCAAAGTAAGGAAGATCTTGGAAAATCAAGCAGAGTTCTTAGGAAGATCACAGCAGAAGGCAGACCAGCCCCATCTCCATCTGGACAGAAACAAGGGAACAAAGAGTAGGACCACTGAAGTAGCCTGGGTGGAAAGTGAACAGGTTCTGGGCACAGAGAGTGGATTCTGGGGGGACAGAGAAGCAGCTAGAGAAAGAAGTATGGCTAGACTTCTTAGAGACTTAGAGGCAGAGGTGGATTTTGAAGGATTTGCAAGGTTCTCCTTTGAGATGTTGTAAAGATTAAAAATACAGAGAGGGTACGTGGTCCATATGCTTGACTACTTAAGAGCTTCATATAGCAAACTTCTGGCTTTGCCTTACAACACAAATGACTCTAGTTTCATCCTAAAGCCAGAAGTCTTCTCTAGAACAATCAAGAAGTTACTTACATGTTGTTAAAGGCACTAGAGGGGCACCTGGGTGGCTCAGTCGGTTGAGTGTCCGACTTTGGCTCAGGTCATGATCTCGTGGTTCGTGAGTTCAAGCCTCACATTGGGCTTGCTGCTTTCAGCCTGTCAGTAGAGCCCGCTTCAGATCCTTTGTCTCTCTTTCTCTGCCCCTCCCCCACTTGCACTCTCCCCAAAATAAATATTTTTAAAAATTAAAAAAAAAAAAGGCAGTGGAGATAGGCAGGGGTCAAGTAAGTCCTGACAGCTGTGGGTCAACTTCAGGTTATCTCAAGAGGCAAAAGAAACTCCTGAGATTTTTCATTTTTTAAAAAATATGTTGTTATTGGGGTGCCTGGCTGGCTCAGTCAGTGGAGCATGCAACTCTTGATCTCAGGGTTGTGAGTTCGAGCCCCTAGTTGGGTGTAGTGGCTACTTAAAAGTAAAAACATGCAAATGTTAAGATCATGTGTCTTTCTGTAAAAATGCGATTAGAATTTTGATAGGGATTGATTTCACTGGGTCTGTAGATTGCATTGGGTAGTTTGGATGGATATTTTAACAGTATTCTTCCAATCCATGGACATAGAATATCTTTCCATTTATTTGTACTCTCTTCAGTTTCTTTCATTAGCATCTTAAAGTTTTCATTATACAGGTCTTTCACTTCCTTGGTTAAGTTTTATTCTTTCTGATGCACTTTTAAATGGGATCACTTTCTTAATTTCTCTTTCTGATATTTTCAAATTAATATTTTTATCCTGCAACTTTACTGAATTTATTAGTCCTACTGGATTTCTAGTGGAGTCTTTAGGGTTTTTATATATATCATGTCATCTGTAAACAGTGACAGTTTTATCCCTTCCTTCCCAATTTGGATGCTCTTTCTTTTTTTAATGTTTATTTTATTTTTGAGAGAGAGACAGACAGAAAGAGAGGGAGACACAGAATCCAAAGCAGGCTCCAGGCTCTGAGCTGTCAGCACAGAGCCGGACATGGGGCTCGAACTCATCAGCCATGAGATCATGACCTGAGCCAAAACAAAGAGACACTTAACCAACTGAGCCCCCCAGGTACCCCTGGATGCCTTTTATTTCTTGCCTAATTGCTCTGGCTAGGACTTCTAATACTATGTTGATTAAAAGAGGCAAGAATAAGTGTCCTTGTTTTATTTGCAATCTTAAAGAAAAAGCTTTCAGCTTTTTACTGTTGAGTATGATGCTAGCTGTACATTTGTCACATGTGGCTTTTATTATGTTGAGATGCATTCCCTCCATAACCTTTGTTGAAACTTTTATCATAAATGAAAGTTGAATTAAAAAAAATATTTTTTTTAACGTTTATTTATTTTTGAGACAGAGAGAGACAGAGCATGAACGGGGGAGGGTCAGAGAGAGGGAGATACAGAATCTGAAACAGGCTCCAGGCTCTGAGCTGTCAGCACAGAGCCCGACACGGGGCATGAACTCACAGACCGAGAGATCATGACCTGGGCCGAAGTCGGTCACTTAACCGACTGAGCCACCCAGGTGCCCCAAAAGTTGAATTTTATCAAATGTTTTCTCTGTACATATTGAGATGATCATAAGATTTTTATCCTTCATTTCTTAATGTGGTGTATCACATTGACTTATTTGCAGATATTCAACCATCTTTGCATTCCTGGAATAAATCCCACTTGATTATGGGTTATGATCATTTTAAGGTATTGTTGAATTCAGTTTGCTAATATTTTGTTGAAGATTTTTGCATCTATGTTCATCAGAGATACTGGCCTGTAATTTTCTTGTGGAACTTTGTCTGGTTTTGGTGTCAGGGTAATGCTGGCCCCATAAAATGAGTACAGAAGATTACTTCCTCTTCTGTTTTTTTGTTTTTTTGTTTTTTTGTTTTTAGGATTTTAAGAAAGATTGGTGTTAATTCTTTGAATGTTTAGTAGAATTCACCAGTGAGGCCATCTGATCCTGGACTTTAGTTTATTGAAAGGTATTCAGTTACTGATTTAATTTTCTTACTAGTATTGGTCTACTCAGATTTTTTATTTCTTCATGATTTAGTCTTGTATGTTCGTAGAATTTATTCATTTCTTCTAGGTTGTCTAATTTGTTGGCATATAATTGTTCATAGTAGTTTCTTAGGATCCTTTGTATTTGTCGTATCAGTTGAAACAGCTCCTCTTTCATTCCTGAAAAATTTTATTATTTTTTTTTTTGAGTCTTTATCTTTTCAAAGAACCAGCTCTTAGGTTCATTGATCTTTCCCATTGGTCCTTTTTTAACTGTTTCATTTATTTCTGCTCTGATCTTTGTTTATATTCTTCCATGAACTTTGGGTTTGGTTTGTTCTCCTTTTTCTAGTTTTTGAGGTGTGATGCTAGGTTGTTTTGAGATTTTTCTTGTTTCTTGAGGTAGTCATTTATTATGAACTTCCTTTTTAGAACTTTTTTGCTGCATCCCATAAATTTTGGTGTGCTATTTCCATTTTCATTTGTCTCAAGGTATTTTATTTCTGTTGATTTCTTTGTTGACTCCTTGGTGGTTCTGTAGCATGTTTGCTAACTTCTACATATTTGTGAATTTTCCAGTTTCCTTCTTGTAATGACTTCTAGTGTCCTACCATTTGGTGGAAAAGACGCCTGATATTGTGTCAGTCCTCTTAAATAAATTAAGACCTGTTTTGTGGACTAACATGTGACCTATCCTGGAGAATATTCCATGTGTACTTCAGAAAAATGTATATTCTGTTGCTTTTGGATGGAATGTTCTATAAATATCAAGTCCATTTGGTCTAATGTGTTTTTTTTTTTTTAACGTTTATTTATTTTTTGAGACAGAGACAGACCATGAACGGGGGAGGGCCAGAGAGAGTGGGAGACACAATCTGAAACAGGCTCCAGGCTCCAAGCTGTCAGCACAGAGCCTGACGCGGGGCTCGAACTCACGGGCCATGAGATCATGACCTGAGCCGAAGTTGGCCGCTTAACCGACTGAGCCACCCAGGTGCCCCCTAATGTGTTATTTGAGGCCAGTATTTCCTTACTGATTTTCTGATCTCCACTGATGTAAGTGGGATACTAAAATCCCCTACTATTTTTGTATTGCCAATTTCTTCCTTTTGGTCTCTTCATATTTGCTATATATATTTAATGCTCCTATATTTAGGTGCATAAATACTTCCTTATTATATCCTTTTTAGTGAGCTTGACCCCTTATTTTACAATGCTTTGTCTCTTAACACAGTCTTTGTTTTAAAGTCTATTTTGTCTAATATCCATATAGCTACCCCAGCTTTCTTCTGGTTTCCATTTACATGGAGTGTCTTTGTTCATCCCCTCACTTTGTGTATTCTTACAGCTGAAGTGATTATCTTGTAGGGAGCATATAGATGGGGCTTGTTTGTTTTTTAAATTTAACCACTTTTTTTTTTCTTCTTGGAGAATTTAGTCCATTTACATTGAAAGTAAGTATTGATAGGTACTGTTGGCCTTATTTACATTTTTGTTTTCTGGCTTTTTTGTAGTTGTTTTTTGTTTTTTTGTTTGTTTTGTTTTTTGGTTGTTTTTTTTTTTTGGCAGTGTTCTGGTTTTTTGTAGTTCTTTTTTGTTCTTTTTCTTCTCTTGGTCTCTTTGTGGTTTGATGATTTGCTTGGGTGGGATGCTTAGATTCCTTTTTCTCATTATCTTTTATGTATCTACCTGATGTTGTTTTGTGGTTACAATGAGGCTTATACATATAACAGTCTATTTTAAGTTGATTAATTGTAATACATTCTAAATCTGTTTTTATCCACCTCCCCCCCCCCCCCGCTACACTTTATGGTTTTGATGTCACATTTTACATGTTTTTGTCCTTGTATCCATCAACTATTGTCATTTTAGTTATTTTTACTATTTTTTTCTTTTTATCTTTGTATTAGCTTTATAAGTGATTAATCCACTACATTTACTATATATCTAACTTTAACAGTGTGAGTTACATTTTCATATGTTTTCTTGTTACTAATTAGCACCCCTTATTTTTTCAACTTAGAGTAGTCTGACATTTCTTGTAAGACTAATTTGGTGGTGAACTCCTTTAGCTTTTGTCTGTAAAACTCTTTATCGTTCCTTCTATTCTGATTAACTTCACCAGGTAGATTGGAATTGCTTTGTTTCTTCTTCTAGCACTTTGAATATACTGTGGCACCCCTTCGGACCTGCAAAATTTCTTCCAAAAAAATCTGAGTTTTGGGGTGTCTAGGTGGCTCAGTCAGTGAAGCATCTGACTTCAGCTCAGGACATGATCTTGCAGTTCATGGGAACAAGCCCCACATTGGGCTCTGTGCTGACAGCTCAGAGCCTGGAACCTGCTTTGGATTCTGTGTCTCCCTTTCTCTCTGCCCCTCCCCTGCAGGTGCTCTGTCTCCCTCTCAAAAATAAATAAAAACATTAAAAAAAAATCTGATAGTTTTATGGGGCTTCCCTTGTATATAACAAGTTGTTTTTCTTTTGCTTTTAAAATTCTCCCCTTTAACTTTTGAAATTTTAATTACGTGTCTCAGGTAGGTCTCTTTGGGTTCATCTTATTTGGAACTCTTGGATCTTCTGGGTCTAAATGTCTTGTTTTCTTCCTCAGGTTAGGGAACTTTTCAGCTTTATTTCTCCAAATGTTTCCTGCCACTTTCTCTCTTTCTTCTCCTTCTGGGATCTGTATAATGTGAATATTAGTATGCTTAATGTTGTCCCTAAGTTCCTTAAAGCTATTTTTACTTTTTTCATTGTTTTTCCTCTTTGTTGCTCTGATGGGGTAGTTATATTGCCCTGACTTAGAGTTAACTAATCCTTTCTTCTGCTCAAGTGGTCTGCCATTCAACGCCTTCACTGTGTTTGTCAGTAGTTACTGTATTCTTTTGCTCCGTGGCTTCTATTTGGTATTTTCTTACATTTTTCTCTGTTTCGAAGTTCTGACTGTTCATTTTTCCAGTTTTGGTGAACATCTTTTTTGTTTTTAATTTTTTTAGTGTTTATTTTTGAGAGAGAGAGAGAGAGAGAGAGAGAGAGAGAGACAGAATGTGAGTGGGGGAGGGTCAGAGAGAGAGGAAGACAGAATCGGAAGCAGGCTCCAGGCTCCGAGCTGTCAGCACAGAGCCCAGTGCAGGGCTCAAACTCACGAGGTGTAAGATCATGACCTGAGCCGAAGTTGGACACTTAACAGACTGAGCCACCCAGGCGCTCCGTGGTGAGCATCTTTATGATGATTACTTTGAACTCTTTATCAGGTTAGTTATCTGTTTTATTATGTTTTTTCCCTGAGGTTTCCTCTTGTTCATTTGGAACATATTTCTTTATTTCCTCATTTTGCTTCACTCTCTGTGTTGGTTTCTATGCCGTAGATGTAACAGCCACCTCTCTCAATGTTGAAGGAGTGGTCTCACGTAGGAGATGAACCTTATTGTTCATCCTTGCTGTAACTCTTATCTCTCAGACCTTTGTGCTTATTCCAGCAGCCTGTTTGTGCTTAATAGCTCCCAGTGGTTGAAGGTGTGCCCCTACTGTCAGTGTCCCAAAGGGGGTGTTATCTCAGTCAGCACCTATATACAGGCTGATTGGAAGTCAGATCCTCAGGCAGTGCATTTTAAAGTACCACAAATGTATATAGTTGTGTGGGACCACAAGCATAAACCCTGCTGTCCAGTACAGCCAGGTCCCCCAGGCAGGAGTCACAAAGATGTGGGTGTAATACAAGGGTATAAACTCCTCTTTAGGAGATCCCAGCAAGCCGAAGTGAAGCAGAGGGAGAGTGCCAAGACTGCATCCACTAGCTCTATTCCCTGAGACCACTTCCACAGGCCCCTAGAAACGTGCCAGACGAGCAGCCTGCCCTTCAGCAGGCAAACTAAAGAATTAACGACAAGCAAACAAAAAAGCCAAAGCAGTTCATCACCTCAAACGAGCCTTACAAGAAATATTTAAGCTGAAAAGAAAGCCCCTGGACAAGTAAATAGGCATCTTAGAAAGGGTGGGGGTGTTTCAGCCTGCCATCTGAGCAGTGCTCTGGAAGGCATTTGGCCAAGAAGTGTCTCTCTGAATGTTACAGTCCCATGGGTGCTCTGGAGTGTGGCAGAGGAAGAAAGTGAAGCTAGCGCATGCAGAGTGGGGGAGGGGGAAAGGACTGCCAACCTTAGCAAGGTAGAGAGGTGTGAAAATGGTGCTGGCCCGCATCTGTCCCCACAGAGTATCCCAGGACCCCCTGCCTCTCCTGCCCACTCTTTAGGATTAGCTATTCAATCTCACATAAAATCTGGGCTTCTCTGCTGGGCCCTGTGGTGAGTTTATGTGTGCCCCTTAAAAGCCTTTTCTCCTTTTGCTATAGCCCTTTGGATCTCATGGACGTGAGCCCCATTGGATTTCAAAGCCAGGTTTGGGGGGCTCATCTCTTGGGTACAGGTCTTAAAACTTGGGGTATGAAGCCTTTGCTTCTCAGGGAGAAGTTCCAAGCTTGTAAGTTCTCTCCGGATTATGGGTCACTGTGTCACGGGTGAGGCTTATGGTGAGACTGGGTCTCAGACTCCTACCCTCTTCATCGTGGTTTCTCCTCATTTGCTTGATAAGAAGTTGCTCAGCTAGTTTTCAGGTCTTTTTCAGAAGAAACTGTCCCATTTGTAGCTGTAGATTCAGTGTGACCTCGGGAAGAGATGAGTTCAGGATCTTTGTACGTTACCATCTTGCACCTCCTCCCTCACCTGTACTTTTTTTTTTTTTAATTTTTTTTATTAATGTTTTTTTATTTATTTTTGAAGGAGAGAGAGAGAGACAGAGCATAAGTGGGGGAGGAACAGAAAGAGAAGGAGACACAGAATTCGAAGCAGGCTCCAGGCTCCAGGCTGTCAGCACAGAGCCCGATGCAGGGCTCGAACCCACGAACCGTGAGGTCATGACTTGAACCGAAGTCAGCCGCTTAACCGACTGAGCCACCTAGGCGCCCCTCACCTGTACTTTTTTTTTTTTTTAAAGCGCTTAGTCCTGTTTACTTATTTAACCATTGACCATCTGGTTTATCAAGATTCCATTATCCTTTAATGCCCTCCTGTGGCCCATACAGCAACTGTATTCTACTTTTGTATTTCCCTTTCCTTTCTTTCGTTAAAAAAAAATTTTTTTTTAATTTTTTAAAGGTTTATTTATTTATTTATGTATGTATTTAGAGAGAGAGAGAGAGAGAGAGAGAGAATGCCAAGTAGACTCTGCACTGTCAGCACAGAGCCCGATGTGGAGCTCTAACTCACGAACCGTGAGATCAGGAACTGAGCTGAAACCAAGAGTTGGGTGCTTAACCCACGGAGCCACCCAGGTGCCCCCCACTCTCTGTCATTTTTGTATCTACTTTATCGTAATATGTGACATTTGTACATCAGTTTTCCACTCTTATCTTGACCTTTGCCTTATACATTGCTATACATAATTATATATTTTTAAAACTTCACCCCATCAATCCTTTGCCTGAAATTTTCAATTACTACTTAGTTGGATGAAGCTTCTTCTCTAACACAGGGGTTATGAAGATAAGGCCTGAAGGCCAAATCTGGCTCCTAATCTGGTTTGGTGTGGCTTATGAGCAAAGAATCCCCGCCCCCACCTCCATACCACTTTAAAGGATTGTTAAAAACAACAACAACAACAACAGCAACAACAGCAACACGGGGCATGTGGCTCAGTTGGTTAAGCTTCTGACTTTGGCTTGGGTTATAATCTTGAGAGTTTTGAGAATTCAAGCCCCACATTGGGCTGTCTGCTGTCAACGCAGATCCCGCTTCAAATCCCCTGTCCCCTTCTATGCCCCTCCCCTGCTTGCTCTGTCTCTCTCTCTCTCTCTCTCTCTCAAAAGTCAATAAACACTGGGGCACCTGAGTGGCTCATTCAGTTAAGCGTTGGACTTCGGCTAGGGTCATGATCTCAGTTTGTGAGTTTGAGCCCCACGTCTGGCTCTGTGCCGACAGCTCAGAGCTGGAGCCTGCTTCAGATTCTGTATCTCCCTCTTTCTGCCCTTCCTCTGCTTGCACTCTCTCAAAAATCAAAAAAAAAAAAAAAAAAGGTAAATAAACATTAAAAAAAAAAAACCAACAATATGGGACATAAACTCTATTTGACCCTCAAAGCCTCTAACCTTTACTGTCTCATCCTTACACAAAAAGTTGGCTGATCTCTGCTCTTGTAAATTTGTCAAGAAGGCCTAATGGATGCAGAATTCTCTAAGTTCTTATATGTTTATAACCATTTTTCTGTAGTTTTATTTATTCTATTTATCTTTTTGGGTGAACCTCCCCATTCCCAGGTGAGGGGCCTTGGGGGGGGGGGATGGTTACACAACCAGGTGGGAGGGGCCCTGGAACAGGGAGGGGCTGGCCCACCCTCTGGCAATGGTAGCCTGGCTTCAAATCCAAGTTTCTGTAGTTTTGATAGTTGAAAACTGAATATAGAATCCTTGGTTCACACACATTCTTTGAGTTTTTAAAAAATGCCAATTGTGCTAATTTTTTGTTATTGCTGCCAGCACACACTTAGGGGCTTAAAATAATGCAAACTTGTGCTCAGTTGGTGGAGTGTGCAACTCTTGATCTTGGGGTTGTGAGTTCAAGCCCCACATTGGTGTAGAGCTTACTTTAAAAAATGAAAAATTAGAAAATTAAAAGAAAAAATACAAACTTACCTAACAGTTTCTGTGGGTTAGGAATCCAGGGCGGGGCTAGAATCTCAGGATTTTGCAGGCTGACACCAAGCTGTTGGCAGCACTGTGCTCCTTTATGGAGGTCTGGGGAAAGAACTACTTTGAAGCTTATTCTGGTTGTTAGCAGAAATCAGTTCTTGGCAGTCTTGGGACTGAAGTCTCCATTTTTCTGCTGGCTTCCAGCCAGGGCTGGCGCTCAGCTTGTAGATGCACCTGCATTTCTTGCTACACAGCCTTATTCTTCTAGCCAGCAGGGGCACAAAAAGTCTTCTTGTGCTTCAAATCACAGACTTTCCCTTCTGCAACCAGTTGGGAGAAAATGGCTCTTAAAGGATTTATCTGATTAGGTCAGCTCTACAGGATAATTTCCTTCAAGTCAACTGTGACCTATAATCTAATCACGAGTGAACTCCATCATTTTTAAAGTCCAAGAGATGATGCAGTTATGTCTACCTGAAGGTGGGACATCTTGGGCCCTATTTTAGAATTCTGCCAACCACACTGCTCCATTGTTGCCTTGCTTAGTGTGTTGGTTTATAAATGTGAGGCCAGTTTCTTTTGCCTTTGTAAGTTATTTGATCTTTTTGCCTGTACACTTTGAGAATACTTTCTTTGAAATCTATAGTTTTATTAGAATGTGTCTTGATTTTTTTTTCCCAGCTTCCTGGTGAATTATTTCAATATGTAGATTCAGATACACTTTTTTCTGTTTTTGGAAAGTGTTTATGGGTTGTAGTTCTAAATATTACTTCTGATCTACCCTTTTTTCTTCCATAAGGGCTCCAATTAACACAAATACTATTCCTTCTTTGCCCGTATTCCATTCTGTTACCTTTTCTCTGAACTTTTTTACTTTTATTATTTTGTTCAAGTTTATTTTGAGACAGAACGGGAGAGGGACAGGGAGAGAATCCTAAGCAGGTTCCAGCTATCAGTGTGGAGCCCAATGCAGGGCTTGATCCCACAAACCGTGACATCATGACTTGAGCCAAAATCAAGAGTCAGACACTCTAATGACTGAGCCACCATGGTGCCCCAGACTTTTTTAGTCCTTAATGCCATTTTCATTTCCTTGTTTTCCTGCCTTTCTTCAGTGTCTCTTACTTTGATCTGAATTGGTTCTCCCTTGGGCATCTTGTAACTTATTCTTCGTTTCTGAGATAATTTTGTCTTTTTCTTCCACTGTTCTAAGTGCAAACAACACTCTTCATTTCTCTGATTTTTGTCCATTTATGTCCTTAGTTTTTAAATTTGTTTCACAGTGGTTCTCATATCCTGAAAAGTTTGTCTTCAAACTTGAAACATATTGAAGTTTCTTTCCCTTCATAAGGGTTTATTGGGAGAAATTTTCCTCAGTTGAGATGTAATTTTATTCCCGACTTTCTGCAGTACTCTGTATAGACTTAACTTTCCTCTTATTCACATTTGTGCTATTGGGTTGTTTTGCAATATTTCTAGTTTACTGAGCCCTCACTGGTCAGTATAGCAAAGTCCAGGTGCTTTTTCCAGGGTGTTGTGATTTGGTGGGGAGGTTTTTGTGTTGTGGGGAGGGTTATGAGTCCTTCAATTTTGTGCTTCTCTTTTTCTTATTAGTCCTAAAACTTCAATTTCTTTTCCCCTTAACAATCCAATTTCCAATAAGGTCTTTTCCTCTTTACCTTTTTTGTTCCCCTAGCAGATCCACATTTTGAACAGTGCCCCTTTAAATCATGCCTGCACCTTTAAACCATGTGTATTTAGAAGTTCCTTTCCTGTAGTTCATACTCTGATCTGCCTGGACACTTTTTTTTTTTTTTTTTTTTTTTTAGTATTTCCAGGTTTAGGATACATGTAGTCCTTGTGGTAACAGTGTCCGGTGAAACTGAGACCCTTTCACTAGCTTCCTTTTTCCATCTCCGTTTGCCTTTGTCTGTTACAAACCTTCTAGTGAGGTGGGGCAGAAGTGTGAGACAACACACACTGGGATCTGGTGATTTTTCTCATTTTACTTAGTTATTTTTAAAGATTTGACATTGTCTGCCTTCAAGTTACGCTGAGTGTGGTTTTATGTAGAATTCACCTTTCCTTTCTTGTTTCATATTGCTTGTGAAGGAAACATTAGGAGGTAGGTGACTAAGCAGCTGCCTCAAAGTCTCTATATAGGTTATTAAAGAATCCGTTTTAAAAGCTCGGGAAGAACCTGATAGCTTGTGTCTCCTATAAATGCTTTGGAGGAAAAGGAGTGTCAATATGAAAGGAATCTAGCAGCTACTCAGAGCTCTGTGTTAATGAAGTTCAGTAGTGACCGTGTTGGTGTATTTTCTCTGCTTACAATCTTAAGATTGTTGTGATAGACATTTACGGTTTTGATTTGACTTACCTCTGTTTCCCCGTTCTTCTAGGAACATCACTGAGATTTCCTTTGGGGAACTATTCTCAGTTTCAGAGATGGGCACATCTAGGCCTAGCCAATTAGTATATAATCTCTCAAGTGATAGTGATTAATTGAGGGTGGACATGTGATCAGCCCATCCAAGGAGACTCAATCCTGGATTTATTAGAGCTCTAAGAAATCTCTGCTGGATTGGTAAGCAGAAAATATTTCAGTCTGTTCTAGTCTTCTATATATTGTACATTGTTTCTGACCATTTATAAAAAAGGCTTGCATTAACAAATGGTGTAGAATCCCTATTGCCCAAAGAAGTCCAAGGTGGAGAACATATGATGATGTAGACCAGTGTGAACATAAAGCCATCTTGCCCAATGAAATGAGATTGATCACGAGATAAGAGCCCAGAATAAATGCTCTTGAGAAGAGAGATGCCAAATACCATCAAAAAGTCCAATTTCTTAAATATTTTGCTCTTCTTTCAAATGGTATCCTGGGGCAGACCCAACAGCTGAAGTAAGGGCCTTGTCTTCTTTTTGTTCATGGGCTCATTATCTAAACTAGGGACTTTAATAAGAAAAACAATTGGAATAATTGAAAAACTAGGGACTTTAATAAGAAAAACAAACTATTTTGGAAAACCAGTAATCTGTAGCTAGATGTCTCTAGAGAGCCTTAGAAAGTAAACAGGCTCTGGCTGTCTATCTAAAACAACTGGTCCTGAGATAAAAACAAGGCCCAATATCTTCTGTTAAGAACTGGAAGTCTTTGGTAAAGAAACTAGAGAAATTGCAAGCAAAAAGATCACTGAGCTAATAATTGCCCAGTGCTGGCTAAGAAGCTGAAGGACAACCATCTGAAGTCCAGTGATGCCACCCTGGGGGAGACATTACTCCACAAGTCCGTGTCTTCCCTCTAAACTCCCAAGTGGAACAGAACAGTACTTGATATTACCGTTACCTACAATTAATCCTACTACTCTGAACATCAGATCCTTCAGACCCAAATTTTACAGTTGTCTAAGAAGCAAACAGATAAGCAAAATGATTTCTAGTGTGAGAGAGTATTATCTTATAAATGACTTTATGACAAAAGATGGTAATAAAAGGTAAAACTGAAAATGTATAGTAATTATAGAAGTTTGAGAGGCAATGAACTTTGCTTTCCTTTACTAAAACCACTCTGAAAAATGAGAACTTGGAACAATTGTGAGTCCTTTCCTAAGTCTCAACCTGTATCTGATTCTTTGGGATCACTGTCAGAGAAACAGTCCTTTTTTCTTCAGGACACAGAGATTTAATAGGTAGGATCTACTTCCAGATAAAATATGCTGTAGCCCATACATGTGATCAGATTAAAGCTGCTATGACATTAGGATATTTATGGTAGTCTCCAGAAATACCTCAAAGAATTGGAGCACCTGGCTGGCTCAGTTGGTACAGCGTGTGATTCTTGGGGTTGCAGACTCGAACCCCATGTTGGGTGCAGAGATTAAAAATAAACTCTTAAAAAAAATTCAAAAAATCACCAAAGACACTTATATGTGGAATCTTAAACAATCAAACTCTTAGAAGCAGGGAGCAGAAAAGTGGTTGGCAATGACTGAAGGTTGGGGAAATAGAAGTTGTTAAAGGATACTTTCAATTACAGGATGAGTAAGGTTTGAGGATCAAATGTATAATATGATGATTAGAGTTAACACTGTATTATATAATTGATATTTGCTGAGAATAAAAATGAAATGTCCTCATCAAAAATTAAGTATGTGAGGTGACAGATGGAATAATTTCACAATGTGTATCGAATCATTATGATGCTCACCCTCAATAACTTACAGTTTTGTCAATTATACCTTAATAAAGCTGACCAAAACAAACAGCTATAGTGTCAGAATCCCCAAGGGCAAATGACTCCATAGACAGTTTACCTGGACCAAAGTCACAGTCCAGATGGGTTCTTCCTAGATTTTCACAAATCACTTTTTGTACTCACAAGAAAAGGTTAGGTCATGCTCTATGGGTGTTAACAACACAGCACAATTAATAGAACCATTGCTTATCCCTTAATTCAGGAGCCACAGCTCAGTCTCCTTGCTTTAGAACAACTGCAGTCATCAAAAAATCAAAACATCTTCAGATCTTGTATTGAAATCCCCTTTAAATCCAATGTTCCTACATGTAGTCAGTCTCTACTGCTAAAGGAAACCATCAGTTTTCTACTAGTTAATAATTATGAATTCTTTTCAATTTTTCTATTACCATCCATTGTTTTAATACTCTTTGAACATATAGTTATGGTAACTGTTTTCATGTCCTTGTTTGTCACTTTTTTTTTTTTTTTTAATGTTTATGTGAGAGAGAGAAAGAACGAGGGCAGAGACAGAGGGAGACACAGAATCCAAAGCAGGCTTCAGGCTCTGAGATGTCAGCAGGCCCCGACGGAGGGCTGGAACTGATGAACAGTGAGATCATGACCTGAGATGAAGTTGAATGCTCGACAGGCTGAGCCACCCAGGCGGCCCACTGTCACTTTTAACATCTGTTAATCTGGGTTAAATTTTCCTGCTGCTTTGGATTGGTACCACAAATTGTGATTTTTACCTTGATGGGTGCCATATATTTTTGTATTCCTCTAAATATCCTTAAGCTGTTTTGGAATGCAGTTACTTGGAATAGATCATTTGGGGTCTTGCGTTTCAGATTCGCTGGGTAGGACTAGAGCAGTGTTCGCTGTAGGGCTACCTATTCTCTACTTCTGAGACAAGTATTCTTTAGTGTTCTCCACCCAATGCCCTGCAAATCATGATGTTTCTCATGCTGGCTGATGGAAGCTGGTATTGTGTGTGTGTGTGTGTGTGTGTGTGTGTGCTGGCCACTGTTAACTTAAACCCTTTTGGATGATTCTTTCTCCAGCTTTAGGTGGTTTCCTCACATGCATGTGCTCAGCTAATACTCAAGAGGGCTTTCAGGACATCTCTGAAATTCTCCTTCTGTAGCACTCTCCTCTCCGGTATTCGGTCCTGGAACTCTAGCAGTCCTGGTCTCCCTGGACTCTGGCTCCTTAACTCAGGACCAGGTGCATGAACTGTCTGAAGGCTAGAAGGCGGGGTGATAGTAGGGTTCACCTCATTTGTTCCCTTTCTCTCAGGGAGTACTGTTCTTTGTTGCACAATGTCTGGTGTCTTAAAAGCCACTGGTTGATATTTTGTCTGTGTTTTGGTAGCTTCAGATGAAAGTACAGGCCCACAATAGAACCTAGTATACAGCAGACCATTATAAAAGTACTATAGAAACACTTCAGCAAATTCATCACTCTAAACAGGCTGTTCTAAATATAGGTTTTACTAGAAATGATCACCAATCTAATGCTATAATTCACTTCTCCCAAGCTAAGGTTTAGTATAGCCAACCTAAAAAAATGACTTAAGGTTACACTGACTTTATCAATAATGATACTCTTTGAGAACAAAACACAAGTGGAGAAAAATGTCCTTGCTCTGGATGAAGAAGATAAACATATTCTTGGCCAGTAACGGTCATGTCATGACAACACTCAAGAACGGTGTATTTACAACCCAATAAGGTTGATCATCTCTCCGCAGTAATTGGGATCTTTTGTCCTATGAGGAATTCAGGACAAAGGAACTGTTCTGTGGGGTTCTTGCTTAGACTATTTCAAGATTGACTCTCTGGTACCTTAAAATAACTTTATCTTCTTATGAAGACTCTAAAGGGATAAATTCTGTAGGAGTTAGATAACTTGGGGAGGCTTTTCCCAGCCTGCCAATCAGTGAACCCTCACCTCTGGAAGTCAGACACACAGAAATAGATGCATTCCAACAGGTGCCCCCTGAATGCCAATTACCAACCTTACCCACATAACTACACTTCTACAGATGGTACCAACCCTCAAGGTCTCTGAAAGTCTTGCGATTCTTGAACTTCGTGTTTCCCCCAAACGTTATATAAGATCAGCAGTCTGCTCCGATCAGGGAGGACTCTGCCTGACCAACAGAGCTCTCCCTCAATTATTACGGCTTAGTTTAGGCTATAAATTCAGCTTTGTCTTTTTTATATCAGAAGAAGAATGGTAGGCTCTTCAACCTCTGAGAGTCTTATTAATGATATTCCCTCCAATTCACAATGCTCACTCAATTTAGGTCCTGATAGTATCATCAGTAGCTACCATTACTTGAACATGAATAAAGCCAGGTACTATGGTAGCTGTTTATGTTAAGTCTGGATTACCTACTCTACTGCTCCCTATCTAAAATAAAAAATATACATATATATAAAGCTGAATTTATTGCTTACTATAGTAAGGAAGAGCTACATGGGCCAGGCATAGTCCTGGAGCAGAGCAGTCTGCTGTATACAATAATTTGATTTGTAAACATCTGAGGAAGTTATAAATACAATCTCTGAGATATCTAATATAAGAATAGAGCTGTAGGGGCACCTGGATGGCTCAGTTGGTAGAACACATGACTCTTGATCTCGGGTTTGTGAGTTCAAACCCCACACTGGGTATAGAACTTACTTAAAACAATTTAAAAAAATAAAGAAAAGAGATCTAATCCTACTAAAGATGTGCTGGTAATTACCCAGCATAAAAGGGTATTTTTTTTTTTTTATGTGGAAAAGTTTTTACCATTTTCCAGGTGATCCCATTTTCAAGGATTATCTACTGGGTGTTAGACTAGGGGATTTTATCGAAACAAAATATCCTATCATTTAGTGGCTGTACATCTAGTACCTCACTAAATGCTTTTTGATAAAATGTACTTAGAAAAATAGACAAGTATCATACAACAGTAACTTCTATCATACAACAAATTCATATAAATTTATTGGGTGGAAAATGGGGAAAGAGACAAAAAAGATGGGGTGGTTCTGTACTGATATCAGCAAGTTCCTGAAAGAATAAACTCAAGTCCAAAAATCTTCAGCCCACATCAAAGACTTGATATTCTGATGACTATGGAAAAGGCCAGTCCTGATTGCTGGGCTCTGGAAATCATGGTGGTGTAGCTATCGATGAAGAAGTGCCTCTGTCAAGGGCATCAATCTCTCTCTAGTTCAGAATGACATTTCTTGGGCGTAAGTCTAAGACGCTGTTTATTCTCCCACCGATGTAGAGCAGACTGGCTGGATGCCACGTCGTGCTTGTTACCTTGGTCCTGCTGGAAAGAAAACAGACCCGACACTGCAAAACTAACTGCATAGCTGAGGCCGTTTTGTCTTTACGAATATAATTTATTCATCAAGGTGAGTGGTTCTAATCTAGACAGGTTGGGAAATGTAGAACTTTTAAGAAAGAAATTTAATTCATTTGTTTTCTTTGCAGTTTAAAGAAATCTACAGATTAGTGGGGAGAGTAGCTGGATGAAGAGAGAACTTCTGTAATTAGAAATTTGAACAGGGGCACCTGGGTGGCTCAGTCGGTTAACTGTCCGACTTGATTTCGGCTCAGGTCATGATCTCACGGTTTGTGAGTATGAGCCCTGAAATGGGCTCCATGCTGAAGAAAAAGAAATCTGAGAAGGAACAAATCCAAAATTGCTTACGACAGCCATGTCCAAATACCCTACCTCTTCCATCCACCCGTCTTCTCGGGGAAGCCTCTGCAACCGGTTTCTCGTCAGCTCAAGCTGCAGGCCATCGAACCTGCACTTAAACCAGCGATGAGCTTCTTCCAGGTTAGCTGTTATCTGGACATACAAGCGTTATCATTAAACATTACAACAAAGAAACAGTTTTTTGTGTATTGGTTCAAGAGACTTTTTACCTAGATGTTAAGACCCAAATTCTGAATGCAAGGTCCTTGTACCTATTTGCATCATATCCATTCTACAGATGAGAGAGATTTCTGAATGCAGAGCTGAGGGATGCCTGCAAGCCTGTTGCTTTTTCATGCATTTGTTCCTATTTCTTGGGCGTGACCTAAGGTAAGAGAACCCCGGGGAAAAATCAGAATGACGGGGTAAGATAGCGCTGCAAGTGAACGTGGTAGTGCAAACCATGGTTGGGACTTGTGAGTTCTGTTCTCCAAGACTAAATACTTCTCCAAAGTCCCTACACTAGATTTTTCTGTTGTGCTTTATGAAAGTAAACTGAATTAGTAAAAGACGGAACCAGCTTAGCGTAAGTTGCATCCTCTTTATTTCCTTTATCATCAAAATATTTTAGACTTCAGCTCCTAAGCACAAACTTCCAAATCACCTTTGTTAGATTGACTTAAATGGTCCCTCTAGTCGTCTGCCTTTGAAGATGATCTGGACTCCGTATTCATTTAATTGACAAATATCTACTGTGTGCCTGGCACTTTTATGTGTATTTGGGATACTATGGTATTTTAAGGTAGGGCCAACAGGCTTTTCTGTGGTATAATGGTTGCTTCAAAACAGCTCCAGAACATATCCTCTAGAATAAAAAGCAAAATGACTGTTTTCTTCCCTTTGATTATTTGTTTCATGGACAGCATTTTCGTTTTTTGATTCTCAAGTCTTGAGAGGTATTTCTGTCTTTCCTGGGAGAAGGCAAGATCTAGGAGAGCAGGGACTTCGTCGGGCTTGTTTCGCCCTGTGTCTCCATCACGTAGGACAGCGCCCAACATATGACAGGTCCACAGTAAATACGTGCGACCATGTATTTGTCCTAGCCCAGCCAGTTCACAGTGTGGGCACAAAATAGGTAAAAAAAATAGAGCTCCCCTGGCATTTAACTTTTAGAAAGTTACAAAGTTCAAATATTTTCCAGGTCTGTTTGTATACTCTAATGCCGGTGATACTCACACCCTGCCCCCCACCAAAGGCAGTGTCCAGCACTCTTTACCAGGAGTGGAGGGAAAGAGGCTTGAAATGGCCCTGTACATCCATCCTATCTCCTCTTGTTTGGTAAATGAGAAGGGAGGCACCGTTTACTGAAACTTACTCTGAGCCATCTAACAGAACAACAGAAAGGTAAGTCTCAATACCCTGACTTTTCTAGATGGGGTAACTGATGAGTTAAAGGAAGTAAATGTAAATTCCTTAAGGGCACTGTGTCACAGTGTGACAAACTCATGTGACAGTGTTCAAACTCATGTGTGTCTGAGTCCATATTCCCTTTAATATCCCACTATGACAGTCATGTTGTCTTGTAATTTAGTGGCTGTAAAAGGCACACACATCATGACCAACTGACAAAAACATCACTGTGATACCTTAGAAGCTGTTTTCCTTATCTGGAAAATGAGGAATGGTTGTGGCAGACCATGATTTCAAAGACCCTTTCCAGCTCTAAAAAATGTATAATTTTAAATACCTTCAAATAGGCCAATTTAAGATTAGAGAAAGGAAAATCACAAAGTAAGAGGGCCTACTCAGGGGACCTGACAGGCTCAGTCTGAAGAGTATATGATTCTCAATCTCAGGGACATGAGTTTGAGCCCCACGTTGCATGTAGAAATTACCTAAATTAAAAAAAACAAAAACAAAACAAAACTTAGAAAAATAAGGCCTACTTAACTTTTTTATTGACTGAACAAAGAGCTTCCACTTTTATTAGTGATGTTGAGTAATAATGCATTAAAATCTACACACATGCTGGTCTTCCCTTCTTATATTAAGTGGTAAAGACTTGGACTTAATCAGTATTTTGGCATTCTGTTATCTTTTATCAGGACACAGTCTCAACCTAAAAATCATTCTTCATAATGGAGATTATACTTCGTAAGTCATAATGGTTCTTGCCTGTTATGCTCCCAACCATGTTAACGAGGCATTTTACTCTGACTTGAGTGTTTCAAAATTGTTGTGTGTGAGGAAACTTGTTAAGTCTTTATGTCCCTAGGTCTGGCTTACCTGTTCTGATTCCACACTGGCTTCTTTGAGTTTATGCTCTGTTGCCTCTTTGCATTTCTTTAGGTGTCTGATGGTTTCTTCCAATTCCTGAAAACGTGATACAAAGATTTTTACAAATTCCCACAGTCCCATATGGAACAAAGAGCTTCCATATTGTTCTAAATGGGCAATCAAATTATGAAAGCATGATGGAGTACACTTTCTAACTTCAGGTGCCACCATAATATAAGATGAAAAGTGTTAGTAGTATCCACAGATGTATATGATCATAGATTTTGATTTATGGATTCTCCTGAAGAAAAAGTGATTAATAGCTCTTTCCAGGACGGAAGGAATACTTTTTCATTGGAGACAATTTCTGCTAGAAAGCAAGGGCTTAATGATCTCTTGAAGTCCTTTTGCAGTGATAAAATGTTATGCTTTTCCAGAGGCTGGGAAGAGCTAAAAATCCTGTCATAGCAACAGGTGTATCTAAGCTTCAGGGAAGAAGCAAGGGGTGTAAAGTGCCTGAAAGACTATGAAATTCAGTTCAGAAGTCTTTAATAACCAGTATTTTGCATATGTGAGCTGTAGCTGTTAAGAATGAATATCTTATTAAGTTGAAAATTGAGAACATGGGTCACATTCAAAGCTATAGGCTTCTTCCTACTTGTAGACTTATGTTTCTTCTACAGAATCTAGAAAACGTAGATGCTCTGATGGTGGGTTTCGGTACGTGTCACTTGCTGATAATCTGAGATGAACCTGAGGGAACTTTTTACCTGGCACCGGTTCTCCAGTTCCTGCCTTACTTTCCGCTCTGCCTCCAGGCGCAGCTCTTGCTGTTTATTCCGTGCTGAGGTCTCATACTGGCTCTTGGCCAACAGCTGCATCTCTTTCTGTAGGTTAGTCATTTCAGATACAAATTTCTGGATACTCAGTGACTGGGAGGGCACAAAGAGAGAAGCAGTTGGTGAACCTGTCCAAGTGTGAGATTTTAGGTGAATAGTAAACATAGAGTTTGTGGAAATCATCTACCTGTTCATAATTTTTTTTCTGATACTGATCCTTAATTAGCTCCATTTGCCTCAATTCTGTTTCTATTTGCTGAAAGTAAATGTGGAAATAACATAGAAAGATGATCAGTGGAGAATCCCATATGAGACCCACAGTTACCAGCCCCTGCTGGGCTCTCCTTCCCGTCTGGCCCACTGACCCTGAAAGAGCAAAATCCTGTACGATCACTGTGGGAGAGGCAGATGGGGGGCCAGAAGGTGACATGGCAGCTGAAGAGAAATCAAACATTGACACAGCAGTGTCTGTCTCTGCTGGAGAAAGACAGTCTGTCCATCCCCCTGCAATCTGCCCACTTCCCAGGTGTAGCTGTAATTCCCGGAGCACACATGCTGCTGTTAGTACTCTGGAACTATCTTCCAGAGCCTGCATGGATCCTCATCAGATAACAGGGAGTAAGGGAGACTTAGCATTTTTCATACAACCTTCATCCTCTCTACATTCTGAGTATTATTCGCCTTAGTCGACAAGTGGAGCTTAATTTGGGCCTTTTGATTCTTTATTTTCTCCTTGCTAGTGTTCAGGATCTTCTCCAGCTCTGTGAGTTTCTGCCGCAGCTCTCGGTTGGTCCGGGTTACTTCCACTGATCTGAAGTTGGCTTCGTCAAGGGCTTTCTTCAGCTGTGGAACACAAAGGGAAAATTCAATCATTTTTACCTTTCATTAAGAGAAGCTTGTAAGTATGTCTGTCCCCATACTTAGTTCCTTCTCTTTGGAACTTTCTTTTAACAAGAAGGGAAAGTGAGGTAATAATAATGACGTTTGATTAAGAAGACCTGTGGAGCAACACTCTCAGTGGTTTTCATCTTTTGTTTTCATAACTATTAACACTAAAGAACACAACATATATAATGTTCGTCATTCTCTTTTCAAGAGCACGACCTTGGAGTCCAACCCCAGTTCAAATCCCAGCTTTAGCACTTACTAGCCAAGTAATTTTGGATAACCGACTTCCCTAAGCCTCAGGTTCATCATTGGCAAAGTATGCACATAACCTATTTCATAGGGTTCCTAGTTAAATAAGACAAAGTAGAGAAAGAAAGCAGAGCCTGGCATATGGTAATTTCTCAGTGATCATTAAACTTTTCTTTCCTGTCACTTGTGACCTCATGTCTGGACAACTGAAAATTATATGGTAATTTCTATAAATACTTGCCAGTTACTACCACTGCATATATTTTTAGAATACTGCTTTTAGTTTTTAAAGATTTTAATAAAATTGTCTAGTGGAAAAACAGCATAGTGCTTACTGTTAAAAACCAGACAACAATTTCAAATGGAGTCCCTTATGCTCAGTCCCAAACTGAGACTGAATTACGGTTTTGGCTTTCCCAGAAATGAACTCTTAAACAAGTCCATCAGGAATTACCTGATCAGCAGTAGTTTGGTAATCTGCCTGATCCTGTCATCCCCTAAAAGGAAAGAAACTGCAATAACCAACTCAAGTTTTTGTCTAGTAGAACTTGTTCTTGCTCCCTTTTGCTATAAAAAGGCTTTCATTTTGTACACCTCCTTAGAGCTCTTGATCTGCTAGACTGGATGATGCCCAATTCGAACAAATTTGCGTTCTAATTAAACTCTTAAAAGATAAACTGAGGCATATTAAAACTTTTCTGATTCCAGAACTGTTAAACTGAAGGACAGCACTGGTCCCCAGGAGCAGTGAGCTGCCTGGTGTAAGTGCCCACTGAGCTCCCCGCTCCATCACTGCCTCTGGAGGCCACAGGTTACATCTCTCTTGGATCCTGGCTCTGCAGCTTTCAGACTTTAAGCCTTCCATTTTCTGGACTGGGTCGCTCCAGTGTGAGGTCTCAGGTGAATAAAACTTTTTTTTGAATTACAATGGCTATAGTGGAGAACTTTTAACCTAAATATGCTTATCCATGTATGAGGTGCTCTAGAGAAGGTGCTCTAGAAAAGCAAAGCCAAGCCCTCATAAAGGGAAAAGAAAAATTATTTTCCTTTCTCTGTGGTTTCTGGGGACTAGAATGAGATATGCTGGAACACGAGCCTCCAGATGGGATCTGGGACAACTTAGCAGAAGCTAACAAAGAGTGAGAATTCTCAGCAAAGTCAGCTTTCTCAGATGTCTGTGATGTCTGGCTGATAGAAGAAAGTAAAAAAATTCACACTGTCCTTTCCTTTCCAAATTCAGATTGATAGGCAAAAAACAGCTGTAAGAATTAATCTTTGAATTGTATTTTGTGAATCTCCTTTTGGGTACCCACTGGTTGTTGATCCTTTCTCACCCAGGGACAGCTACTGCCTTCTTGTTTATCTTGCTTTATGTCCTGAGAACCTGGCGAGGCAACCATCGGGTCAGAGGCTGGATAGAAATAGGGGTGCCATCCCATTCATGGCTAGGGACCTACTGACCCCCAACACAATTCTCTTTCTTTTGGTTACTTTGGGAGTGGCTCTGATCTTGGGAGGGTAGTATCTTTTGTGCTCTTTGGGGATCTCTCTTATATTCAAGGGTTTAATACTGCTAGGAATATTTACTGTTTGTCCTGGCTGAAACTTGGCAAGATATCTGAAAGAATTTAAAGGAGTTCTATGGTCAGAAGATGGCCATATTCAGAGCCTGAGAGACTTTAAAAAATTCCTTTCTCCTCTCTGCAATGATGGCACTATTACTGGTCAACAGCAGTTCACCTCCTGCTTGTTGATCCTTTGGGTCTGAGTGAAGATGAGGGGAAAAAAAAAAGTCTTCTCCCCTGAGCTAAGATGAAACTATGTACCCAGAGAGAAAGAGGAACATTCTAAAGCCTCTGTGGAAGGATTTACTAGACATTCCAGACACACAGCTCTGAATCTAGAACCTAAGAATCTTTTGACTTCCACCTTAGTTGAAGATCTTCTCCCTGGGGTAAAGAAGCAAATAAAGATAATGTAGTTGGGTGAGTGGGTCAGCCCACGAATTAAAGGTTGCAACCCAATTCTTTGAGAAATTAAAAACTGTACTTGTCTTATAAATCAAGTGTACAAGAACAGAAATTCAGCTCTAAAAACAATTCAAAGCCCTCTTGTTCTTTTTACTGATCCCCAAACCTCTCTATTCATCTAATGTTTGCAGATAGTGTAAAAGATCTGGACTTAGAATACAAGTTCCACCAAGGGGGCTTTTGTTCCCTTTTTCTGTGCCTTTTGAGATAAAAGTGTTCTACTTGGTCTTCTCCATGAACGAAAAGACCATTCGTACGAGTGGGGGGTAGGGAGAAAAGATATTTGGAAAACTAGGCCCATGAAAATCTTAAGTCACCTTTAAAAATATTAGTTAAAAGCTTTAGCCATCTGAACAAATGACCTTAATTTTATTCCATTTGCCAAGAACACAATATGGATCTAACTGTTCTTTTATAAACTAGTGAGTTTTGCAGTATTGTACCCGTCTCAAGACTAAAATTATAAAATGAAACCTGTAAGACCTGTTTGTATGTTTATGTCTTTTATACATATTACTTTTTTCCTACCTTTGAATGGTATTGCCAAAATGACTTTGTAAAGAGCTCTATTTAATTGGTTTAAAGACAAACAAGTATTTATACGTATTCAGTGTTCTCTAAGAAATAGAAAATGTAACCCATATGATTTTCAAGTTCACATGACCTAGGATAATCATCAACAAATCAAACAATGAACTTAAGCTACCTTTTTCCTTCTTTAATTTTGTGTGTGTGTGTGTGTGTGTGACAGAGAGTGCCTGAGCAGGGGAGGGGCAGAGAGAGAAGGGGACAAAGGATCTGAAGCAGACTCTGTGCTGACAGCAGACAGCACAATGCGGGGCTTGAACTCACCAACTGTGAGATTAAGACCTGAACTGAAGTTGGATGCTTAATCGACTAAACCACCCAGGTGCCCCTGAAGCTACCTTTTAATTAAAACATCCATGTCTTAAGAATTATCAACATTAGCTGTAATACTTCCATTTTACCCAGGTTTACTAAAAGTCAAAGAAGCTTATCTATGTCTGTCACAGAATTTGTCGGCAAGAAAGATAATTTAAGATCATGGTTAGCTGATTTCATGTCTCATAAAATTTTCATGAGTAATCTAAATGTAATTGTTAAATGGAGGATAAGTTTCCAAAATCTTTTTGAAAACTTTTAAATCACACTAAAATAAATGAAATGATGGGTACTCACTGAATATCTAGATCAATTCCAAGTAAGAAAATACCAAAACATAACTAAACACAGGTTTATCCACTTTTGGCTTCCTTTCACAGAGGAACTAAAGGTATTTGGGTCTGTGAGTAAAGCTGTTTTGTGCTACATTAGAAGTTTACTATGAGGAAGAATAGACTTCTAGAAATTAATGGATTTACAGACTGGCCAACCCACAGAATGTTAGTGTAACACACTCCACAACTGCTTACTTCCTAGGTTTTACTAGATATGAGGATTGTAAGGGTTAAGAATTCTAATCAATATATGTAATTATAATTACTTTGAAATAACAAGGGTGAAAGGAAACAACTGTGTATGAAAAGTAGTAAGTAAATGACGGACTGTTCTAGAATGAGAAAGAGGAAAAGACACAAAACAAAATCTGAATGGATAAAAGAAAAAATTGAAGATTTGTGGAAAAGGAATCTTAAGAAAGGAATTTTCTGTGTGGTCAAGGTGGCTAAGTTAGAATTGGTTTATTCAAGTTTCTAAGGAATGAATTTGGTGCAAAATTAGAATTTGTTTTTTTTTTTTTCTTCATTATAAGGACAAAGTTTCCTTGGACTATTGGTCTGTTCTTGATTAGATTTTATGAAAATGTTTTTTTAACCTTTTGGGTAATCTACCTGAAAGATAAAGATTTTGCAACTAAGCACAATAATTTACCGTGCTTCACATGGTCTTTTATTAAGTCTGTGATTACGTTAAGAAAACCTAGTCTTGTCAATATTAAGAGCTAAGTTTTGTTCACAACTATGTAACCTTCTGTATTTGCCTTTAAAATTTTCCATTATCAGTTTAACTAATACTTCATCTTATTTAGTCACATGTTCAAATGTTTTGACAACTTCTCCAAATCAAATTCTAAATGGGGTCTTTCTGATCTCAAAGCAACTTGCAGATTTCCCAGATAGTCCTTGGAAAATCTCAAAGGATTTGTGTCTTACCTTGTAAGAGAGAAATGTTAAACTAATCAGGCTTATTTGGTATGCTAAATTACATGGGAAGCATTGTCAAGTGATGATAAACCTTACATAATATTCGTACAATGTGTGTTATTAATATGTGTTCTAGAAAACATAGGAAATTCCTAAAAATCTGATATGTCCTTTTATGAGTCATAATTTCAGTTTTTATCTTCAAATGTTGTATATCATGGATATAACCAAATTTCCTTGTCAATCCTATTATAATGAACTCTCATCAGATCTTTAAACATGAGCATATTAAGGTTTTTTATCATTTATAGACAGCTATTGTTAAACTCTGATACTTTTGCAAAAGGGAGATTTCCGGGAAGGAGCCTACTAGGTACTCTTGACCACTGACATCCCTGCTGTAGTAGGTATCAGTAGATACCGTACAAGGTATCAAACCTTGGGTGCATATTTCACAACTGAAGAAGGCCCCAGCTGACATGTGGTCCTATGTAAAGACGTTGCAGAGGCCTCAAAATCAAACTGACAAGTAGCAGACATTGAGGCAGACTGCTTCCTCCCAAGACGTCAGATCAAAAATTATTTGTTTCTTTCTATTCTTGCTGCTCTCTCTGACAATCCTTATCCTAATTCTTATATCCTGAAGGTCTTTATGATTGTTTTCCCCATGTTTTGCCTTGCTCTGGCCTGCAAAGATGATGCCATTGCAAAGGGGGTAACGTAACCGCCAAACAACTGGTGAATTTGCCACGATGCTGGTAATTCTATAGGTCTGCCCATCACACATTTCTCCCTGACTTCCAATGCTTGTTTCTCTGTACCAAACTGCCCCCTCTCCATTGTATCATACTCCCTACTCCTAGGGGTCAATTTCTCTGCCTCTGGCTAAAAACTCCAAACCAGGGGAATCTTGTATCCAAGCTCTGTATAAAGAAATGGACATAGGCAAGGGCAACCAGTCTGTGGTCTACAGACTCGTAAATTTTACTGGCTTTCATGGCTGTCGCCTTTCTAATCCTGAGCCACAGACTGAAATCAGGACTTACAGGAGGCGCTCATAATCCAAAATTCGCTTCCTTTCGCAGATCCCTACTGTCTTGGCTAGGAGTAAGTACAAATGGGAATACCATCAGAAACCTCTCCTTAACTCTTGAAGGTACTGCGGAATCTACTGATAAAGTAACAGCTGTCCAACAAAAACCACTAGACTGTCTGAAGTTGTTCTGATAACAGGACAGCCCTATCTTTTAGTTGAACACAGAGGTGTTTGTTCTGTGTACAACACCACATGCTGTACTTAGATGGACACTTCTGGGCAGGCTGAGACTCGGCTATGTAAGATCACTGAACAAGCTAAGCTAGTTAGTTGGCTTGAGAAAGGGACTCCTTCAACAGAATCCTTCACTTATTTGACTTTTTGATTGATTTGGGTCTTGGGGACCAAGGCTCCAAAGGACACTCTAGATGTTGGGAATTATCATGCTTATAATAAACTTAGTAGTCTCCGTAAGTGTGCTGTATTCTCTCAAAACCTTGAAACACATGTTCACAGTTGCTAACCACCAAGCAAATGATCTAAGACTAGAACGTCAGAACAGAAATGAAGAGAATGACTGACTTAAAAAATGTGAATCTAAAATGTCATGGCCTGTGAATGCCACAAAGAATATCAACAAAAAGCATGACCTATGAATACCACACAGAAATTCAGCAAAAAAACTTCAAGAACTCCCGAGTAGTAGCTGGGAGTAGATAATGCCTTAAACTTTAATGACCTCTCTCAGGCTGAGAGTCTGATCAAAAGGGGGAATTGTCAGGGTGCCTGAGTCGGTTAAGTGTCTCTTTGTTTTGGGTCAGGTCATGATCTCACGGTTCGTGAGATGGAGCTCACATCGGGCTCTACGCTGACAGTACAGAGCCTGCTTGCGATTCTCTCTCTCCCTTTCTCTCAAAATAAATAAATAAACTTTAAAAAGGGGAGGGGAAATTGTTAAAAACAAAAACAAAAAAAACAGGCCCAAAATGGAGTCAGCTCTCTGTCACCAAACTGAGACTTAATGCTTCAGCGATTCCAGAAACGGACTCTTAAACCAGTCCATCAGGAATTGTTTGATCAGTACCAGTTAGGTCATCTGCCTGTATAAGACCTGCCATCCCCTAGAGGAAAGTACTTTGCAGTAACCAACCAACCTGCTTTTATACCTAATGCAAGTTGTTCCTGTTCCCTTCCACGAATGAAAGCCTTTCATTTTGTACAGCTCCTTGAAGCTCCTTTTTATCTGCTAGATTGGACACTACCTGATTCGAATTGAGTTTTGCTCAAACTCTTAAAATGTTTAATATGCCTCAGTTTATCTTTTAACATTACTTAAATCATTTTACAGAGCTCCCTTCCTCCTCCAGTGCCCTTAAATAAGTGCTGCTTGATTTTTAGGAAAAGGTGGCAGCAGAGAAGGGAGAAGATAAGAACACAGTATTCTGAATGGGTGATAGTGTTTAACGTGCAAGGTTGTTTGTATCTTTTCTTTCTACACGAACTCATTGTTTCTGATACTAACTTCATGACACAGTGCTGGTCTTTTATTACTACTCAACTAACTTCTTGTTAGCTGTTCTGCCATTATTTTAATCATAGCTTTGTCAAAACTGGGTAAGCCCTAACAACTATCACTTACTTTGTATTTAATATGTTTGGGCACTGTGACAATGACTTTACATATATTTTCCAACTTAAAAACAAAAAGTAGTTATGATGATTTCCATTTTATGACTGAGGAAATAGACTCAGGAATTATTGCAGACAGAAAATGTACACATTGTTAGTAAGAGGCAGAACTGGGACTCTTAAGTGGTATGCCTTGAGCCTACCCCTGATATCACACACTCACTCTGCCCTTGGTCTCCTCACAAGGTCACAATCTCCAGTGATCCTTGTTAAAAGGATCTACATTTTATAGGTATTCTGACAACTATCTCTGATTTTAATTTTAATTTCAGGGCACATTTTTGTTTCCCACAGAATTTTGTTTCTAACCTTTAAAAAACTTTTTTAAAAAAATACTCATTTTTTGAGAGAGAGATGGAGACAGAATGTGAGCAGGGGAGGGGCAGAAAGAGGAGACACAGAATCTGAAGCAGGCTCCAGGCTCTGAGCTCTCAGCACAGAGCCTGACGCGGGGTTTGAACCCACAAACTGTGAGATTATGACCTGAGCTAAAGTTGGACACTTAACCAACTGAGCCACCCAGGCACCCCTCTTTCTAACTTTTTTTTTTTTAATTTTTTTTTTTTCAACGTTTTATTTTATTTATTTTGGGGACAGAGAGAGACAGAGCATGAACGGGGGAGGGGCAGAGAGAGAGGGAGACACAGAATCCGAAACAGGCTCCAGGCTCTGAGCCATCAGGCCAGAGCCCGACGCGGGGCTCGAACTCACGGACCGCGAGATCGTGACCTGGCTGAAGTCGGACGCTTAACCGACTGCGCCACCCAGGCGCCCCTCTTTCTAACTTTTTAATATTTACATAGTGTTTTGTAATTTGCAATTCTTCCCTCCTCTTTGTTGATGATACAACATTTAGTGTCTGTTTAATGATTTTTCTATTAAAATTGCCTTTCGATTTGTTTTCTATTTTCACCTGAGCCATGTTGCTTGGCCCTAGTCTTCTAAAGCCCAAAGTAACTGTTCTGGTTTCGAGTCTTCATATCTCCTGTTTCTCCTTCATTCTTGCCTATTCTCCACTACCACCAGACTAACCTTCCTAAAATTGTGCTTACAGTGCACTATCCCTTTCTCAGAAACTCACAGGGCTCCACTTTGACTGGAAAGTTCACCTCTACCATTCTGACAGTCAAGGTCAGCTGGTACCATCTCAGCTAACCACTCTTTCTTAGACACTTCCCAAAGTCTGCTCTGATCAAGAGAGAAATCCTATTCATTTGGTCACACATCCTGTTCATTTCTCTAAGCTTGGGTCATCCCCTTATACTGGGTGTCCCAGCCCTGCTGGTTCTGTCTCAATTGTGTACTTTCATTTCTCTTCTTCTATCACCCAACTTTCCCTTGCTTTGAATTCCTTCAAGATTGTACCTAGCCTCTAGTTACTCAACAGAAGTCCTCAGCTGTTTACCCTATTTGTCTCCTTTTGTAAAGAGGAGATCATAATGAAATAAAGGTCATGTAGCACGCACCAGAGCATGGACCATACATGCCTCTCAGGAGAAGGTAGATGAGTGATGGGTGCTGGTGAAGCGAACTGAGGGGACAGATGATTGGATGTCTCCCAATGGCCACTTCCTTCCTCTAGCCCTCAGTTATCACTGTCCAATGCAAAAGCTGTCATTGAGACATTCCTTCGCTGGGCAGAGAACTGTCTATCAGAAACTCTCTGTGTTTCGATTTACAAAGAGCACAGAGATGGTTTGATCACTTTGGGCTTATTGGTCAAAGAGGAATGAAAAGGGCCAAAGAACAGCTGTAGGTAGCCATTCTTGGAAATCCTGCGACTGGTTCTCCTCTTGAAAGATTCACATCTAGAAACCTTTTTGTCACTCGACTGCATACCTCAGTCATTTCCCGTTGCGCTGCCTTCTTTGCCGTTTCTCTCTCAGTTTGAAACTGCTTTCTTAGGGCTTCTATGCGTTCAGCATGCATTTCTGCTTCCACTTTGGATTCCTCAGTCATCCGTTCTCTGTTTAAAAAAAAGATAAGTCACTCTTAGAAATCATCTTAGCAGGTAAGGAAGGCCTGGACGATCATGGGCAGCTGTCCAGAAGGTATGACATGACATGTATGTACATGAGAAGCACATCAGGCACCAGGTGAAACTCACTGGTCTGGAGCCCATTAACACAAAGGGAAGAAAAGCATATACCTGTAGCATTAAAAGCCAAAAAGTCTTTCAACATCAAGAAAACCAACCAAGAATGAAACACACACTCTTGTTTTAACCAGCAACCAGTCTTGAGCCAGCAACATTTCACTAGATAAAATTTGCAGCTCATGGACAGGAAAAAATGCCTTCTCTGCTTTAGCTTATACCTTCCTCATATCCGTATGTTCATGACCTGAAAGGCATAAAGGTCTATGTGCACACTGCATTTCCCTTGGGTAAAAGTTTTCATGGAACGTTATTTATATCTAAATCCTATTTACCAAGGTGCAGTTTACAAAAAACTCTGGTGGCCTGACTTGAACTTGATGCGTTTGACCTAATCTTAGGCCCAAAAGGAAAACAATGGCTAAAGATCTGCCTGGGTGGAGTCATCCCACTCCTCCATGGGTTCTTCCCATCCAGGCTGAGGCTATTCCTTTTCCAAATCATGCTTCTAAAGGACACATTAGCTTTTGATAGAAAAGGCTTGGCAGAAACATACAACATTCTTTAAATGTTGGCTTTACCTTCATGTGGAGCAGCAGCTTGACACCAGATGAAGGGAGAGCTGAAAAGGAGATTCACATGAGCATTTCCCAGCCTGCTGGCGGCTGCTGCTGCTCAGGATGCCTGGTTCCTAACACAGTTCTGCTGGAGTACTAGTTCCACGCAGAAGATGAGCATTTTATTTTTTAAAAAAATTTTTTTTTTCAACGTTTATTTATTATTTTGGGACAGAGAGAGACAGAGCATGAACGGGGGAGGGGCAGTGAGAGAGGGAGACACAGAATCGGAAACAGGCTCCAGGCTCTGAGCCATCAGCCCAGAGCCTGACGCGGGGCTCGAACTCCCGGACCGCGAGATCGTGACCTGGCTGAAGTCGGCGCTTAACCAACTGCACCACCCAGGCGCCCCAGAAGATGAGCATTTAAAAAAAAATTTTTTTTTAAATGTTTTTATTTATTTTTAAGACAGAGAGACAGAGCATGAGTGGGGAGGGGCAGAGAGAGAGGGAGACACAGAATCTGAAGCAGGCTCCAGGCTCTGAGCTGTCAGCACAGAGCCCCACGCGGGGCTCCAACTCACAAACTTTGAGATCATGACCTGAGCTGAAGTTGGACACCCAACCAGCTGAGCCACCCAGGCGCCCCTAACCAGTTTAGGTAAGTGAGCCGGACGTAACTCTCCCAGAGGCTCTTCCCTAATTTCACTGTGACTCTACTGCCCTTACTTGAAGGTTTCCAAATTTTGTCGCTCAAGTTCTTTGTTTTCCAATTTCTCTTGCACATGATCAAGCTTTGTTTGTAGATGATTATTTGTCTGGAGAGCTTGCTCCAGGCTCATAGCCAGTTTCCTGTTGTCTTCTCTAGCTACATCTAGAGCTTTCTGTAGAGGCTCCATCTGAAAGAGAGAAGGCGCTCTTTAATTCTACTGTCACAGATAGATTCAAGAAGTCGGTAACACTATATACTCACTCCTTAAACCTTTTCATCAAATGCCATTGAGACAATAACTGGATGGAACCAGAACTAAAGATTCCAGATGCCTGGGATATAGATGCGAGAATTTACTGCAGACACTGCTTAGACAAAGCAACGGGAAAAGCAAGCTCTGCTGATTACTATGAGCTTTGAAAAATAGAACCAACTTATTTATTTTAAAATTTTTATTTATTTTTTTAATTTTTTTTTCAACGTTTATTTATTTTTGGGACAGAGAGAGACAGAGCATGAACGGGGGAGGGGCAGAGAGAGAGGGAGACACAGAATCAGAAACAGGCTCCAGGCTCCGAGCCATCAGCCCAGAGACTGACGCGGGGCTTGAACTCACGGACCGCGAGATCGTGACCTGGCTGAAGTCGGACGCTTAACCGACTGCGCCACCAAGGTGCCCCTTAAAAATTTTTGGGAATGCAAATTGGTGCAGCCGCTCTGGAAAGCAGTGTGGAGGTTCCTCAGAAAATTAAAAATAGACCTACCCTATGACCCAGCAATAGCACTGCTAGGAATTTATCCAAGGGATACAGGAGCACTGATGCATAGGGCCACTTGTACCCCAATGTTCATAGCAGCACTCTCAACAATAGCCAAATTATGGAAAGAGCCTAAATGTCCATCAACTGATGAATGGATAAAGAAATTGTGGTTTATATACACAATGGAATATTACATGGCAATGAGAAAAAATGAAATATGGCCTTTTGTAGCAACGTGGATGGAACTGGAGAGTGTGATGCTAAGTGAAATAAGCCATACAGAGAAAGACAGATACCATATGGTCTCACTCTTATGTGGATCCTGAGAAACTTAACAGGAACCCATGGGGGAGGGGAAGGAAAAAAAAAAAAAAGAGGTTAGAATGGGAGAGAGCCAAAGCATAAGAGACTGTTAAAAACTGAGAACAAACCGAGGGTTGATGGGGGGTGGGAGGGAGGAGAGGGTGGGTGATGGGTATTGAGGAGGGCACCTTTTGGGATGAGCACTGGGTGTTGTATGGAAACCAATTTGTCAATAAATTTCAGAAAAAAAAAAAATTTTAAAGTAAATTCCCCTTTCCAATCTTATAACTTCTGGTGTCACTACCTAAAGAGAGAAGAACTGGAAATTGTTCCTTGTATGTCCTTCCAGAAAAGCTTATTTATATGAAATATCAAAGACTTTTTAATATATGTGCATATATACTTATAAATTCATGTGTGCATATATCCATGAGCACACACATGTAAGTGTGTCTCCTTATTAATAGTGGGGTCACTCCACCTACTTCTGACTTAAATTACAAATTATTCCCTAAGCCCTTTAACTTCTGCAATCATTTATGCATTAATAAGTAAAAAGAAGTAAACTATACCAGAGAGAGAATTAGGCATAATTGTGGCCCTGGTTTGCCAATAAATGACTCACTGTAAGGTTGCAGGCCCACTTCCCATTTGTAAACATAACTCAGACTTGAATGAAAAGGAGATTTACCTGATTACTTACCCCATTTTCCTAAAAGAGCAATGTCCCAATAAAACCAAAAATATCAATATTCTCATCTATAATAATGGCCTTTACCTCACTGTTGTGCTGGGCATCCACAACAAGCATTCTCGCCTGCCACTGGTCCACTTCTGCCTCCAGCTTCTGCACCCTCTGTTGATTTAGAGCCCTGAAAATGGGAGACACAGAAAGAGTGACTACAGAAAAGAACCATCTAGGAAGGATACCACTGGGAGCTACAGGGCACTCTTCTTCCAAGAAGCTCAAATAGCATATGTGATGAACTACAGATGCTCAGAATACCTTAGAGTTGGCAGGTGACAATTAGTAGCCTCAGCTTCAGGTTAAGAAACTAAGACTCCCAAGGATTAAAAAGTTGTCCCATCTACGCCTGGGTGGCTCAGTCAGTTGAACGTCTGACTTCCACTCAGGTCATGATCTCATGGTTTGTGATTTTGAGCTCCACGTCAGGCTCTGTGCTGACAGCTCAAAGCCTGGAGCCTGCTTGGGATTTTGTGTCTCCCTCTCTCTCTGCCCCACCCCTGCTCATGCTATCTCTCTCTCGCTCTTAAAAATAAACATCAAAAAAAAATTTTTTTTGTCCCATCTATGATTCAATTTGGATTGATACATTAGCTATCAATACTTGTCAATGACTAACTTATGAGCTGGTAATTTTATACTATATACATATATCACCAGTACAAAAATATATTGCTTCTAGATGGATGGGCCTGCTGTTGAGATTTTGCTTCTAAATACACTAGCTACCCAGAATCTTATTGTGAATGGTGAACAATTTTCAGTACCATCCCCTTGACTTTTTTATGTTCAGAGGCAATACACGTTTATAATATGCAAAAAACAAAGATAAGCACAATGGAGAATATAAAACTGGCACCTGTTCTCCCATAGCAGAGAGACAATAAGCACTAATACACTCATCACAGTATATTTCAGAGGACCCGTTAAACTGAAACCATTTGCTCATTAACCTCAAGGGGAAACTTTTATGCAACTTGAAACTTTCAAAGAAGGAGTTTACTTCTTTTTAAAAAAAAATTTTTTTAACGTTTATTTATTTTTGAGACAGAGAGAAAGCATGAACGGGGGAGCGTCAGAGAGAGGGAGACACAGAATCTGAAACAGGCTCCAGGCTCTGAGCTGTCAGCACAGAGCCCGACACGGGGCTTGAACCCACGGACTGCGAGATCATGACCTGAGCCGAAGTCAGCTGCTTAACCAACTGAGCCACCTAGGCGCCTGGGAGTTTACTTCTAAAACATGGCTAGAAGTAGGTCTCAGAATGATTCATCTAAAAATATTAATCTTTAAAAAGGATACTAATAAAGATAATTCAAACTCAACTAGGCACGGAGCTTCAATTATCTAGATAATTACTAGTCTGCAGACCCAAGGACAGGTTTAAAGGGTAGCAGTAATATAGCACATGAATTTCTAGAATACATACTCCTTTACATCATTACAAAATATGGGAATTTTGAATTTTTGAAAGTCATGTTTATTTCTACTTCCAGATACTCCCTAATTTTCTAGATCTTTACTTTTTTATAATACCATGTTTTACTGAATAGGTCTACATTTCACCACTTCTGAAATGTCAAGCTAAAATAGAGGACTTTTAGAGAGCAACATAGTAAAGGGGGTGAACTGTCAGATTCATACATTTAGTGAGTAGTAAAATAGGGAGAGGGAAATATGTAAAACTTTGGGTTGGAATTGGGGGAAAAACCTGTTCAGGACTGAAGGGAGGTCCTTGATTTCAAACAAAAATCTCCCCTTGAATAAAGACTATACAAATAAGAACTTTGGTTTACAAAGAACATCGAATAGCACAAAACCCCATTAGGCGGAAGAAATGGCCAGGACAGAGGGGTGTGGGCTGTGGGAGCAGGCAGTCTGCAGCAGGGATGGCTGGGCTACAGGCTGGGAACCCCGCTGGAGGCCGCAGCTCAGGTACAGGATCTACAGGGAAGAGCAGGTTGGGAAGTCTAGAGGCAGAGGTTAGTGCATTCACCAAAATCCCTTGCTTTCCAGTCAAGTTCCTAAGATGTTTCCCCAAACAGGGGCTAGATCTTTATTTTAAAGTGACTTTGTTTCTCGCGGTGCCTGGGTGGCTCAGTTAGTTAAGCATCTGACTCTTGGATTTAGCTCAGGTCATGATCTCACAGTTCATGTGTTTGAGCCCCACGTCGGGCTCTGCACTGACAGTACGGAGGCTGCTTGGGATTCTCTCTCTCTCTCTCTCTCTCTTTCTTTCTTTCTCTCTCTCTTTCTGCACCCCACCCCCCGCCTCTGCTCACATGCTTTTGCGGTCTCAAAATAAATAAACAAACATTAATAAATAAACTTAAAAAATGAAGTGACTTTGTTTCTTGACTGCATGCCACTCCTTACTATTATGGAGCAGACATGCTCCATTACATGCACAAAGACAAAAAAAAAAAAAAAAAAAAAAATCTCCAGTACCTTTCTTTCTTGAGGCCTGCAATCTCTGAATCCCTCCGCCCAAGCTCTATTTGTACTTTTTCCAGAGCACCTTGCATCTTACTGTGAGAAGCCAGCACATTTTCCAACATAATTGTAACTTTGCAGTTGTCTTCTTTAGCCTCTGCCAGTTGTCTCTGAAAGTTTCCCACCTAACAGAAAATGAAACAATACAAAGATATTTGATCCTTTCTCCTTATTCCACTGCTGCTGGGTCCCATTACTTCTAGGCAAGAATATGGAAACCAAGCATGGCAAAATGCTAAGAGGAATAATTGAAGCATATTTTATTTTATTGTTAAGATCTTAAGTTATTGTGACTTTGAGAAAAGAAAACTAGCCCCCGCCCCCCACCGCCACCCTGTGGAGAACTCTGCAGCACTTCCCAACTTTTGTCATGTCATAACATCTGTATTAACTGCAGACAATGGGATCAACAACTTCCTGGTTCTAGATGTGTTCCCAGGCTGGTCTGCTCTGGCCCTGATCAGTTATCTTGGGACAGAAGAGAACATACCTGAAGCCCATCAGAATCAGGAACATGTTAGTTACACATAGTAGGAAGATTACTGTTACCAAGGTCAGATGATTTTCAATAGAAAACATTAGGACTTTCAAGACTAGAAGTTAAAAAAACACTGGGGGGTGCCTGAGTAGCTCAGTTGGTTAAGCGTCTGACTTTGGCTCAGGTCATGATCTCATAGTTTCTGAGTGTGAGCCCCGCACTGGGCTCCCTGCTGTCAAGGCAGAGCACATTTCAGATACTCTCTCTCCCTTTCGCTCTGGCTCTCCCCAGCCTGTGCTCGCTTGCTTTCTTTTCTTTTCTTTTCTTTTCTTTTCTTTTCTTTTCTTTTCTTTTCTTTTCTTTTCTTTTCTCTTTTTTTTTCTTTCTTTCTTTCTTTCTTTCTTTCTTTCTTTCTTTCTTTCTTTCTTTCATAAATAAAATAAAATAAAATAAAAATAAAATAAAAATAAAATAAAATAAAATAAAATAAAATAAAATAAAATAAAATACCAAAACCAACAGCAGTTAGCAGCGCCTGGGTGGCTCAATCGGTTGAATGTCTGACTCTTGATCTCGGCTCAGGTAAGGAGCCCACTGTTGCAGGATCGAGCCTTGCATCAGGCTCTATTGAGTGTGGAGCCTGCTTAAGATTCTCCTGCTCTCTTCCTCTGCCCCTCTCTCCTGCTTGTGTGCACGTGCTCTCTCTCTCTCTCAAACGAAAACAGGAGCACCTGGGTGGTTCAGTTTGTTAAGCGTCCAACTGTGGTTCACGTCATGGTCTCATAGTTCATGCGTCAGAGCCCCAAGTGGGGCTGTCTGCTGTCAGGGTGGAGCCTGCTTTGGATCCTGTCTCCCTTTCTCTCTGCCCCTCCCCTGCTCTCGTGTGCTCTCTCAAAAATAAACGTTTAAAAAAATAATGAAAAACAAAAACAAAAAAAATTGGGAATTAAATCATGTACTTTTAAGGAAAATATTTTACAGCTCTTCTAAAGTTATCTTAAAAAAAAAAAAAAGCTCCTCTTATCAATCCTTGTTCTTACCAAAGGTAACAAGAAATGAAGGAATACGACTTGCGCAAGATTTCTTAAGCACCTCATTTCAATAACAAACTTTCAAAAAGGATTGATGCCTTGCCTTCTTGCTCTCTCTGTCCTCCAAAGCCTCAAGGTCCCCTTTCAACTTCTGACTCTCTTTTAGGGCTGCATCACGACACTTCACTGCTCGGGAGAGCTCCTCTTCATTCTTTTCAAGAATGGATTTCACCTTAGTAGAAAACAAGGAATGATAAATAATTTGTCCAAAGCACTATAAATTAGCAATTAGAATAAGAAAAAGCAATTTGGACACCAAACTTAAAATGTTTAATTAAATATGCTCATCCACTATAATAAAAAAAACAACTTTATTAGCTACTTTTCCCTTTAAAGAAAACTACAAAGCAAAAAAAAAAAAAATTTGTGTGAATAAACATGAGCAAACCTAATATATGTCAATCTCCATGAAAATACAGGGTAAGTGATAAAGGAGATAAGACTATGAAGGTTAGATGTAAAATGGTTGGGGTGGTGGACTGATTATCCTGGAATTTAAAAATACAGCAAAACCTTGGTTTGAGAGCATAATTCATTCTGGAAATATGTTTGTAACCCAAAGCACTTGTGTATCAAAGCAATTAAAAAAAAATTTTTTTTTTAACGTTTATTTATTTTTGAGACAGAGAGAGACAGAGCATGAACGGGGGAGGGGCAGAGAGAGAGGGAGAGAATCGGAAGCAGGCTCCAGGCTCTGAGCCATCAGCCCAGAGCCCGATGCGGGGCTCGAACTCACGGACCGCGAGATCGTGACCTGAGCTGAAGTCGGCCGCTTAACCAACTGAGCCACCCAAGCGCCCCTCAAAGCAAATTTCAAGAACCATCAGCCCAGTTGTGATCATGTGATGTCTGGCGTCACACACTACTCATATTGCAAGACATCGCTCCTTTATCAAGTTAAAATTTTTAGAAATGTTTGCTTGTCTTGCAGAGCACTCGCAGAACAATCCAAGGTTTTACTGTATAACAACTGAAAGAATATAACAAAAGCCAAGATGAATAAGTAGCGTCAAGAAAATACTGTTATAGAAGAATGCATCCTAATTAGAAGTATGAGAATTTTATATCCTTGAAATACTTTTCTTTTTTCTACACATTCAAATGATCACAGTATTTTAAATATTATTTTTAAAAATTTTTGAAATAATTAGATTCACAGGATGTTGCAAAAGTAGTGAAAAGAATCCCATGTATTCTTCACCCTGCTCCTAATGGTGTGGAGACATCTTACACTACTGTAGTTCAACATCAAAATTAGGAAACTGACTTTGGTGCATTACTGTTCACTAGATTAACTGGCCCACAGAACTTACACAGTTTTCACCACTTTTTTAAAAACCTGCATTCATCTCTGAGCGCACACATAGCTGTATGTAATCTGATGTCGTGCACATTATTCATGAACCATCACAATCACAATCAGAACCGTTCCATCACCACAGAAGAATTCACATATGCTACTTCTTTGTGTATATACACACTCTCCCAAACCCATCCCCGGTCCTGCGGCAACCAATAATTTGTTCTCAATCTCTACAGTTCTGTCATTTTAAAAATGTTAAACGTTTTAATATAATTAACTTTTGTATAGGTAATACATTCACACTATTCTTTTTTATCAGCATTACCGAGGTAAAAATGACCTGCAAGAAGCTGTGTATATTTAAAGTATAGTTCTGACTTCAAGAGTGTATAAGCTCTTGAAGCCATAATCAAGATAAGCCATTTCCATCGTCTCAAAATTTCCCTCATGGGGGCGCCTGAGTGGCTCAGTCCGTTGAGAATCTGACTTCAGCTCAGGTCCTGATCTCAAGTTTGGTGGGTTACAGCCTGCAGTGGACTCTGTGCTGACAGCTCAGAGCCTGGAGCCTGCTTCAGATTCTGTGTCTCTCGCTCTGCTTCTCCCTCATACTCTCTCTCTCAAAAATAAATAAACATTAAAAAAAAAAAAAGTTCCCTCATGCCTTTGTGTAATCTCTCCTTTCTGTCTCTCCTTGTTCCCACACCTCCACACAACTAATCTGTTTTCTGTCACAATAGTTTTTTTTCCTAGAATTTTATATAAATGGAATTATATTGTATGTACTCTTTTTTTTGTATGGCTTCTTTCACTCAGCATAATTATTTTGAGATTAATTTTGATGTAGCAGTAGTTCAATCCTTTCTGTTGCTGAAGAGTGTTGTATTGTAGAACATACCACAGTTTACTTATCCATTCACCTTCTGAACACTTGAGTTGCTTCCGGCTTTAAGATATAAGCTGCTGTGAAGAGCTGTGTACAAGTCTTGGGTAGACATATGCTTTCATTTATCTTTGCTTAGAAGCGGAATGGCTGGGTTATACGTAGTGTTTTATTTTTAAAGAAACTACCAAAGCATTTTTCAGAGCGGTTATACCATCTGACATTCCCTTCAGCAGTGTTATGAGAGTTCCAGTTGTTCTACATTCTCACTAATACTTGGTATGAACAGTTTTTCAGTTTTATACATTCTAATAGATGTGTATCTCACTGCAGTTTTAATTTGCATTTCCCTAATGACTGATGTTTAACATCTTTTCAACTACTTATTTATCATCCAAATATCTTTTTTTTTTGAGTTTTCTTTTTTGTAACCTTTATTTTTTTTTAATGTTTATTTATTTTTGAGAGAGCACACGCGTAAGCAGGGGAGGGGCAGTGAGAGAGACAGAGAATCCAAAGCAGGCTCCAGGCTCCCAGCTATCAGCTCAGAGCTCAACTCGGGGCTTGAACTCACAAATCATGAGGCCATGACCTGAGACGAAGTCAGACGCTTAACCAACTGAGCCCCTCACGTGCTCCATGGAGTTGTTTTCTTCTTAATGAGTTTTAAGAGTTTAATACATTCTGGAGACAATGCCTTTATCAGATATGTGATTTGCAAATATTTTCTCCCAGTCTATAGCTTGTGTCTTCATTCTCTTAACACTTTAAAGAGCATAAGGTGTCAGTGCATCCATTTTTCCCCCCTTTAGGGATCATGCTTTTGATGTCAAATCTAAGATATCTCTGAGTAATCCAAGATAACAAAGATTTCCTCCTACATTTTCTTCTACAAGTTTTACAGTTTAAGATTTTACATTTAGGACTCTGATGCATTTTAATTTTTATATATAGTGTGAGGTATGGATCAAAGGTTTTTTGGTTTTGCATATGGATATCCAACTGCTCCAGTGCCATTTGTTGAAAAGATCATCCTTTCTCTACCTTCACTTTTGTTGAAAATGAAATGTTCATTAAATGATTTTGAATTGGTAGCACATTCACATTATTCTTTATTTTTAATGTTTATTTTTATGTTTGAGAGACAGAGCGCAAGTGGGAGAGGGGCAGAGAGAGAGGGTGACACGAAATCCAAACCAGGCTCCAGGCTCTGAGCTGTCAGCACAGCTGACACACCCCAATGTGGTGCTCGAACTTACAAACCATGAGATCATGACATGAGCCCAAGCAGGCTGCCCAACTGACTAAGCCACCAGGTGTCCCACATTCACATTACTCTTAAGATACAAAAGGGTAAAGTGGAAAATTTCCCAGTCACCTGGTTTCCCTCCTCAAAAATAATGTTGCCATTATTATTATATTATTATTATCCATGATAGAGACATTCTATGCATTATAAGTGAAAAATATCTATATGTACTCACATAGGGATATATTTTTTATTCTCTTACCCCTTCTACAAATAATAAAATATTATGTATACTCTTCTGAGCCTTGGTTGTTTTAACCTAATAATACACACATACATATGTATGTATATACTATATACATATGTTCGAGCAGTATTCCAAACCATGAATACACCATGATATACTTAGCTAGTGTCTTATTGATGAAATTTTGCTTACTTCCAGTCTTTCGCTATTAACAAGCAATACTTCAATAAGTAATCTTGTAAACATGTCATATGTATAAGCTAGTATATCTGAAGGAGAAAGTCCTAGAAGTACAACTGTGGGGTGAAATGATAGGTATTAAACTGTCTTCCACAGGAAGTTGTACCATTTTATACTTCCAACAGCAACAACAAAGAATATTTTTCCCCACATCTTCCTCAACATTACACTTCCTTAAAACTTTTTACCTGTAACATTTGAAATACTTTTTCTTTAAGGATCTAAGAATATTACAAAGGATGCCAATTCATAGGCTCTGAAAACCTATAGAATTTTGTTCTAGAAACGGACACAAGGAAGGGTACATACTTTTACCAGGGTTTTTAAGATACATATGAAAATGTCACTAGCAAAAATGTTGAGAGAAAAGATCTAAATAGCTACCAACTCTAGAAGACAAGATACAGAACTTTCTATTTTTAAACATCAAGCAAAGATGTACGCTCTCAAAGGTTTTCTTTCAAAAATAATTTCCAGGGGCACCTGGGTGGCTCAGTCAGTTGAGCCTCTGACTCTTCATTTTGGCCAAGGGTCATGGGTTCAAGCCCCACATTGGGCTCTGCCCTGAACCTATTTAAGATTCTCCCTCTCTCTCCCTCTGCTCTTCTTCCCCGCTCACATGCTCTCTCATAAATAAAGAAAAGCCTGAGACATGATAGGCTCTCAATAAATGTTGGTTCATGCTTTTCTTATTAAGCAGTTGTTGTTTTCAATTTTATCATGATAATTTTCACCAATAACTTGGTTAAGGCATTCAGACTATAAGGTTCACATCTAAAAACAACCTAAAACTAAGATAATACTCAAAAAAATTTTTCTCCAATGTTCAAGTTCTTAGGGCTTTGATTAATGTATTTCTATTTTAAAATCAGGCTTGAAACATTTTACCATGAATATTAAGATTAGGTGGAGGGGCGCCTGGCTGGCTCAGTCGGTTAAGTGGCCGACTTCGGCTCAGGTCATGATCTCTCAGTCCGTGAGTTCAAGCCCCGTGTCGGGCTCTGTGCTGACAGCTCAGAGCCTGGAGCCTGTTTCGGATTCTGTGTCTCCCTCTCTCTGACCCTCCCCCATTCATGCTCTGTCTCTCTCTGTCTCAAAAATAAATAAACGTTTAAAAAAAAAAAGAGAGAGATTATTAAAAAAAAAGATTAGGTGGATGTTTTGAATTTGTAAAAACTCAAAATCATATTAAAAAAACTCAATGGCTACTGTTAATCAAAATCTTTCTATGTCTAAAAATTAACCATGTGATAACCAAAATAATGGTTGCAATCCACATTGTCAATTTTTCTTATCTGTGAAGAACCTTTCTTGTTACTCATACCTCCATATATTATCTTTCTGAATTGTTACTACTTTTCTTCATTGTTGTATAAATCTGAAATTTCCTTATGATTTAGTTTGTGGTCTCCACTTACCGAATCCTGTTTAAGAAAATTTGGTGACTCATTTATTAATGGTCTTGAAGCAAGAATGTCTATTTTACCTTCCAGTCTTCCCTCCATGGTTTTAATAGCATTCAAAAGAGTCTTTAGAGAGATTCTAGAGTCTCCAATCTCCTGAGAAGCTCTCAAAGAAGTGAGGTTAGATGCAAAGGTCACACGGCGTGCAGAGTTTGGAATAACACTGGGTAAACCAACTGATGAAGTTCTTTCCTTTATATTGTTTACATGGGGCCTATAGCCTTCAAAGAATTTCGAAGATGCAGGCCTCTCTGGAGATTTCCTTTTTCTTGGAGGCATCACCAATCAAAAACAGTAAAACAACTAAACCTAGAGTTATTTTTCAATGAGCGCTCCTTTTATGAAGAGGAACAACACAAAGTTCTAATGAAGCTGTGATAGAAAATATACTTGAAAATGTGTTCCTTTGCTTTCAGAACGAAGAAATCACACTGTAAAGTTGTCCTGGTGAAGAAACAAGCCTTCCTTAAATCAAATTCCCTGTAGGAGAGTATATCTAATGAGGCCCTCTTTTCCAGTAGTCAGATGGTTAGAACCCTAACAGTATTCTATTTGAAGACACATTCTAGCTCCTTGGTTACCAAGGGTATAGAAACAGAAATATTATAGCTAATAGAAGTCAAACATATTTGAGTAAAAAAAAAAAAAAATGCACACATGGTAAATTTGTAAATCACTGAAATGAATCACTTTCTTTTGGTTACACATTCTTGGATTATTTTCTTCACTAAATGTTTTGTATCTTGTTTGTCTAACTTTCTCTATTCATTTGTTAAAATGTTATGTGACTTACAAAAGGATTGTAGCCTCAGCAGTCACCCTGATGACAAGTAAGCATTTATACCACTAACACCTCTTTCAACTGAGCTGTCTCCTGCAGTTCTATCTTGTTGCCACTGAGTTCTAAGTTTGCCTATAATTAAAAAACCATTTCCTCTATGAAAGTGTTTCTCCAAACTGAGGGTTGATGGGGGATGGGAGGGAGGGGAGGGTGGGTGATGGGTATTGAGGAGGGTACCTTTTGGAATGAGCACTGGGTGTTGTATGGAAACCAATTTGTCAATAAATTTCATATATATAAAAAAAATAAATAAAATAAATAAAAAATAAATAAATAAATAAATAAAAATAAAAAATAAATAAAAAATAAAAAAAAAAGAAAGTGTTTCTCAATGCTTTCATTATAATGATGCTCCCTATGAACGCTCACTCTATTTTGCTTCTGAAAGACTTAACTTCTAAATCTATAATAAAGTTTATGAGTATATTCTTAAGCCTCCAATTAGAACATAAGTTGAATATCCCAATCCTGCTTCAGGTATGTTTATTTCTCTACAGTTTAGCAAAACCTTGTACATTGCGGGTGTTTAAAAAATGTTTGTTGAATTGAGTCAAGTGAAAGAATATTCATCTTTCTGGGACTGTATGGTAAGGTGGAGAAAAAGGCATCAATTTCTTAAAACCTAATTAAAACAATATAATAGCAATTTGTTTTATAGCTATTAATCACACCTGCATATAGCTGCCCTCTAGAGCCTTGTTCAACTTGCGTAGATGGTCATTCTGTGAACTGGTTTCAGTAAAAGAATGTAGTTGTTCTTCTAACTGTTTAACTTTTATCTAGGATAAAACAGAAGAATAATAAAATAAGGAGTAATTATATATATTTACATATTTTAAAAGGAAAAAGATGTCATGAGTTTGGAAAAATCACAGAGAATCCTTAAAACTTGTAGAAGCAATCCTAAGTTTTTCTAATCATGTAAAGATTGCTATTTCAACTCTCAGAGCTATTTCAATAGCTAAAAGTAGGCTATAGCCATTTATACGTACTGAGATAACTCATTTGATTTCTATTGCTTATGAAAACTCCAGCGGCACCTGGGTAGCTCAGTTGGTTAAGCATCCAACTTCCCGGTTCAGGTCATGATCTCCCAGCTTGTGAGTTTGAGCCCTGCCTCGGGCTCTGTGCTGACAGCTCAGAGCCTGGAGCCTGCTTCGGATTCTGTGTCTCCCTCTCTCTCGGCCCCTCTCCTGTTCACATTCAGTCTCTCTCTCTCTAGCTCAAAACTAAACATTCAAGAATTTTTTTAGAAACTCCAAATTAACATGACTTATAAATATAACAGTGAGACTTTCGGGGTAATAATTTCAACTTAAAAAAAATTGTAATACCTAACATTCAAAAACCATTTTGGCTATGGATAATTAGAATTGTCAACATGCAAGTAGATGACACAGACTCTTGTGTTTTACTGACAGAATTATAAAATCTGAGTAAATGAAATTCTTATATGATGAATTATACTTTAACACTAACTGAGAAAGATAATTACGGCTTTCTCTTTAAAGAAAATGATCATTTGGGGGAATGAAATCATTAATATTTACTCACTAATCTCCAAATTGTGTTTTCCCACATTTTCTTCCCTTTATATCCAACCCTTTCATACAAATCAACAATGAATCCCTGAATCAGACAAAATGTCATCCAAAATTTTTTACTTAAATCGACTTTTTCCTTTCTCTGTGTCTTGTTTCCTACCTGTGGAGGGAAAACACTTCTTGGCTGGAGTTACTGCACACTTTCAGGAACTGTTAAATTTTGATTGCTAATATTAGTATTTTTTTTTGAAGGACTGCATAAAAATACATTTTGTCTCAGGAAATCTCTCTTGTTCTATCAAGCAGAATCCTTCTTTTATCTCTGCCTGTTTCTGTTGCTCTTTTCCACAGTGTACATTATAAAATGTGTGCTATGGCTCCCTAAAGCCATCAGTAAAAGTTAATCATGACTTTCACTTAAGGTTCAGAATTAAAATGACTGCCTCTAAAGGGAAGTATTCATGCAACAATTATTCTCATTTTAAACAAGCAAGCTGCTGTTAACCCATAGAATCTAATGGAAAATGGGCTGAATAACTCTGAAGACTTTGAGATTTGCTTTTCTTCAAGCAAAGAGAATATCCTTATTCTACAATATTTCTCAGATAATTTGCCCTAACTCAGCCTCTGGGCACACAGTAAAATGCCCTGAAACTTTTTAGATGGGATGTTCTCATCTACAAGCACTTTAAATTTTGTATTGAGTGTCTTATTTGGCATGATTTCTAATTCAGGACATTCACATGGGAAAGAACACAGAAGCAAATAAATTGTGCTGCTGCTCAGAGATCTGGTTTTTCCGTGTCATTAAAAGTCAAGCAACTTCCATTATTAGCTTATCAGCCAGTCTCAGGAACTGCAGTAACTTAGGTCAAGGTCCTTTGTTCATCATTTTTAATCCTTTTTCATAATTTTACCATAAATGTATTCCTAAACAGTGTACAGTATTATTTTATAAGATTGATCTATGTTAGGGGTGCCTGGGTAGCTCAGTTGGTTAGGTAGCTGACTTTGGCTCAGGTCATGATCTCATGGTTTGTGGGTTCAGGCCCCACATCAGGTTCTGTGCTGACAGCTCAGAGCCTGGAGCCTGCTTTGGATTCTGTGTCTCCCTCTCTCTCCGTCCCTCCCCTACTTGTACTCTGCCTCTCTTTCTCTCTCTCAAAAATGAATAAACGTTAAAAAAAAAATTGATGTATGTTAGCACATGTAGGGGGCACCTGGGTGGCGCAGTTGGTTAAGCGTCCAACTTCAGCTCAGGTCATGATCTCACAGTTTTTGATTTCGAGCCCTGCATCAGGCTCTATGTTGATAGCTCAGAGCCTGGAGCCTGCTTCGGATTCTGTGTCTCCCTCTATCTCTGCCCTTCCCCCACTCACACTCTGTCTCTCTCTCTCTCTCTTTCAAAGTAAATAAACATAATAATTAATTTTTTTTTAAAGATTGCTTTCAAGACTGATATAACTACTTTCAGGAGAAATTTAATAAACTCCAGTAAAATTCAAGATCTGTAAATCCTACAACCTAGTAATTCTTCTTCTGAGAATTATACTAGCTAGAGAATTTTTTACATGAATACAAGGGGACCTGTACAACAGTTCATCATTTCAGTGTTGTTTGTAAGAAACTGGAAACTACCTAAATATCCATCAACAGAAGAAAGGATAAATCTATTTTGGTATATTTATAAAATGGAATAGAATATAGCACTGAAAATGTAATTCACACCATGTTTGAATAGGGAAAGCAGTTTCTGACACAGTCTACATTAACACCTGAAACCAAGTGTTTATACCAATCATGAAGTCAATTCTAAAATGTAATCTTTTATCAAATGATTCATAGGTAATATTTTTAATCAATTATTCAATTTAGAGAGAACACAGCAGACTATTTTGATTATGCTTAGTATGCAGCTCTTCCTTTAAACTATTGCAAGGGTATTATGCTTTAAGAGCACTTTCCCTTGGGTTGATGAAGTCAGTCTGGAATGTGCCAACCCAAGGTATGACATAAAAACACCAGTGAGTCAATAGTTTCAAATGTTTCAGCTTTCAAAGACTATCAAAAATTTTAAGCCCTTGTTGTAGGAATAGGAGTAGAAAGTAATATTTTCCTTAAGATTCTGAGGATAACTTCTAAGGTTATAACTGAGGTCTAAAAGGTTAAATAGATATCAGCTCACTAATTTTAAAATGTATCCTATTCCCAGCCAAAACTTGGCTTTAAGTTGGCTATGAACATTTGGTTTTTTTCTTATATACTTAACAATACATTTAATTTCTCTTGGGAAAGATAAAAGAAGGTCAAAATCATTGGTCACAGTTTTTATGAGATCATTAGTTTCACAAAGGAGAAGGCTCTTCTGTGCCTGTAATAATCTATATACCTAGTCTGTAATGTTGACCAGCTTTCCTAGTGAAAAGTAGATGAGAGGTATGCTTTCCCCTCCTCAGTTTATAGGTGAATAAGATGAACCTCAAACAAGAACAATCAGAAAACAATGAACAAAGTGCCAATAAGTACCTATCAGTAATTATTTTAAATGTAAATGGACTAAATGCTCTAATCAAATGACACATGGTACAACACAAGCACTTCTAAGAGGGAAGTGTACAACAATACAGGCCTACCTCAAGGAAAAAGAAAAATCTCATATTAACAACCTAACCCTACACCTAAAGGAGCTAGAAAATGAAAAACAAAGCCCAAAGCCAGCAGAAGGAAGGAAATAATGAACATTAAAGTAGAAATAAACAAAATAGAGACTGAAAGAATAGAAAAGATCAATGAAACCAAGAGCTGGTTCTTTGAAAAGACAGACAAAACTGATAAACCTTTAGCCAAACTCATCAAGAAAAAGAAGACTCAAATAAAATCAGAAATGAAGAAGAAATAACTACCATATCACAGAAATACAAATGACTATAAGACAACATTATGAAAAATTAAATGCCAACAAATTGGACAACCTAGAAAAAAGTGGATAAATTCCTAGAAACATACAATCTCCCTCAACTGAATCAGAGATAGAAAATTTGAACAGACTGATTACTAGTAATAAAACTGAATCTGTAATAATAATAAAAAAAAACCTCCCAATACATAAAAGTCAAGGATCAGATGGCTTCACAGATGACTTCTAAACATTTAAAGTAACAGGTTCTGCTAATACTACTGTGGTTTCATTAACTACATTAAAAAAAACTTCTTAAAATGTTTATTCACTTCTGAGAGAGAGAGAGAGAGAGAGACAGACAGACAGACTATGTGAGCAGGGGAGGGGCAGGGACGAAGGGTGACACAGGATCTGAAGTAGGCTTCAGGCTCTGAGCTGTCAGCACAGAGCCTGACGCGGGGCTCAAACTCACAAACCGTGAGATCATGACCTGAGCTGAAGTCACACACTTAAATGGCTGAGCCACACAGGCGCCCCTACATTTAAAAAAAATTTTTAATTGAAGCATAGTTGACATACAATACTATATAATTTTAGATGTACAACACAGTGAATCAATAATTATATATATTACAAAGTGCTTACTATAAGTGTAGTTACTATATGTCACAATACAAAGTTATTATAACATTATTCCCTATGCTGCACTTTTCATCCTGTCACTTATTTATTTCATAACCGGAAGTTTATATCTCTTAATCCCCCCTTCACCTATTTCACCCATTCCTCCACCCTTCTCCCCTCTGTCAACCACCAGTTTTTTGTATTTATGAATCTATTTCCAGTTTTTTGTTCTTTGGTTTTGCCTTTAATTCCACATAGAAGTGAAATCCTGTGGTATTTGTTTTTCTTTGACGTATTTCACTTAGCTTAATACCCTCTAGGTCCATCCATGTCATTGCAAATGGCAAGATTTCATTCTTTTTTTACGGCTCTTCTTCCTTCCCAAATTATCCCCAAAATATAGAAGAGGAAGAAAAACTTCCAAATTTATTCCACAAGGCCAGCATTACCCTGATACCAACACCAGACAAAGACTCTACTAAAAAGAAAACTCTAGGCCATTATCTCTGATGAACACAGATGCCAAAATCATCAACAAAATACTAGCAAACTGAATCCAACAACACATTAAAAATATCATCAATACATTGAGTAAGGATAAAAACCATACGATCATCTCAATAGATGCAGAAAAAAGCATTAAGCAAAATACAACATCCATTCGTGATAAAAATTCAACAAAGTAGGGTTGGAGGAAACATATGTCAACATAATAAAAGCCATACATGAAAAATCAACAGTGAACATCATACTCAATGGTGAAAAACTAAAAGCTTTCCAAGATCAGTAACAAGACAAGGACATCCAATCTCATCACCTTTATTCAACATAGTAATAGAAGTCATACCCCACAACAATCAGACAAAAAAAAAAAAAAGGCATTCAAATTGGTAAGGAAGAAGTAAACTGCCATTATTTGCATATGACACTAAACTGCCATTATTTGCATATTATATAATGCGATATATAGAAAACCCCCAAAACCCCCAAAACACAGAGAAAACTCTGTGCTGATGATGTGAAGCCTGCTTAGGATTCTGTCTCTCCTTCTCTTTGTACCACCTTCCTCCGGATTGTGAGTGCATGCTCTCTCTCTCAAACTTAAAAATTCTTTTTAAATGTCCATTTTACCCAATGTACAGATTAAATGCAATACCTATCAAAATACCGATAGTATTTTTCACAGAACTCTTAATAAATAATCCTAAAGTTCATATGAAACCACAAAAGACCCCAAATAGCCAAAGCAATCTTGAGAAACAAGAACAAAGCTGGAGGTATCACAAGGCCAGATGCTATTTTATTTTATTTTATTTTATCTTATTTTATTTTTTAATGTTTTTATTTACTTTTGAAGGAGAGAGAGACAGAGCACGAGCAGGGGAGGAGCACAGAGAGAGGGAGACATAGAATTTGAAGCAGGCTCCAGGCTCTAAGCTGTCACACAGAGCCCAATGCAGGGCTTGAACTCACAAACTGTGAGATCATAACCTGAGCTGAAGTCGGACGCTTAACCGACTGAGTCACCCAGGCGCCCCACAAGGCCAGGTTTTAAACAATACCACACAGCTATATTAATAAAAATAGTATGGTACTGGCACAAAAACAGACACATAGATCAATGGAATGGAATGAGAGCCACACTTATATGGTCAATTAATCTATAACTGAGGAGGCAAGAATACACAATGGGGAAAAGACAGTCTTTTCACTAAATGGTACTGGGGAAAACTGAACAGCTACATGCGACAGAATGAAACCGGACCACTTTCTTACGGCATACACTAAAATAAAGTCAGAATGATTTAGAGACCTCAATGTAAGACTTGAAACCATAAAACTCCCAAAAGAAAAAACAGGGAGTAAACTCTTAGATATTGGTCTTAGCAGTATTTTTTTGGATCTGTACCTGCAGACAAGGGAAGCAAAAGCAAAAATAAACAATTGGGAATATATCAAGTAAAAAGTTTATGCATGAAGGAAACTATCAGCAAAATGAAAAGGTACCCTACTGAATGGTAGAAAATATTTACAAATGGTGTCCAAAATATATAAAGAAGGCACAAATGTGTACACACATACAGGAATATCACTCACCCATAAAAAAGAATGAAATCTTGCCATTTGCAATGACATGGACAGACCCAGAGGGTATTATGCTAAGTGAATTAAGTCAGAGAAAAACAAATACCATTCACTTCTATGCGGAATCTGAAAGGCAAAACAAAAGAACAAAAAAACTGTTAGACCTAAAGACACCTTCAGATTCAAAGTAAGGAGATGGAGAACCATCTATCAAGCTAATGGTCAGCCAAAGAAAGCCGGGGTAGCCATACTTATATCAGACAATCTAGGCTTTAAAACAAAGACTGTAACAAGAGATGAAGAAGGGTATTATATCATAATTAAGGGGTCTATCCACCAAAAAGATCTAACAATTGTAAACATTTATTCTCCAAATGTGGAAGCACCCATATATATAAATCAATTAAGCACAAACATAAAGAAACTCATTGATAATAACACCCCACTTACAGCAATGGACAGATCATCTAATCAGAAAATCAACAAGGAAACAATGGGTTTGAATGACACACTGAACTGGATGGACTTAACAGATATATTTAGAACATTTCTTCCTAAAGCAGCGGAATATGCATCCTTCTCCAGTGCACATGGAATGTTCTCCAGAACAGATCACATATTGGGACACAAATCAGCCCTCAACAAGTACAAAAAGACTGAGATCATACCGTGCATATTTTCAGACCATAATGCTATGAAACTCAAAATCAACCACAAGAAAAAATGTGGAAAGATAAATACTTGGAGACTAAAGATCATCCTACTAAAGAATGAATGGGCTAACCAAGAAGTTACAGAGGAAATTAAAAAGTACATAGAAGCCGATGAAAATGGTAACACCACAGCCCAAAACCTCTGGGATGCAGCAAAGGCGGTCATAAGAGGGAAGTATATAGCAATCCAGGCCTTCCTAAAGAATGAAGAACGGTCACAGATACTCAACCTAACCTTACACCTTAAAGAGCTGGAAAAAGAACAGCAAGTAAAACCCCAAACCAGCAGAAGACAGGAAATAACAAAGATTAGAGCAGAAATCAATGCTATGGAAACCAAAAAACACAGTAGAACAGAACAATGAAACCAGAAGCTGGTTCTTTGAAAGAATTAACAAAATAGATAACCCCTAGCCAGTTAGATCAAAAAGAAAAAAGAAAGGACCCAAATAAATAAAATCAAGAATGAAAGAGGAGAGACCACAACCAACGCCACAGAAATACAAACAATAATAAGAGAATATTATGAGCAATTATATGCCAATAAAATGGGCAATCTGGAAGACATGGACAAATTCCTAAAAACATATAAACTACCAAAACTGAAACAGGAAGAAATAGAAAATTTGAACAGACCCATAACCAGTAAGGAAATTGAATCAGTAATCAAAAATCTCCCAAAAACAAGAGTCCAGGGCCAGATGGCTTTCTGGGGGAATTCTACCAAACATTTAAAGAAGAGTTAACACCTATTCTCTTGAAGGTGTTCCAAAAAACAGAAATGGAAGGAAAACTTCCAACTCTTTCTATGAAGCCAGCAAGCCAGCGTTACCTTGATTCCAAAACCAGAGAGAGACTTCACTAAAAAGGAGAACTACAGACCAATTTCCCTGATGAACATGGATGCAAAAATCCTCAACAAGATACCAGCCAGCCAGATCCAACAATACATTAAAAAAATTATTCACCACGACCAAGCGGGATTTTACCTGGGATGCAGGGCTGGTTCAATATCCACAAATCAATGTGATACATCACATCAATAAAAGAAAGGGCAAGAACATGATCCTCTCAATAGATGCAGAGAAAACATTTGACAAAACACAGCATCCTCTCTTGATAAAAACCCTCAAGAAAGTATGGATAGAAGGATCATACCTCAAGATCATAAAAGCTATATACGAAAGACCCACTGCTAATATCATCCTCAATGGGGAAAAACAGAGCTTTCCCCCTAAGGTCAGGAACAAGACAGGGATGTCCACTCTCGCCACTATCATTCAACATGGTATTGGAAGGTTTAGTCTCAGCAATCAGACAACACAAAGAAATAAAAGGCATCCAAATCAGCCAGGAGGAGGTCAAACTTTCACTCTTTGTAGATGGCATGATACTCTATATAGAAAACCCAAAAGATTCCACCCCAAAACTGCTAAAACTGATCCATGAATTCAGCAAAGTCAAAGACTATAAAATCAATGCAAAGAAATCGGTTGCATTCCTATACACCAACAATGAAGCAGCAGAAAGAGAAATCAAGGTTCAATCCCATTTACAATTGCACCAAAAACCATAAAATACCTAGGAATAAATCTAACCAAAGAGGTGAAAAATCTATACACTGACTACTATAGAAAGCTTATAAAAAAATTGAAGACACAAAAAAAAAATGGAAAAAGATTCCATGCTCCTGGATAGGAAGAACAAATATTGTTAAAATGTCAATACTACCCAAAGCAATCTACATATTCAGTGCAATACCTATCAAAATAACACCAGTATTCTTCACAGAGCTAAAACAAAAACAAAAACAAAACCAAAAAACCCTAAAATTTGTATGGAACCAGAAAAGACTCCAAATAGCCAAAGAAATCTTGAAAAAGAAAACCAAAGGTGGAGACATCACAATCCCAACTTCAAGCTGTATTACAAAGCTATAATCATCAAGACATATGGTACTGGCACAAAAACAGACACTCAGTGGAACAGAATAGAGAACCCAGAAATGGACCCACAAACATATAGCTGACTAATCTTTGACCACGCAGGAAAGAATATCCAATGGAATAAAGACAGTCTCTTCAGCAAATGGGGCTCGGAAAACTGGACAGTGACATGCTGAAAAATGAACCTGAACCACTTTCTTACACCATACATAAAAATACACTCAAAATGGATGAAAGACCTAAACATAAGATAGGAAGCTATCAAAATCCTAGAGGAGAAAGCAGGAAAAACCTCTTTCAACTCGGCCGCAGCAACCTCTTACTCAACAGATCTCTGGAGGCCAGGGAAACAAAAGCAAAAATGGGACTATTTTGGGACCTCATCAAAATAAAAAGCTTCTGCACAGGGAAGGAAAGAATCAGCAAAACTATAAGGCAACCAACAGAATGGGAGAAGATATTTGCAAATGACGTATCAGATGAAGGATTAGTATCCAAAATCTACAGAGAACTTATCAAACTCAACACCTAAAAACCAAATAATCCAGTGAAGAAATGGGCAAAAGACATGAATACACACTTCTCCAAAGACATCCAGATGGCCAAATGACACATGAAAAAATGCTCAACATCACTCATCATCAGGGAAATACAAATCAAAATCACACTGAGATACCACCTCTCACACCTGTCACAATGGCTAACATTAACAACTCAGGCAACAACAGATGTTGGCGATGATGCGAAGAAAAAGGATCTCTTTTGCATTGTTGGTGGGAATGCAAGCTGGTGCAGCCACTCTGGAAAACAGTATGGAGTTTCCTCAAAGAACTAAAAATAGAACTACCCTATGGCCCAGCAATTGCACTCCTAGGTATTTAGTACAGGTATGCTGTTTCGAAGGGACACATGCACCCCAATGTTTATAGCAGCACTATGCACAATAGCCTAAGTATGGAAAGAACCCAAATGTCCATTGAAGGATGAATGGATAAAGAAGATATGGTGTATATATATATATACACAATGGAGTATTACTCAGCAATCAAAAAGAATGAAATCTTGCCATTTGCAACTACGTGGATAGAACTAGAGGGTATTGGGGCGCCTGGGTGGCGCAGTCGGTTAAGCGTCCGACTTCAGCCAGGTCACGATCTCACAGTCCGTGAGTTCGAGCCCCGCATCAGGCTCTGGGCTGATGGCTCAGAGCCTGGAGCCTGTTTCCGATTCTGTGTCTCCCTCTCTCTCTGCCCCTGCCCCGTTCAAGCTCTGTCTCTCTCTGTCCCAAAAATAAATAAACGTTGAAAAAAAAAATTAAAAAAAAAAAAAAAGAACTAGAGGGTATTAGGCTAAACAAAATCAGTCAGAGAAAGACAAACATCATATGACTTCACTCATATGAGGAATTTAAGATACAAAACAGGTGAACATAGGGAAGGGAAGCAAAAATAATATAAAAACAGGGAGGGAGACAAAACATAAGAGACTCTTAAATATGGAGAACAAACAGAGGGTTGCTGGAGGGATTGTGGAGGGGGGATGGGCTAAATGGATAAGGGGCTTAAGATATCTACTCCTGAAAACATTGTTGCACCATGTGCTAACTAACTTGGATGTAAATGATAAAAAATAAATAAATTATAGAAAATTAAAAAAAAATAGAATGCGATAAAAGCAAATCTAGTTAATAATATCATCATGGATGCAAAGATTAAACAAGGATTTGTAAATTTTTTAATTAAAAAACGTAAACGTCCAACAATGAGAGCAGTTAAATCATGGTTACATAGTGTAATTGTTTGGTGTTTAGGGACTGCAATCTGACCGCTTAGATTAAATCCTGGCTTTGCAACACAAGAACTGTGAGACCTTTCAAAAATTACTTAAATTCCTTATGCTTCCATTTCCTTGCCTATAAATGGGCATAATTACAGTACCTGCCTCCTTGTAGTGTCACTTGGCACAGTGCTTGATATATTCCTAGATAACCGTACAGCAAGAAATGGTTCAGAAGATGCATTCATAAGATAGCCTACTCTTGAGGCATTAAAAATAGTATATAGAAATAAGAAAAAAAACCAGATTCATAAATACAGAGAACTGGTGATTGTCAGAGGGGAGGAGGGTGAAATAGGTCAAGGGGATTAAGACGTGCAAATAAGTGACAGGGATTAAAAGTACAGCATTGGGAATATTGTCAATAATGTTATAGTAACTGTGTATGGTGACATACGGTAACTACACTTAGGGTAAGCATTTTGTAATGTATATAATTACCAATTCATTATGCTAAACATCTAAAATGATATAGTATTGAATGTCAACTATACTTCAATTAAAATTTTTTTATTTAAAAAAATTTTTTTTAATGTTTATTTTTGTGAGAGAGAGAGAGAGAGAGAGAGAGAGAGAGACAGAGCGCAAGTGGGGTAAGAGCAGAGAGAGCAGCACACAGAATCCGAAGCAGGTTCCAGGGTCTCAGCTGTCAGCACAGAGCCCAATGCAGCGCTTAAACTCACAAACCATGAGATCATGACCTGAGCCAAAGTCGGACACTCAACTGACTGAGCCACCCAGGTGCCCCTAAAAAATTTTTAAATGTAGGCAATAAACCACAGTAGTATTAGTCTAACCTGTTACTTTGTCTCCAATAGACATCACAGATATTTTCGTATTATAGAATAGTTATTGCAAATATCTTGAAAAGCTGTTTGTGCTTATCACCAGTTTGAAATTAATAGAGTTTATAAGAACACCATTAGATCTTGTTATTGAATGCACCAGTAAAGAAACAACTGTTAAATTATCACAATTACTATTGAACTTTTTAATTTTTTTTTTTTTTTGAGAGAGAGAGAGAGAGAGCGTGCAAGCAGGGGAGAAGGACAGAGGGAGAGAGAGAGAGGAATTTTCAGCAGGCCTCACACTCAGTGCGGAGCCTGATGTGGGGCTTGATCCCATGACCCGGAGATCATGACCTGAGCCAATATCAAGAGTTGGACACTCAATCAACTGAGCCACCCAGGTACCCCTGATAAAAACATTTTAAAGGAACTGAATTTTTTTTAAAAAGATGAAACTCAAGAAAATTAAGACTCGTCCAAGGTTACACAAGTATAAATGCATATTATACTTAAATGTATCATTGGCTCTAGAAAATATTAATTAAAAGTACACAAATTGTGGCCAAATAGCCTTATGTTTTTAGTGGCCAACATATGGTTTCACAACCATGGTTTATCATCTTTCACATAGCCTGCCATAAGGGCCAATCTCATCTGCTAACCCTATAATAAACTCCTTGAGCAGATGAGATTAGATTAACATTGACACGTTTTACATGTCTCTAGTGAGATCACTTAATTAAATCAGCTCTTTGGTTGCCAAGCCTAAATGGACTTTGTACCATTGAATCCAGTGGTCCTCATGTATGGTTGCATACTGGAATCAGTGGGGAACTTAAAAGTATTGAAGCCTAGGATCTACTCCCTGAGATTCTGATCTAATTGCTCTGGGGTGCAAGCCTTGTCATGGGGAATTTTCCCCTTGTATTTTATAAATATACAGTAAAATTCATTTTACTGTGAATATGCATACCCTCACCATCCAAATTCCACAATTAATTTTTTTAAACTTGCTCATCACATATCAATCCATCTATCAATCTCCTCTATCCATCAAAATGTTTTTTCTTTTTCTGATTCATTTCCAAGTAAATGGCGACTATCATATACTGCCCTGCCTGAGGTATTTAAAAAATTCCTCAATTTGTGATGTGTAGCTAAGGCTGTGAACCACTGATTTAGATTTCATTTAGCATTTCCACTGGAGTTGGGTGTCAGTGGCCAGCTTCCTGCTCTGTATACTATAGAGATAAAACACACAGGAAGCAAAAGAATAGTATCATCCCAGTCACTCAAGTCTATTGCCTTTGAGTCCCAATATCCAGGGTTATTTCTTTTTAAGAATGCTATAAAAATTCAGCAAAAAAGAGAGCATGAGCTCTCTAACATTCTTAGTGAGTGGCCATGCACAAAACAATCATAATACAACTTTCAATAGCTACAGAATGGGATCTGGTTTCACAATTTTAGTTTCAGTATTATATTACAGATATGTGAACAGCAATCACCTGATTTTACTTAATGAGGCAACAAACTTAGGAGGGTTCAAAAACTTGTCCAAAGTTAGAGAATTAGTGGAGCTAGGTCCTCTCAAAATCCATCATTTATTATATTTAGCTTGATAATTGGCATTAAAAAATTAGACAACACAAATCAGAAAATAAAATCTCATACCTGGAGTTTTCCCTTTTCATAGGCCAGTTTATTTTTACTCTCAGTAATTCTTCCCAAGACCTTTTCCACCTGCTGTTGAGCCAGCTGGGAAAGCAAACACAGGTATCAGTACCTTGGCAGAGAAAGGAACAACCATTTTCTGAACAAGCATTTATACTCTTATCATTTCTACAGTGATGAAACCAGGATTCATATTTATTTGTCTTTTTGCCTCTTAGTTTTTCCCTACATAGCTGATCATAGTGCTAACATGCAACATTAAAGGATTGCTAGTGAAAGTGTGAGTGCCTTAAATGTCCCAGAGTTTGTAGTTTTTTGCTTACTTATTCTAAGTTTACTTATTTATTTTGAGAGAGAGAGAGAGAGAGAGAGAGAGCGAGCACATGAGCAGGCATGAGTGGGGGAGAGGCAGAAAGAGAGGAAGAGAGAGAATCCCAAGCAGGGATGCGGGGCTTAGTTCCACGAACTGTGAGATCATGATGCCAGCCAAAACCAAGAGTTGGACGCTTAACAGACTGAGCCACACAGGCGCCCCTGTAGTTGCAATCCAACCCAGATGTGGGGTATCAGCAGTTGCAGATATGCAGTTTAAAGATTATACATTTCTTTAAGAAAACAGGAGCTGCAAATCATTACAACTGTGTAGACAGAAGACACTTCAGTTACCATGCAAGAGGGAGTAAAAAAAAATCTCTGAACAAAAGAAACATTTATTGGAAATTCCAATATTGTCTGATCAAGCACTCTACACAGTGTTATCCTGGAGAAACACTACTGAAGGCTCTATATTTCAAGAAATTACATATCTTATCATTCAAACAGCCTTTAATAATGACAGTTATTTTTTATATGTCTTTTTCCTCAGACTTTTTCAGAAAAAATAAGTATAAAATACAGTTTCATTTTGATTAAATTTTGGTCCTTGTTGGTACTCCAGTGATTGAATTTGGAATGATTACATATTAGTGATTGAATATGGAAATTTTCACCTTCCATGATCTATTTCAGTGTTATATCTTAACAGCAGGACATACTGATATTTGCCTTATGTCAAAATCATCTTCACAAATAAACTGCAAGAATAATACACACAAAAGCAAATGTAACTGAGAATGCAAATTCTTTTTTTTTTTTTTAAATGTTTATTTACTGTTGAAAGAGACAGAGACAGAATGGGAGTGGGTTGGGGCAGAAAGAGAGGGAGACAGAGATCTGAAGCAGGATCCAGGCTCCAAGCTGTCAGCACAGAGCCTGACGCGGGGCTCGAACTCACGAGCTGTGAGATCATGACCTGAGCTGAAGTTGGACACTCAACCAACTGAGCCACCCAGGCGCCCCAAGAGAACGCAAATTCTTAATCACATTGGCCAATGAGCTGCACTATGGATCATTTGCAGTAAATCTTTAGTGGGAAGTGTTATTAATGCTGGTAAATATCCTACATTGACATAATTACTATAGACCAGGAGGCCTTTTCAGCATTTAAATCCAAAGAATTTAGACTTGTTTTATGTTCAACTTTAGGCAATTTAATAAAGATGTCAACAGATGTAGAGATATGAATTTATACAAGAGATAATTCTCACCATCTCCAACACTGTTATAGCTATTCCTTAGTTATCACTTTGTAGTGTACTTTATTTCAAGTGTTATGAATATTTTCCAAATAAAAGCAAAAACACATTCCAAACTAGATTACTATGTAATAACATGTAACACATTTCTTCTTGGGTTCAAAATACTTTCATGATAGCATATGTTCTACAAGAGTGTACACTAGCCTGGAGCATTGTTTTCCCTTTGGTAGTTGCCTTGGCTAGAAGAATTAGGCTATTTTAGACATTCTAGGCTTGATAAAAACCTATGGAAAAGCCATAAAGAGTGATTAGTTCTTCTATACAACCCACCCCAAATTATGCACATTCAATATAAAAATTTATATCCAATTTTTGGCATCAGTGGGTTAACCATTATGGCCTATCTAAGTGTTTGTCCTATCAGACCAGTATTTATTTCATACGTAATTATACATATTCATACATTGTTTCTTAAACTTTCAATTTTAATCACTATATGTGGTTCCCACTAAGTCAAAGGAAATTATTTTTTTAAAGCATTCAGGCCAATAAAGAATTGGTTTCAAAATAAACTAAGGGTGGGGCTCCTGGGTGGCTCAGCAGGCTAAGTGTTGACATCGGCTCAGGTCATGATCTCACTGTTCGTGGGCTGGAGCCCCGCATCAGGGTCTGTGCTGATAAGGCGGAGCCTGGAGCCTGTTTCAAATTCTGTGTCCCCCCTCTCTCTTTGCCCCTCCCCCACTCACACTCTACCTCTCTCTCTCAAAAATAAATAAACATTAAAAAAATTAAAAAGCCAATTTGACAATAAATTATATTTAATAAAAAATTTTTTTAATTAAAAAAAATTTTTAAAAACCACACAAAATAACCTAACGGAAATATAGACTGTTATCAATAAATAGGAGGTTAGAACATATTACCATAAAATTAATCATCAATTAATTTTCTGTCAGTGTAACACATACAGTCCCCCTTTCCCACAATACTTTCTATTTTGGAAACTATGAGGTAAAAACATTCCATGAACACAACATTTGGGATAATGTTCTGACCAAGTCTTCAGCAAAATAAACAAGGATGGCCAATGATGTTACAAAAACAAAAAACAAAAGCATAGGTATTTAAAATTCAGTTCTAAGTTCTATAAATTGTGGTGCCCCATGTGCTATAAAGTGCAATATAAAATACCAAGAGCTAGATTTAAACCTAAAATATGCTAGCTATAACAAACACTCAAAGATAACTTTGCTTGTCTTCTTGGAATATGAAGTCTTTTTTTTTCGCAGTAACTTAAATGATCTGGGTCTCTTATAAAAGATGTCCAGGAATTTTTTAAATAATGGCACTTTTTACCTCAATAAAGTTCCCTCTTTTAGGCAAAGGCATAAAGAAATTCCATTAATCTTTTAAATATACTTTAAAAATGATTTCCTCTTTTTTGGTCACCTAAGAGAATGTTAATGCAGTGATAGTGTAAACTGTCTAAGCAAAATCAAAATGTGATATTTGACACAAGGTCACTTATTTAAATTCACAACAAACAGAAAAGAAATTGTTCCAGTTGTTCCAGTTGCTAAGGGAAAGCAGATATTAAAGCAGTAGTTTAAATTATTGTGTCCAGATTATTTAAATAGGGCTTATATTTAAGAGAATCAACGGAAGACCAGAAATTAGAGAGCGCTTAAATGAGTGAATATCTCAGATTCTGAGTTATGGAAGGCCAGAGATTAACCTTTGCATAAAAAATCTTGGCAATATACTAAAAAGACCATTAATATGCAAGCAAAAGAGAAATTGGAGACTCACTTGAGAATTAGAATACCAAGAAAAATGCTAATTGTTAGAATATGCATTTTAACTGATATACAAAGATATCACTCCTTGGAAAAGCAGGAAGCAAACATAAAATTATCTTAAGAAATAAAAGGTAGGTTGACAAGGGTCAATTGTAAGCCACAAAATGATTTCTAAAATCATTTTTAAAATTAAGATGAGCTGTGAAAGTTAGAAGGCTATTAGAAGAATACATGAAACCAAAAGATATTAGCATCTTGATAAAGCTATTTTATGAGCAGATTGTAAGCAGGGATTTTTTTGAAGATTTTATTTTTAAGTAATCTCCACACCCAAAGTGAGGGTTCAAACTCACAACCTTGAGATTGAGTTGCATGCTCTACTGACTAAGACAGGCACCCCTGTATGCAGGGATTTTATTCAAAATATTTAACAACTGGTTTGCATGGGCCACAGCAAACTGAGCCAACTTGGATACCTACATGAGCGTGCACTGAATGTCATCCTAGTTGTAAGAAATACTACATTTAATTCACGGTTTAATTTCAAATCATTGAAGTCCTGGTTGCATAGGGAACTATACTTCTGTCTAGTGCTACTGTTTGAAAATGTATGTTTAAATTCCAAAAGAAGGGGCACCCGGGTGGCTCCGTCAGACTCTTGCTTTCAAATCAGGTCATGATCTCACAGTTCGTGGGATTGAGCCCCATGTTGGGCTATGCACTCAGCTTAAAAAAAAAATCCATTTGGATCATTTCTCACTGTGGTTCCCTGCATGACTGACTATAGTAATAGACTTAAATTATACCATCATTAAAGGCTGAAATAATAAAAATAAGCCCAAAATTGGTGTGAAGAAGAAAAGAGAATAATGTTTATACATGTATTAAGTATGCTAGGCACTGTGATGGGTACTTTACGCACAATATGATATTTAATCCTCCTTGTGACCCTCCTTGTGTTCTACTCAATCTTTCTAAAATACCTATTATGGGAGTGCCTGGATGGTTCAGTCAGTTGGGCGACCGACTTCACTCAAGTCATGATCTCACAGATTGTGCTGACAGCTCAGAGCCTGGAGCCTGCTTAGAATTCTGTGTCTCCTCTCTCTCTGCTCCTCCCCCACTCTCATTCTGTCTCTCTCCTTCAAGAATAAATAAACATTAAAAAATTAAAAAAAAATTTTTAAATACCTATTATGTATTAGGTGCTATGCTAGGCAAGGGAGTGTAAAGGTGAGTAACTACTACTCTTGCATCAGAAGACAGTGAAGGCAGATGCATCAACAGGTCAATTTCTAATTCACAAAGTTACCATTTTGATATGTGCAGACACAGTGTGCTGTGATTAAGGGAGATCTCCTTAGCCCCAAGGGCCATAGGGTTTAAGCCCTGCCCAGGCCACACAGTAAATGGAACCTTGAGGGTTGAAACCAGGTCGAACTTCAAATCTGTGGTGTGGCATACACAACATACACTCATAAGCATATCTCCAAAAACCAGTAACAGATTATACTAGAAAGGTAACTTGTATTGAGAATTTCAAGTGTGAATTCCCAAAGAACAAACATATACTGCCAGCATTGAACGGTGATAAGTTTAATGATATTGCTGAGATTAAAAAACAAACTAATACTGACATCTCAACCTCATTTCTCAAGACTCATACAGCCAACTGGAGGACTTCCAGGCAGGCCTGGTCAGAGAAAATTCTATGTGGAAACACAGAACTACAAGCTGGACCTGAGGTGTGGTTTATCATTGGGAGACCTTAAGAGGTGTGGTGAGAAAGCAAGAATCAACACTGACAAAATCATTAGCAGGATCTGTCAAAGTCACTAACAGGGTAAGGCCACAGGCCTACTCACTGGCAGGGGGGCACTGAAAGAATCCGAGAGACTGAGATGTAGTCTTCCAGAAAGACCAGAAGCAAGTAGGCTGATAAGTCTAGCTGATACATGGCCAACAAGCAGAGGACATGGATAAGTCTTTAATCTTGGGAAGAGAGGGTTGGTCTGAGATAGTACCAGGAACTAGAGCTAATGCACCTTGTTGCTATAAGAGGAACTTAAAAGCCTTTTTTCTGGGACAGTTCAAATACTAAAAATTCAATAAATGTTAGTTATCTGCTACATGCTTTAATGTATTAACTTACTAAATCCTCCAACAACCTCCTAATAATGGTATTACTTCCCCCACTTTGACAGATTAAGAAACTGAGGCTCAGAGAGGTTAAGGCTCATACTCGAGGTCATAGCCAAAACTGAAATGCCGGCCGTCTGGCTCTAAGGTCATGAAAATGTATTAGATTATTCTCTAGGATTTCACAACTGAAGTAATGTACAGCTTATGACAGAGTCTGAAAGAATTTAACTCAGATCAAGACAGACTCACACCAGGGTCTTCTATGCAGTTTTCAAAGGTGATTTGCATGTTACAGAAGCAGTAACTAATTTTTTTCAAGTACTCAAAAGCACACAGGAAACATACTAGCTGCTTAACAGAATGATCATCTCTTTAAATATCCTCCCCTTAGAGATGGTCTAAACTCTACCATTTATTTGTATTGCACTGACTGTGTCAAACAGCTTTTAGATATCGTACTTATTACTGATTGCCTAATGGAAATGTCAAAAAAGGAAAAGAAAAATACAGCCTTCTGCCTCATAATTTATGGAATAGGAAGTATTTTAAAATATTAGAAATATTCATACTTTTCAGTATTATAGATCATCTGTGGAGGCAGATGTTTATTAGCTGCCTTAAATTCTTGTTTTAGGGGCGCCTGGGTGGCGCAGTCGGTTAAGCGTCCGACTTCAGCCAGGTCACGATCTCGCGGTCCGTGAGTTCGAGCCCCGCGTCAGGCTCTGGGCTGATGGCTCAGAGCCTGGAGCCTGTTTCCGATTCTGTGTCTCCCTCTCTCTCTGTCCCTCCCCCGTTCATGCTCTGTCTCTCTCTGTCCCAAAAAATAAATAAACGTTGAAAAAAAAATTTTTTTTTTAAAATTCTTGTTTTATTAATCTTTTACTGTTTGAGCACTTGTAAGGCTCTCTGCACAGTCAGCCCAAGTTATTCAGGACTAAATGATAATTATTAAAACACAAGTGAAGAAAATCCATCTCCTAACTTCTGATTTTTTAAAACACACTAGTCATTAATTCCTAATTTAGACTGACCTTTTTATACCCACCTCATTGTAATCAGAAGGGACTTGCTGAAGTTCTAGGGAAGCCATTTGTTCTGACAGGTGCTTATTCTTTTCCTCTAGAGTCTGTAGGTTGTGGGTCAATGTATTTATGTCTACCTTTGAAACACAAAAGGAGAAAAGAAATCTATTTATGCCAGATCCAAAAGCATTATCTTGCTTTTAAAATGACATTTGTGGGGAGCCTGGGTGGCTCAGTCAGTTGGGTGTCTGACATCGGCTCAGGTCATGATCTCACAGTCTGTGAGTTCGAGCCCCGCGTCGGGTTCTGTGCCGACAGCTCGGAGCCTGGAGCCTGCTTCAGATTCTGTGTCTGCCTCTCTCTCTGCCCCTCCCCTGCTCAAGCTCTGTCTCTCTCAAAAATAAGCAAACATTAAAAAAAATTTTTTAAATGACATTTGTAACTGTAAAATAGCAGTTATTGTATGAACATGTTATCCTGTGTCTAAATGCAGGGATTTGTAGTCTGACAGCTCTGAGAATTTTTTTAAACTTTTTTTCCTTTTCTTTTACATTTTTTCAGCTTTTCTAGTTGTCTTCAGCAGGAGGATTATGACAAATTACCTAATTCACATATACTAGAAGTCCTTCTGGTACTTGATATTTACTTAAATATTAATTTAAGCTAATGAATACAGATGCAGAAGGCCTCTGCAAAAATACTAGTAAAATGAATCTTGCAATATATAAAAAGGATAACAAACCAGGATCAAGTTTATCCCAGTAATACAAACCTTATTGAACACCCGAAATTAATTAGACTATAGTATATAGAAGAAAAACTATAATGGCAATTTATATAGATGCAGAAAAAGCATTTCACAAAATTCAACATTTATGATAAAAACTCAGCAATCTGGAAATGAAAGGGAACCATCTCTACCTGATCAAGTGTATCTATAAAACACCTACAATTAATATCATTTATCGTTAAAATTTTTTTAATGTTCATTTAATTTTTGAAGGGGAGAGAGAGAGAGAGAGAGAGAGAGAGATTGAGACAAACTGTGAGCAGGGTAGGGGCAGAAAAGAGGGAGACACAGAATCCAAAGCAGGCGCCAAGCCGCCAGCACAGAGCTCGACACAGGGCTCGAGCTCACGAGCTGTAAGATCATGACCTGAGCCAAAGTCAGATGCCCATCTGACTGAGCCACCCAGGCGCCCCTACAACTAATATCTTAAAAGTGAAAGACCTGAATGTTTCTCCCTAACACTGGGAAAAAAGCAAGGATATCTGCACCTTATCAGCAATAAGGTAAGAAAAAGTATAGAAGGCATAGAGATTGGAAATGGAGAAATAAAAATCTCTACTTATAACAAATATGATTGCCTACATAGGAAATCCCAAAAAATTGACAAAAAAGATACTAGAATAAGTGACTTTAGTAAGGTTGAAGGATATGAGGATGCAACTCTATTGTTTTTATATACTAGCAACAAACAATTGGAAATTGATATTTCTTAAAAGTGTACCATTTGTAATAGTACCGAAACCCATGAAATTCTTTGGTACAAATCTAAAATATGTCCAATGTTTAATATGCTCAAAACAAAACACTGATAAGAGAAATTAAAAACCTAAATAAAATGGAGAGATATGTCATGTTCACGTATGAGATTCAATATTGCTAAAATGTCAATTTTTTTTGTAATTCATTTATTTTTTAATTTATATCCAAGTTAGTTAGCATATACTGCAACAATGATTTCAGAAGTAGATTCCTTAATGCCCCTTACCCATTTAGCCCAACTCCCCTCCCAAACCCCTCGAGCAACCCTGTTTGTTCTCTATAATTAAGAGTCTCTTATGTTTTGTCTCCCTCCCTGTTTTTATATTTTTGCTTCCCTTCCCTTATGTTCATCGGCTTTGTATCTTAAATTCCTCATATGAGTGATATCGTATGTTTGTCTTTCTCTAATTTCGCTTAGCATAGTTTCATCCACATAGTTACAAATGGCAAGATTTCATTCTTTTTGATTGCTGAGTAATACTCCATTGTGTACATGTAGCACATCTTCTTTATCCATTCATCCATCGATGGACATCTGGGCTCTTTTCATACTTTGGCTACTGTCGATACCACTGCTATAAACATCAGGTGCATGTGCCCCTTCAAAACAGCACACCTGTACCCTTGGTTAAATACCTACTAGTGCAATTGCTGGGTTGCAGGGTAGTTCTATTTTTTTTTTAATTTTATTTTTTATTTTTTAATATTTACATCCAAATTAGTTAGCATATGGTACAACGATTTCAGGATTAGATTCCTTAGTGCCCCTTACCCATTTAGCCCATCCTCCCTCTCACAACCCCTCCAGTAACCCTCAGTTTGTTCTCCATATTTATGAGTCTCTTCTGTTTTGTCCCCCTCCCTGTTTTTATATTATTTTTCCCTTCCCTTATGTTCATCTGTTTTTTTCTCTTAAAGTCCTCATATGAATGAAGTCATATGATTTTTGTCTTTCTCTGACTAATTTCACTTAGCATAATACCCTCCAGTTCAATCCATGTAGTTGCAAATGGCAAGATTTCGTTCTTTTTGATTGCCGAGATATATATATATCTATCTATATATATAGATATATAGATAGATATATATATACCACATCTTCTTTATCCATTCATCCATCGATGGACATTTGGGCTCTTTCCATACTTTCGCTATTGTTGATAGTGCTGCTATAAACATGGGGGTGCATGTGTCCCTCTGAAACAGCACAACTGTATCCCATGGATAAGTACCTAGTAGTGCAATTGCTGGGTCGTAGGGTAGTTCTATTTTTAATTTTTTGAGGGACCCCCATACTACGTTCCAGAGTGGCTGCACCAGTTTACATTCCCACCAGCAGTGCAAAAGAGATCCTCTTTCTTTGCATCTTTGCCAACATCTGTTGTTGCCTGAGTTGTTAATGTTAGTCACTCTGACAGGTATGAGGTGGTATCTCAGTGTGGTTTTGATTTGTACTTCCCTGATGATGAGTGATGTTGAGCATTTTTTCAGGTGTCGGTTGGCCATCTGGATGTCTTCTTTGGAGAAGTGTCTATTCATGTCTTTTGCCCATTTCTTCACTGGATTATTTGTTTTTGAGGTGTTGAATTTGGTAAGTTCTCTATAGATTTTGGATACTAACCCTTTATCTGATAAGTCATTTGCAAATATCTTCTCCCATTCCATCAGTTGCCTTTTAGTTTTGCTGATTGTTTCCTTCACTGTGCAGAAACTTTTACTTTGATGAAGCCCCAATAGTTCATTTTTGCTTTTGTTTCCCTGGCCTCCAGAGATCTGTTAAGTAAGAGGTTGCTGCAGCCAAGTTCAAAGAGGTTTTTGCCTGCTTTCTCCTCTAAGATTTTCATGGCTTCCTGTCTTATGTTCAGGTCTTTCAACCATTTTGAGTGTATTTTTGTGTATGGTATAAGAAAGTGGTTGGGGCGCCTGGGTGGCGCAGTCGGTTAAGCGTCCGACTTCAGCCAGGTCACGATCTCGCGGTCCGTGAGTTCGAGCCCCGTGTCAGGCTCTGGGCTGATGGCTTGAAGCCTGGAGCCTGTTTCCGATTCTGTGTCTCCCTCTCTCTCTGCCCCTCCCCCATTCATGCTCTGTCTCTCTTTGTCCCAAAAATAAATAAAAACGTTGAAAAAAAAAATTAAAAAAAAAAAAAAGAAAGTGGTCCAGGTTCATTTTTTGTCATGTCACTGTCCATTTTCCCAGTACCATTTTCTGAAGATATTCTTTCCTGCATGGTCAAAGATTAGTCAGCTATATGTTTGTGGGTCCATTTCTAGGTTCTCTATTCTGTTCCACTGAGTGTCTGTTTTTGTGCCAGTATCATACTGTCTTGATGATTATTGCTTTGTAATACAGCTTGAAGTCCGGGATTGTGATGCCTCCAGCTTTGGTTTTCTTTTTCAAGATTTACTTTGGCCATTTGGGATCTTTTCTGGTTCTGTACACATTTTAGGATTGTTTTTTTCTAGCTCTGTGAACAATGCTGGTGTTATTTTGATAGAGATTGCTCAATTCTCTTTAATCTCAATGAAAATTGTGTAGGTCTGGACCAGGGTCCACTCTCTGGTGGGGCTATGGGGCTAGAAAAAAATGCCCTAGAAGAAACACGAGAGAGAGTTCTTCAAGTTGAAATAAAAAGGGATTAGATAATAACTGAAATTCACATAAAGAAATAAATAGTACAGCCGCTACAATAAAGGTAGCAATATAGGTATATATAAAAGAGTGTTTTCTTGTTTTGGTTTTTAAATGTTTATTTATTTTGAGAGAGAAAGGGAGAGAGAGAATCCCAAGCAGACTCTGTGCTGTCAGTGCAGAGCCTGACACAGGGCTTGATCTCATGAACTGTGACATCATGACCTGGGCTGAAATCAAGTTAGGCGCTTAACCGACTGAGCCACCCAGACACCCCTAAAAGGTGTTTGTATATGTATTTTTTTGTTTGTAAGTTTCTTGTTTACCCATAATGCAAAAATATGCAGTAAAAGAAAGAATAAGAGAATTAAAATAGTGCACCAGAAATATCTACTTAACACAGAAAAAGACAGTAATGGAGACAGGAACAAAAAGCATATAAGACATAAAAAATAAAGAGTAAAGTAGCAAATGTAAATCCTATCTTATCAGTAATTATGTTAAATATAAAAAGATTAAACACTCCACCAAAAAAAGCAGAGATAGGCAGAATGCATCTTTTAAAAGATCCAACTATATGCTATTTATAAGAGACACACTTTAGATTCAAAGACACAAATGGGTTGAAAGTAAAACAATGGAAAAAGGTATATCATGTAAACAATAACCTGAAAAGAGCTGAAGTAGCTATATTAACATCAGACAAAACTACATTAAGACAAAAAATGTGTGAGACAAAGAAGACTAGTATAATATAATGGTTTATAAGAAATATGTTTGAAAAAATTAAAAAATTAAAAAAAAGAAATATGTTTGGTCTTTCAGGTGACCAAAATACATTTCTCAGATATATGTGGTCTTCATCCACAGTTCCTGAAAACATTTCAGAGCCATAATGGTGAAATGGGTGTCCTGTTAATAAAGAAGGTAACTTTTGAACCCCACCCAAGGGTGGGGGCTGATTGCCAGGAGGACCAACCAAGTGATTAGGGGGTTGGACCTTTGAGTCCTAGCCCCTAACCTCCAGGGAGGAAAGAGGGCTGAAGATTGAATCATCCAATGGCCAATGACCTAGTCAATCATAACTGTGCAGTCAAGCCTCTATGAAACCCCCAAAGGACTGGGTTCCAAGAGCTCCTGAGTTGGTGAATACATGGAAATTGGAGAGAGTGGTATGCCTAGAGAGGGCATAGAAACTTGTTGTCCTTTTTCCATACTTCACCCTATGTATTTCTTCATCTGGCTGTTGATTTGTATCATTTATCATATCCTTTAATAAACTAGTAAGCACGTTTCCCTGAATACTGTAAGCCACTCTAGCAAATTAAAAGAATCTAAGGAGAAGGTTGTTGGAACCTCCAATCTATAGTCAATAGGTCCGAAGCACAAGAGCCTGGAGCTTGTGAGTGGCATCTGAAGTGGGAGGTCAGGGGTGGGAGAAGTCTTGTAGGACTGAACCCTTAATGTGTGAAATCTAATGCTATCTCTGGGTAGACACTGTAAGAATTGAGTTGAATTCTCAGACACCCTGCTGGTATCCAAAAACTGCTCAGTGTTGTGGGGTGGGGGGGCATCCCTGCTGTGTTAGAATTGGGTCTAAGAGCCTACGAGATATATTATATATTGAAAAAATGGTCAGTCCATCAAGATATAACATTTATAAATATATATGCCTCTAACAACAACAGAGTCCCAATACAAATGAAGCAAAAACTAATAGAAGTGAAGAGAGAAATAAATGATTCAACATAGCTGGCGACTTCAATATCCCACTTTCTTTTTTTTTTTTTCCAATATATGAAATTTATTGTCAAATTGGTTTCCATACAACACCCAGTGCTCATCCCAAAAGGTGCCCTCCTCAATACCCATCACCCACCCTCCCCTCCCTCCCACCCCCCATCAACCCTCAGTTTGTTCTCAGTTTTTAAGAGTCTCTTATGCTTTGGCTCTCTCCCACTCTAACCTCTTTTTTTTTTTTCCTTCCCCTCCCCCATGGGTTTCTGTTAAGTTTCTCAGGATCCACATAAGAGTGAAACCATATGGTATCTGTCTTTCTCTGTATGGCTTATTTCACTTAGCATCACACTCTCCAGTTCCATCCACGTTGCTACAAAGGGCCATATTTCGTTCTTTCTCATTGCCATGTAGTACTCCGTTGTGTATATAAACCACAATTTCTTTATCCATTCATCAGTTGATGGACATTTAGGCTCTTTCCACAATTTGGCTATTGTTGAGAGTGCCGCTATGAACATTGGGGTACAAGTGGCCCTATGCATCAGTACTCCTGTATCCCTTGGGTAAATTCCTAGCAGTGCTATTGCTGGGTCATAGGGTAGGTCTATTTTTAATTTTCTGAGGAACCTCCACACTGTTTTCCAGAGTGGCTGCACCAATTTGCATTCCCACCAACAGTGCAAGAGGGTTCCTGTTTCTCCACATCCTCTCCAGCATCTATAGTCTCCTGATTTGTTCATTTTGGCCACTCTGACTGGCGTGAGGTGGTATCTGAGTGTGGTTTTGATTTGTATTTCCCTGATGAGGAGCGACGCTGAACATCTTTTCATGTGCCTGTTGGCCATCCGGATGTCTTCTTTAGAGAAGTGTCTATTCATGTTTTCTGCCCATTTCTTCACTGGGTTATTTGTTTTTCGGGTGTGGAGTTTGGTGAGCTCTGTATAGATTTTGGATACTAGCCCTTTGTCCGATATGTCATTTGCAAATATCTTTTCCCATTCCGTTGGTTGCCTTTTAGTTTTGTTGGTTGTTTCCTTTGCTGTGCAGAAGCTTTTTATCTTCATAAGGTCCCACTAATTCATTTTTGCTTTTAATTCCCTTGCCTTTGGGGATGTGTCGAGTAAGAGATTGCTACGGCTGAGGTCAGAGAGGTCTTTTCCTGCTTTCTCCTCTAGGGTTTTGATGGTTTCCTGTCTCACATTCAGGTCCTTTACCTATTTTGAGTTTATTTTTGTGAATGGTGTCAGAAAGTGGTCTAGTTTCAACCTTCTGCATGTTGCTGTCCAGTTCTCCCAGCGCCATTTGTTAAAGAGACTGTCTTTTTTCCATTGGATGTTCTTTCCTGCTTTGTCAAAGATTAGGTGGCCATACGTTTGTGGGTCTGGTTCTGGGGTTTCTATTGTATTCCATTGGTCTATATGTCTGTTTTTGTGCCAATATCCCACTTTCAAAAATGAGCAGAACAATTAGAAGATCATAGAGGAGACAGATGACTTTAACAACACTATAAAGCAACTGGACATCTATAGAACACTCTTCCCAACAATAGCAGAATACTCAATTTTTGAGTATTTTTCTCAATTGCATATGCAACATTCTCCACAATGTACCATGTTAGGCCACAGGACAACTCTCAATAAATCTGAAAGGACTGGAATTATATAAAGTGTGTTCTCCAACCATAATGAAATAAAATTAGAGATTAATAAAAGAAGGAAATTTGGGAAAGTCACATATATGGGAAAATTAAACAAAAAACTTGTAAATAACCAATTAGCCAAAAATAAAATCACAAAAGTAGTTAATACTTTGGGATGAATGAAAATGAAAACACGACAAAATGTACGGTATGCAGCTAAAGCAGTGCTTAAAGGGAAATTTATAGCTGTAGAAAACTATGTTAAAAAAGAAAAAAATAAACCAACAACCTAAGCTGCTATCTTATTTTTTTTTTTAATTTTTTTTTTAACGTTTATTTATTTTTGAGACAGAGAGAGACAGAGCATGAACGGGGGAGGGTCAGAGAGAGAGGGAGACACAGAATCCAAAGCAGGCTCCAGGCTCTGAGCTGTCAGCCCAGAGCCCGACGCGGGGCTCGAACTCACGGACTGCGAGATCATGACCTGAGCCGAAGTCGGACACTTAACCGACTGAGCCACCCAGGCACCCCCTAAGCTGCTATCTTAAAAAACTAGAAAGAGCAAATTAAACCCAAGCAAGCAGAAGGAAGAAAATAATGAGGATTAAAGCAGAAACAAGAGAATAGAAAAATAAGAGACAGTCAGTAAAACCAAAGTTGGTTCTTTGAAAAGATGAACAAAATTGACAAACCTTAAACTTGTTAACAAAAAAAAAAAAAAAAAAAAAGAAAGAAAGAAAGCAAAAAGGAGACAGAAAGAAAGACCCAAATTACTAAAGTTAGGAATGAAAGAAGGAACATTATACTGAACTTAAAGAAATGAAGAAAAGGAGCTACTATGAACAATTGTATGCCAATATATTAGACAGCCTAGATGAAATGGTAAAATTCTTAGAAAAACCAAAACTATTGAAATTAACTAAAAAAATAAGTGGGAATTGTGAATAGATCTCTAACAAGACATTGAATCAATAATAATAATAATTAAAAACAAATAAAACAAAAAATTCCCCACAAAGAAAAACCTAGAACCAGATGGCTTCTGGTGAATTCTATAAAACATTTAAAGATGAATTAGCACCAATGCCTCAAAAACTCTTCCCAAAAATAGAAGGGGTGGGAACACTTAACAAATCATTTTAAGAGACCAGTATTGCCTTGATACTAAACCCAAAGTCATCACAAGAAAACTAGAGAACAATATCCCTTATTTATAACATTTCAAAAATCCTCAACAAGCAAGCCATATGAAACAACATAAAAGGATTATACATCATGAGCAAGTAAAATTCATCCCCCAAATGAAAACTTGGTTCAACATTTGAAATCAACCAATGTAATATACCATAGTAATAAAGGACAAAATCTACAAGATTATCTTGGTAGACATAGAATATGCAATTGACAAAATTCAACATACTTTCATGATAAAAACTCTCCAAACCAGGAATAGAAGGAAATTTCCTCGTCCTGATAAAGGGTGTTTAGAAAAAGCCCACAGCTAACATCATACTTCATGGTGACAGACTGAAAGCTTTCCCAAGATGAGGAACAAGACAAGGATGTCTGTCTGCTCTCACCATTTCTATTCAGTGTTGTATTGGAGATTCTATCCAAGGCAATTACACAAGGGGGAAAAAAAAGAAGAAAGAAAGAAAGAAAAGACAGGAAAATGTGAAAGGGAGAAATAAAACTATCTCTGTTTGCAGATGACACATTCTTATATAGAAAAAATATACTGATTGCAATACTCCCTTAATTGAGATACAGATTCAATACAAACTCTATCAAAATTTCAGCTGCCCTTTTTTTGCAGAAAATTAAAAGCTGATCCTAAAACTCATATAGAAATATAAGTATCCAGAATTGTCACAATAATCTTAACAACAACAACAAAAAAAAGCTCTTGCATCTTGATTTCAAAACTTACTACAAAACTACAGTAATCAACACTGTGTGGTATGGGCATAAGGAAAGACATAGAAACCAGTGGAACAGAATTGAAAGTCCAGAAATAAATTCATACATCTATGGTAAATTGGGTTTTGACTAAGGAGCCAACACTATTCAAGAGAAAGAATAGCTCTGCAACAAATAGTGCTAGGACAAATGGATATCCACAGATAAAATAATGAAGTTGAACCTCTACATCAACCCATAAATAAAATTAACTCAAAATGGATCAAAGACCTAAATGTAATATGAAAAACTGTAAAATTCTTAGAATAAAAAAATGTTAATCTTTGTGATCTTGGATTAGGCAACAGTTTCCCAGTTTCTTTGATTTTGTAACATCAAAGCACAGACAACCAAAAAAATAAATAAGTAAACTGAATGTCAAAAAATCTAAAAATTTAAAAACAGAACCCATAGTGGGTGCCTGAGTGGCTCAGTCAGTTGAACATCCAACTCTTGATTCTGGCTCAGGTTATGATCCCAGGGTCATGGGATTGGGCCCTGCATCAGGCTCTGGGCTGAGCATGAAGCCTGCTTAAGATTCTCTTTCTTTCCCTCCCTCCCTCCCTCCCTCCCTCTCTCTCTCTCTCTCTCTCTCTCTGTCCCTCTGCCCTTCTCCCCTGCTTGAGCTCTTTCTTAAAAAAATAAAAAATAAAAAACAGAACTCATAGAATGGGAGAAAAATATCTGCAAATCACAAATCTGATAAGGAGCTACCATCCAGAATGTATAAAGAACTCCTACAACTGAACAATTAAAAAACAACCCAGTTTGGGGCGCCTGGGTGGCGCAGTCGGTTAAGCGTCCGACTTCAGCCAGGTCACGATCTCGCGGTCCGTGAGTTCGAGCCCCGCGTTGGGCTCTGGGCTGATGGCTCGGAGCTTGGAGCCTGTTTCCGATTCTGTGTCTCCCTCTCTCTCTGCCCCTCCCCCGTTCATGCTCTGTCTCTCTCTCTCCCAAAAATAAATAAAAAACATTGAAAAAAAAATTAAAAAAAAAAAAACAACCCAGTTTACAATGGGCAACTGATCTAAATAGACATTTCTCCAAAGAAGATATACAAATGGCCAATAAGCACATAAAAAGAGGCTCAACATCTTTAGTTGTTAGTCATTAGGGAAATGCAAATCAAAACCACAACAAGGTACCACTTTCATAACTACTAGGATGGCTATTATTAAAAAACAAAAAAATAAAAAAGTTGGTAAGGATGTGGAGAAATTGGAATCTTTGTACACTGCTGGTGGGAATGTAAAATAGTTTGGCACTGTGGACAACAGTCTGGTGGTTCCTCAGAAACTTAAAACAAAATTACCATACGGCCCAGCAATTCCATTCCTTGGTATGTATCTCAAACAAATACATGCACAACACATATGTACACTTATAGCAGCACTAATCACAACAGCTCAAAGGTGCAAACAATGCAAATGTCTATCAACAGATGAACAGATGAACAAATTGCGGTATGTGTATATATACATCATACACACACACTGTGAATATTACTCAACTGTAAAAGGGAGTAAAAGGGTATGGATTACTGAAATGTACAAAAACATGAATTAACCTCAAAAATATTATGCTAAGAAGCCAGACACAAAAGATCACTTATCGTATGATTACATTTATATGAAATATCCAGATAGGCAGATCCATACAGACAGAATGCAGATTGGTCGCTGTCAGGGGGGAGAAGAAAGAGGGAATTGGAAATGATTACTTACTGGGTATGGGGTTTCCTTCTGGGTGATGAAAATGTTTTGGAACTAGACAGAGGTGGTGGTTACATAACACTGCAAATATATATAAAGCTACTGAATTGTTCCCTTTAAAGTGTTTGATTTTTTATTATGTGAATTTCAGCTCAATTAAAAAAACACCGTGAGATACTTCATACCCACTTGGATGGGTATATTAATTTTTTAAAAAGCAGAAAATAACAAACGTAGGTGAAAATGTGAAGATACATGAATCTTCATACACTGCTGGTGAGATTGCAAAATGGTGCAGTCACTTTGTAAAACACTTTGGTAGTTTCTCAAAATGATAGTTATCATATGACCCAGTTTTATTCCTAAAGATATGCTTACACACATAAAAATTGTATGCAAATGTTCACTGCATTATTCTTCACAGCCAGAAATTGGGAACAACCAAATCTCTATCAACTGATGAATGGTTAAGTCAAGTTTGGTGCAGTCACACAATGTAATATTATTCCGTCATTAAAAGGAATGAAATATTGACATTTACTACTATTTCAAGGACATACCTTGAAAACATCATAACTAGTAAAGAGGCAAGACCCAAAAGGCCACATACTATTTTATGTTATTTATATGAAATGGGAGAAAAAAGACATTCATAGAGACAGAAAGTACAATAGTTGCCAGGGGTTGGGGGCAGGGCAGAATGGAGAGTGAATGCTAATGGGTACCAGGTTTTGTTTTGGTGATAAAAAGGTTCTAGAATTAGATAGTGATGATGTTTGCACAGACTTGTGAATATACTAAGAAATCGCTCAATTGTATATTTTAAGAAGGTGAATCTATCATATACTAATTATCTCAATAATACAAAGGACTAGAACAATCAATCCATCTGAAAATAAAATGAACCTTAAACTATACCTTGTATGATATCCAAAAATTAACTAGAAATGGGTCATAGCCCTGATCTAAAACCCAAAACTATAAACGTCTAGAGAGCAAAAAAGAAAATCTTTGTGATCTTAGGTTAGGCAAAAACTTCTTAGATATGATCCAAAATTAAAAGTATGACACAAAAAATATGATCCAAAATTTTAAAAATTCCTAAGTTGGATTTCATCAAAATGTAAAACTTCTGTTCTTTGAAAGAGCACGAAAAAATAAGGCATAAAGTGGAAGAAAAATATGTAAAGCACATATAAGATTTGTACATATACAAAGAATAAGAATTTTTTTTTAATGTTTATTTATTTTTGAGACAGAGAGAGACAGAGCATGAACGGGGTAGGGTCAGAGAGAGGGAGACACAGAATCTGAAACAGGCTCCAGGCTCTGAGCTGTAAGCACAGAGCCCGACACGGGGCTTGAACTCACGGACCACGAGATCATGACCTGAGCCGAAGTCGGCCGCTTAACCGACTGCGCCACCCAGGCACCCCAAGAATAAGAATTTTTTACATAAGAACCATACAAGACTGTTTTACAATCTCTAGAAAAAAACAACAGTAAGAAAATAATAAGAAAAACTGAATTACAAGTGGTTAAAAGATTTGAAGAGACACTTCAAGTTGTAGATGACAAGCAGAGGAAAAGATGCTCAATATTATTAATCACTAGAGAAATGCAAATTACAGCCACAATAATACACCCCCCTATGCCAGTCAGAATGGCTAAAACTAAAAGGACAAACAATACCAAGAGCTGGTGAGAATGCAGAGAAAATGATGGGAAGGCAAGATAGTACAGATTCTTTGGAAAACAGTCAAATGGTTTATTATTATGTCAAACATATATTTACCATAGGATCTAGAATTCCAAATTCTGTTAAGTAGCCAAGAGAAATAAAAATACATGTTCATATTTGAATATTTATACAGGCTTTATTCGTAACTGCCAAAATTTACCATCTCAAATGTCCTTCAAATGGGTAAAGAAATTGTGGTATATCCATATAATGGAACACAAACAACTGATACATATGACAGCATGGATGAACTTCAGATACCTTATGCTAAATAAACGAAGCCAGGCTTAAAATGCTGCATGTTGTATGATTCCATTTATGATATTCTGGGAAAGGCATAACCACAGGAACAGAAAAGCAGATCCATGGTTGTCAAGGGATGGAAGTGGAAGAAGAGGTTGATTACAAAGAGACACGAGGGGCCTCCCTGAGGTGATAGAAGTGTTCTGTATTTTCATTGTGATGATAGTTATATAATTGTGTTTGTCAAAACTCACAGAACTGTACACTAAAAAAAAAGTGAATTTCACTATGCATATTATAACTTAATAGGTCTGACTTTAGAAAAACATAGCTTTACAATGAATACACATTTGAAAAATATCAAATTAGGCAAAAAAAAAAAAAAGAAAAAAGAAAAGGACCCTCTATAAGCATGATCACTTGGCCTAATATAATTTCTCTAATGAACAAATATCTTTTAGCCCCATGAACTTACATTTAGGTTATGCTCAGACAAATGAAATCAGACAAGCAAAATGATGCTATGTTTTTGTTTTATTTTAATAAGAATTATATTGTGTCTCTGGCCATTCTATCTTTTTAGAACCCAGAAAAGAGTATCTCACAGATGAAGTGACAGGTGCTAATAGGTACTTAGGAAGCCCAATTGGCTTTAGGAAACAAAAAACCCAGCCCTGTCAGCAATTATCTCTTTGCCTCCCACAGGACCATTAGCTCACTCGTAAGGGACTTCCTGGCTAAAATACCCAATAACACTCGGGCCAGAGGTGGTCATGACTCACTGGCAAACGCCAGATCTCAACAAGTGCTCCCTGGAAGCAGCCTTGTGCCACAGTGCCTGGAGCGCTGAGTCGCATCCAGCCCAGGGGCTTCTTTGTCCTTCCACATCCTTGGTATTCAACAAAATAACCCATCTCCTCAGTAAGGTAAGCTGATACAGGAGGCAGAGGTACAGAAGGAAATAAAATACGGTGAAATGTCAACAAATAAAATGTGGAGTACCTTGTTTTTAGCTAATTCCTTTTCCAAATTGCATTTTTCTTGAGCTATTTCTTTCTCTGTTTTATTAACCTGCCCAAGGAGGGGAAAAAAAAGAAATGGGTCAATTTTAAAGCAGGTGACGGTCTCTACTATAGCAGACACACCCTGCATGTTAATTAATACCTACACTGCAGAGATAGAACATCCTCTCAGAAAAGGGGCCACTCAGGGAGTCTCTGAGGCAGAGCAGACTTCACAAATAGCCCTGAAATTAGAAAGACACGTCTGCATGTCAGACTCTGATGGTACCTTCCTAAATAGGAAGACAGGGCTGTTCCCCCTTAACCTCCATTGTCCACTCCTTCAGGGGAAATCAATTTTTTAAATCTGACCCCTTCACTAACATGAGGATGTGTGAACTATGAGTTGACATTCACTAACGCTGTATAAGGACATGCTGTTTGGCACAGACTACTCCACATGCTAAAAAACATAGATCAGCTACCTAAAGATTTCTTTAATGGGCAACTCAGACAAACTGCATCTGAGTGGGCTGTATTTCTTTTCTTATCTTGCACTGAAAATAGTTTTAGAACAAGATCACCACCCCAACCAGGAGGTAATATAAATCTGCTTCCTCTACCTCTTCCTGAAGTCTTTCTTTCTCCTCTAGAAGGGACTTCTTCTCTTGCATCGATGCTTCCAATTCACCTCGCAATCTTGCAATAGTTGATTCCAGCAGCTCTTTCTGCAAGGCTGCCCTCTTCTCAGCATCCTGTGCTTTCTGGATACACTGATTATGTTCAAGGATTAAATGGTCCCTGTAGGAAGAGAACAAGGAGACATGAGCACTCAATGAGAGTTCTTTAATAGAGTCATTTCTTGGAGAGCGTACTGCCTGACAGCAGTTACCAAAATGTTCTAACAGAACTAGTTCCTTGAGGGCAAAGTCTTTACCTTTGTGTCTGGCCCAAGAAATGCAGAATTAAATGTTCTCATTAAAGATAAGAAATACAAAGGCAAGAATAAAAGATACAGAAGAAGTTGTCTATAATTTACTTACAGATGTGCCTGGAGCTGGGTCTTCTGATTCTGAACACTCTGTAGCTCAGTAGTGATACTGGCATGGGCTGCATCCAGCAAGAAGTTTTGTTCTTGAAATGTCTGTGTCATCATTTTCTGCTCTATCTGAATTTTAAAAGTAATATTAAAAGCTGAGATGCCAGAAAGTCATTTGATGGGGTATCATTCAATCATACTGAATTAACTTACAAAAGACAAATGTTTATATAAATAAAACCTTTTTAAAAAAGAACTTAATGCTCAGCTCTCTCTGTCGCCACTCTGACCTGACCACAGTTCTATCATTTTATGGCTCTACCAGCCAAGAGTGAAGATGCATTGTCTACCCAGCCTGCTGCAAAATCTGTAAAACTCAACATAAACATATTTTTAGATAAAAAATTCTATTAATATTTTGGTATTTTAAAATTTCAATATGAAAAATTTCAATTATTTTGAAAAGTAAAATATCAATGCAGATAAAGTGAAAAGATCTCTTCACCTATATCTCCCGCCACCCCAATGAAATAATCCCACTTTCCAGGGACAATCATGTTAATAATATGGTGTGAAGTCTTTGGAAAATATTTAAAATTGCACCCAGATACCGTGATAGCAAAAGTACTATATAGGAATACCTAGGAGATATTATGGGCTCAGTTCCAGACCACAACAATAAAGCAAATATTACAATAAAGCTTGTCAAATGATTTTGTTTCCCAATGCATACACAAGTTATGTTTACACCATACTGTAGTCTATTAAGTGTGCAGTAGCATTATGTCTTAAAAAACAATGTACATAATTTAAAAACACTTTATTGCTAAAAAAATGTTAACCATCAACTGAGCTCTGTGTGAGGCTGAAATCCATTTTTCCAAATTCCTGTGAATGTTGATGCTTTGGCCTCTTTCCACAAATCACAAATGTTTTTAAAGGAATCTAGAATGCTGAATCCTTTCCAAAGGTTTTCAATTTCCTTTGCCCAGATCCATCAGAGTAATCACTATCTATGGCAGCTATAGCCTTATGAAATAGATTTCTTAAATAATAAGACTTGAAAATTAAAATTATTGCTTGGTTCATGAATTGCAGAATAGATGTTGTGTAAGCAGGCATGAAAACATTGATCTCGTCCAACTCCATTGGAGTTCTTGGGTGACCAAGTGCATTGTCAGTGAGCAGTAATATTTTGAAAGGAATTTTTTTTTCTGAGCCACAACAATGGGCTTAAAATATTCAGTAAATTGGAGCACCTGGGTGACTCAATTAGTTAAGTGTCTGACTCTTAATTTTGCTCAATTTTGGCTCACAGATGTGAAATTAAGCCCCATGCCCTTGGGCTCTGTGCTGGGCATTGGAGCCTGCTTAAGATTCTCTTTCTCCCTCTTTTCCTGTCCTGCTCACACACATGCACACTCTAAAAAATAAATAAATAAAATAAAAATAAAAATATTCACTAATCATGTTGTAATCAGATGTCATCCAGGCTTTCTTGTTCCACCTGTAGAACACAGGCAGAGTCGATTTAGCAAAATTCTTAACGGTCCTAGGATTTTTCGGAATGGTCAACAAACACTGGCTTCAACTTAGAGTCACTTGTTGCATTAGCCCCAAACAAGAGTCAGCTTGGCTCTTTCTCTTCAACAAGGTGGCTGAGCAACAAATGCAGAGATGCAGATTTTTGTGAAGACCCTGACTCTCACTCTGACCCTTTAGAATGGGTCCAGAGACATCACTTGGAATGTCAATGTCAAAATCCAAGACAAGGAGAGCATCCCCTGTAACCAGCACTGTCTGATTTTTGCAGACCAACAGCTAGAGGATGGCTGCACTCTCTGACACTATAATATTCAGAAAGAGTTCACCCTGCACTTGGTGCTTTGTCTGTAGGCTACAGCATTGAGCCTTCTTTCCCTCTTCTAGCTCGTTCAGAAATACAACTGTGACAAAATTATCTGCTTTAAGGGTTATGCTCACCTGCACCCCTGAGCAGTCAACTGCTGCAAGAAATGCGGCCACACCAACAGCCTGTGACCGAAGGGGAAGGTCAAATAAGGCCCCTCCCTTAGCTCTTCCTTTGCCTGCAGGGCAGACTCCTGCCTGAGTCCTATGGTCCTGGAGCTTCCATAAAGTTTCCTTTACACTGAGTGGGGGAAAAAAGGGGAGTCAGGCTGTGTTTTGAAGCCAGGCATTGACTTCTCCTTTCTAGCTATGGAAGTCCTAAATGGCATCTTCCAATGGCATGTTTTGTCTACATTGAAAATCTGTCATTTAGTGTGGCCACATTCATTAATCATCTTCTAGATCTCATAGAGAACTTGCTGCAGCTTCTATGTTAGCACTTGCTTCCACTTTCATGTTATGGAGATGGCTTCTTGCCTTAAATCTCATGAACCAACTTCTCTTAGCTTCCAACTTTTCTTCTGCAGCCTCCCCACCTCTCTCAGCCTTCATAGAATTGAAGAGAGTTACTAGTGCCTTGCTCTGGATTAGGCTTTGGTTTAAGGAAGTGTTGTAAATGGTTTGATCTTCTATCCAGACCACTAAAACTTTGTTCATACCAGCAATAAGGCTGTTTCACTTTCTTTTTTAATTTTTATTTTTTTTAAATTTTATTTAAATCTAAGTCAGTTAACATATAGTGTAAAAATGGTTTCAGGAATAGAATTTAGTAATTCACCATTTACATATAATACCCAGTGCTCATCCCAACAAGTGCCCTCCTTAATGTCCACTACCCATTTAGCCCATACCCCCACTCAACAGCCCTCCAGCGACCCTCAGTTTGTTCTTTGTATTTAAGAGTCTCTTACGGTTTGCCTTCTTCTCTGTTTTTACCACTTTCTATCATTCATGTGTTCACTGCAGTACTTTTAATTTCCTTCAAGAACTTTTCCTTTGCATTCACAAGTTGGCTAAATGTTTGGTACCCAGAGGCCTACCTTTTGGCCTTTCTTGGCTTCTGACATGGCTTTCTCACTAAGCTTAATCATTTCTAGCATTTGAATTATAGTGAGAGATGTACAACTCTTCCTTTCACATGAACACTTAAGAGACCATTGTAGGATTATTAACTGGCCTAATTTCAATATTGTTGGATCTCAGGAAATAGGAGGTCTGAGAAGAGGGAGAGATATCGGGGAATAGCTGATCAAAGAAGCCAGAACACACACAACATTTATAAAGTTTCCCATTTTATAGCGGCATGGTTTGTGCTGCCCCAAAAGAATTACAATACATCAAAGATCAAATTATCACAGATCACCAGAACAAAAATAATGAAAAAGTCTGAAATGCTGTGAGATATTCCAAAATATGACACAGCACAAAATACAGCACAATATGAGAAAATTGCTACTGAAAAATGGCACTGACAGATTTGCTAGATGCAGGATTACCACAAACCTTCAATTTGTAAAAAATGTGATTACTTGAGAAGCACAATGAATATATATCTGTAAGTGTTTTGCAGAATTTATTTTCTCTGGCTCATCATGTTGGACTTATCAAAACATAACATTTTTACACATATCCCCTCTACCTACAATATACAAAACTTTTGCAAGTATAGTACATATTAATAATTACTTTTGTAAACATATTTTAAAACACTTTTATCTTAACAATATTTGACTGCAAAGCAAACCTTCACACTTTGGAAAATAAAATGTGTAACATTCCAAAGTTTAAAAATGCTTATGACAGTGTTACTTGCATATGTCACATTAATTATTCTACTAAATTGTTAGTCCACAAAAGTAGAGATTTTTGTCTTGTTCACCACTATAATCCCATCTAGACCTAGCATCATATCTGCACTGAATAAACACTAAGTGCTTGTTGAATTAATGACAAATATTTATTGAGTATCTTTCTGTGCAGTGGTTAGCACTCTGGGAAATAGCAAAGATCTAGAAGACAATGTCCTTGGTTCTAGGAAGCTCACAAAGTTATATAGGAAATGAGCCATACATATAAACTGCTCTAGAATGCACAGAGAGGCAACATAATGTAACAATTAAAAACACTGACTCTGGAGTGAGACCTAGGTTTCAATCCAGCTCTACCCCTTACTAGCTAGGTGACTTCCGTCAAGTTGTACATTTCTCTAAACCTCATTTTCCTTATTTATAAAATGAAGATAATATTCCTTTACATAATGGCTGCTAGAATCAAAGGACATAATATATGTAAAATCCTTAGCACAATGCTTGGTATACAGTAAGTATACTCCCAAAAGAGTGAGAGCTATTATTACGATGTTTAGTGTCCCAGGAGTAGAAGTTAACAGAAAAATTGATCCCTTCTGGTTAGAATGAGCAAGCTTCCTGATAAAGGTGAGTCTTAAAGAATGAACAGAATTTCAAATAGCTGAAGAAGAAAAGACCATTCTCAGCAGATGGAATATGGCATAAGCAAAATGGGAAAGTACTGGTGTTTAAGGAAAAAGTATTTTAGGGTCAGTCATAGTATTTTCTATGATTCTATAAACAATAGGACAGGTAATTACTTTTCCTAAAGCAATAGTATTTGAGAAGAAACCATTAAGAAAGTATTGAGGGGCGCCTGGGTGGCTCAGTCGGTTGAGCGTCCAACTTCAGCTCAGGTCACGATCTCACGGTTCGTGAGTTCGAGCCCCGCGTCAGGCTCTGGATTGATGGCTCAGAGCCTGGAGCCTGCTTCTGATTCTGTGTCTCCCTCTCTCTCTGCCCCTCCCCCGTTCATGCTCTGTCTCTCTCTGTCTCAAAAATAAATAAACATTGAAAAAAAAATTAAAAAAAAAAAAAAAGAAAGTATTGAGTATAAGGCTAAATGACCACTCTTGATTAAAACTGAAAACTGCCAATCAAAAACATTTCTTGGAATTGTTAAAATATTTTATTTATTCAGTTGGTCATGCTTATTTCCTTATCTCTTAGCCAAGGAGTTTTATTGTTGACTCTATCAGAGATGGACTAGTATTAAATGAATACCTGCAGAATGGCTTGATGGTCAGAAATAATTCTAGCATTTTCCATACTAACAGTCTCAAGCATGCTGTGCAGCTCTGAACACCTCCTAGTCAGTTGGTCATTCGAAACCTAAGGTGATATGTACAGCATGTCAGGTCTCTCCAGTAAATAATTTTTTACTTATTAACCATTATTTTTAATGATGGCATAGTATTTCACTCTGTATGTGAACCTAATTTATTTAACCTACCTCCAATTGATATTTCATTAGATAATGCTTTCAGTATTTGGAGTCAACACCCCACATAATTCTAAATCAAAAGGAGAAATTTGTTCATCTGGTGGAGCAAGTGAAGCATTCAATAGTTTCTTCAGAATTCTGGACACTGGTCAGACACAGCACGATATCTACAGAATGGACTTTACAATGTTGATGCCAAGATTATAGAAATTCATTCCCCAATTTAGATGAGCATTCTGAATTATTTGGCTAATAACACAAAATGTTTTAAGTTATTTCGCTACCAATTACAGTATTCATAAAAGCAAAATATAGATAATTGTACCATTTCACAAGACAGATCATCCAAACTAAAACAAAATTCTTTTGTACAACAGATCTTTCATACAATTCTGTTGTCTTTTGATATGTAAAATTTGTATTCCTGTGGAAACCATTTATCCTAATTATCAGTTATTTTTGCAAACTGTATTTGCCACGGATCTTATCTTTTTTTTTTTTTTAACATGCTGTGGTTTATCTTTATTTTTTTAATTTTATTTTTTATTTTTTAAAGGATCTTATCTTTTAATGAACAAGTTCTTCAAGGATGGGGACAAATAACTCTATAGGATCAATTTAAAAAAATTCAAAAAATGGTAACAAAAAAGAAATGAAAACTTATCTGGAAAGCCTAAGTGGTATGTATAGTACACAAGTTAGGAGTTCTGAGTACACATGTTCAGGAGCACTTTTAAGTTCTAAGTTATACACCAAGAAATACGTGGGATAAGACAGAGGTGAATTCTTGAACCTTGAAAAGAACAAGCTAATTTTCTTTGGAGCCAGATTGCTTGAGCTCAAATTATAACTCTGTCACTGATTAGCTATGTTATTAAACCTCTCTGTATATCAACTTCCTTATCTTTAAAATGAGAATAATAAGTTTCTATAGTAGCACTACTGTGAGGATTACAATTTGTTAGTAACATAAGGTGCTTACAATTGTGCCTGGAATGTAGAATGGGTTTGGTAAATGTTAATTACTACTACTACAGCAAAAGTAGCAGTAATAATTTTTATTATTATTTTATAAAAGAACACGTTTATTTTGCATTTTCTTTATCATAAAGACAGCACAGCAACATTATGATCCCAACATTGAAGTAACCAAATTGTACTAGCAACAGTTATTTTAAGTGATTAATACTATTTCTTGGCTCTATGAGAAATAACCTGTTTGCCGACACACACACACACACACACACACACACACAAGTAACATCCGCTAAATTTGGCAATAACCATCCCACAGAAAATAAGTACACATAACTCTACAATCCAGTAAGCATTTATGAGGTTCCTACTGTGCTACTTGTTATAAAAGATACAAGGAAAGTGTAAGACATTGGCCCTGGCACTCAAGTGCTTAGAAGTTCATAGGTTGAGATGAGAACTATATATATTCAATGGGTAAATTATAAAGCAAACAAAGGCAAAGTGTAAATTAGTGCATTATTTAGCAGTATACCTCATATACTGATGTATTATAGAACTTTGGTAATGGGAGATGTAGTTAATGTGATCATGTTTCATAGATGAAATAGATTTCATGAAAATAAAAAATCTGGATGATGGCAATAGTATGAATTTATATAATCAGGATCAATCGTGGTTCTTTGTTTTTTAATTGAACAAAATTAAATAACATGTGAAAACCAGAGAAATGCGAACATTTACCTGTGCTTTTTCTGATGGGGAAAAGACAGTTTCTTCAATAAATGGTGTTGGGAAAACTGGATAGGCACATGCAAAAGAATGGGAAACTAGACCATTATTTTGTACCACACATAAAAATTAACTCAAAATGGATCAAAGACTTGAATGTAAGACTTGAAACCAAAAAACTACTGGAAGTAAACATAGATAAGCTTCTGGATATTGGTCTTGGCAAGATTTTTTGGATCTGACATCAAAAGCAAAAGCAACCAAAGCAAAAATAAACAAGTAGGAGCATATCAAACTAAAAAGCACAACAAAGGAAACCATCAACAAAATGAAAAGGCAACCTATTGAACGGGAGAAGATATTTGCAATCATATATTAATATATCTGATAAGGGGTTAATATCCAAAATATAAAGAAATTATACAACTCAATAGCACCCCCCAAAAAAATCTGATTAAAAAATGGGTCCAAGATCTGAATAGACATTTTTAAAAAATGTTTATTTTGAGAGAAAGAGAGCATGGGAGAGGCAGAGAGAGGGGCACAGAGAGAATCTCAAGCAGGCTCCATTCTGTCTGCACAGAGCCCGATGAGGGGCTTTATCTCACAAACACTGAAATCATGACCTGAGCTGAAATCAAGAGTCAGATGCTTAACCAACTAAGCCACCCAGGCACCCGTGAATAGACATTTTTCAAAGACATACAGATAGCCAACAGGTACACGAAAAGATGTTAACATCACTAATCATCAGGGAAACTCAAATCAAAGCCACAATAAGATATCACTTCACATCTGTTAGAAGGGCTATTACCAAAACGACAAGAAATAACAAGTATTGGAGAGGATGTGGAGAAAAGGAACCCTTGTGCACTGTTGGTGGCAATGTAAATTGATACTACCACTGTGCATTACAGTACCAAATTTTCTTAAAAAATTAAATATCAAACTACCATAGGATCCAGCAATTACACTCTGGGTATTTATCTCAAGAAAACAAAAACACTAACTCAAAAAGATATATGAACCCCTATGTTCACCGCAGCCTTATTTATAATAGACAAGATCGGGAAACAACCTGAATGTCCATCGACAGATAAATGGATAAAGAAAATGTGGTATATATATCGATATTTATTTAGCCACAAAAAAAAGAACTTACTCTTGCTATTTGCAAAAACATGGTGAGACCCTGAATGCATTATACTAAGTGAAATATGTCAGCCAGAGAAATAAAATACCATATAATCTCATTTACAATATATGTGGAATCTTCAAAAAGCAAAACACCAAAAAACAATACCAAGCTCACAGATACAAAGAGGTAAGTGGCTGCCAGAGACAAGGGAGAGTGAGAGATGGGAGAGAGGTAATAGAGATCAAAAGGCATAAACTTCTCGTTATATAATAAGTGAGTCATAGGGATGTACTGTATAGCATGGTGACTATCGTTAATACTGTACTACATATTTGAAAGAGAGTGAATCTTTTTTTTTTTTTTTTTTTCAACATTTATTTATTTTTGGGACAGAGAGAGACAGAGCATGAACGGGGGAGGGGCAGAGAGAGAGGGAGACACAGAATTGGAAACAGGCTCCAGGCTCCGAGCCATCAGCCCAGAGCCCGACGCGGGGCTCGAACTCACGGACCGCGAGATCGTGACCTGGCTGAAGTCGGACGCTTAACCGACTGCGCCACCCAGGCGCCCCGAAAGAGAGTGAATCTTAAAAGTCCTCATCACAAGCAAAAAATTTTTGTGACTACACGTGGTGATGTATGTTAACTAGAATTATCGTGGTGATGATTTTTCAATGTACACAAACACTGAATCATTATGTTGTATACCAGAAATACAATGTTATATGCCAATTATACCTACGGTGTTGGTATGAATTTATATAATTAGGGTTAATCTTGGTTCTTGATTCCTTAATTGAACAAAATTAAATAACCTCTAGAAGTTAGAGATACGATAAGATCTACCTGTGCTTTTTCTGATGTTTCACGAAGGGATAGTATTTCAGTCCTCAAATATGCATTTTCTTCATGTTCCTTGTTGAAAGACATCTGCATATTCTGAGAAAAAACAGTAATTTCTCCTTTTTTACACATAAGAACGATTACATATATCTCTACCAAAATACACGTTCTGTATTTTAGTATGAGTTCAGGTTCTAGTGCTTCCTTCAGCAGCACATATACCAGTGCAAATTCTAATGATCAATATAGACAAGTATCTTACAAAGAATTTTTAAAAATCTTGGTATCTTCAACTCCCAAACTTCTTTTTAAACAAATTATAAAAGCTGTTTACAAAATGTTCTCATACTGAGTTTCAAACTAGAAAGAATTTGCCTAAAACCATAATGTAAATATTTACTTAGCATCCTTAAGAAAATTCTGCTAAGGTGAATATTTTTCCCTAAGCAGTAAGATCTTGTGATTTTCTTTATTTTCCATTAAAAAAATTTTTAAATATTTTTTTGAGAGAGACAGAGTGCAAGCAGGGGAGGGGCAGAGAGAGAGGGAGACACAGAATCCGAAGCAGGCTCGACTCTGAGCTGTTAGCACAGACCCTGACATGGGTGCTCTGCCCCTCTCCTGCTCGCTTGCTCTCTCTTTCAAAAATAATAAACATTAGAAATGTTTTTCCATTAAAAAAACAAATAAGTAAAATAAAATAAAATAAAATAAAATAAAATAAAATAAAAGATGGGAGAAAGGTGGCAGGGATGGGAGTTGTGGGTTGGGCTTTCCCTAACAGGTAGTAACTGAAATGGGGAAGGATAAGTCCCCCCCCTACAAAGAGAGAATCACTCCATTTTGAGAAGCATCTCAAGATTTAAACATCACATAATACAGGATGAGACAGAACCCAGAAAAAATTACTCCAAACAGGATTAAGATTTATTTAGAAATGAATTAAGATATAAAAGTTACAATATTTCCTGTTTTTCATTTTTTATTGTGGTAAAATATAAATAACAAAATTTACCATTTTAATCATTTTTAAGTGTACAGTTCACTTAAAAATATTTAAGTGTTAAGTTCAGTGGCATTAAGTATATTCACATTGTTGTGCAGCCATCACTATCACTAGTATTTCTTACATTTTATAAAAAACTTTCCTTTTAACAATTAGTTTCCAATAAGCAGAAGATGCAGATAAGTCTATTTTTGCTAATTCATCTTTTTTCAAACCATATTAACCTGCCTGAAATGATTTCTTAATACCCAGTTTGCAACAGGACTGAATATACAACTTATTTATACTGCAACTTTTTTTTAATAAAAATTTTAGGAGAATCAGAAGAACTGTAAACCAGGGGTACTTGGGTGGCTCAGCTGGTTAAGCCTCTGCCTCTCGATTTCCACCCAGGTCATGATCTCACAGTTTGTCAGGCTCCATGCTGACAGTGTGGAGCCTGTTTGGGGTTCTCTCTCTCCCTCTCTCTCTGCAACCCCCCCCCCCACACACACAATATAAATAAATTTAAAAACTTAAAAAAAAAAAAAAGGAACTGTAAACCAACACGAGTAAGGGGATACTCCTTAGTGAAGAGAGGAAAGATCACCTCTGAACTCTACAACCTCAAAACTTACCTTATTTTCTTCAGCCAACTTGGAAATGAGGTCATCTCTAGAAACTAAAAACAAAGAGTCCACATAACTATGATAATAACTTACTACAACTAAACTGAGATCAACACATTACCTTTTCCCTGAGCTTTCCTTTTTTTTTAGTATGTTGTGGAAATGAGGAGAATGCAAGTATTTCTACTATATTTTAATAGAGTGGAAAATAAATAATGAAATTATCAAGAAAATAGTCCACAGTCATGTGCTATAGTAAATGAGGTCATATTTTACTCCATGATGCGTCTGAGGGATTTTAAGCTGGAGAGGCACAGGATCAAAAGCTTTGTGTTAGAATATTCTAACAGAGGCTCCATAAGGAAAAGAGGAGTTTAGTAGCTGTTGTAGTACTCAAAGTATAAAACAATGAAAGCCGGCTCTAAGGGATTGGCAATGGAGATGCAGAGGGAAAACACACTCATGAAATAACAAGCAGGGAGAACTGTCAGGACTCAGTGGCTGCCTGGTGGGGTAAAGGCAATAGATAAGTCAAGGAGAGTATCTAGTGTCCACATGTCAGCAATGGGGTGGGAGGCAGACTCCAACAAAATAGGGAACACAGGGTAAGGGGCAAGTTCAGGGGACAGAATGAGTAAGAATGACTGCAATAGATAAGTATTCACATGTGTTTTGAGATATGTTGAGTTGACAGTAAGATACTATCTGGAGAAGGAAGATGATTTGTGTGGAAAAGAAAAGATGTGAAACCACTCAGAGAGAATACAGTGATAACAAAACCAAAGAGAAATAGGAACAGTTTGGCATTATATATTGGTAGCCCCAAGTAAACTTCCCTGAGAGTAATGTTTTGGTTTCATAAACAATTCACAAAGATCAGTTTTGTTTCGCTTAAATATTCTAAACCCAGGGGCGCCTGGGTGGCGCAGTCGGTTAAGTGTCCGACTTCAGCCAGGTCACGATCTCACGGGGTCCGTGAGTTCGAGCCCCACGTCGGGCTCTGGGCTGATGGCTCAGAGCCTGGAGCCTGTTTCCGATTCTGTGTCTCCCTCTCTCTCTGACCCTCCCCCATTCATGCTCTGTCTCTCTCTGTCCCAAAAATAAATAAACATTGAAAAAAAAAATTAAAAAAAAAAATTCTAAACCCAGAAAATTACAAAACATATAACTCACATTTTATGTAGAATATACTCAGAAAAACTATGCTTTTTGAATGAATAAGTCCAGGACTCATTTCAAATAGAGTAAATGCTAATTTAAAATATGTGAAGGAGGGGCGCCTGGGTGGCGCAGTCGGTTAAGCGTCCGACTTCAGCCAGGTCACGATCTCGCGGTCCGTGAGTTTGAGCCCCGCGTCGGGCTCTGGGCTGATGGCTCAGAGCCTGGAGCCTGTTTCCGATTCTGTGTCTCCCTCTCTCTCTGCCCCTCCCCCGTTCATGCTCTGTCTCTCTCTGTCCCAAAAATAAATAAACGTTAAAAAAAAAAATTAATAAAATATGTGAAGGATAAAAAGGATACCCATAAGATCTCTTCTAATAATTCCTCGATCAAGTTAAGAATGAAAAGAGAATGTTTATCTTACTTGGAAGAATAATTTAAGCACTTTAATTAGTGGGTGTGTATATAAATGTTTATTGCTAATAAACAATTACATTTTTAAATTCATTACAGCAAATATACAAAGGCATTCCGTTTACTCATCTAGTTAGTTTAACTATTTGTACCTTATAGTAATCAAATTGCAAGCACATAGGGAGTCTACTATTCAATAAGAAGCACATGGTTGGTACTCAGGCAGGCTTCTTTTCCTCGTGTTACTTTTAATTACTGTTGTATAATTGTTATATTTTAATGGTCTTTCATATGTTCTTTACGAAATTCGAAACTACAGCATTAATCCAATGAAAGATAACATTAAAAAATTACTGACAGAAAGATCTGTTTTAGTTCCAGCTATACTATTTGCAGTGGATCCTTGGATACAGATCTTTTTATTCTTCTACAGAATGGAGTATATTTTCTTATCTTCTCACAAGGTTGTAAGGTTCAAATGAGATACTGTGGCAGCACCATAAAATATAATATGTATTTTTGTAGTTCCAGTCACAGGAAGACAAAAAATTATCTTGGGGCCTTATCAGTGAGAGCTCCCCAGAGTAATTCACTACTTAACAACTATTAGGAAAAAGAGTACTTTCTGTTAAAAGCAGTAGGTCAAAACATTGAATGATTACTCTTTGCTGTATGCTTTTTATAGTTTCCATTTCCCTTTTGGTATTCCCTACCCTCATTACAGCCAGATACAGAAGGCACACTGGCAGGAACACTGCGTTTGGAGTTAGAAGACACAGGTTCAGGCCTCACTTCACCATTTATTCCCTTTAACTTTGGGAAGTATGGATAGTTTTGCATGTTGCATGCGATCGTTTATGTGAAAGCCTTAGGTAAACCATGAAGTGTTACTCATGTGGGGCCATGCACCATAATTCTTTGTGATCTATTTGATACTGTCTGAAAATTGCTTTACAACTATATATTAACAACAGTAAATATGGTAAGGGCTCAGGGGCTGGAAGAACTTTGATTCTGAACAACATGGGACCAAATCTAGACTCATCCATTTCCTAGCTCAATCACCTGAAAGGACTCTGTTAACTCATCTGTAAAATGAGGACTTTAAGCTCTAAGGTAACTTACAACCATCCATTGCTACAAATTCAGGACAATAGACTGGTAACCTGAAAAATGGAGAGTCTGACATGATAAATGGCTAGAATCAGTAGATAAGCAAGTATCAAAGGCCTTAATTCCTTATTAATAATCTAGATTTCTAGAAACCCAATGTTCCTAAGTCCACAAACACTTAAATAGACCTGAAAAAAAAATCTAAATAGAAAATAGTTCACAGTTAAGAGGATCAAATTCTATTTTATTACCAGCACTCTTTTTTTTTTCTCCCCGTGCCACAGACAGAAAGGAAATCAGCAATTTTTTATATTCAGTCTTGTGGTAAATATCGGTAACGGTCACTTCAAAAATTTGGGATCTTAAGAGTTTTTGCATGAAATCTCAAAAAAACTAACAAATGTAATTTCTAGCACCTATTTTCATACTTAGATTAGACTTGAGCTGTGAGATAGTAGTCTCCAACTCTCTTTTTTTCTGTTGCTCCTGTGCCAGTAGTTCTTGGGTGGTCTGTATATGACTGCGTAGGGCAATGCAGTTTTGCTGCAAAATTTGCACCTGGAATGTAGAAGAAAAACTCCTTTCTTTAAGGTACAAATTTCTACCCAACTACTTTACAGTAAGGAACATTTTCAAATCTTAACATCACTAGAGGGAAAAGTTTCTAGGTCATGGTTAAAGATCCCAACAGGATGCAGTGTTTCAGAGTAGGGCCATCCAGCACAACTTTCTATGCATTCTCCCACCACAGCAGTCACCAGTGACAAATGACTGCTGAAAACTTGAAATGTGGCCAGAGTGAGTGAGGAATTGAATTAATTTTAACTAATTTAAATTTAAATAGCCATATGTGGCTAGTGGCTACTATACTGGTAGTGTAAGTAATAAATTATCATTTACAAATTTTTTAAGTAGGATCTTTTTCATAATTAATTCTGTTATGAAGGACAGCCACTGGTTAAAATAGTAAAGATTATGTAATCCAATTACAGGTATTAGAATTTGGAACTACTAATTAATTTCCTTCAATACTTAGAATTGAATAGTCTAAATTACATGTAGGTATGTTGAATAATACAGGCAAAAATTTAGTAAATCTAGAGAAAATTAGCAAAACCGTAGGGTTCAAGGTATGTCAGCTTTCTCTTTTGGTTTCACTTCCTTGACACAAATAAGGAGAGAAAAATCTACCTGTTTCCGTTCCACCTCCACTGTTGATTCCATTTCTTGTATTTTGAATAGCATAGCTGATCCAGATTTCTCAAGAGATTCCCTGAGGTTCTTCTCCTGAGACAGCTGTCTCCTTAGCTACAGAGCAAGTTGCAGTTAGGCAAGACCAAGGGAACATGACAGCAGTTTGCCAAAGATCAAAGTCACCAAGAAAAGTTTACCAGACACTTTGCCATCTTACTCCCATTCTTCGTTCATTTATGACTACTCAGGAACATGCTTTTGTTTCCCCCTAAGGGATAAACTACTAAGAAATGAGGCGTCAAATCTGTTGCCCTTGTCTTCCCATTGTATAAGTCTTTTTTCCAAATTGTGGGTCAAGACGCATTAGTAAGCTGCAAGCAGCACTTGAAAAAGGGAAAAAAATATCAGAGCACACAGCATGTAATAAGGAAGGGTAAGTAATGCTTCATGAAATGTCTGTATTATTTATGTATGGTGCTATGGTATAAAATATGCATCTTACAATGGACTATTACCAAAAAGAAGATTGAAAAACACTATTATCATACCTTACTACATGTACTTTCTGTATTTCCTGGCTTTCATTTTTAAGTCTCATTTTTCTGTGTTTCATTACTTCATCTATATATTTTTTATCCCATACTATTATAAACATACTTCTAAAAGCTGTTCCAATTCTGTTTTGGAATTTAAAGGTCTAAACAAATAATAAAGTAACTTAAGTAGCAGATAAACTACCACTCAAGAATTGGGGTACACTGGGGCGCCTGGGTGGCTCAGTCGGTTGGGCGGCCAACTTGGGCTCAGGTCATGATCTTGCGGTCCGTGGGTTCTAGCCCCGCGTCGGGCTCTGTGCTGACAGCTCGGAGCCTGGAGCCTGGAGCCTGCTTTGGATTCTATGTCTCCCTCTCTCTGACCCTCCCCTGTTCATGCCCTGTCTCTCCCTGTCTCAAAAATAAATAAACGTTAAAAAAAAAAATTTAATAAAAACAAAACAAAAAAGAATTGGGGTACACTGACATTGTTTCTCTCAATAAATGATGAGTCAGATAAAGATACAAAAGAATCTCTTTTATCATGAGGTAAAGAGAACTTTTTTTAAAAAATATAATTTATTGTTAAATTGGCTTCCATACAACAGCCAGTGCTCATCCCAACAAGTGCCCTCCTCAATGCCCATCACCCACCTTTCCCTGTCCCCCACCCCCCTCATCAACCCTCAGTTTTCTCTCTGTATTTAAGAGTCTCTTATGGTTTGCCCCCCTCCCTCTCTGTAACTTTTTTTTTTCCTCTTCCCTTTCCCCATGGTCTTCTGTTAAGTTTCTCAAGATCCACATGAGTGAAAACATATGGTATTTGTCTTTCTCTGACTTATTTCACTTAGCATAATACCCTCCGGTTCCATCCACATTGCTGCAAATGGCAGGATTTCATTCTTTCTCATTGCCAAGTAGTATTCCATTGTATATATAAACCACATCTTCTTTATCCATTCATCAGTTGATGGACATTGAGGCTTTCCATAATTTGGCTACTGTTGAAATCACTGCTATAAACATTGGGGTACATGTGCCCCTATGCATCAGCAGTCCTGTATCCCTTGGGTAAATTCCTAGCAGTGCTATTGCTAGGTCATAGGGTAGTTCTGTTTTTAGTTTTTTGAGGAACCTCCACACCGTTTTCCAAAGCAGCTACACCAGTTTGCATTCCCACCAACAGGGCAAGAGGGTTCCTGTTTCTCCACAACCCTGCCAGCATCTATAGTCTCCTGATTTGTTCATTTTTAGCCACTCTGACTGGTGTGAGGTACCTCAGTGTGGCTTTGATTTGTATTTCCCTGATGATGAGTGACGTTGAGCATCAATCGTTTCATGTGTCTGTTGGCCATCAGGATGAACCTTTTTTTTTTTTTTTTAATGCTTATTTATTTTTGAGACAGACAGAGACAGAGTGCAAGCGAGGGATGGGCAGAGTGACAGAAAGGGAGACACGGAATCTGAAGCAGGCCCCAGGCTCTGAGTTGTCAGCACAGAGACCGACATGGGGCTTGAACCCATGAGCCATGAGATCATGATCTGAGCTGAAGTCAGACTTAACTGACTGAGTCAACCAGGCACCCCTGCAGAGACCCTTTTAAACTTAAATGGGATTTGCAAAATGCTATTCCTTTTGCGAAGTGATGTTAAGTTAAAAGAAATTCTATTTTTGAGCCCCAGTGAAGATGACTTAAAAGAAATTCTATTTTAAGCCCCAGTAAAGAGGACTTTATAGCCCTTCCCGAAACTGTACATATTTTATATGTGTTTTCTCTATGAATGACATATTTTATAATGTTTAAAAAGTTTCTAAAAACAGTTGAAAGACATGAAAAGTGTGTTGGCATGAAACTGTTATAAGCCCATTTTGGAGTTGTTTTATTAATATGCTTAATCATACCCCTAATAAACATTTAGGTTTTTCCAGTTTTTCACTATTCTAAATATTGTTCTGCTAAACATGCTTGTGAATAAATCTTTCACTGCATTTCTATTTCCTCTGGATAAATTCCTACAAGAGGAATCACTAGATTAAAGGTATAAATAATTTTTAGACCTTTGATATATTTGATATATAATTTTCCTTCAGATATTAGCCACCTATCAATAACATTAATAATAAATCCCATCAGTAGTATGTATTATTATTTTCTTAAATCTTTGCTAATTTAATAAATGAAAAATAGCATCTTGACAGTTTTTCATTTCTCTGGTTACTACTGGGGTTAAATATGTTCTAATATGGTTATAAGCTCTGTACATGTTCTGACCTGTTAGTTGACCACTGTTTTTGTTTTTTCATATTGTCTTTTTTTAGCCAATTTTAAGTTCTTTAAAAGGTAAGATTATTAACTCTATCTAGTTTTGCTGGGTTTTATTAGTTTTGCTTTTGCTCTTTTTAAACGTAGAATTTTTAATTCTTATGTGGTCAAATCTATCCTACTTTTTATAATTCTGTCCTTTCAAGTTTAGAAATTCCTTCTATACCAGTTAAGTATTACAATCTTATGTAAGAATGAGCCATAGTTTTTGGTTTTGGCTATATTAATAATCTGATACTAACTATACTGTCAGATTATAATTATTTTGTTACATTCGGTAGATTGCTGCATTTTTCTAAATTCTGGATCAAATTATATAGTATAATATACTCAAGATCTAATTTAAGTCCTTTGTAGAGCAAATTTTTTTCTTAATGTTTGCTTATTTATTTCTGAGAGAGAGAGGGAAAGAAAACGAGTTAGGGAGAGAGGGAGAGAATCCCAAGCAGACTCAGTGCTGTCAGCGCAAAGCCCAACACGGCTCAGTCTCATGAACTGTGAGATCATGACCTGAGCTGAAATTAAGAGTTGGATGCTTAACCAACTAAGCCACACAAGGGCCCCTAGAGGAAATCTTTATTTGATAATTATACTACTGAGGTATTTCTGAAGCATTATTAAAAGCTATTAGCTTTATGTTTATCAGAACTAGATTTTATATATTTTATCTCTTAGGAAGATATATACCACATTTATTCTGTCTTTATACAGCCCTCTGATCTGGGCTAACCTGTATTCCTCCAAATTACTCCAATGAAGCTCTAACAGTAGTATCTCAAATGTTACTGTATTCAGAGACAGGGCCTTTAAAGAGGTGATAAACTATAGTGACACTGTTAGGGTGGGCCCTAATCCAACCTGAACGGTGTCTTTCTAAGACAAGGAAATTGGGACACATAAACAGATATCAGGGATGTATATGCACAAAGAAAAGACCATGTGAGGACACAGTAAGAAGGCAGCCATCTGCAAGTCAAGTAGAGAAGCCTCAGGAGAAACCAAAAACCTACTGACATCTTGCTCTTGGACTTCAAATCTCCAGAAATATTTTAAGAAATTTCTGTTGTTAAGCCACCCAGTCCATGGTACTACTTTGTTACTGCAGCACTAGCAAGCTATTACACCCATTCTGCTCGAATACAAAAATGCATTTTGACTAGGACAGTCCTATGGGTTCTTGACAGGGTTCAAAAAAATTCAAGATTTTATCTTGAAGTAAGATGGTCTTATACCAGAAATAGCAGAAATAAGACTGTCTTAATAAAAAACTAATAATAAATGGTAATCACTGATAATCTTTTAAACAAATGGTGCTGGAACAACTGGACATACACACACTAAGAATCTAGATATAAACTTCACATCATTAATTCAAAATGTATTGATGAGGGACCATAAGGCAAGCTGAGGGCCAAGCACAAGTTAGCACAATCAACTCCCCCTCTCCCCCCACCTCAGGGTGTGTGACATTCCTCAGGCACTCCTGGCTGCCCAATAACAAAGGGAAGGACAGAAAACAAAAGGTTAAACTGATAATCTCCATCAGTTTACAGATATCTCATCAATAGCCTCATCAGGAACTTCCTACTATCTTAATGATAATGCTTTGCTACAGGGAAAAATAACCTTAGCTTGACAATAAATAAGTAGGCCTCCAGTAATCTGTAAATCCTCTTCAGCATATGGAAATCCCTTCAAGAAACTTCCTATTGACTTTACCTTCCTCCAGACTCCACAATATATAAATCAGTCACTCTGCACAACCCCAGTGCAGCTCTTTCTTCCCACAGGTCCTGTTCCTGTGCTTTGATAAAATCACCTTTTTGCACCAAAGACGTCTTCAAGAATTCTTTCTTGGCCATTGGCTCTGAACCCCCAACACCCTAAAATCCCATCATTTGGTGCCTGAACACAGGGCTGATTCTTTTCATCTGGATTCTGAGTTTCAGTGCAAAGTTGCTGAGTACTTTCTCTTTTCCTCCTTTACTTTAATTTCAGAGGCTTTTCGAGGAGTATCATCTTACTGGAACACTTTGCTGTTGATTGTTCAGGCTGCAATCCTCTTGCCCATGACTACAGGGAGGAGAAAGCCTGCCTTCTGGCTGGAAGTTAGTACCCTGGCTGGGATGGTAACGAGACCCAGAAACTTGATGCCTTCTCTTATTCCTGTCCTTATACAAAGTTGTCTGTATTGAGCACAGGACAGCCACCTAGATGGCTGCCAATCTTAAGACTCCTGTGTGAGGTTTCCTCCTCACTGGTCTAATGTGATCCCCTCCACATCTCTGGTCTAGCCACTTCTGGCCACGTGACCTCCACTGGGAGGTGGCCAAAATCAGTACCCGAATGAATTAAAACCCAACAGGGACCATTTTCTAGGGAAGTTGGCTGTGAAGACTGTATGTGTTTGAATGTCACTTAAAGCATGACGGATTTCTATCTTTACTGTTTTTAGTCAATGTCCTCTACTAACTACCTAAATTACAAAATTGGGTAATTGCCTCTTGTAAAACTTTTCTAGTGTTTTCCATGGGTTAAAAACAGCAGTTTTCCTCAAGAAACTAAAACATAGCTTCTGTGGCATGCTCTTCAAAGATCAGGTAAACCAAGGCATGACAATCAGGGCATGTTCTTCAAGGCACGGCCTTTTAGGGCACAGCCTTCAGGGTATGGTATTTCGGTCCATACACCAGGCACCTATTTGTAGCCTAGGATGCAACAAGGAAGTGGAAGGATGCTGGCATCCCTTCCACTGGGGGCCCTTTATGGGGCCTTCCAGGGGAGTATTGCCCTCAGTGGCAAGGTAATATTGTGGCCATAGTGATTTCGTTCGAGGGATGCGTCAGGTCGCTTTGACACCTCAGGAACCTCTGACATATCCTATGCGTGGGACGCCACCCAGGTGTCAGGGGATTTTTTAGTAATGGTCCTTCCCTACTTGTCTGGGAACATGGGAACTTCTTCTACAGTCCTCAAGGACTCTTCCTTGGGATGCCCTTTTAACCCACTGGAAATAATTCGGATTGCAAAATTTAAGAAAGGACTGATCTCCTATAATATTGCATGGCCTTAGTAGGATTTAACAGATCTCTCCTGCAGGAAATAGGGCAAATAAATGGAGTTACCGTAGGTCCAGGCCTTCATGACTCTAAATCAGGACCTGGAGCTAAAGGTCTCTTGCAGAATGTGTTTGGCCCAAACATGTTTGACTAGGAAACTCCCTCCTGACAAACTGCATGTCTAAACAGGCCTCCTCCTGATAGAACTCAGGTTTCTGAAGGAAAGACAGGCCATCCCTAACAAAAGGGACATAGACTTTTTCTTACTGTTCTTCCTCCTAACAGATGTGAGGGCTTCTCCCTCATTTATTTCCTGGGTTAATGGCTATGACAATTAGAGCCCCTCCAGCACTCCAAAACCCCATCAGTATCACAGATCTAAATGTAAAATGCAAAATTATAAGGTTTCTGTGGGGTGCCTCAGTGACTCAGTCAGTTAAGTGTGCAATTCTTGGTTTTAGCTGAGGTCACGATCTTGCAGTTTGTGAGTTTGAGCCCCACATCAGGCTCGGTGCTGACAGCAAGGAACCTGTGTGGGATTCTGTGTCTCCTTCTCTCTGCCCCCCACCCCCCCCCACCACTTGCTCTCTAAATACATACATACATACACAAACAAGCATTTAAAAGCTATACAGCTTCCAAAAATTACACAGTAGAAAAATCTTGGTGATGTTGGGTTCAGTGATGACTTAGTAGATATAACACCAGAGTATAATCTCCAAAAGAAAAAAAAGTTAAGTTGGACTTCATTAAAATTAAAAGCTTCTGCTCTGCAAAAGATAAGCTACAGAAGGGGAGAAAAATTGCAAAACATGTATTTGATACAGGACTAATACCCAAAGTACACAAAGAACTCTTAAAACTCAACATAAGAAAACAAACAGCCCAACTACAAAATAAGCAAAAGATCTAACAGATACCTCACCAAATAAGATATACAGTGGCAAATAGGCATATAAAAAGATACTCAATATCATATTTCATTAGAGAATTATAATTAAAACAAGACACCAATACCACCACATACATATTAGAATGGCAAAAATTCAAAACACTGACAACCTGCTGGTGAGAATGTGGAGCAACAGGCACTCATTCCTAGTTGGTGTGAATGCAAAATGGTACAGTAATTTTTTAAGACATGTTGGCAGTTTCTTACAAAGGTAAACAAAAGCTTACCATATAATCCAGCAATTGTGCTCTAGGTATTTATCCAAATGAGTAGATAACATGTCCACACAAAAACCTGCATATGAATGTTTCAAGTAGCTTTATTCACAATTGCCAAAACTTAGAAGCAACGAAGGTGTACTTCAATAGATGAATGTATAAACTAACTGTGGTACATCCATACAATGGAATATCGTTAGGCAATAAAATGAGTTATCACACCATGACAAGACTTGGAGGTACTTTAAAGGCATGTGCTAAGTGATAGAAGCCAGTCCAAAATAACCACACACGGAATCATTTCAACTATAGCAAAACTACAGACAGTGAGAAGATCAGTGGTTGCTAGGGGCTCAGGAAGAGAGGGGGGCCGTTTTAATCCTCTGTAATCAACAAAGGGTGAATTTAAAATAAATTGTGGACTTTAGCTAATTATGATTTATCAATATTTGTTCATCAAATGTAACAAATGTACCACACTAATGTGAGACGTTAATAAGGGAGGAAACTGTGGAGATGGGAAGAACAGGTTTATGAGAACTGTTTTCTGTGTGATTTTTCTATAAATGTGAAACTTCTCTTAAAAAAAAAAAAAAAGTCTACTGGGGCACCTGGGTGGCTCTGTCGGTTGAATGTCTGACTCTTGAATTTGGCTCAGGTCATGATCCCAGGGGTGGTGGGATCGAGCCCTGCATCGGGCTCCACACTCAGTAAGGAGCTGGCTTAAGATTCAAGATTCTTCCTCTCCCCCCCTCTGCCCATCTCCCCCACTTGCACATACTCTCTCCCTCTCTAAAATTAAAAAAAAAAAAAAAAAAAAAATCACATTAAAAAATAGTCTACTAAAATATCTGAAAACTAAAAATATGCTAAACATAACACATTCGAACTATGAACAATCATGCTTTTATCAATAATTAGTAGCAAATAAAATATATATAAGAGAATTTTTCAGATAGCTATACTTCTCACTGTAAGCACTAAAATCCATAACTTAAAAATTAACTTTAGGGGTGCCTGGATGGCTCAGTAGGTTGAGCGTCTGACTTCTGGTTTCAGCTCAGGTCATGATCTTGCGGGTTCTTACGATTGAGCCCCACGTCGCGCTTGCACAGAGCCTGCTTGGGATTCTCTCTCTCTCTCTCTGCCCCTCCCCTACTCATTCATTCTCTCTCTCAAAATAAACATTTAAAAAAAATAAAAAAGTAACTTTTCTTGAAATTTTTCCTAAAAAGTGTATCTACTTCTCTGTTTTATGTAATAGAATATTTTAAATATAATTTGACCCTCTTGATTTGCATTAACATAAATGATTATTCTGTCAGGAAATATTGAGGTTTTTAGGCCAGGGTATGTTGGATTACTAATTCTCCTGACTCTTCTACTGTTTTCAGCTGCCAATTTTTAGTCCAGCAACTTTTAGCAGCCACCTACTTCACAATTCCCAATCTGTTATCTACTAAAACTTAGGTTGAAATGGAGGTTTCAAGGTAAAATTAGATGAACAGGCTTCTTAAAAGCTTTTTGTTTTAAATACTTTAGTTTAAAAGGTCTTTGTATGAAGGTGTTCACTTAGCTCTAGCATATGAATATGTGGTAACTAATTTCCTTTGTAGTTCACAGAGCACTTATTGTATTTCTGGTTGTATGACCATATTGAGGCAAAAAGAATTCTTAGTGTCAAATAAGGGCAGCCACTTTCATTTGAATTTCACGTGGTATATTTTAAAAGTCTTCCTACTACATAGTAACATTTTCTTTTTCAAAGTTTTTCATTTTTTCTACTTTCTTGACGTCCTCTTAGTAATTCCAACGCCCCCTCCACCCGCTAGCATCTTTTCTATCTTACCTCTTGAATTCTCAGGTTCATTTTACGTTTTGTGGTCTTCAGTTCCTCTTCAATAATGGCTGCATTCTTCTAAAAGTACAAAGAGAAAAGGTTCTAAACAATCTGAAATGACAGAAACTGTCTATAGGCACATCAGTTTAAATCTAGACTCTTTTCTAACAACCTATAAATGCTATTCTGAATATGGTTATAAATACCTATTTTGTGTCTGAAGTAATTATGGTGAGATATCTAAAAAGAAGGTTATTTGATTACTTTGATTCATGACTTCTTTCATTTTCCCTTTTAGACCAAAGAAGTGATTAACTTCTTAAAGTGAACTTCGCATTCACTTTACACATAACACTCAATAATGAGAAAACCTGGTATAATTGATAGAACTCTTCCTTACAGGGTATATTCCTTTTGCTTTTTTTTCAAGTATTCTATTTCTTCTAGCCTCAAATATTATCCATGCTTAGGAACTGAGAATCAAAAACACAGCTTTCAGGGGTGCCTGGGTGGCTCAGTTGGTTAAGCATCTGCCTTCAGCTCAGGTCATGATTTCACAATTCAAGAGTTCAAGCCCCATATTGGGTTCCCTGCTGTCCATGCAGAGCCTGCTTCAAATCCTTTGTCCCCCACTCTCTGCTCCTCTCCTGCTTGCACACATGTGTTCTCTCTCTCTCAAAAATAAATAAGACAACAACAAAAACAAACACAGCTTTCACTATTTATTCTCTTTTACATCACTATTAATGGCACCACAATCCAACATGTAAAACCTCAGTCATCTTTGCCTTCTTTCCTACTCTCCGCTCCTGTCCAACACCATATTCTAGTGTTATCTTTGTTCACAGTATCTTTCACAGTATCTTTCTTTTCAAAATGCCACAACCTTAAGTCAGACCTAATAAGGCTTATGCCCCAAATCATACAATGGACTCCTAACTGGTTTCCCAAAACTCTACACTACTGGTCAGATTAGTTTGCCTGTTTTTGATATGTTTCTTCCTTATCAAAAATGTTAATCACCCTCCATAGGATCAAGCCCAACTATTGATTATTTTTGATTTTGAAATCCTCCATGTGATCTCTAACTAAGTTCCAATTTATTTGCCCCAAACAAATCCTCACTGCTGTCAGCCTAGTTTGTGCATTTCCTCTAACTGTACCAGTGGAAAGATCTAACTTCAAACCTGGGTTAACAGTAAGAAGACAAGGAAGTGTGATCTTAGAGAAAATGAATTCTCTCTGGGCCCCAATACTTTTATTACTAAAATGGGGACAATAATATCCTATGTCATGTGTGTTTTTTTTTTAATTAAACACAATAACATATTTACCATCTATGATACTGCGCAGCCCTAGGAGGTTAAACAAAATTGTTAGTTTATTATCCTACTCTATATGCTTTCCTGCCTCAGTATGTACTCCTTGAAATGTCCTCACCTCTCTATCTTAGCTTCTAAAGGTTCAGCTCATGTCTTATCTCTTTCTTGAAGTTTCCCCTTCTCTACATAGGGCACACTCACCCTCTCAAACCCCCTGAACGTGAAACACTTACTCTTCAATATCCACTGATTGTCCCACACTGCCCTTTATCATTTCCCATGCCCTTATTCTTTCTCTATTTAGTACTTCACATTATTCCTTGTTCTCCCACCTAGCATGTAAGCTCGTTGAAGAGCAGAGACACTACTTCTATCTCTGGACTTTCACTTTCATGTGTATAGGGTAAGGGCTCTATAAATATTACATTACTGATGGCACACAATGGTTTACGTTATCAATGTAGATAACTTTGAAATGTCAAGAATCCTCACATCACCATTTTTAACTCAATTTTATGGATCTGTTGCCTCCTCCAGTTAACAGATAATAGTGAATCTGTATTTCAGAAATCTGGATTCAAACCTTGGTCTCTGAGGCAACCTCCAGGGTAGCAGTCAACCTTTGCACTTCTTCTTGTGCCTTGTCTTCTTCCTCTTTTACATCTCTTAGTTGCTGGCGCAAATTCATCACCTCAAGATGCAACAGCTTCAGGTCCTTGGTATGCTTCTCCTGTATTGCGTTCAGTTGATCCTTCAGAAGAGCTACCCAACAGCAGAGAAGGGTCATTGTGGGGTATAAGCTTAGGAATTCCCTGAGCTTGCACATGGGTTAACAAGGCATAAAGAATTAGAAAGCCATAGGATGTACACACCCAAGTTTGGGTAAACAAGATTAGGTAAATAAGGTTAGGTAATTGGGGCAAAGGCCCCCAGTATAGGATAAAGGTATAGGAATAAGGAAATCTCAGGAGGAAAACATCCAAGATGAGGTAAACAAGATTAGGTATTCAGGCAGAAATGCCCGCCAACTTAGTACAATAGCAGAAAGCTGCTTTCACCTGAAGGAAGGACCAAATTAGGTAAAAAGGTAAATAGGGCTATAGGCCACAGCAGGACAAAGTTGCTCAGAGCGCAGCTAATTAGCAAAAGAAAGGTGCCTTGTTGGCCCTGAGGTAGCATGCTCTGCACTTCTTGTCCCCCAGGCCACTTTAGGCTAACAGAGGTGGGGCCTCATGTCTGCCCCACAGACTTTCCACCCAGCACCAGGATTTTGTTTTGTATTGACCCAAACCCCTAACACCACAAATCTCCAAAATTCCCTTCTCCCCATGCCCGTAAGATAATGTTCACAATTTCATCGTCTCTCTGCACGCCCATCAAGCTTGTAAGCCTTCTGATCCTAATAAAAACTGCAAAAGGACCCTTACTCAGGGCTCTTGTTCCCTCCTGGACATTAGCCTCTCTCGCATTTTTAATCCTGCATACCGCTTTCTTGCTGAACAAGAGAGAACTCCAGACCCAGAGTCTACAACAGGTCATCAAGCATTTGAAAGAAGATCAGGAAAAGAAAAGGATCAAAAACTCATTAAACACCCATATAGGATCAAATTTCTGATGATGCTCTCCTCTCTGTACCTGTTTTCTGTGGATTCAAATCCTTTTCAGTTTGCAGACGAAAGATGTTCATCTTCAAAGACTGGATAAGGCTTTCCAGACGGCACATTCGATTTACCAGAAACTCACAGTTCTTCCACAGAATATCCGTTTTTCCTGAACAAATTACTTCTTTTTGGATAGGACTAATGATGTTCTGGCTCAAAGCCTCTTCTAAACATTTTGGAGCTTCCAATTGGCCTCTGGACAAAGATCCCAATTTAACAATATTATGTAATGCAATGTACTATGATAATCCCAACCATCAGGTCAGTGTAACATTCTACCAAGAATGAAAATTAGATCCTTAGTTAACAAGCATCCATTAGCTTCTCCAAATTTACATTTAGAAGGCACCGTTAGGTATTGAGGATGAGACTATTATCAGATGGATAAAGACCACTGATTTTATAATGGTTGTTTCTCCTTCAGCAAAGTTGCAGGATACAAAATCAATGTACAGAAATCAGTTGCATTCTTATACACTAACAATGAAGCAACGGAAAGACAAATAAAGAAACTGATCCCATTCACAATTGCACCAAGAAGCATAAAATACCTAGGAATAAATCTAACCAAAGATGTAAAGGATCTGTATGCTGAAAACTATAGAAAGCTTATGAAGGAAATTGAAGAAGATTTAAAGAAATGGAAAGACATTCCCTGCTCATGGATTGGAAAAATAAATATTGTCAAAATGTCAATACTACTCAAAGCTATCTACACATTCAATGCAATCCCAATCAAAATTGCACCAGCATTCTTCTCGAAACTAGAACAAGCAATCCTAAAATTCATATGGAACCACAAAAGGCCCCGAATAGCCAAAGGAATTTTGAAGAAGAAGACCAAAGCAGGAGGCATCACAATCCCAGACTTTAGCCTCTACTACAAAGCTGTCATCATCAAGACAGCATGGTATTGGCACCAAAACAGACACATAGACCAATGGAATAGAATAGAAACCCCAGAACTAGACCCACAAACGTATGGCCAACTCATCTTTGACAAAGCAGGAAAGAACATCCAATGGAAAAAAGACAGCCTCTTTAACAAATGGTGCTGGGAGAAGTGGACAGCAACATGCAGAAGGTTGAAACTAGACCACTTTCTCACACCATTCACAAAAATAAACTCAAAATGGATAAAGGACCTAAATGTGAGACAGGAAACCGTCAAAACCTTAGAGGAGAAAGCAGGAAAAGACCTCTCTGACCTCAGCCGTAGCAATCTCTTACTCGACACATCCCCAAAGGCAAGGGAATTAAAAGCAAAAGTGAATTACTGGGACCTTATGAAGATAAAAAGCTTCTGCACAGCAAAGGAAACAACCAACAAAACTAAAAGGCAACCAACGGAATGGGAAAAGATATTCGCAAATGACATATCGGACAAAGGGCTAGTATCCAAAATCTATAAAGAGCTCACCAAACTCCACACCCGAAAAACAAATAACCCAGTGAAGAAATGGGCAGAAAACATGAATAGACACTTCTCTAAAGAAGACATCCGGATGGCCAACAGGCACATGAAAAGATGTTTAGCGTCGCTCCTTATCAGGGAAATACAAATCAAAACCACACTCAGGTATCACCTCACGCCAGTCAGAGTGGCCAAAATGAACAAATCAGGAGACTATAGATGCTGGAGAGGATGTGGAGAAATGGGAACCCTCTTGCACTGTTGGTGGGAATGCAAATTGGTGCAGCCGCTCTGGAAAGCAGTGTGGAGGTTCCTCAGAAAATTAAAAATAGACCTACCCTATGACCCAGCAATAGCACTGCTAGGAATTTATCCAAGGGATACAGGAGTACTGATGCATAGGGCCACTTGTACCCCAATGTTCATAGCAGCACTCTCAACAATAGCCAAATGATGGAAAGAGCCTAAATGTCCATCAACTGATGAATGGATAAAGAAATTGTGGTTTATGTACACAATGGAATATTACGTGGCAATGAGAAAAAATGAAATATGGCCTTTTGTAGCAACGTGGATGGAACTGGAGAGTGTGATGCTAAGTGAAATAAGCCATACAGAGAAAGACAGATACCATATGGTTTCACTCTTATGTGGATCCTGAGAAACTTAACAGGAACCCATGGGGGAGGGGAAGGAAAAAAAAAAAAAAAAAGAGGTTAGAATAGGAGAGAGCCAAAGCATAAGAGACTGTTAAAAACTGAGAACAAACTGAGGGTTGATGGGGGGTGGGAGGGAGGAGAGGGTGGGTGATGGGTATTGAGGAGGGCACCTTTTGGGATGAGCACTGGGTGTTGTATGGAAACCAATTTGTCAATAAATTTCATAAAAAATAAAATAAAATAAAAAAAATAAAAATTATATGAAGCTTAAAAAAATGGTTGTTTCTTTTAATGTAATTTTTTGTAAACTTTTATGTGATACCTAAAACATGATAAATGCTGAATCTATAAACTAAGAATTAATGTTTATTTTTGAGAGACAGAGAAAGAGTGCGAGCAGGGAAGGGGAAGAGAAGGAGAGGGAGACACAATCTGAAGCAGGCTCCAGGCTCTGCGCTGTCAGCACAGAGCCCACACAGGGCTCGAACCCACAAACTGTGAGATCATGACCTGAGCCAAAATCAAGAGTTAGACACTTAACTGACCGAATCACCCAGGTGCCCCTAAACATTCCTACTTTATTCTAACATACTCAACATCTGTACAGATTTAATCTTTAAGTGAAGAATTATTCATTTTTTGGTTGCTGTAATACCAATTATAATTATTTCAGGTTTTCAAGAGAAACACAAAGGAAATATGTACGTAATCTTAAAGAAAATCACACCAGTAAATTTGATATTGGCTGCTAAGTCACCCAGATTCTTCAGGCCATTGATAATCCAACTTCTAATGGCAATATCTTCTTTAGCCATTGGGGAAAAATGGTTTTTAAAGACTTAAAGCCTTTCTTTTAGTTTACAATAAGTCTGGGGAAAGAAAATGAAAACTATTTCAATGGCATGAATCAAGTTTAAATGTTCACCTTAACTAATATCAAAGACTATTTCTGATTTAAAAAATAAGAACCAAGTTTTTTCTAATTATACAAAAAATTCCATGTTTGTTTTCAATCAAGATTTGAAGGTGAACAGGATATCAAAGTTTGTGCACCTAATTAGCACAATTTAAATATTTATTTAGGGTAATAGTGGTAGTACCTCTTACACGATAACAATTATCTTGCAAATATTTTCTAATTAATGTTCAAATGGAAACTGTTTTTTTCTCAATTCTTTCATAAACACCTATTTCATCAGCCAAACCATCTGTAATTCGACTCCTTATTAATAACCAGTGAAGCAAAATTCTTCAACTTACAAAGATCTAGTTCATTTTCCACGTGTTACCTTTTTTCACCAAAGTCCAACATTATTAGGTCATCCCTCAGAGAACTGGTCTGTTCCTCAACTATTCTCATCCTTTGTTGAAGTACCGTGAACGTTTCAGAAGCTGTAGCATTGATGTGGGTTGGAGAGAGGACCTGTCTGGACATTGCAGTTTCCATATGCACCTGAGATTAAAATCACATTATTAGTATAGTAGGTTCTACTATGGTTCAAAACAGTCACTGCCCCTTCTTATGGGAGAATTATACATCCCTGTCCTGTTGAGCTCAGGAACAGCCATGTGTTTTGCTTTGGTCAATTTAATGCAGGTGGAAGCTTTAAGAGCCAACTTGTCTTATTTCATCTCCTTCTTTCTCCCCCTCCATGAGATGGGCAACACCCAGACAGGGCCTGCCTCCTGTGCCAAGATGAAGAAGACATGAAGCAGAGCTATGACCCGTCCGTGACATCCATGGTGAATGGGCAATAAACTTAATGCTGTTATCATCCACTGAGATTGTTGAGTATTTTGTAACAAACTACTAGTCCAATCATCATAATCTAGTCTATCCTATCTGCTACTTTTAGACACACACTAGGACCTATGACTTGGCTGAGGGAATTATCACTCTTTCATTACCATCCACTGTCACTGTAACACATTCCCACCTGGGGCACCTGGGTGGCTCAGTCAGTTAAGCATCTGACCCTTGGGTTTTGGCTCAGGTCATGATCTCACAGTTCATGAGATCAGGCCCCGAGTCTGGCTACGCACTGAAGCACAGAGCCTGCTTGGGATTTTCTCTCTCTCCTTCTCTCTCTACCCCTTCCCATGGCCTCTCTCTCTCTCTCTCAAAATAAATAAATTTAAAAAGGAATAAAACATATTCCAACCAACCTATCAGAAAAAAAATCCTATACTGAGACTTCTGAGTTATTTATTTCTCTCTTGAGAGAGCGTGCACGTGCAAAAGAGAGAATCCACTAGCAGTGCAGAGCCCACCGTAGGACTCAAACTCCCAAAACTGTGAGATCATGACCTGAGCCAAAACCAAGAATTGGACACTTAACCAGCTGAGCCACCCAGGCACCCTCTGAGCAGTTATTATAAAATAAATGTACTAACTACACCAAAGCAGCAATTTTAAAAAATAATCCACAAACTTAACTTCATAGCCTAGCAAAGACTCTTCTATAGCTATTGATATAAAATTTCCAGATTTCTCTCCCCAAATGGTCTAAGAGTAACGAGTAGCAAGACTACTTTTTGAAATGTTAGTAACAAATGAGACAGAATTAACAAAGAAGCAGTCTTAACATATAAGTGAATCATGGACCCAAAGTTCATGACAAGATCATTGATGGAAAGAAACTTTAAGGACATTTTCCTGCAACTCCATCCTGTATAGACATTTCTATAGTAACCAGCCTGTAAACCTTAACCATTACTAGCAATGGTATCCCTACGGAAACATGTTCATAAAGATCCCATTCAGATATTAGGAACACATGTTTTCTCCCCTATTTACTGTATAATTAGATCTCTCCCCCTCACCTCCCAGGCAGTTGAAGTGTCCCAGTCACTGAAGGTCGTATCCATCACTCAAGGCAAGAATTAAAGAAGTGGGAAAACTGATGGCAAGATTTAAGGGGGCAAGAATTATGGTGAGGAGCTATGAAAAGGATGAGCTTCTTGCCAATATAACAGTGCTACAGCCATCAACGACATATCTTCATCCTGAAATAGCTCTCCAATCACTTTTTATCTTCCTCCCAAAGGTCCCAGAGAATGGCCTATTGTCTTTTCCATCTTCCTTTTTTTAAACTTTTGAATATAAACTTTTGAATTTAAACTTTTAGAATAGAATTGAATATATTTAAAGTGGACAATGTGATATTTGATATACATATACATTGTAGAATGGTTACCACGATCAAGATAATTAACACATCACCCCACATAGATAATATAGTGAACTTTGTGTGTTTATGGGGTAACAATGCTTAAGACCCACTCACAACTTTCAACTATACAACAGATCACTATGTTACCATGCTGTACATTAGATCCTCAGAACTTCTTATTTGAAAGGTTACCTACAGAATGGTAGAAAATAATTACATACCACTGATCTGATCAGGCATTAATGTCCATAATATAACTCGATAGCAAAAAAGCAAAGAATCCAAGTAAAAAATGGGCAGAGGACCTAAATAGACATTTCCCCCAAAGACAATGTACAGAGGGCCAATAGATAAATGAAAAGGTGCTCAATATCATTAACCACCAGGGAAGTGCAAATCAAAACCACAATGAGTATCACCTCACACCTATTAGGGTAGCTATTACCAAAAAGACAGCAAATGTTGGTGAAGATTTGGAGAAATGAGAAGCCTTATACACTGCTGGTGGGGATATAAAATAGTACAGTCATTATGGAAAACAGTATGGAAGTTCCTCAAAAAATTTAAAAATAGAACTACCATATGGTCCAGCAATCCCACTCCTTGGTATATATCCAAAGGAATCAAAGACATCATTTTGATGAAGTGGCTGCTCACTCATGTTCAGAGCAGCATTATTCAGAATAGTCAAGATAGAGAAACAACCTACATATCCTTATCTTTCAACAGATAAGTGGATAAAAAATGTGATATATATATATATATATATATATACATATACATGTGGATGTGTGTGGATGTGTATACTTAATAAAATATCATTTGGCTGTAAAAAGAAAGGAAACTCTGCCATTCACAACATGGATTAATCTAGAGGGCATTATGCTAAACTGAGATAAACAAGACAGAGAAAGAAAGATACTTTCTGATATTACTTATATGTGGAATTTAAAAAAAAAAGGCTGAAACAGAATAGAATGGTCTGGAGGGAGGGATAAGGAATGATAAAGGTCAAAGGGTACAAATTTTCTTTTTACTCTTACTTTAGTGCTTCTGACCAGGATTTCTCCCTTTTATCCTCCTCTATGAAATAGAAAGCATTTCTGACACATATAATTTCAATTTTTAAAAAATATTTTCTGTTAACAATCAGTTTAAGAATATGGGGGTAGAGAAGCTCATTATTAACTTCCTTCCATGCTTTCAATTTTTCCTGAAGGGAAAGACAAAGGTACATATAGGTAGTAAAGGGGCCTATGTATATACAAAGATTTGAAGTAAGGTTCATCTATGTTTCTGAAAAAAGCCAGATTTGGAGACTCCTGCTCATGTTACCACAGGAACCAGGATAGTATTTCTCAGGTAATAGAATGAAGAGCCTCCATGAAACTAGGGCTAGGGTTGGGGAAACCACCACTAGTGTGGGGTAGGGAGAAAATGGAACGGTAACAATGGAGAAACACCACATGGATTTACCCTCCATTGCATTTTCTGTCACCTGCTGTCTCTTTACTGTCCACCTAGAGATAAACTAGGCCTGAAGTGAGGAGAAAATGTAAAAGGTGTTTAATAAGGTTTGGGGTAGACATAGTTGGCTCCTTTGTTCTCTCCCTAACAGAAGCTGAAAAGTTCATGTCCCCAGCCTCTCTTGCAACTGGCACACCCATATGACACATTCTGGCCAATGAGGCTTTGGGCACAAAGTTTGCAAGGAGCTTCTGGGAAGGGTTTTGTTTTTGCCATTAAAAAAACTGAAATGATGGCACCTGTCCTTTCTTTCCCCATATGAAGCCCAGAGTTTTGAGAACTCTCTTTCAGTCAGTCATGTAGTACCTCACTTTTAGATATAAATAGCCAGAGATCACCAGCATCTGAGAAACACAAGGAAAAGGCAAGAGAAACTCAGATTAGCCTTTTTTTTTCAAAGCTTGTAACATCCAAACTTCTTATTTAAGAAAAATAAACTTTTTCTTTTGTTTTAAGCACTTTTTTCTGTTGCTTGCAACAAGATATTCCTAATACACAGTAGTCCCAGGCAATAGCTGGTGGAGAAACAAGTAGAAGGAGGCCATAAAAGAAAAGACAAGCAGTGCTGGGAAGTGGGAGGAGGACAACGTCCTTAACAACTTGTTAGGCTGAAGTATCCGGTTATAATACAAAGGATGATCCCTATTTATTTATACCAGAAGCCGAGCACAAAATACTAACACAAACATTAGTCCATTTAGGGGAAAAAATACAGGAAATGGAATACAAGCTTCCCACATATTTTGAATGGGATATAGGTTGCCACCTAAAATTTCTGCATGTAATTGTTGAAAAAAATCACGGTTATGCTGACATGTCCCTAAGGTACCTACATGTATAAAATGCTCACATTTACTTTACAGTATGTAGGCTCTTTCAGACATGAAAACAAAATGGAAAACAATTCAAATTAAATTGCTTCATTTTTTAAAAAAAGAGGAAGTCCATATATGTTTGAGTAAGAATTTGATTTGCATCATCACTCACACCCACTTGATCTACGCTGGAGCTCCTCAGGCTTCCAGAGATGAAAAAAGTAAACAAAAAGGAAGAAATAAACTTGGCCTCTAGACTCTGAGGGGGAAGAGATTTACAGAAAATTCACCCTAAGGAAGGGAAGACTGAGGTGCCTGGGACAAACTGATGGCAGGCAGGGATAAAGCTTCTTAGTGAACATGGCAGTGTTCTTGAAATATTCTTAGTGAATCACTCATGAGCATGATCAAGTCATCCAAGAAGTTGACTAGAAAAGCAAACAAGCCAATCTACCCTTTGGAGATTAAAAAACAGGTGTCAGGATTAGCTGAAAACCATCCCTCCACAAACCTTCCCTACAATAGGAAAGAGAAAAAAAAAAAAAATGTCAAGGTCAGGAAAGCCCAAGGAAGCAATGGTAGATGAATAGCAAGAGGGAGACAGCCTTAATATACACCAGGGAGAGTCCCTGAGTACCTGGCAGCTTGTTAAAGAAAGAGTGAGGTAACTACCTGGGATCCAATAAATCTGTTGAGTTGGGAGACTCTCATTTCACTACAGTTATTCATACCCGTCTGTCTTCCCTTATTTGGCAGGCTCCCACACACAATCCACTGGCCACTTGGCAGATCTTCTGAAGTCATAGCTCAAAAGCTCATAGTCTAAGAACAGTCTTACAAGAAAAGAATATAGCTCCAATTGCTACTATTCTAGCAAAGAGACTATGGCTTGACTTATGTGTGCTTTGCTGCTTTTGAAAAGGTGAAAATATCACTGTAGTCTTGAACCTAAGTCCTGATACTTGATCGTAACAGTAATAAAATCAATGAGATATAAACTTCTAGTTTTTAAAAATGTTCATTCATAGCTACTTTTAAAAATGTATTATCATCAACTTAATTTAGGGAGAGTATTTCTTTTTTTAATAAATGTTTTTTATTTATTTTATTTTTATAACTGTAAATAAGCATATTTTTATTTTTTATAATATAATTTATTGTCAAATTGGTTTCCTACAATACCCAGTGCTCATCCCAAAAGGTGCCCTCCTCAATGCCCATCACCCATTTTCCACTCCAGGGAGAGTATTTCTAAGAAGCTTCTAAGTAGGTTACCTCACTGAAAGGATGGCATGAATAAGACTAATATTATAAGTAATATCCTAGTATAAGCCAGGTGACTGTAAAGGGAATACGTGGGGCTCCTTGGTGGTGAATGCGACTCTTGATCTTGGGGTTGTTAGAGCCCCACATTGGGTGTAGAGATAACTGAAACATAAATTCTTAAAAAAAAAAAATAGGGACACTTGCTTCAGTGGACATAGGCTCCATTCCTACACCTGGCAATAGGTACAACTACATGCTGTCGGTTCTAAAATAACAGGCTAGGGACTTGATGTTATCACAACCGTTGGAAAATAATGTGTTCAGTAATACTGTCTTCATTCACTCATAAAGCCAACAAATATTTCCTGAATGCTACCATGAGCTGGAAACTGTTATAGGCACTGGGAAATACAGTAGTGAACAGACAAAAATCCTTGCCCTCGTGAAGCTTATATTCCAACTGAGGAGCACAGACATTAAGTAAAATACATAGTTTGTTTATTGCTGATAGTGCAATGGAGAAAAATAAAGTAGGAAAGAGGATACGATAAGAGCTGTGGTGCTGGCTTTCATTTTAAACAGACTGATCAAAGAAAGCCTCACTGAGATGATATTCCAGCAAAGACCTGTGAAGGAGGTGGAGGCGTGAGTCATGTAAACATCTCGGGGACAGAGAAGTCCAGAAAGAGTGAACGATGAGTACAAAGATCTTCACAAACAGTAAGGAGGTCAGTCTGGCTGGAGAGGAGTAAGTGAAGTAGAGAACTACAGGAGGTGAGGTCAGAGGGTAATAAAGGGACCAGATCATATTAGGCCTGAAGGGCTATTGGAAAGATTTGGTCTTTACTCTCAGTGACTCTCAGAGCCATTGGAGGGTACAGAGCTGAGGCGTGCTGTGATCTAACTTACTTTAACTGGATCACTCTGGATACCCTCCCACGATGGTAGGAGGACAACCACAGAAGTAGGAAGACCAGTTGGGAAGCTGCTACAGTAATCCAGGCAGGTGGTGCCTGGTGGATAGGACCAGGGTGATAGATAGCAACACAATAGTAAGAAGTGGTCAGAGTCCAACCATATTTTAAAGATTGGTTTTGCTAATGAATTAGATATGAAACATGAGAGCAAGGAAGCAATTGGAAGATGGTGCTGCCATTTATTTAGACAATAGAAGCCCTTCAGAAGAATTAGCTTTAGTCGGAAGATTGAGTTGTTTTGGAAATGTAAAATTTAAAACCGGAAAGACGACCAACACGACTGAACTTGTAGATACAGAGTTCAAGGGAGAGTTGTGGACTGGAGATATAAATTCTTAAATTCTCAACACACATGTAGCGTGTAAAGGCACAAGACTGCCTAACAGAGAACAGAAAGGATTAAGGGACCTAGTCCTGGGTGCTCCAAGACTCACAAGTCAGGGACATGAGGAGTGGGTGGGTGTTCAAGCCAGACTGTGAGCTTCTTCCCAGTAGGGTCAGATTAATCCCTCTCTATCTTCAGAGCCTAGCACAGTGCATGGGACACTGCAGATGGCAAACAAACAGGAAGAAATTTCGGAAAAATTTAACGAACATGTATTTTGTCCAGGCACTGAGGAAACTTCAATGAACGAAAGCCAATTCCTGACACCTGCATTCTAATAAACAGATCAGGGAATATAACCGGTGTTATAATTAATTAATTATAATTAAAAACAAACAAAAACGTCAAAATGGCTTTTCTAGGAACCGATAACCTCCAGCCAAACATAAAGAAAAGGTGGTGTTGGGGCTCATCTGGAGGCCCTCTCTGGTAGCTATCCTCCTTCCCTCAGCTAGAGCCAGGCCAATGCAAACTTTGCTCCTAAACGGTTTTCACTCGCATCAAGCACAGAAGCGCCGTAAATCAGGGTCCCGACGTCCAGAGAACGAGACTAAACTCTGCCAGGGAGGAGAAAGGGCAAAAGGGACAGGTGATGGTGGTCTTATGTGAGCTGCCAGCTCTCCCCCGCGGGCCCAGCACCTCCGTTCCCGGATTAACCGGTCCATGGCACGGTCGCCCTTACCCCACAGTCCATCCGTCCGCCTGTAACTCTGTCTCGCAGCAGGTAGGCGGGTTTCCATGGAACTAAACGCGCTTTAAACCAACCCGCTCCGGCGCGGTAGCTCCTGTACGCAGGCGCATCCGTGGCAGCGCATGCCGGGAATTGCAGTTTTCCCGGCCCAGGAGGGCCCTCCGCCCGGGGCGGGACCCAGGCCGGAATCCGGCGGTGCGTAAGGAACGCTCAGCCCCGTGACCCCGGATGACGACAGGGCTCCATTGTGCTCGCGAGCGAGGCATGCCGGGATATGTAGTTTCCTCCCACTCAACCTCACGGATTGTCCTGTCTACTTTGCAGAATTACTGGTTCTACCTGGGTGAACCGGCGGCACTTAGGTAATTTGGCAAACATACCCTGTAACAGGAGAAATCCATGATTAGAAAATGATTTTAGTTTTAGGAGGACTAAAGTAACAAGTAACTTCTGAACGATAAGAAAATACAACAGACTTTGTTAATGAGCATTAAAAAAATGTTAAAAATACAAACACAAACATTCTTCTCTCGAAGGAAAACCCAAGGGCCTCTTCATCCTCGTCCATGGCCAGACGGAGAGTAAAAGTCATGTTTTCTGTTCGCTTGTCTTTTGTTTCATCAGCATAATCTATTTCTTGCCTTGTCAACCGGGAAGTGAATAGGTATTTCTAAATAGGGCTATAAATAGCTAAGAAAGAAGAAAGATTTGAAAATAATACTGCAGCCGTTTTAGAGTTGTTTTGCTGTAAGACTGGGAACTCACACTTGACGAGAAGCCTCTAGTGAAAAGACAACATGGCTTTGCATTTAGGTAGCTGAAGAGAACACCTGTTACCACCATCAGGGCAATTAAGGCGTTTCTCTTATCTCCTTGGGGGCGCAGCTGAGAATAACTTTAGCCCTCAAATGAATGCAGTCAAATTCCAGATGAGTCCTCATTTGCTAAGCAAGTGCCTGACTGAAATGATCTGGCTATTTTGATAATTCTGATAGCCAAGCTTCAACATGAGATAGAAAGAATGTCTATCAAACCACAGCTGTAAGATGTATTCATTAAACTGTGAGCCCGTCTGGTAAAAGAGAAATGAGCCCTGCATACATTATTCAGGTGGAGGGACCAAATAAAGCTTTTAATAGGAAAAGTGGGAGAGTACTTTAGAGCATCAACACAAAGAGCCAATTATTCTCTCAGTATGTACATTTTCAATGATGTCTGATTTATCTGCGGAGATGAGCTATATGTGTATGCCCTCCACAGATATCCACACACTTCAATGTAATGAGCATTTTCACCTTCCTGAATCTGCATATTAAGCAACAGTCAGGGAGCCAATTGATTAAATTTACTGTTTTTCATTTCTTTTCCTCTTTCTACCACCTGGAAAACCATATAAGAACTTAAGCAATTACAAAGTTAGAGAACAGAATCTGAATTCTTCAATAAACGAATTCATCTGCTAGAGAATCAGTCTTGGATACCTGAGAATTCATTATATAAAAAGTCTGTTTTTATTTTTTTAAGTGCCTAAGATTTTGTCTGATTTCACTCTTGATTTTCAAGTGATAAATGGCTTTTATATGTCTTGACCCATTGATAAAAGTCTTTTCAGTCATCAAAAGCTTGAGATTCCATGAAAACCATATATTCTCTCACTAAAATACCACATTAGACTTCTAATTGATTTTCTGATCACCCTTCCCAATGCAACCTTTATATATCTGCTAAAGTGATCTTAAAAATCACAGTTGACCCAACAACAACATGGGGGTTAGTGGCCCTGAAACCCCATGTGTTCAAAACTTCATGTATAACTTTTGATACCCCAGAATCCTTAATAGTCCACTGTTGAAGTCTTACAAATAAAACAGATTTGATTAACATATTTTCTGTTTTTACAATAATGTAAGCTAAAGAAAAAATGTTAAGAAAATCGTAAGGATGAGAAAATACATTTAGAGTATTATGCTGTATTTATTTAAAATATCCATATATAAGTGGACCCATGCAGTTCAAACCCATGTTGTTTGAAAGTCAACTGTAAATCCAATTATTTCTGTCTCTTGCTGAAAAACATATAATAGGGGCACCTGGGTGGCTCAGTCTTTTTGCGTTGGACTTCAGTTCAGGTCATGATCTCCTGGTTTGTGAGTTCAAGCCCCGCATTGGGCTCTCTGCTGTCAGCACAGAGCCCGCTTGGGATATTCTCTCTCCCTCTCTCTCTTTGCCCCTCCCCTGCATGTGTGTTTGCGCTGGTCTCTCTTTCTCTCAAAACTAAATAAAAACATTAAAAAAAAAAAACCATTTAATAGTTCTCCCTTTGAACTAGTAGCTTTCCACTGAACAGGAAGAAATAGAAACTGCTTATGACTTCAGCCTAATCCACCAGCCATATCTGCACCTGGTCACCCCAAAAAAGCTTGAATTCAAGCATACCAGCATGTCTCTGTGCATGCAGGCTGTGTATCCTCTGCCAGGCATGCCCTTCCTCTAGTCTGCCTGGTGAACCCAACAGAAATGTAACCTCTTCTGTGAAGCCATTCTATTTGCTCCCATAGTTTACTGCACTGCATTATAACTGTCAGTGTGTCTTATCTACCCTTAATTAGGCTGTAAGTTAAAGATGGGAGTTTTGTTCTTATTTTGAGCTTATTATTTTCAACACCAAGCACAATGCCCGGCACACAGCCAGGCTTACAATGCTTGGTAAGTCCTCTTTATTAAGTGAGTGAACTAATGAATGCTTCTACAGACAGAGGCTATTTCTCAGTCTCTTGACTATATATGCATATATATATATTATATATATATATTCTCTATATATAATATATATATAATATATATATTCTATATATATTATATTTGTAGGCCAAAAAAAAAAAAAGGCATCTACTTTCTTCCAAAGCTGGCAATGATTTGCCATTGCGATTACAAAAATGATAGCAAAGTTACTTGCAACCACTTCTCCTTGGAAATGTATTCTGTGGATAGAGAAATGCAAACACAAAAACTCAAAGTTTTCATACCAGCAAGAGCTGGTACAATGGAGAAAAAAGAATGGCAGGTTCACTAACCAGTCCAGCACCTGATGTGTGCAGTCCAGACCTTTTGGTAAAGTATTGGCTCTCTACGTAGAGATTAGAATTTGAAGGGGTCTTGGACTTTTTATTGAACTGGTGCTTTGACTCAGGGCTGAGAAAATAAATCTGTTATTTCCATCAGTCTAGAGTAACAACACTTCTTTACAAGGTCTCTGTCACTTAGTTTTACCAACTAAATTTTGTGGCCAAGTAGCTTTTCAGATTGTTCTAGTGACCGAATTTCAGAACAATCAAGATTATGGTGATATTGCTGCAGCTCTATTTTACATTTCCCAAGATTGGAATACTCTTTTTGTCTTAATAAGATGATACATAAGGGGCGCCTGGGTGGCTCAGTCGGTGAAGCGTCTGACTTCGGCTTAGGTCATGATCTCACGGTCCGTGAATTCGAGCCTCGCATTGGGCTCTGTGCTGACAGCTCAAAGCCTGGAGCCTTCAGATTCTGTGTCTCCCTCTCTCTCTGACCCTCCCCCATTCATGCTGTAACCTTAAGATGCAGTTGTGTTCCCATAGGAGATAGCCATGCAGCCAGTAAGTGACAGAATGGTTATTGGGACTTGGGTCTGTCTTCAAAGTCCTGCTTTTGAATCTGATTCCATCTCCTGCACATTTTGACAACAGTGGGTCAAGACAGAAATTTCAGCATCTAACTATAAGATAAGAAATACATTGAAAAGAAAATGAGGGAAATCTATGTATTTATGGAAAGTTTCTAGGATACATTTTAAATGAAAAAAGCAAGGTACATGGAAACAGGAGAAATAAGAATATTGTATTTATATAAATAAGTACTGAGAGGATACACAAGAAACCAGCAACATTAATACCTTTTATTACCTCTGCAGGTAAGGCAACCATATAATTTTTCATCTTACCCAAAATGATTTTTACCAATTTTGTGTTATGAAATAATTTTAAATTTACAGAAGAGCTGCAAAAACAGCACAGAGAGTTCCCGTATACCATTCGCCCAGCTTTCGCCAATGTTAACCTCTTACATAGTCATGCTACAATGATCAAATCAAAGAAATTAATACTGGTGTTAAACAATTAACTAAACGACAAACTTCATTTGAATTTCATCAGTTTGCCCACTAATGTCCTTTTTCTGTTCCAGGATACAATCCAGGATTTTACATTGCATTTACTTGTCCTGACTCCTTCCTCAGCTTTTGTCTTTCATGACCCTGGGATTTTTTGAAGACTGCTGGTCAGTTATTTTTTAAAATGCCCCTCATTTTGGGTTTGTCATGATTTCTCATGATTAGGTCAAGATTCTTCATTTTGAGACGAATACTATAGAAGTGACATTGTGTACTTCTTGAGTGTATCAGGTCTGGGGGTGCACACAATGTGTATGTCTTATAACTGTTAAAGTTAAGGTCCATCACCTGTTTAGGTGATGTCTACTAGATTTCTCCAGTAAAATATTTCTGTGTTCCTCTCTGTACTACTATTAAATATTGGGGGGGGGGGGGGAGATACTTTGAGGCTCTGCAAGTATCCTGTTTCTCCTTAAACTTTCACTCACTAATTTTAGCTAGTTTGTCTCACCAGAAGCAGTTATTATGCAGTGTGCTTAACAGTGACTTTCCATATTCCTCATTTATTAATTAGAATTCTTTGGTAGGGAGAAATTTATGTTTTTTCCCATTTATTTATTTGGATTTGTTCATTTGTGTATTTATATCAGTGTGGGCTTATGGATATTTGTTCTATCCTTTGTGTTATAATTCAATACTGTTGTCATTTTATGGCTCGAGCAATAAAATTGTTCTAGCTTTGGCCATTCAGAGATCATGAAGGAGCTGCTGTGTCCCTTCTTCCTTTTTTTTTTTTTTTTTTTAGCACTTCCTTACTTTTTGTCACTGCAAGATTTCCAAGTTCATCTTGTATTTTCCCTGCCTCACCACAGATTTAACCCCTTTTCCAAGCAGTCCTGTTCCTTTTTATGAAAGAATGGTATTTAAAATCAAATGCTAGGGTATCGCTGCTGATAGCTCCTCTCAAAAGGTAGAGCTAGAAAATACATGTTTATATACCAATCCATGCATATACATACATGTCTATATTTCTTTATCTATCTGTATATATATTTGCATATACATAAATAAACAAAACATGAGTTCCTACTGATACTGTCACTCAAATTAGCACCACAGCTTATTCCACCCTTTGTCCTTTCTTGACTTTTAACTTCTTTCTCTGACTGTTGGAGCCCTGACTTTCATTATCTACAATGTATCTATTTGTTTGTTCAACCCTAGTACACTGCATAAAGTCGTTTTAAAACTTGCTAACCCATGCCCAAAGAGAAACACAATTTAAAACTAGAGCATATTGCTTGAGTACTGTTCTTTATGCCTTAGCCTTACAGTACCCAGTCAAAACAGTTTTCCAAAGTTACTTAGATCAGCCCCTTTCTTCTCTACCTGCTTCCGTGTGGCTATTTGATTTATTTGTAATGCAGTTAGATTCATGAGTGCCAGTCTGCATTCTATCTTGTGTTCTGTGTGCATCCTGGTTGATTTTATTTAATTTACATACAGTAAAATTCACTTCTTGTGGTGTAGAGTTATATGGGGTTTGACAAGTTATTAGTCTTAGTCTCCCACCATGAGAACACTCTCCTCGCTTTCAAAACTCAAAACTCCATCATGCTTCCCCTTTCTAGTCAACCTCTCCCCCCACCTCCTAACCGCTAGCAACCACTGATATATTTTCCATACCTATAATTTTGCTGTTCCAAAATGTCACATTAATGGAGTCCCACCCTTTTGGGTTTAACCTCTCTCAGTTACCAGATGCATTTAAGATTGATCCATGTTGTTACATGAATCAATAATTCATTTGTAACTCAGAAAGTTCTTTTCAGTTCTGGGATGACAGACTTCCTAGAAAACGCTATAAAGATAAAGCATGGTCTTGAAGATTATCTAAAGTATCCTACTGTTTTAAATTAATAAGGTTACTGAAAGGTTGATAATGATGTCCTGAGAAGACCCCAAGGAAGAACAAATTGAATAAATAGTTATATGTGGAATTGCTCATTCTTTTTTAAAGTTTATTTATTTTTTGAGAGGTGGGAGAGGAGAGGGAGAGAGAGAGAATCCCAAGCAGGCTCTGTGCTGTCAGCACAGAACCCAACACAGGGCTTCACCTCACGAACCATGAGATCATGACCTGAGCCAAGATGAAGAGTCGGAGGCTTAACTAACTGAGCCACTCAGGCGCTTCTGGAATTGTTTATCCTTATACAGACACAGGCATGCTCTCATTCCCACTATCTCCCCAGGGAGCTTACTCCTTCACTTACGCACCTTCCTCCTCTACTTGGTTCCTTCTCAAAAGCCTAAAAATAGGGGCGCCTGGGTGGCTCATTCAGCTGAGCGTCCCGACCAGCTCAGGTCATGATCTCCCAATTCGTGAGTTCCGCCCTGCATGGGGCACTGTGCTGACAGCTCAGAGCCTGGAGCCTGCCTCAGATTCTGTGTCTCCCTCTCTCTCTACCCCCTTCCCCGTTTGTGCTCTCTCTTTCAAAAATAAACATTAGGGGCGCCTGGGTGGCGCAGTCGGTTAAGCGTCCGACTTCAGCCAGGTCACGATCTTGCGGTCCGTGAGTTCGAGCCCCGCGTCGGGCTCTGGGCTGATGGCTCAGAGCCTGGAGCCTGTTTCCGATTCTGTGTCTCCCTCTCTCTCTGCCCCTCCCCCGTTCATGCTCTGCCTCTCTCTGTCCCAAAAATAAATAAAAACGTTGAAAAAAAATTAAAAAAAAAACATTAAAAAAAGCCTAAAAAAACACATTTTCGTGACACTGCTTTGGTAGTAGGCTAGCAATACCTCCCTCAATCTTTCATTGACAAACTTTAGGAAAACATGATGTAGCAGAAATAATGCTCCATGTACTAAATGTCACCCTCACCCCTAGATTTCATATGTTGAACCCCTAATCCCCAACATGATGGTATTGGGAGGTAGAACTGTTGAAAGGCAGTTAGGGTTAGACTAAGTCCTGAGGGTGGGATTAATGCTCTTAGAAAAAGAGAAAGAGACACAAGATCTCTCTCTCTCATCCATGTGAGGATACAACAGGACAGCCATCAGCAAACTAGGCAGAGGGTCCTCACCAGACACTGAATCTTCCAGCATTTGATCTTGGACTTCCTAGCCTCTAGAACTGTGAGAAATAAGTGGGTTTTGTTGTTTAAAAAATAATAATTCATTTATGTAACCTACTAACATTCCACCAAACGGATACATCTGAGTTTGCTTATTCATTCACTGGTTGAAGGACATTTGGGTTGTTTCCAGTTTTTGGTGATTTTTTTTTTTTTAAATTTTTAAAGTTTTTTTTTATTTTTGAGAGAGAGAGCATGAGCAGAGGAGGGGCAGAGAGAGAGGGAGACACAGAATCTGAAGCAGGCTCCAGGTTCTGAGCTGTCAGCACAGAGCCTGACATGGGGCCTGAACTCACTAACTGTGAGATCATGACCTGAGCTGAAGTCAGATGCTCAACCAACTGAGCCACCCAGGTCCTCCTGGTTTTGGTGATTATTAATAAAACAGGTATAAACATTTGCATAGAGCTTTTTGTGTGAAAACAAAATTTTCATTTCTCTCAGATAAACCCTTATGAGTGTGATTGTGGCATTATTTATTAGGTAAATTAATAAGAAGCTGCCGAATTGCTTTCCAAAGTGGCTCTACCATTTTGCATGTCCATCTGTAAGATTGCATGACATTCTTAGTTGCTCCTCACCATTGTCCACACTTGATATTGTTAGCATTTTTAAGCCATTTTACTAAATGTGTAGTGGTATCTTGCTGTGGTTCAATTTCCATTTCCTCAATGACTAACGAAGTTGAACACATTTTCAACATGTATATATCTTTTGCCCATTTTTAAAATCGAGTGGTTTGTTTTCTTAATTAAATGGTGGTTTATTTCTCAAGTAAATTTTTTGAGATACAAACCCATTATCAAAATATTTTTTGACAACATTTTCTCCCCGTCTGTGGCTTGTCTTTTTATTCTCTGCACATTATCTTTTGCATGGCAGAAGTTTTTGATTTGTTTTTAACTTTAAGTAATCCTTATACCCAATGTGGGGCTTGAACCTACAACCCTAAAATCAAGAGTTGCTTGTTCTGCCGACTGAACCAACCAGGCACCCCCAGAAGTTTTTAATTTTGTTAGAGTCCTACTTACCAGTTTTTCTTTTATGATTAGTGCTTTTGATATCATACCTAAAAACTCCTACCCTAGTCCTAGGTCATGCAAATTGTTTTTCTTACATTTTCTTCTAGAAGTTGTATCATTTTATGTTTTACCTTTAGGTATATGAATAAAGTATGAGGTATATGTTGTCAGGGTTTTGTTTTTGTTTTTGCTTAGGGACATCCAATTATTCTAGCACCGTTGCTGGAAAAATTACCCATGATTTCTCCATTGAATTGCCTTGGCACCTTTGTCAAAAATCAATTAATCTACCTAAAAGTCATGAGCCTGTTTCTGGCCTCTCAATTCTGTTTCATTGATCTTTGTGTCTCTCTTTCCACCAGTGCTACCCTGTGTTCAGTTAGTGTAGTTTATAATAATTCTTGAAATCAGGAGGTGTAGTCCTCCAACTTTGTTCTTTTTCAAAATTTTTTGGCTACTCTAGTTCTTTTGCCTTTCCTTAGAAAATTTTAAATCAACCTGTTGATACCTACACAAAATTCTGCTCTCTTTTTAATTGGGAATATGCTGAATCTATATATCAAATTGGGGAGAACTTAATATATTATCGAGTCTATCAATCCATGAACATGATGCATCTCTACACTTTTTTAGGTCTTCTTTGACTTCTTTAATCAGTATTTTGACGTTTTCAGCGTACAGGTCCTATACATAGTTTCATAGATTTATATCTACGTTTTCATTTTGGGGGTGTTATTTTAAATAGCAGTTTTTTAAGTTTCAAATCTGAGTGCTCATTGTTACAACATAGAAATATATAGAATATAGAAATAGTGTATAGAAGCATACTTGACTTTTGTACTTTGATCCTTTATCCTGTGACCTTGCTAAACTCACTTATTAGTTTTAGGAACTTTTAAAAAATGTATTCTTTGGGATTTTCTACATAAAAAATCCTGTCATCTGCAAATAGAGTATTTTTCCCCTCATAATCTGAATAACTTTCTTTTTCTCATTTGTTACATTGACTAGGATTTTTACTCTGATGTTGAATAGGAGTAGTGAAAGAAAGATATCCTTGCCTTGTTCGCACTAAATTTGATATTAGTTGTAGGGTTATTATGGTTGTCCTTTATCAGGATATGTAAGTTTCTGGCCATTCCTAGTTTCCTGAGAGTTTTTATTGTGAAAAGGTATTCATTTTTGTCAAGTACTATTGAGATAATTATATATTTTTTTCTTCTTTAATCTAGTAATCTGATTAATTACATTGATTTTTCAAAAGTTTACCCACCTTGCATTCTTAGGATAATACACACTTGGTTGATCTGTATTATCCTTTTTATGTATTCCTAGACTTGATTTGCTAATAGTTTGTCAAGGAGGTTTATGTCTGTATTTGAGGAGGGATATTGGGTTTTATTTTTCTTTCATTATAATGTGTTTGGTTGTGATATTAGGATAATTCTACCCTCATAAAATGTATGGGTATTTCCTTTTCTTGTATTTTCTGAAATACATTGTATAGAATTGGCATTATTTTTTTCTTACTTATTTTTTAGAATTTTCCAGTGAAGCATCTGGACCTGAAATTGTCTTTGTCGGAAGGTCTTTTAACTACAAATTCAATATCTTTTATAGTTATCAGACTATTGGATTTTTGTTTGTTTTTTTGTTTGTTTGTTTGTTTTTTGTTGTTGTTTTGTTTGAGTAGGTTTAGGTAGTTTGTATCTTTTTAATTTGTCCATTTTTTCCAAGTTGTTGATTTATGGGTTTAGAGTTATTGGTAGTCTTACCTTATTATCTTTCTACTCTCTGCGTGGATCTGTCATGACAGTTTCTCTTTCATTTCTAGTACTAGTAGTTTTTGTCTTCTCTCTCTCTCTCTTTTTTTTTTCTGGTTAATCTGGCTAAAATTTTATCAATTTTATTGATTTTTTTTCAGAGGAGTAGCTTTTGGGTTCATTGATTTTCTTGATTGTGTTCAAGTTTATTGAATTTTTCCTCTCATGTTTATTATTTAAACTAGAACGCTTTTGAAAATAAAAGGTGACATTATTAATAATTAAAACAAGACAAAAGGCACAAACTGGAAATGTGCTAGGAAAACCAGGATATATGGCCACGCTACCTGTAGGATACATAGGATGAGGAAAAAGGTAGATGGGAACTTCTATGCAAATAAAACTTTACAGTATATACCTTTTAGTATTATTTTATTTAATTTTATTTATTTAAAAAAAATTTTTTAACGTTTATTTATTTTTGAGACAGAGGGAAACAGAGCACGAATGGGGGAGGGTCAGAGAGAGGGAGACACAGAATCTGAAACAGGCTCCAGGCTCTGAGCTGTCAGCACAGAGCCCGACGCGGGCCTCCAACTCACAGACCGCAAGATCATGACCTGAGCCGAAGTTGGCCACTTAACCGTCTGAGCCACCCAGGCGCCCCTAATTTTATTTTTTTAAGTAAACTTCATGCCGAGTGTGGAACCCAGTGTGGGGCTTGAACTCATGACCCCGAGATCAAGACCTGAGCTGAGAACAAAAATCAGCTACTTAGGGGCGCCTGCGTGGCTCAGTTGGTTAAGCATCTGACTTTGGCTCTGGTCATGATCTCATAGTTCATGGGTTCAAGCCTTGCATTGGGCTCTATGCTGACAGCTCAGAACCTGGAGCCTGTTTCAGATACTGTGTCCCCCTCTGTCTGCCCCTCCCTTGCTCATGCTCTGTCTCAAAAATAAACATTACAAAAAAAAAAAAAAAAAAAGTCGGTCACTTAACCGACTGAGACATCCAGATGCCCCAGGATTATTTTGATTTTTAAATCGTTTGAATGTATGACCTATTCAAAAAATAAAATAAATGTACTTCTTCAATGTACTTCAATTGTACTTCAGAACTGGTAAAATTCCCAGCATATAGAAAATCTCAATGTATAAAGTTGAATAAATGAATGAATCAGTCAATAAGCATTGAGGACTACCTGAGTTTTATTGGAGAGAATGGGGTAATATTATATACCTAATTCTAAATGTCTACATATGTATCAGAATTGAGTGATTGAACCAATCGTTAAGACCTGTAGTCTTAACCTGCAGGTTTGGTAGCAAAAGTATTATCATCACAGACTTAGTTATTTTGTTTTTATTATTTATATCTCCTTTTCTTGCCTACTTTCATTTGTGGCATCTTACGTACAAAGAGTAAACTGCAACTTGCTTTAGAATATCAGGGGGAAGGTACAGGATATCATTGAGGGATCCGTTGAGGGTCTCTCCAGCTCTGCTCCTTTTCTTTACAACCTACGCCCTAGTTCCATAGTGACTGTGGGGATTTCCATTTTCCTACATGGTACTATATGTATGTCCTCAGCATAAAATTCTCTTCTACATGATTTTTGGTCAAGAGAATCATTGCAAAAATGGGAAAACCGTTGCAAAATAAGATCTATAAGTGGTTATTTAGAATTCAACATCTGAGTGAAATGTTGTAACTGTAGTCAGGACCTTGGTTCAATTGTTTCTGAGATGTATTACATTCTTAGATATTGAGTGTGTCCTTGAATTCCACGAGCCAATAAATCAGATAAATAGCATAAAATTGTTTTATTTATGGAATGAAAAGAGTCAAAACATTATTCATTTTTCTATGACTTGGGGGAAAATCGCATCTCTCTCTTAAAAACACATTGAAAATATGCACATACACACATATCTTAAAGAACTGATATGATGAGTTAAACACAAGTAATGCATTCCAACAAGTATTCCTTAAAACAATAAGAATGCTCTTGGTTATAGTCAACAAAGATTAGTCCAGCCCTTCAAAATACAAGGCTCTGAGGTAAGCTATGTATCAGTGTCACAGCAGAAATATGTTGTATCCAAAGTGTAATAGAATTGTTTCTCTTCTGGCTCTCAACAAATAGAAAATCCATATTTACATTTCTTTCTTCATTGTTTCTCCATAACAATCAATACAGAGGGCCCGCCAAGGTAGTAAATTTAATCAAACTTATTGATGATAAAATCAAGCTTCTACATTAGGTCTAAAGTGCATATTGTCTCTTGAAGTCCTTGACAGCTTGACTGGTTTCATTTTCTACCCCTATATACTGCCTTCCTGGAAAGCATCCTGGCTTCTTAAAATAATTATTTATGAAAAAAGTCTTCTCTAGCTATAGTGCTATCAAGATACAATTTCTTTTCTTATATAAACTGAACAGCTTAATAAAATCAAAAGGACTACTTCTTATATGATAATGAAAGAATTGGGTTCCTCAGATTTTTCTTAAACAAAAATCTTTGTCCTAGAAATATTGACCACTATGCCTGACTCTCCTATTCTTTAGCTGTATGACCTTGGGAAAGTTACTAAATTCTCTGTGCTTTAGTCTACATATTTGTAAAGTAGAGAGAATTAAGTTAATAATACCATTAGGAGACAATTGTCCATAGATCTCTCCTATTTCTCTATGACTTGTAAGGAGAGGCATTGACCTCCCTTTGTTCTGGTCTATCTTTTCAAGAAGATTTGTATAGGGAACAGTCTTAAAACATAGAATGTCTGCCACTGGAACAAAGGCAGGTTTGCTTACTAACTTTTATAAAAGATTTGGATTCCCTAAACTCAAGGATCCCTTGCTGTAACATAATCCATGTGCAATTATCCACCTGGGCCAATCTGTGATGCCTCTCTGGTGCTTAGGAGAAAGGGGAACTAATACAAACCTGCTGCTACATATGCTGCTTGTCCTAAGTAACAACGTCCTTTGTCTCTGATTCAGGAGTTTCATGTCTTTGTCAGCATCTACGAAACTGTGGCAAGATAACTTGTTAGCTTGCAAGTAGGATAAAAGCTCATACCCTTTACAGTTCTTGACGCATGTGAAAAATTTAGAGTCTGGAATGTAGAAAATGCTTAACAAATGTTAATATTTACCATCGCCCACATTAGCTAGCTAGCTTAAAAAATATTAAGATTTGACTTAACTATTATGCTTCTAGGAATTTATCTGGCTGAAAGTTGCATAAACGGATGGATACTTATTATAAATTTTTTATAATAAAATGTGATACCACATAACAGAAAACACTCTAAAACTCAGTGTCATACAAAAGAAAGCATTTATTCTCAGAATCACAATGTCTACAAGCTGGCTGGGAAAGCTCTATGTGGTCTCATTCCAAGAGAGGAAGGCAAAAGGGGTCAGTGACTACCTGGAGCATGCTCTTCCTGAGAATGATAGAAGAACCAGAGGGCAGCCCAAGTGCACAAGCACATTTCAAGCCTCTGCCTGTGTCACATCTAGTAACATCCCAATGGCCAAAGTATGTAATGTGGCCAAGCTGAAGTCAAGACATAGGAAATTATACCAAGATCACTAGGAAGCCACAGCAAGGGTGTTAGATGGACTATAGGAGAGTGGAAAATTGGAATCTGTAATTTAATCTACCACAATCTTCAACAGGAAGTGGTTAGGTAATAATAGTACAGTAACACTAAGCAGCCATCAAAGAGAATGAGTATATCTGAATATACTAATTGGAAAATATACACCTCACATTGCTGGATGAAAAGAACAATTGTAAGATATGTATGTCATCCTATTTTTATTTAAAAGAAAAACTTTTGAATATATTTATTTTATGTGCCTAGTAAAGAGTTTGAGAAGATACATAAACTGTTAGTATTTATCTCTCAGGATTGGAGTTGGGAGATGAGAACTAACTTCCTTCCACTTTATATTTTATGTATTAACATAAATACTTGTGTATCATTGGGAAATTTTTTATAGATATGCATTACTTTTATAATAAAAACTTAAAAAGATATAATAATAAAGCAAAAACAAATACTAAAAATGACAAAAATGTTTTTATCTCCCAGGTACTCTCTAGTTGATAACACATTTCCCATTCCCTTTCCCCAGTCCCCATAAGAATAAAATAACATCCAGTATCTAGAGGTTTTAGGTCTGAGGTCCTGTGCTATAAAACTTCATTCTGCTTCAGAAATTATCTGTTTTATTCCTCATAGAGCTCATTTTAATCCTATTGGGTATCTTGGTGGAGCAGAGCATTACAAAGAGTATTTGAAGATTTCCTGAGTTTCTTGACATTTATTTTAGATATAGTATTTTTCTGTTTCAAAATTCCAATTTGTTATAGTAGATAGAGATAATTTCCATTTCTCAGTTGAGAACTTTGAGTATCTTTCCATTCATTTCAAGAATGTTTACCTTCACTTCATGGAGTATTGTTACAATAGCTACTTAAAATTTTTTTTAATGTTTATTTATTTTTTGACAGACAGAGCATGAACAGGGGAGAAGCAGACAGAGAGGGAGACACAGAATCCGAAGCAGGGTCCAGGCTCTGAGCTGTCAGCACAGAGCCCAATGCGAGGCTTGAACCCATGAACTGTGAGATCATGACCTGAGCCAAAGTTGAACACTTAACTTATTGAGCTATGCAAGTGCTCCTATATACTTTAGAGTGTTACTTCCAACAGCTAGACCAAGAGTCAGCAAGTGAAGGCCTGTGAACCAAATCTAACCTGCTGCCTGTTTTTGTATGGCCCATGAGCAAAGAATTGTTTCCACACTAAACTAAAGCTTTAACTAAGATTAAAGTTTTAAATGATTGGGAGAAAAATCAAAAGAAAGCTATATTTTTTGACATGTCAAAATTATATGAAATTCAAATTTGTTTCCATAAACACAATTTTATTAGAACATAGTTATATTCATTCATTGAAATATTATCTATAACTGCTTTTGTACCACAATGACAGAGTTGAGTTGTGACAGAGACAATATGGCCCACATAACCTAAAATATTCCTTCTATCTGTCTGTTTACAGAAAAAGTTTGCCCCGATCTGGGTTATCTCAGACTTTACATCTGTTGATTGTCTTTTCTCTTAAAAATTGGTTATATTTTCCTGGTTCTTTGTATGTTGAGTAATTCCAGATTGTGTCCTGGACAGTTAAAATATTATATGGTGAGGCTCTGACATCTATTCCGTGCATGCATAGCTTGGGAGTGAGCCTGGGGCTTATGTTGGTTCATACACAGAATTAGAAGATATTCTCCAGCTCTCTGCTCTCTGATATTTCCATTATTCTCTACAATTTCTGAGGGCCCCTTTTCCAGTACTCTGGTTAGAAAGATGGAATTTCTCTCAGAGTTATAGTTGTCCATGTTGATACATAGTTACATACAACTGAAGTTTTCTTTAGGTCAACACTAAAACAATAGATAACAGAGAGAGGAAAAAAAAAAAAGCAAAGCAAAGCAAAGAAACTCACCCCCATAGAGGTCTTTCAAGTGTTCAGTCTTCTCCATGAGAGAAGTCTTCATGACTTGCTGTTTTTTACTCAGAGTGCTCAAGTAGTTGCTTTCATATATTGTCTAGAGTTTTTCTTTGTATAAGGTTTTAACTCCTGTAAAGAATTAAGGAGTTGAGATTTCCAGGGCATAAGCCCATTCCAAATAATATCTTAATAATTCATATGCTACTATTTGGTGGTGATTTTGCTGTAACATCTTAAACTTCTTGGGGCTGGGAATATGGAAAAGACAAGATCATTGTTTTATTTACCCAGGACATCAATACCCATGAATCCTGAGAATCTTTACTAGAGTACACTGGGTGGATGAATTCCTATGATGAAGCCATGTTGACCTGCGTGAAGAGGCTTATAGGCAATGATAAATCAAAGTGGACTCAAAATACTTATTCTGTTAGATTTTGTACAAGAAGTTGTATGGTCAGTTAGGACTCCTGTTTGCAAGTGACAAGAGGAAGAGAAGAAGAAAATAATTTTTTTTTTCTTTTTTTTTTTTAAATTTTTTTTTTTCAACGTTTATTTATTTTTGGGACAGAGAGAGACAGAGCATGAACGGGGGAGGGGCAGAGAGAGAGGGAGACACAGAATCGGAAACAGGCTCCAGGCTCTGAGCCATCAGCCCAGAGCCTGACGCGGGGCTCGAACTCACGGACCGCGAGATCGTGACCTGGCTGAAGTCGGACGCTTAACCGACTGCGCCACCCAGGCGCCCCAATTTTTTTTTTTTTTGGGAGCCTAGGGATGGGGTTAGTGTGATTAAAAGGCTAATGTAGAGGATCCTAAAGGTTTTTGTGGTAGAAAGCTCCCAAGGAAGCAGAGGTCAGAAAGAAAAAAAGAGACATAGAGACAAAGAGATTTGAAAATTCTATGCTGCTGGTTTTGAAGATGGAGAAAAGGGCCATGAGCCAAAGAATGCAAGCAGGCCCTAGCATCTAGTAAAAGCAAGGAACCAGATTCTCCTCTAGAATCTCTAGAAGGAACAAGTCCTGCCAATACTTTGACTTTAGCTCATTAAGATTGATTTTGGATTTCTGACCTCCAGAACTGTAAGGTAATAAATTATAATGTTTTAGGCCACTACATTTTTGGCCATTTGTTACAACAGCAATATGAAACTACTGTAGTTAGCCAAGGCACAAATAGATCCAAGGAGTCAAATTATGTCATGAAATCTGAGGCCCAATCTCTCTTTCTCTCAACCACTTCCATCCACCCACTCTCACTTCTTCTTATCTTTTCTTTTTTCTTTAATGTTTATTTATTTATTTTGAGAGAGAGAGCAAGTGATAATGTAAGCAGGGGAGGGGCAGAAAGATAGGGAGAGAGAATCCCAAGAAGGCTCTACACTGTCAGCACAGAGCCCGAAGCAGGGCTCAAATTCACAAACTGTGAGATAATGACCTCAGCCAAAATCAAGAGTCAGACACTTAACCAACTGAGCCACCCATGTGCCCTCGTTTATCTCTTCTTGACCTCATTTCTGTTGCGGACTCAGGAAACATGGCTTCAACCAGCACCAGTTTTACCTCTTTCCTATTGTGTACATTCAGAGTCAAATGATGCTTTGTCCTCTAGAGCCATTTAAGGCAATCTCAGAGGACTTTGATTGGCTTGGCTTGGGTCAAGTGTCTGCCATTGAACCAATCATCCCAATACATGGAAGAGGGCACAGTTATAAGGCAGAATTGCCTGAGTCACTTGCAGACCCCCTTAAACTGAGGGGTAGTAATGTAATGGCAATCTCACTAGAAACACATGGAAAAAAATAACAAATTCTCCAAAGGATTAAGGGGTGCTGATGAGACAAAGAGAACAAATGTCCACCATAGTTCGTCATTTTACTAGCCAAACCCAGCAAGACCACAATAAGGATAATGTCACACATAACCCCTAATTCCTGTTGAGATTACCAAGATCACAAACCATTTCCTTCCTATCAGCATGTCTACACTCCCTTGTCCACTTTACCAGTTGTGTCAGTTAATGTTATTAGATCTTTCCTTTAGTGACAGTAAGCTCAAAATAGTAATGGCTTAAATAAGATAGCTATATGGGGGTGTTGTTTCACTCTCATGAAAACGCTGGAGATAGATAGTTCAGGCTGGCAGATCCGGGCTAGATGATTTCTCTCTTGTTGTCTACCATTCTTAGCAAGTAAATGCCCCCCTAATGGTCCAAGATGGTGCCTCAGGCTCTACCCATCATGTCTGTGTTCCAGAAATCAGGAAACAACTAATAAAGAACACACCTCCTTCCTAAAGATATTTTCTGGAAATTGAACACATCTATTGATCTAAATATAGCTATTTAGTTTGGTTCTCAAGCCACTAGCTCATTTCATAAAGCTGGTGGGGAAAATAATTGAACTTGAGGGAAGAAAAGTATGACTTTACCACTTTCTAGTTTGGTGACTTTGGGAATTCATAATCTGAAACTCAGTTTATCTGCAATTTGACAGTATGAAAGTCAAAATAATTTTTAACTAAAAAAGGCTATTCATTCTTTTAGTTTGTAACAGAAAGAATGTTCTAAACGGATTGTATCCATTTCTTTTATCTGTCCATCTTTAGGCACTGTAATTGGGTGATTAATTTCATTACTTTCTTGTAACGGCCATCTAGAATGGCCCTGTTGACCTCCATTCTGCAGAGTCCCAGTAGCCTTTTTTTTTTTTTTTGCCTTCATTCTTCTTGACCTCTTTGTAGCACATGAAACCATTGATTACCTTCCTTTTTATTAGCACACTCTCTTCACTTGGGTTTCGGAATAAATCACTCCAAATCAAGCACAGACAGACTTAAATCCTCAAGCTGAGCTGAAACTAGGCTCTGCATCATAACAAAACTTGACTGTAGTCTTAGGGGAAATGGAAGGGAAGCATAATACAGACTACTGGCTACAAGATACGACTGTTTTTGTAATTCTGGTTCATCCGTACAGCATCACTTCTGCCTAGTTAACACATGAACTCATGGTAGAAGCCAGTTTCCTTCCTCTTATAAGGGGCTTCAGGTACATTCTTGCAACCCAGGCTGAGAGAGATTGAGAGAGAGAGAGAGAGAGAGAGAGAGAGAGAGATGCCTTCTTACCCTATTTAGGGTTTTTCTCTTCCCAAGATGTTTGGCTGTGAAAATAACCATGTCTTTCAGAATAGCTTGTATATCCTTCCCCAGGATGAACCTTGATGTACAGTATCCAGTTTCAATACAGGAGATGCACTCCCAACAGTAGCAGGATAGCAACCCTAAATGCCTCACTTTCAAGTAGTAAACAAAAAAAATTTTTTTTAACTTTTCTCAAACCTGTGTTGTTACCTATTAAATAACACCAGATGTTGGACAGCCGTAATTCAGTTCAAGATGAACTTTGTCAAACCCAGTCTGGTGCCTTTTGTGACGCCTTCTTCCGTGTGAGATAAAAACATCTGCACATGCTTCCTGCAGTTCTCAGGATTACAGGATATGATCTGTGATAACTTCCCAGACGAGAACAGAAGCATCTCAACAAACGTAGCAACATTTTACAGGCACAGGGCGGTTTAAATCTACTCACAGTAAGCGTGTCTCTAAAGAGGATATAAACTGCAGAGATTCAGCTCTGGCTAGGGCGAAGAGACAAATTCATGAGCAGAAATGCAGTTTAACTTCTTAAAACCCAAAGCAGACCCTTGGGTGCCCCGGGCCCGTGTAATTCTAGCAGAGCTGTGGGGGAAAATTCCAAGAACAGGGCCAGTGTTAACTGTATTCTCTGTCAACTTCCATATATCTTAGAAGTGTGAACTTACTTAACTCATTAACCAAATAAATGACCATTTCTTGCTTGGGTCAGAAACTATGGAAACTTTAGGGCAAACAGAAATTAATAAGATAAGATTCCAGAAGATAAGGAGGTCACTATCATATGAGAGACTGAAACAAAAAGAAATACCCAACTTTCTGTGATCAAGAAAAGCCCAGGTGGCTCAGACTGCACATAGGAAGGGCATCTAACTTAGACAGGGTCCAGGTAGTGAGGTCTAAGAAAGTGTTCTGGAGGAAATGATGCAAGAATTAAGTAAAAAGTGATGAATAGGAAGTTTCCAGTTAACTAAGGACAGAAAGGGAGCACCAGGTAGGAGGAACAGTCTATACCAGTATATTTGCAGTGAGAAAACAAGATGCATGTGGGGAGCTGGATGTGTGGTGTGAGGAGAGCAGAAATGGTGAGAAAGGAAACTAAGCAAGTAGGAGTAGTTGGATCAAAATTATGCTAAGGACTCTGAATTTTTTGTTTTAATTTTTTTTTCAACGTTTATTTATTTTTGGGACAGAGAGAGACAGAGCATGAACAGGGGAGGGGCAGAGAGACAGGGAGACACAGAATCGGAAACAGGCTCCAGGCTCTGAGCCATCAGCCCAGAGCCTGACGCGGGGCTCGAACTCACGGACTGCGAGATCGTGACCTGGCTGAAGTCGGACGCTTAACCGACTGTGCCACCCAGGTGCCCCTGAATTTGTTTTTTAAGTTTGTTTATTTTTAAGGGAGCGAGTGAGTGGGGGAGGAGCAGAGAGAAAGAGAATTCCAAGCAGGCTCTGCACTGACAGTGCAGAACCTGATGTGGTACTTGATCTCACAAACCCTGAGATCATGACCTGAGTAGAAATCAAGAGTTGAATGCTTAACCAACTGAGCCAACCAGGTGCCTCAAGGACTCTGAATTTTGTCTTGAACCTGTCTGATTTTTCCAAGTCCCCAAAGTCATTTAGTTATGGAGTGAATTCATTAGATTTATGCTTTTAGAAAGATACATTTGGTAGTCCTATGGGAGTGGATTGGAAACAGTAAAGGTTAGAGGCAGAGAGACTGACTAAAAAGGCCGCAGTGATATCTGGGCAAATGATTCTAAAGATCTGAATTTATATATGGCATCCTTAAAGAATTAGGAAGCTATTCAGGAGGCAGAAGTGGTAGCCCAAAGGGATTGGTTGAATGTGGGGTGAAGAAGAGGGAAGAATTCAAGATAGCTTGATAAGTAGAGTAGAATATACAGTCCTTTAAAAAGACAGAGAAAAGGGGTGCCTGGATGGCTCAGTCAGTGGAGCATGCAACTCTTTGTCTCAGGATTGTGAGTTCTAGCCCATGCTGGGTGTGGAGATTACTTAAAAAATAGAGTCTTTAAAAAAGAGAGAAACAGAAGAGAAAAGAAGTAGAAGATGAAGTTTGGGGTGTATTAGTTCTGTCTTGCTATGTAACAAATTTCCACAAACTTAGCAACTTTAAATAACATATTTATTATGTCACAGTTTCAGTGGGTCAGGAAGTTGGACATGACTTATTGGATCCTCTGCTTAAGGTCACACAGGCGACAGTCAAGGTGCTCGCCAAGTTGCATTCTCGCCTGGAAGTTCATCTGTGGGCAGGGAATCTGCTTGTAAGCCCACTCAAGTTGTTGGCAAAATTCATGCCGTATGGTTGTAGGACTGAGGACCCCACTTCATTGGTAATGATCGGCTGGAGGCTGCCCCCAGCTCCTTGAGAACCAGTTGCAGTTTCTAGAGGTTGGCCATAGATTCTTGCCACATGGAATCTGCCAACATGACTACCAACTTTGTTAAGCCAGCAAAGAGAGTCTCTAGTGTGAGTCAGCTGGCAAGAGGGAATCTTAGAGAACATCATGTCCCAGAAGTGCCATCTCCTCAATTTTGCCACCTTCTACTGGTTAGAAGCAAGTCACAGGTCCCATCCACTCTCAAGGGGAAGAGCTCACGCAAAGGTGTGAACACTGTGTGGCAGGAATCAAGGGTCACCTTAGAGTCTGTCTGCTGCTATGGGGAAAGATGAGTTCAGTTTTGGCATGTTGAGTTTCATGAAACCTCCAAGTAAAGATGTTCAGTGGGATATGTTAGTCTAGAACCAAAAGACAGGTTTGGTGCTGGAGCCATAAATCCACAATCTGCATGTGGAATATAAATGGTAACAGAAATGGTGAAAGTAGAGGGTATTGTCCAGGAAGAGTATATACGTAGGCATCTGAGGAGATGGAAATGAACTAACATACTCTCCTTAAACTTAAGGACCGCCAAGTTGTTCCTTAGCCTTCTTCTTTGCGCAGTGAGACAATGCAAAGAGCCGCTTCTATTTTCTCCATACTCACTCCTGTTTATATTTTTTGTTTGTTCTCCTTCAGATGTTCATTTGTTTCTGTACATTACACTCAAATTAAGGAATTCAAATTAGAGGCAGTACATCAATAAAGGTTCTGATAAATCCTTAGTAAAGCAGAACTACCTTCAGAGTATCTCATCGTCTCTTTTGTTTGCCCCCATTAATATAATTTTAAACTTTTAAATAATATATTGTATCCTAAAGGTTATTTTACATACCTAAGACAATATTGTAAGAAGCCAAAAATAATTGAAATCTCCCCAACATAATTAAAAGCCTCAGAGCATATCTAATAGTAACTTAAAAGAATAAGAAGGGAGCATGTAGTTATTGATTCGTTTGACACATTAATGTGGGCATCTGTATTGAAGGGTAATACATAAATAAGGGAAGAATGTCAACCATGTTACCATAAATATATCTGGTTTAGTTCATGAGATTTTGGAGTCAGAATTTACAGGAAAATTATAAATTGTGTAAATTAGGAAATTGCATACCTTACTTCTTGTAGTGTGTGTGATAGCAAGTGACCAAGGGACTTGAAAATGAAAGGGTAGTGGAGTAACAGCTAAGAGGTGTGGAATTTCTTACTGAGAAAATAAGGATGTTGTAAAATTGGTTGTGGGGATGGATGCAAAACTCTGAAAACAGCTGTAGTGTTCAGAGATAAAAGTTCTAGTTTAGTAACTTGAGTTTTTAATTTATGGTTTTATGGAAGGAAGCAGTTCACACATCAATTAAAAATTAAATTCATGTACCTTTTGATAATAAATTTGTTAATTTTAAAAAATATTTATTTTATTTTTGAGAGAGAGAGAGAGAGAGACAGAGAGAGAGAGAGAGAGCGCATACAAGCAGGGGCAGAGAGCTCCAACTCACAAACCGTGAGATCATGACCTGAGCCAAAGTTGGATGCTTAACCAACTGAGCCACCCAGACGCCCCTATATGTTAGTTTTTAAAATACAGAGAAATTGTGTTATTATCCATTTGCCTTTCCAGATCCATTTGCTACCCTTCTCTTTCCTGTTTTCTGCCATAAGAAACTGGCCTCTACAAATAGATCACATAGCCTCTCCTGCCTTCCAGTTGGTTTGTGGCCAATGGGAGGCACAGGCAGGTGATCAGAAGAGGGAGGAAAGAGAGCCTGATATTGATTTTTCCTGGTAGACCTTGGTTTGAACAACAATTGAGATCTTCTAATTCCTCTACTGAAAGTCAAAGCTGCTGTCAAACCCCTATCCCATGCTGTAACTCACAGCAGATTCTGGAAACATTAGTCCCTCTCTCTGCCCTTTCATGTTCAGAGGTGATAAGGACTTCCCACTGTTGCTACTCCCTGGATGTTTTACCATGTCTTGTTCTTTAAAACTGCCCATACTTCTATAAACAGTCTCTGCATTACCCTCTTTATCACTCTCTTTCTAATTGACCTTTGTGCCATCATCAGCTTTTTGCTGGGATCCTAGCCATATTAGGATTGAACCAGAGTATATCTTGTGTCTGGATGTACACATATGGAGAAAAATGTTAGCAAACACCAAAAAAAAAAAAAAAAAAAGGGATGCGAATGATATATTCTATCTTCAAGGTGGTGGTTATTTCTGAGGAAGAAAAGGAAAAAGAAAAGTGGGAAGTAGGGGGTTTTAGCCATATCTAAACTATCTTGGTTCTGAAAATAATATTTAATACACAAAAACTAAAATAAATAAGGCAAAGAGTTCATGCTTGTTTAATCTCAGTCATGGATACCTGGATGTCTATTTTCTGTATTTTGGAAAACTTAAGAAAGGAAATAAAATCTACCTTATTATATTATTTAAAAAATTGTCTTAATGTTTATTTTTGAGAGAGAAAGACAGAGAGTGATAAGGGAAGGGGCAGAGAGAGAGAGAGTGAGACACAGAATCTAAAGCAGGCTCCAGGCTCTGAGCTGTCAGCACAGAGCCCAATGCAGGGCTCAAATTCACAGACCCTGAGATCGTGACCTGAGCTGAAGTCGGCTACCCAACCGAATGAGCCATCCAGGTGTCCAGTTTTTTTTTTAATGTTTATTTATTTTTGAGATAGAGAGAAAGAGAGAGAGAGTGAGTGGGGGAGGAGCAGAGAGAGAAGGAGACACACAATCTGAAGCAGGCTTCAGACTCTGAGCTGTCAGCACAGAGCCCAACACAGGGCTCAAACTCACAGACCACGAGATCATGACCTGAGCCAAGGTCGGATGCTTAACGGACTGAGCCTCCCAGGCACCCCGTAAATTTACCGTACTTTAGATTAAACCTATTTGTAAAAGAACCTACTGTGTGACAGGTTGAGTGTGCATATGCATATGGATTTGGTGTACATTCACTAAGGAAAGGGAAAACAAAGCCTGAACATTGAAGGTACTAGACTGGTTGAATTGCACCCAAGAAATGAGCTGAGTCTATGTGCATAAAAACAGGGAGAAGCAAGCTTCTATTGTTCCTAGGAGGTGATGTGCTGACATTACCCATTTTAGAGTTTGCATGGAAATAGTGTCTCAGGGCCATGTAATTTCTTGCAAAATGTATATGCCAATAAACTTGGAGTAGATTTAACCTTGGGGCTACCACCAAGAGAACTCTCTTCTGTTCTGGGGAAGACAAGAGTTCAGGAATGATGGTGTAAACAGAATGGAAGACTGAGGCCAGCTGTGGGCTAGGAATTAGACATGTTTGCATTAAATCCTCACTTCTTGAGGTAGCAACACTTTTGCTAATTATTGTATGGCTCAACTTCTCAAAGTTCCTAGAGAAGTCTGTTACGAAACTGGTAGGCTGACCCAGTAAACCTCCTAGGAATTCTCAATGTCTCTGTAACATACTTGGCACTTTACTACCCTCCCCTGGTTCTTAGCCATGTTGTTTGTGTGGGATGGATCCCACTCACATCTGTAGGGGTAGGCCCTGATTGGTGTGGGTGTAAAACAAAGGAAACAATATATCCCAACTCCCATCCCCCTAGTGACTGCCTCAGAAATATGCACATAATCTAATCATAATCAGTTAGACCTAAGGAGACCTTACAGGGCTTCAGGAGGAGAGGCTTTTAGTCTTCCTCTAGGCTTAGAGAAATAAAGATATGAGAAGGATGGGTTACTGCAGCCATTTTGCTACCATGAGAGGAACCAGCCAGATGATGATGTCCTAAGAAGGCAAAGTCAGCCTGGGTCTTCATGTTCTAGTTTGGCTTAAAGTCAGGCTGTGCCTGGTGCCAACCCTAACTGAAGGTTTCAGTTATGGGAGTCGACACATTTTTTTTCCTTCCTTTTTCTTTTCTTTCTTTCTCCTTCCTCCCTCTAATCTTCCCTTCCTGCCTCCCTGCCTCCCTTCCTTCCTTCTGTCCTTCTGTCCTTCCTTCCTTCCTTTTCCTAAATTTAGTTTGAAAGCCCAACTAATTATAGAGGCACATAGTGCAGTGTGACTCTCAAAAAATACCCTCTGGTCAACTGACAAGGTAGATCTTCTGAATTAGACAATATCAGACAAGAACTGTGTTTGGCTGATAGTAATATAAACACAAGGAGTGACTTATGTACCCAAGAGTTTATTCTCTCATGTAAAATAAGTCCAGAGTTTGGCATTTCAGTCTGGTACAGTGACCCTGAAAGTCCCAGGCTTATTCTGTCTTTTTTGCTTCATTATCCTAGTCATGAGTTCTATTTCCAGTGTTAACCTCAAGGTCCAATGTAGCTGCTAACATCCAGCCATCATGTCTATGTTTTGGGCAGAAGGGAGGAAGAAAAGAGGAAGAACAAAAGAGTGCATTTTGCAGTTAAATCAACTTCCTTTAACTGTTCTTCCTAGAAGTTCTTCCTATTACGTCTCTTTGGCCAAAATTTAATCTTATAATTGCATCTGGGAGAGAAGTTTGTAAATTTAATGTTTCAGCTGGAAATACAGCTACTTATGATAGACTGATTAATGGCCAGCTTCCTCCTCCAAATCTATGAATGTGTTACCTTACATGGCAAAAGGAACTTTGCTGATGTTATCACATTAAGAATCTTGAGGTAGAGATATTATCCTGAATTATCTAGGTGGGTCCAATGTATTAACAAGGGTCCTTAGGGAGGCAAAAGGGTTAAAGGTAGAGTAGAAGAAGGGGATGGTACAATGGAAGGGGAGGTTGCAGTGATGAGCTTTGAAGATAGAAGAAGGCGTCACAAGGCAGGGAATATAGGTGACATCTAGAAGCTGGAAAAGGCAGGGAAGTAGACTCCCGGAGAGTCTCCCCATGGCAGGCCTGATGACACTTGGACTTTTTAGTTCAGTGAAACTGATACCAGGCTTCTGAACTCTAGGACTGCAAGGTAATACATTTGTGATTTACAAGCTGTTAAAATTGTGGTAATTTGTTACAACAGCAGTAGAAAACTAATACAGTGTTCTGTTACCAAGGAAACAGGTTCTAAACGTTTCTTCTGGAGCAGGAGGTAATAAATATGTGAAGTGTTGTGCAACCCCCAAAACCCATTGCTGCTTTGGTACAGCTCATTAATCAGTCCTGATAAACCCCTTGTAAGTTGAAAATCACGTTAGGTTGAACATGTGTTTAATAAACCTGACTTACTGAACACCATAGCAACTAGTCTACCTTAAACATGCTCAGAGCACTTGCATTAACCGACAGTTGGGAAAATCATCTAAAAGAAAGCCTATTTGATAGTCAAGTATTGAATACCTCGTGTAATTTATTGAACACGATACCGAAAGTGAAAACCGGAAGGGTTGTATGGGTACAGGTAGCTATAAGTGTGTTTATTGGTTGTGGACCCTCGTGATTGTGGGGCTGATGTGGAGCTGTGGTTCGCTGCCCCTGTCTAGCGTCATGAGCAAGTATTGTGCTGCATATCACTGGCCTGGGGAAGAAAGTCAGAATTCAGAATTCAAGGTACAGCTTCCACAGAATGCATATCACCTTTGCACCATTGTAAAGTTGCAAAAATCACAAGTCAAACCATCATACACTGGGGGCCATCTGCAATCATAAAAGTATGACGTATCGAAAAAGAGGATGGCCTTACCCAATGCACTTTAATTTGGAACCACGGTTGGCTGAAAAGTCCTCTCACACTTTAATTTCATCAGCTATTTAGCTTGTAAAAGGTTTAGTTGGTTTGTTTTTGGAGTTTTTTTGGTGGTGGTAGTGGGTTGGGGGTGTAATAGCACCTATATTTGCCACAACTTTAGATAACAAAAGAGAAAAGAATGTATTTGGGACTGGATTTCAAAAAGTGGTGGATTGGAGAGTTCATAATTGTATTAGGACACCTACCTCTAGAAATCTGATTGTTAGGAATACAATGGTTACAAAAGAGATATTTGGACAATTTTAGTGACAGTGTAATTTGCTAACTTTGTTGATATATGCTAAGCATTTTGAAAAATTTCTTCTGTTAAATATCCTCATTGAAGTTGTAATGAACCAGAATTCTTCCCCAAAAGGAGCTTATGAAGGCCACAAGGGTTTTCTGGTTTCCTTTGACAGCTAGGTGGGTGAGACAAATCTTTTTTTTTTTTTTTTAACATTTATTTATTTTTGAGACAGAGAGAGACAGAGCATGAACAGGGGAGGGTCAGAGAGAGGGAGACACAGAATCTGAAACAGGCTCCAGGCTCTGAGCTGTCAGCACAGAGCCCAATGCGGGGCTTGAACTCACTGACCGCGAGATCATGACCTGAGCTGAAGTCGGCCGCTTAACCGACTGAGCCACCCAGGCGCCCAGAGACAAATCTTATTACGAACAAACTAAACCAACATAAATGCCTAAATAATCAATCAATCAATCAATAATAATAAATAATACCAAATGCTTAAAATAATAAACTACCATTATTATTATAAACAATCACATGATAATTCTCATAGAAAAATAATATTTTCTTTAGATGAGTCAAGGCAAAATGGAATGAAAGCCTTTATTGCAGGGTTTCTTTCGTGATGTTTCAGAATGTTGTTTAAACAAAGTCCCTCTGGCATGGCAACTGTTGCCAGGTAGGGCTTTGCTTCCTAAGGAGTTCAATGAGATGACGCTGTTTTTAATCAGTGCACCACAGGAACCATATGTAGGCTTTAGACTGACTACATAATGCTTGTTCCCACCAGTCAACATCCAGACAAAATAAACAAGAACCAAAATGGCCACTGTACACATCCTTTGTCTACATACAAGTCTATGGGGAATTCTGGACTTAAGTGGAGGGCTACTGGTGCCACAAGAGTTTCTTAATGGCCCTTGGGTTTGGTTTTATGATCTTCCTCCAATAGTGTAAACTCTTAGCTTATTTTGTTATAAAATAAGCTAAATAAAACTCCAGAAGAGTGGTTTTTTTGGGTGGTAAAATATACATAACATAAAATTTACTACATAAAGTTTTGTTTTTGTTTTTTTTAGAGAGCATGATCTGGGGAGAGAGGCAGACGGAGAGAGAAATTCTTTTTTTTTTTTAATGTTTATTTATTTTTGAGAGAGAGGGAGGGAGAGAGAGAAAGAGAGAGAGAGAGAGTACGTGAGCAGGGGAGGGGCAGAGAGAGAGATGGAGACACAGAATCCAAAGCAGGCTGCATGCTCTGAGCTGTCAGCATAGAGCCTGACATGGGGCTCGAACTCAAGAACTTCAAGATCATGACCTGAGCCAGAGTTGGACACCCAACCGACTGAGCCACCCAGGCGCCGGGAGAGAGAAATTCTTTTTTTTTTTTAATTTTTTTTAACGTTTATTTATTTTTGAGACAGAGAGAGACAGAGCATGAACGGGGGAGGGTCAGAGAGAGGGAGACACAGAATCTGAAACAGGCTCCAGGCTCCGAGCTGTCAGCACAGAGCCCGACGCGGGGCTCGAACTCACAGACCGCGAGATCATGACCTGAGCCGAAGTCGGCCGCCCAACCGACTGAGCCACCCAGGCGCCCCCAGGAGAGAGAAATTCTTAAGCAGACTCCATGCTCAGCGTGGAGCCTAACACGGGGCTTGATCCCATGATCCTGGGATTATGACCTGAGCTGAAATCAAGAGTTGGATGCTCAACCAACTGAGCCACCAGGTGCCCCACTACATTAACCATTTTTAAGTGTACAGTTCAGTGGCAGTAAGTAATTCACAGTGTTGTACAACTGTCTCTTATCATTCATCTTTAGGACTTTTTCATCTTCCCAAACTGAAATCTGTACCCATTGAACATTTACTCCCTATTCCCCTTCCCCTTGGTTCCTAGCAACCACCATTCTACTTTCTGTTTCTATGAATTTGACTACTCTAGGGACCTCATATAAGGGGAGTCAGACAAGATTTGTCCTTTTGTGTCTGACTTAGCATAATATCTTAAAGATTCACCAATGTTGTAGCACGTGTCAGAATTTTATTCTTTTAAAGGCCGAATAATATTCCATGGCATGTTATACCAGATTTTGTTTATTCTTTCATCCAGGGACATTTGAGTTGTTTCAACCTTTTAGCCATTGAGAATAACGCTGCTATGAACCTTGGTGTACCAATATGTGTTGGAACAGGAGAGCAGTTTTTAAGTAGGGAAGTGTGTATGATTCACCCAGGACACATTCTGAAAATATATATGACAAGAAAGTGGGAAACGACTCATGGAGGCTTTGAGTCAACAGGTGTGGAGGTGAGATTCCAAGGCACACATCTGACTACAAATCACTGCTCTGATGTATCCAGAGGCACATAAAAAATATTTTTAATTTTTTAATGTTTATTTATTTTTGAGAGAGAGACACAGAGCACAAGTGGGGGAGGGGCAGAGAGAGAGGGAAACACAGAATCCAAAGCAGGCTTCAGGTTCTGAACTGTCATCACAGAGCCTGATGTGGGGCTTGAACTCACGAACCGTGAGGTCTTTTTTTTTTTTTTTTAATTTTTTTTTTTTTAACGTTTATTTATTTTTGAGACAGAGAGAGACAGAGCACAAGTGGGGGAAGGGCAGAGAGAGAGGGAAACACAGAATCCGAAGCAGGCTCCGGGTTCTGAACTGTCATCACAGAGCCTGATGTGGGGCTTGAACTCACGAACCGTGAGATCTTTTTTTTTTTTTAATTTTTTTTTTTTAACATTTATTTATTTTTGTGACAGAGAGAGACAGAGCATGAACGGGATGAATGGGGGAGGGGCAGAGAGAGAGGGAGACACAGAACCGGAAGCAGGCTCCAGGCTCTGAGCCATCAGCCCAGAGCCCGATGCGGGGCTCGAACTCACAGACCGCGAGATCATGACCTGAGCTGAAGTCGGCGCTTAACCGACTGAGCCACCCAGGCGCCCCAAAAAAAAGTTTTTAAAAAACATCGATGGAACACTTTACAGAAATAGTCCAGCCTAGGAAATTATTTCTAAGAATTTTGTGAAATGAAACCAGAGCATCATCATTATTTCATCATTCATTCATAATCTAGAATAGTTGTGATGAAGGAGCACCTGGGTATCTCAGTTGGTTGAGCATCCAACTCTTGATTTTGGCTTAGGTTATGATCTCATAGTTGTGAGATCAAGCTCTGCTTCAGGCTCTGCTGGACATGAAGGCTGCTTAAGATTCTCTCTCTCCCTCTCCCTTTACCCCTCCCCTGCTTGTACTCTTTTTCTCTCTCTCTAAAAAAAAAAAAAAATAGCTGTGATGTTGAACATTATTATTTGAGATAATATCATGATAGAAACTTCAAAACTGACAATGAATACCCCACTGGATAAACCAAGTTGGTGGTCATGGGTCAGTGGATTTACAGTATTGTCCCAAAGAGAGAAGCTTTGGTTCTAGAAGTGGTACTGGTAAATTTTTTAAAAAAACTTTTTATTGAACTGTAGTATAAACATAAAATATTTACCCTTATGTAGATGTAAATTTTCACAAACTGATCCACTTGTGTAAAGAGCACCTAGATTGAGAAAGAGAATATCACCCTCTCGAGAATCCCCCCTCATGGTTCTCTTCCAGTTATAATCCCCACCTTCACCCCCACACCAAGGTAACTACTATTGTGACTTCTAAATGGCAGTGATTAGCTTTCCTGCTTTGTGCTTATATAAATTGAATCATACAATGTATGACTCTTTGTATGTCTTCTTTCACTCAACATTACACTTGTGAGATTCACCCATACTGTTGGTTAGTTGTAATTTGTTCATTCCCATTACTTTATATAGCATTCCATGTGAGTGCTATTTGGTTTTGTTGTTGTTTTCATGTAGGCATATACTTGAAGTGTATAAAAACATGGGGCACCTGGGTGGTGCAGTCGGTTAAGCGTCCGACTTCAGCCAGGTCACGATCTCGCGGTCCGTGAGTTCGAGCCCCGTGTCAGGCTCTGGGCTGATGGCTCGGAGCCTGGAGCCTGTTTCCGATTCTGTGTCTCCCTCTCTTTCTGCCCCTCTCCCATTCACGCTCTGTCTCTCTCTGTCCCCAAAATAAAATAAACATTGAAAAAAAAATTAAAAAAAACCCAATGTATTATGGCAATTAAATTTGTAGGAAAAACCTCTAAAAATATACAATGACTGTATTCTAACTCTGTGTCCACTATGATGCAAACATTTGATCTATAATTTGAGACTCTAAAGGATTTAAAAATTTTTTAAATGTTTATTTATTTTTGAGACAGGGCATGAGTGGGGGAGGGGTAGAGAGAGAGAGGGAAATACAGAATCCGAAGCAGGCTCCAGGCTCTGAGCTGTCAGCACAGAGCCTGACACGGGGCTTGAACTCATGAGCTGTGAGATCATGACCTGAGCCAACGTCAGATACCCAATCAACTGAGCCACCCAGGTGCCCCAAGTCTCTAAAGGATTTTATCCACCAGAAAGGAGACCACCTGAGCTGATGACCTTATGGTTCTGGTGTCAGATTCACTTCTTGAAGATAATAAAAGGAAGTCTGGAAATATAAATCAGTGTCCTGTGAATTTGGCATGAATTACAGGTGAACTCCAGGTGAATTGATAAAATTGAAGTTCTTGAACCTTCAAAACTGAGTTGTAAACTCTCAGTGAATCTAGGTCTGAAATTACCTGATGGAAATTGATTGGAGCTCTATTGATCTGAACTTTATTGATCTGAATTGTAAAAACTGTCTAGTTTAAATGTACTTCTGTACCTAAATCTATCATTTTGTAAAGTGTAAATATCCTGGAAAAGAATGCCAAACAGGAACCCAGCAGAAAATAGAAGACATGCTATGCTGCAAAGTTGTACAGAATGTCAAGAAAAGTCTACTCACAGAAACTTGGGCAGAGTGAAGATAACCAACAAGGAATGTTGAGGCACTCAGGGACCAGAAACAGTGGGGAAACTGTTACTGTCCATAGGCACAAAGGAGTAAGGGAAGGCAATAAGGTCCTAGAGTCCAGTGAGGGCTGGAGTAGTAGAAGCCGGGCTGTCTGACAGGGTGGGTGCTGGAAATACATCACCAACTCAAGGAGGGAGTTGGGAAGAAAACACAGTCCAGCCCCTCTCTTTTCTACCCTCTAGTCTCTTCCATTGCGAGGGAGCAAGGGAGCCTATGATGCAGTCCATATGGGTCAGTCTCCCAGGACACAAAGCAGGGCAGAGAAGGGAGAGACATGGGTCTCCAGAGGAGGTAGCTTGGCCTACAGAGAAAACCAGTGTGAAAGGGTAAGTTGTATGTAGTATAACATTGGCCCTAGGACATTGGCGAGAATAACACTTAAAAGGGCGTCATAATTAAACTTTTTGTATATCTTATATCATTTTTCTAGGGCCTCACCCTTGCCTTTAATTTCACAATGTATTTTCTAGGCTGCTGTTTCATTTTCTGTCTTCTTAGATTAACTTCATCACCTGTTACCTCTGTGTGACCTTGAACTAAATCATGACATAAATGCTTTGGCACAAGTTTCAGTAATGATACAACTTCCAGAAAAGATGTCTTTTCTTTGGCCAAAGCTATAGTTTTCTCCCAAGACAGAATCATGTTTAGGTTGGAATTCTGAGCCAAGTAAGAATTCTGGGTTTATTTGACATATTTGTTCACCAACAAGGAACAAATGACAGCTGTGGTATACATTTTGGGTTTTGAAAGCTTTGATGGTATTTCTTAATTATATAACCAAAATGTTATCCTCTTGGGGGATCTCTTTCCACATCTTCAAGTTTATTTTGGCTTCTCCTAAATTGTGATAGCCAAATTGTGATAGTCATTCAAAGAGCAACTTGGGGCTCTTCATATGTGAATATTATTGAAAATCCTGTAAGAGATGGTAGTATTAAGAAAGATGCTATAGGGGTGCCAGGCTGGCTCATTCATTTGGGCGCCTGACTCTTGATTTCAGCTCGGGTCAGATCACGGGATCAGCCCTGGTCAGACTCTGCGCTGGACATGTTGCCTGCTTAAGATTCTTTTTCTCCCTCCCTCTGCCCCCCTCCCCTCCTTGCACGTGCGTGCATGCGCTCTCTATCAGATAAAGAGAAAATACTTTAAAGAAAGATCTAGGGGCGCCTGGGTGGCTCAGTCGGTTAAGTGGCCGACTTCGGCTCAGGTCACGATCTCGCGGTCCGTGAGTTCAAGCCCCGCGTCAGGCTCTGTGCTGATGGCTCAGAGCCTGGAGCCTGTTTCACATTCTGTGTCTCCCTCTCTCTGACCCTCCCCCGTTCATGTTCTGTCTCTCTCTGTCTCAAAAATAAATAAACGTTAAAAAAAAATCTATAAAGAGGAAAACAATAAGACAGTAAGAAACTAATAAGGAAGTCAAAGAAATGCATAAGTGATCTGAGGTAGTGGGTGATGTGAGTGAGTCTTAAGGAAATAAAACTTTAAAAAGTAACTTAAAAGCTACCTTATCTTAACGAAAGGGACAATACACCGTGGTGGAAAAACACTGGATGAGGAGTCAGAGGCCTCGTGCTAGTCCTGGCAAGTGACTTAGCCTTTCGGTGCTTCAATTTCCCACCTATTAAGTTGAGATAACAATGGAATCCATTTCTTAAATGAGATATTATATATTGAAGTTGTTTGAGACGTTAAATATTCTTTGTTAATGGTGCAGTTGCAATATTTTAGAATTGCCCCCCTGATTTAGTTTCCCTTATTGATAAACCCGACTTTTTTGCTCCTATCCTGGCCTCATTAAGGCTTAGCAATGAGGCTGGGTTTGGGAAATAGCACATGGTGTGAAGACATTGGACAGCAGAAGGGCTCATTTTTAGCCAAAGGAAGTTCCAAGTAGACAGGAAAATAAAGTAAAAGAAGGACATCTCTTCCAGTTCTGGCAGGTCATGGGAGAAGGCAGACAGGGATAGGAGAGGCCCATCGTGTGGCAGATGTGCGTCTCATAACATATGCCCTCTCCAGGCTTTGGCCTGGATATGTTAGAGCAGGGACACTTGCTTCAATTTGTTTTATTATTTATTTATTTATTTATTTATTTATTTATTTATTTATTTATTTATATTGTGGTAAAGCATACATAACATAAAACTTACCATCTTAACCATTTTTCATGTATAGTTTTGTGCTATTAAATACGTTCACATTGTTGTGTGACCATCACCACAACTCTTTCATCCTGTAAGACTGAAACTCTATACCCATTAAACAATAACTTCCCATTCTCCTTTCCATGCAGTCTTTTTGTCTTCATGATTTTGACTGCCCTAAGTACCTCGTATAAGTGGAATCATACAGTCACAAAACTATATCTTTATACATGTGTGCCCCCAAAATAAATTAGTAATTCTTTAAAAAAAATTTTTTAATGTTTTATTTTATTTTTGAGATACAGAGACAGAGCACGAGAAGGGGAGGGGCAGAGAGAGAGAGAGACAGAATCTGAAGCAGGCTTAGAGTTGTCAGCACAGAGCCTGACATGGGGCTTAAATCTACAAACCGTGAGATCATGACCTGAGCTGAAGTCGGTCGCTTAACTGACTGAAGTACCCAGGTGCCCCAATAATTATTTTAAATGTATTGGCCTCTTAAATTATATAGAAAACAAGATCTGGAGTTACAAACCAAAGTTATAGTAATACTAACATTTACATTAATGATATTTTCTTTAAATGCATTAATCTTTTAAATCATGGGGAAAACAAAAAGTGCAGTAACAAATCATTGTTACAATAATACTAGCTTTCATAATTACCTGTGTATTTTTCTTTATTGAGATCTTTATTTCTCCATATGACTTCAAGTTACATGTCCAGTATCCTTTCATTTCACCTTGTAGGACTCCTTTGAGCTTTTCTTGCAGGGCAGGTCTAGTGGTCATGGACTCCCTCAATTTTTGTTTACCTGGGAATGTCTTAATTTTTCCCTCACTCTTGAAGGACAGTTTTGTCAGATATGGGATTCTTGGTTGAATTTTTGTTTTCTTTTAGCACTTTGAACATATCAGCCCACTGTCTACTGGCCTCTAAAATCTCTGATGAGAAATTGAAATCTGCTGATAATCTTAGATTAATGTGAGGATCCCTTGTATGTGATGATTTGCTTCTCTTTTGATGCTTTCAAGATTGTCCTTTGTCTTTTGATACTTTGATTATAATGGGTCTCTTTGAGTTGATCTTGCTTGGAGTTTGTTGGGCTTCTTGGATGTTTATATTCGTGTGTTTCATCAAATTTCAGAATTTTTCAGCCATTATTTCCTCAGACATTCCTTCTGTCCCTTCTCTCTCTTCCCCTTCTAGGACTCCCATGGTGCATATTTTGGTCTGCTTGGGGGTGTCCTATTAGCTGCTTAGGCACTGTTAACAGTTTTAAGTCTTTTTTGTTTTCTGTTCCCCAGACTCAATAATTTCCCTTGTCTTTTCTAATAATGTGGTAACTGTAAACCAGATTCTCCCACTTCCCCAAGATTTGATGTTTTTTGTTATTTTTCTTTTTAAGTTGTGCTCTATCTCTGTACCAAGGACGAGCCTGAGTTGTAAACTTAACGCCTCCTCAGGTGACCCTTTCCCTGGGAATGTATGGTCAGTTTCAAATTTTTCATGTATATACAGTAACTTTTGAAAGTCTTAATCTTTAATGTCTGGCTCTCAGAAGGGTAAAAAGTGAAAAAATAAAGGGGGAGAAAGGGTACCATCTCTTTAAATCCCTTAGAAATCCCTTCAGCCAGAGAGGGAGGGTTTAGTATCAAGGGGGTTAGGTGCGACAAGAATGGTTACCTGCTTTTTTTGTCTTTACCTTTGTGATCAGAAGCAGCAATCAGTGATCAGAACACAGATCCCAGATATTTGGAGGACAGGGTCCTTTTCGCCCACCCTGGCTCCCAAAAGCTGTGTGCAGGTTGCTCAAGGACCATGTACAGAGCTGCCTGCCATGTGGCTGAGGATGGGGAATGGGTAGCTGCTACTGTAATAAGAAGTGAAATTGACCCAAATTAACCACAGTTTACCATACAAGTATTCCCCTGCAACAGACCCCAGAGTTCTAAAATAGTTACCTCAGACAGATTCTGAGAGTGCAATTATTGTCTAAGTGGAAACAGATTCCTGGTGCTTCCTACTCCACTATCTTCCCAGAATCTTCTTCAATCCATATTTAAGGTTTAGTGAGGAGCTTGCCTCACAGGCTGCTCTGGCACCTGGCACCAACCAAAGGGCAATTGCATCAATCTAGAAATGACCCACTTTGGTTGTGCTTACATTTCACTGGATAGAACTAGTCACATGGCCACATAACCATAGAGCATCCTGGGAAAAATAGAGAAGCACAAAGTGATTGGTAAAAACCAATATATTTTTCTTCTGTTCATCAGTTATCCAGTTGTCCCACTTTCACCTGTGACAGACAATGAACTAATCCCCCAGTGAATCATGTCTTTGTAAATCCCTTTACTTGAATGTGGGTGAGGTCTGTGACTTGTTTCTAAGCAATAAAATATGGCAAAAGTGATAAAACATTAGTCTCTTGATTAAGTTATGTTATATAAGACTCTGTCTTAGAAGACTGGAAAGATAGATTCTCCTACTGGCTTTGAAGAAACAAGATGCCATTAGTTCTAGAGCCATAAGGAGATGAATTCTGCCAACACATTGATGGAGTGGGGTTTTTTTTCCTAGTCAAGCATTTAGATGTGAATACAGTTGGCAGACGTTTTGATTGCAGCCTTATGAGACCCTAAGCAGAGGTCCCCATTGAGCTCTGCCCACATTTTCCACCCACAGAAACTATGAAATAATGTGTTGTGTGTTAAGCCACTGAATTTGTGGTAATTGGTTATGCAACAATAGAAAACTAATATATTCCTGTATTTAAAAAACACTCATTTTTCTCCCTAAGGAAAACAATATAGTCATTTTTTTTTTCTGGTTCTAAATTCAAGATCTTTGATGTATAGTCCTCTCTATCAAGTCCAGATGTGGTGCTTTACGGTGTAGTAACAACTTATGATGTAACAGGACAAGATATCTACCTCCTATGAAGTCCAAAATATAATGATGGACACCCATAATAGATACCACATTCAGAAAAGAAAATAATGGAAGATATGCAACAGACTTGTCCAGAGTAACTCTGAAATCCTATGGGTAGATATTGTTATATATCCCTGGCCTGGCAGTTTGCTAAGTTTCATGATTAAATTCTGGTTTTGCCCTTGGAGAGGACCTCCCTTGTCCATTGTTTCTCTCTACCCTCATCCTTTTCCCTTCCACCTCTGTGAGTTTCTTCCTTCCCCATTATCTTGCCTGGCCACATATGAAATAAGAAACATTATGTGAGATCTCCTTGGGGAGAGTATACAACATTCAAAGTCTGCTCCTTGCACATGGAAAATTATAAGTCTTGGACTGACAAATAATTTTTTGTCTGGGCTCATGGTTTCTTTGGTAATATAATTTTCTCTAAAATAAACTGATTTGTGATTTTTCTTTTTTGCATCCAATCAGTAGTATGTTCCAGTAACTGCACTCAAGTGTTTTTTGAAACATAAGTTTTAAACCTCTCTCAACTACATGGTAACCTTGAAGCTATCTGACCATACCCTCAAATTTGATCTTTTCACTGGCTGAGTTTTACCGAGCTTTTGTCTCTCAAAGTCTTTATAAATCCCATTTTTACTGCTTGGGATCTAAAGCAGTCAGCCTTTCTACCTTTGCAAAGACCCAAATATCTAGACTCCGTGTATTCTCTTTCATTTATTTTTGAAAACTGGTGACTTATTTCCTAAATCATCTACTTATTGTGATACTTTGCCATGTGCTACCAATAGCTTCTTTTTTTATATTGTGGTATACTTGACGTACAATATCATATTAGTTTCGTGTGTATAATAAAGTGATTCAGTATTTGTATACATTGTGAAATGATCATCACAATGTCTAGTGACTATCTGTCACCATACGAAGTTAATACGGTATTGTTGACTATATTCTCCATGCTGTTCATTACATGCCTGTGACTTATTTGTTTTATAACTGGAAGTGTGTACTTGATTTCCTTCACCCATTTTGCTCACCCACCAACTCTGTCCCTTCTAAGGCAATCACCAATCTATTCTCTGTTTTAGAAGTCTGGGTTTTGTTTGTTTGTTTTGGTTTGGTTTTTAGATTCCACATATAAGTGAAATCATGTGATATTTGTCTTTGTCAGACTTTTTTCATTTAGCATAATGTCCTCAAAGTCCATCCATGCTGTCATAAATGGCAAGATTTTGTTCCTTTTTATGGCTAAGTAGTATTCCATTGTGTGTATGCACAGCTTTTTTATTCATTCATCCATTGATGGACACTTAGATTGCTTCCATTTCTCAGTCATTATAAATAATGTTGCAATTAACATAGGGGTACACATTTCTATTTGAATTAGTGTTCTCATTTCTATCTTTGCATAGATACCCTGAAGTGGAATTGCTGGATCATATGATCTATTTTTGTTTTTTGAGGAATCTTCATACTGTTTTCCACCATGGTTGCAACAATTTACATTCCCACCAACAATGCTTGAAGGTTCCCTTTTCTCCACAACTCTCCAATAGTTATTTCTTTTTTGTAATAGCCATTCTGACAGGCATGAGGTGACATCTCGTTGCAGTTTTGATTTACATTTTTCCAATAATTAGCGATGCTGAACATCTTTTCATGTGTGTATTTATCATCAGCATGCCTTCTTTAGAAAAATGTCTATTCAGGTCTTCTACCTATCTTTTAATCAGATTTGTTTGCTTGTTTGTTTTGTTATTGAGTGGGATGAGTTCTTCATGTATTTTGGGTATTAACCCCTATTGGATATATGATTTACAAATCTCTTCTCCCATTCACTACCAACCAATGGTTTCCATCACTGACTAGTTGTTTCTTCTAATCAATTTACTTAGAGCTGCGGACTCAGTGGCACAAGATAAATTTTAGTTATTATAGCAACATTTTATTGTTTTTCCACTGCATATCATTATAACCATATTTCTAGCTTCTAATATTAGTTTCCTTGCTGCTTGCTACTGAACTCCTAAGTAAATGACACATATTTTAGGTTTTAATTATAGCAATACCCTACTTCAAAATACCAGTTTCTGTTGTAGTCAGGATCATTAATGCTGGCTCACATAACAAATAACCCCACATCTAATTATCATAGCACTTTATTTCTTGCTCACATCACAGTCTCATATCAGTTAGTCAGCTTTCCTCCAAGTGATGGTTCAGGGATCCAGTCTCCTCCTATCTTGGGATGACACCATTGCAATATATAGCCTCTGTGGTCTCAGTAAAGGTGAAGAGAATGAGAGAAGTCACATTAGATTCTTAATCTCGAGGTAGAAGTGACACCCATCATTCCTCCTTAAATATTTGCCAGAAGTGATCACATGGCTATCCTAAGTACAAAGGAGAATGGAAAATGTAGAGGAACATATGGATATTGTAAACACTCACACTTTCTGCTGTATCTTATTTGACCTCTCATTCCCTATCCTATTAGAATATAAGCTTCACAAAAGCAGTGATTTTTGTCTCTGCCCCTCACTTTTATATCCTCAACACTTAGAAGAGTACCTGGCTCACAGTAAGTGGTTATTAAATATTTACATAAGGAATATATGAATGGGAGAATCCAGAGCTTTTCAACACTGATAATGGGTGAGAAATTGGAAGAAAATGAGAAAAGATTCCAAGCGACCAAAATAGATGCCACAAAATGTAGGCACTAAAGCTCAAGTACATTATTCACTGACCCTCCTCCTTTCCACAAGCCATTCTAGACAAAGTTCTAATGAGAATATATATCTAGAGTATAGATTCCATGCAAGACATAAGCAGGAACTTAAGAATGAGATATGATTATCAATAAAAGAAAAGGTGATAGGAAAAATATGGGGTTCCAAGAAGAAGGTTACTTTTTAAGTACAACAACAACAAGAAAACTATAATGGTCTAAGGTCATTTGGTGTAGAGGCCAGAAACCTGTTATATACCTACATAGTACCTAACGACATCACTGAATTACAGCACAGTAAATAAATCATAGCCACTATGAAAATAATGAGGCAGTTAGGTTTGGTAAACTTTCTTTAAAAATACAGAAAAGTTGGAATACATTTAAGTTCCATTTTGGCATTCACATGAATACCCTTATGTCAGACCCCAAATGCCCTAATTGTAATTCACCACTTATTCCCTTATAATGGTTGATAGATAAAATACGACAGGAATGGACGTCTCAAAACATTATTGCATTTAGTCATTTCTGTGGAAGCTCCCACCCCATGAATGCTATACTGATTAGGCCGCGTTTAGAGTATCTGTTTCAATAGGGGAGAGGTCCATGTTTTTTGGAGTCTGAAGATAATACAGCTCAGAACCTTCTTTAGGAATACACACACATACACACACACGAAAAGAATACACAGTTTACATATTTTTTTAAATATTTATTTGGAATTAAAAATCACAACAGATTACAAATTAGAATAAATTCACAAGTATCAGACATCATCAAATATAAACAAATACAATTATTAAAAAAATTAATTGCCTAATATACTTTCACAATACTTTTCCCTACATTTTGGCTGTATACTGTTTTCTTCTTCATGTAAAAATGATTCTGTCACATTTTGTTCTATAGTATTAATAGCTATTTCAGTCTTTCCGTTAGCGTAGTTGATTGAAATTTCTTTTTATTATTGATACTTTAGAAGAGTTTCTTTCCAGTCTACAGTTCATTTTTGCAAAAGTTATATACATTTTTAAGATTATCGTCAAATATGGAAAAATCTCTACCAAACTTCTTTCCCCTATATTAAGGTGTGGGGGGATTTTCCACATTCCAGTTCTGGGTCCATGTATTCCAAATATTGTCTACCCCGTTACCTGTATACTTACATGCTGGATCCTGAAGGACATACTCATTTGCTGATAAGGTGTCTGGCCCTCCACCTTTGTGTCATAATAACCTTTGGTCAGATAACTGTAGGCCTTTGAGCTGCTGGAATAGATGTCACTGTTACTATAGGCTGTGATGCCCATGAACTACATACATTTATTCCACTTACAAAGTCAATTTTCCCTTAGCCAGGTCCCCAAATGTCCATGACCACCATAATGCTGGGGAAATTATGACAGAATGGAAGTTAGATGAAGGAATACAGCAGGCTCTTGAGATTAAAATATTTTACTGTTTAAACCTTTACAGAAATGTAAGACCATGGGAACATATTGCTAGGATTCCACCTGTGGTGTTAGAAGGGGCTTGATGTTTCAGTTTCTTGGAATCTGCTTTGGGTTCAGCTTTGGACACTACACTTCAGAGGCAGTGTTCACAAACTTGAGCACATTCATAGAAAGGAGGTAACCTAGGATGATGAAGAGTCAGGACACTCATATAATCAGCAGTTAGAGTCCATGCAAAGATCTTGGGAGACACAACTCAAGTAGTGTACAAGTCTGTCCTCAGTTCTTGGAGTCCTGTGAGGTAAAAGAAGTATTATGACTCAATATTAGGAATCACTTTCTAGGGTTAGGCCAGTTTCAACATAGAATTGATCAGCTTGTGAAATACGAGTTTTCTTTATAAGAATGGTTTAAGGAGAGGGTTTAAGGAGAGGCTACGTGAGAACCTGTCACGGATTCTGTGAAGGGGAGACTCATATTAGGTAGTGGCGGTGACAGGGGATGGGGGGGGGTTTCAGTATGAAATAACCTAACCCTTACACACTTTTACAAGTCTGAGATTCTAGGATGACTTTGCTATTAATTTTATTTGACACCTTAGCCTCAGGTTTAATGCTTGATAAATGGAAAATTTTAAAGATTAGATGGGGCTACTTTTAAGGTAAGAGGAAAAAATTTTTTTTTCTTGAAACCTAAGGGCAGCAATACAGATTCATTTTAGTGTTATTTATTTTTATGCTTTTTTAATTTAAGGCAAGATTCTAACATAGTTAATCAATACAGGAGGTTAAAGGTTGGAGGTATGGAGTTGCTGGGACTAAAGCAAGTTGTAGAAACAGAACATCATGTGGGATCTCTATGGATCCTGATTCTTCTAGTAGGAACAAAACCAAGCTTTTTTTTTTTTTCTTGCCATGTGCTGGGAGGGGGGTTCCTCAATTCTGTGGAATAGCCTAGCAATGGACAGATGTCTGGGAATAATGAGTCAGGGCTTTTCTATGACAGGTAACAGAACACAATGGAAACTGGTCTAAGGAAATAAAGAGGACGGGGATTTATTGGCTTCAGAGGTAGCGTTCATTCAGACATATTTGCCTCCTAAGGCTCAAAAGGCATTATCCTCTCTCAGCATTCCTTCCCTTGAAGTTGGCTTCCTTCACCTGCATTAGTGGTACCTGTTATCACTGCCTTATTAGTTATCCTCGTTTAAAAGGCTTCTTGTTCTGAACTGATTCAGCGAAAGCCCCAGATGGAGTTCTCCGACCAAGATATCCATCTCAGAACCAATCTCTGTGGTCTGGACTATGATGACTGGCAGTTCTGGGGAGTGAGGATGGGAGGTGTAATCATCCAGAACCATTAAGACTCCTGGGCAAGAGGGAGGGGTAGTTCCCAAAGGGGGTAAAAAATTTTTTTCTTTTAACAGAGAAGGGTGGGGAAGATGGATAATACTGAGAGCACACACTCAAAAATTCCAAAATAATGGATATCCATTATTTAGGGGAGGGGACAATGTTTGGGGACTTCCTCTATAGGGCTATAGTTGTTAAACTGTAAAATCAGGTAAATCTTTCCCACATATGGATAGATATAATGCATAGGGGGCAAGATCCTTACATTTTGGCGTTTTTACTCTTTCCTCCAAGTGGGACTGAGAGTCAATGAAGATGCTACAGAAGAAGTAAATGGAAAGCTGAAGCTATTAATGCAGTGATTTTTTAATTTAGTGCCCTCTTTAGGCAAAGTACCCCAAAGCACTTTCAATAATCCATTTTTATTATGACCACACCCCGTGTAGGTGACATGAGTATTACCGTCTTGCCCTTGCAGTTGGGGAAACCGAGGCATGACACTCCTCCATTCAGCTTTTCGGTGGGATTTGGGCAGAGACCTGCTTGCATGACCTCAGAGGGTCTCCTTCCTCCACGGCGCCTCTCAGAACTCTCGTGTCCTTCGGCGTCGCAGGAGAGAAGCTCCGGATCCTCCGCAGCCTCGGGATTCGTCTTCCGCCCGGCTGTACCCGCCCCACTCTCCCGCACCTTCCTCAGGAGGTCCAGCTGGCCAAGGTCTGGCTGTCCCTCTCGTCCTTCCCCCTGCCCCCCGACTCCTTTTCCCCGGTCCCCGACGTGCAGGAAGCCCCCAGCCAAGCGCCCCGCAGGAAGGTGCGGGCAGATGCTGCCCAGGCGTCTAACGGGAGGGGCGCCGGCGCCGCCGGAGGTGAGCGGGCCGGCCCTGCGCTCTCCGAGGGCCGGGGCGCAGGGGTTGGTTGGGGCGGGCGCCCGGGCTAGCCCGGCAGGAGGAAGGTGGCGGCGGGAGGGAGGCCGGGCCAGGCGGCGGGTAGCGGCGAGAGGAGAGATCCAGGCGGGCCGGCGCACTGCTCGCGGGCGACGCCAGGAGAGCGAGCGCCGGGGAGCCGGACGCTGCGGAGCGGCTCGGGCACGCGCCGCGCCCCGCCGGGGTCGCCGAACTCGGCCGGAAACCTCCTCGCGGCGCCCGGACCCCCGGCGCCCTCTCGAGCGCGGGCGGGAGACATGGCTTCGCGCGTCCCCGCCGCCGCGGGTGCTGACTCGACACAATCGGCGGGTCGCGCGGGGGGCGCGGCGTAACCCGGGGGTGGGCGGCGGCGCGGAGCCGCCAGAGGAGCTCCGAGTGTCGCTGGGAGCGAAGGAAGATGCCAGCACAAAGGCGAGCGGAGACCCAGCCCGCTGCGGAGGGCGGCGGGAAGAGTCGCTGAGGGGCGCACCGGACGCGCTCTGCTCTTGCGCCGCGTCTCTCCCGTCGCCGCCTCGGGTCGCGGGGTCGGGGACGGCAGCGCAGGGTCCCTGGGCCCCTTGGCAGCGGCCGCCGCAGTGGGGAGCTGCATGCGACGCGCGGCGGCGCCCCCGGCCGCCTGCTTTCCCCGCGGCGCGCACGGACCGGCCGGAGGGCGCCGGGGCCGCCGGTCTGGTCGACTGCGGGGGCGCCCTCCCGCCCCGCGGCCCCGTTCCCACCCGCAGCCCTCGGCGGCGCCGAGCCCCAGGTGAGTGTGCGGCCGGCGCCGGGCCCTGGCGCCGCAGGTACCGGCTAGCGGGAGGTGCCTTTGTTTTCCTCCCTCGCGCTCCGGCGCGGTCATTCATTTGACATTTTGGCTTCCGCTACCTTGAAATGCGGGCGAGAGACACCGGGACGTGTTTTCTGCTTTGATTATCCGAGGGAGCTGAGACTTTCGGGTCCGTTTGGGCATCATTTGAGGGAGAGGGGGCTTCATTTCTTTTCGGTTAGGAATGTTTTGTGAACATCCTCTGCTGGAGCTTGGGGCCTGGAGAAAACTGGGGCTGCAGATTTAGACGTAGTCGTTTCCGAGGACGTGCAACTGCAGAGGTCTGGCTCTTCCATGCCTGTCTTTTCCTCCCTTTGCAGTGCTCAAGTGTTTTTCCTTTATGATTACCAACTTTAGGAACATCTTTACAGGCATGCTTATTTCTCTAAGAGTTGGAAGTCTTTGGAGACAATACTGAGAGCTCACAGAGTTACAGGGGATCGATGTTAAAGTTCGAGAAGGCAAGCATCGGCGATCATCATAGATAGAGGTGGACGGTAGGCAAACTTCCTGGGAGGCTTTAGCCTTCCTGGTATGTTTCTGCTCTCACTGCCCCAGAGTCAAGGAAACTCTGAATTCTCGCTGTACGTACACCTTTGTCAAAGGGTGAAACTTGTCTTTTCTTGCGCAGTTTTCTGTACTTTGTCCTTTAGAAGAAAAATATTTTTATGCAATTAGTAGAGTCTTCCATTAGACCTGGTGAAATTTCATGTATTCGTTTGTCTTACCAGTATGATTTTCATTTTACTGTTTCTCCTTTTCCCTGAAGGGCTCATTTCTTCGTTGCCTAGAGAGAGCTTTCCCCACCCCCCTCCTCCCAACAGATGGCTGTACCCTCTGAGAGGTTATCTTTAACATGACACTCACATTACCTATACAGAGAAATCAGTTATATGGCTTATCTTTGGCGTTATTAAAGCAAGAGGCCTAATCTGGATGGGGATATTATTAATGGTGTGAAAATCTGGAGCTTGCTAATCTGTTTGGTCATCAGAAGATTCCTGCAGGGATTGTTTATATAGTGTGGGAGACAGATGGCATCCTTAGCAGACAAGAGAAGCCCGGCATAAAGGGTCATTGTATTTTTCAGAAACTATCCACTTCACTGTTGGGAGGAGGGGTAGGGTGCTGTGGAGGGTGGGGAAGATGTAATTTTGATCTCCCAAAGGAGACATTATAACCTTACCATTTGATTTCCTAACCAGTTAATTTCTTCTTTCTTTGAGCATTTAAAAAGTCATCATTAAGTTGTTTGTTTTGATTATTTGTTTGGCACATCTTGGTCTCATTTGTGGTTATGTGAAGCAGTTTAAACAGTTATATTAGCAAAGATGTCTTTGCATTTAAGATTACCATACCACCTTTGGGGAGAAAACAGTCATAACTTTCTTAGCTCTTGTTCATTTCAACAAAGGGCCCCTTGCTCGCATACAGTCTCCTCGCTGGAAGGATGGTAGTCCAATCTGCATGAATTCATCCACCATCTCTATGGCAGGTGGTTCCCAGTCTTACAGCCCTTGCCCCCAGAGCCTCAGCTATGGATAGTACTTACCTTCTGTAATTACTTAGCCCAAGACATTTGCTTTACCATCGCCTCTATCACAACTTTGAGCAGACTTTGGCAGTGAATCTTTATGAATGACCATGGAGTCTGTGAAGAATCAAAGGCATTCTGAATATTTGAGATAAGCCAGCTGGAGCTTTTCTGCTCCATCCAGTATTATAGCTCTTTATGTGCTGTAGATTATAGATCTGGTCTTCCCTCTCTGATTGTGAGGGAAAATATCCCAGCAAATTAATATTCATCAATGGCAGGACTAGATTTAATGAAGAACATGAGCAATGTTTGACCCCTCTGAACAGGAAATATGGAATAAAAGTAAGCATTGGCTTTGTTTTTCTTGGGCAATGTGATCTTGAGAGAAAAACATGGTTTCTTATTCTTTTCAAAGACTTTTCCACCCTTGATTTCAGCAAAAGGCAAAGAAACTTAGGTTGTTACCTGTAGTTGAGGACAGATGCTATAACCTTTTCTGTGGATGAATGTATTTTGCGGGAGAGGTGGCTTTTTGGGTTCTGTCCAGTTTCAACGGGTGCCCTAGCGTCAGTGAAATGATCTAACACTCGAAATACTTTTTAAATCACTGGCTGGTATCTGTGTACCCTCTTACCAGGTTGCTGTCTCGTGAAGTGTTGCTTTAAGAGAAACCCGAGGCTCCGGGCCTGAGGCTTGCTATGAGCCTGGCCTGGATCCACGGTTTAGTGTATTGCTTTTTTCCTTGGGTAAAAATGGAACCAGTTTTGCATGGTGCGTTTAATAGGGAAGGGCAGCATGGAGTGAAAACCTTTCCATTTCCATTGTTGGAAGCCAGGCATGACCTGAAAGAGAGAGGACTATATTTGAAGTTTGGTTGACCTAACAGAGACAGAGGTTGCTTCTTTATACACAGGATGTCTTTTGTATGGGAATATGAATGGGGAATTAGAAGAGTGACCAGACCTCCTAGTTTGTCTGCAACAGTCCTAGCTTATTCCTGTTGACCTTAGTTATCAAAAGCACCCCTATTCACGTTTAAAAGTGCCCTGGTTGGGATGATAAATTTTTTGGTCATCCTAGATGTTAAGGAATCTTGACTTTTCTTTACCACCCTCTCTGGACCACAGATTTGTCTTTTAGTCATTATATGCAAAGATAAGCAAGACAAACAAAACAAAACAAAAAACAAAAAATGCACACAGAAAAAAATATCAAGGAAGATAGAAGAATGAGGTAATTGATTATGTATTTATTTACACATATAGGAAAGAAATAGTTTTATCCTTAAGTTGCTAAGTGTCTGCTATGGCTCTAAGCCTATGTTATTATTGTCTTTCAAGAATGTGAAGAGCTAACACTTCCCTGTTGACCTAGGGCCAACAGGGCTTGCAGAGAAGAATGTGGTGAGCCTGCTCAGCCCATGAAAGTTCTCATAGGGGTTTGAGATTGTGCAGGTGACCTGGTAAGGGTTTGGGTTCCAAACCTAGATATTTGAAGCTTGTGGCATCTACTTCTGCAACTGTTGCTATCTACCTCGCCAGCCGAAGAATTGCCTGTTTGAAATAGTTCACTTGCAGTGCTGGCCAGTATGTGTTAGAATTAATTATGGCTGTCACCTTTTCCATACACACTCCAGTAAAATCTTCAAAATTGAGGTCAGCATAGGAAGGGGTTTATTTATCTCCTTTATAACTTGGATGACCATATAATTCTTTTGTCCAGACAAGGACACTTTTGAGAGTAAAAATTAGCAATAACTGGAAAAGGCACTGGGTCAACAAGCATAACCTGGGACTGTCCCAGGAAGACGATGATGTATGGTCATCTTAACTATGACCCAAGCCATTATCTTTTTATGAAGAATACCCATAAGATGGAAAGATGTCTTTAGCTTCTTCTAGATTTGTTCAACATAATTTTTTTTTAAACAGAGGGAACAGTTAAAACTTTTTTTTTTAAATGTTTATTTATATTTGAGAGAGAGAAACCGAGTGCAAGCGGCAGAGGGGCAGAGAGAGAGGGAGACAGAATCCGAAGCAGGCTCCAGGCTTTGAGCTGCCAGTACAGAGCCTGATGTGGGGCTTGAACCCACAAACCATGAGATCATGACCTGAGCCGAAGTCGGTCGCCTAACCGACTGAGCCACCGCGACTGAGTTCACCCATGGGTGAACACCCCATGTTCAACATAAATTTTTATGCATGTGCATGCATATACATGTATGTGTGTATTGTTTACACAAACATTGATCATATGTCTATAGACGTGTGTACTGTAAGGTTGAAATAAACCATTCAAGAAGGCCTAGTTATTTGGAAAATTGTGGCCTTCATAATCTCTTCTATGGATTGACTTTTGAACTAAACGCTCTGCATCCAGCCTGTCTAAACTTTAAATCATCTCCTGACCTTGTGTAGTTTGAATACCAATCTGTTAGTATAATTCTTGTTTAAAAACCAGTGTTGGTTCTCACTTTCTGTTTAGTTCTCAAAGATCTGCAGATAGTTTGGTGGTTAGAAAGGAAAAGCAATGAAAACATTTTATTCATTGGTTCATTAACTCAACTACTATTTATTAGGCACCTTTCATAAGTCAGTGTCTGATCTAGTTGCTGAGGATATACCAATGAATAAAACAAGAGATCCCTGCCCTTGTGAAGTTCTCATTCTCTTGGGGCGGAAGGGTGGGATGGGAGACAGATAATTAAAAAAATGAATAAGTAGCTTAAATAGCATGCTAGAAGGAAGTACATGCTTTGGAAGAAAGGGAAAGTAGAACAGGATAAATGTGTTTGAGTAGCCTTCCTGGGGAAAGAGATCCTAACTTTAAGCCAAGACTTTGAAGGAGGCGAGAGAAGTTACTCATACAGAGTTTTCCAGGTGCAAGGAACAGCCAGTGTGAAAGCCTAAAGGATGTGTTCAAAGATTAGCAAGAAGATCAGCATGATGGGGTGGGGTGACTGGGTGGAGTTGGAAATGAGATCAGAAAGGTGTTATAGAAGTGGCAGAGCATGTAGGACCTTGATATTACAATATGAAGAGTAATTACAATGTCAGCAGAAATCCCATTGTGTTCTTAAAACTCATAATATTAAAAAATTGTGTTTGTGCTATGAAGCCTGCACTGGTCAATATGACTTACATTTCACAAATAGTGCACTTCATCTTGGTTAATATACTCTTTGTGTCATTTGCTTACTGTTTATTTGTTAAACTAGCATATTTTTGTTTGTTGCTAGTCTTAAATTATACCCCCATTTTGCAAAAATAGAACAGTGGCTCAAGAGTGGTTCTTTGAAGTGTGAAAATAGTAATTAAAATAGTAATGTAAATGCTGGGGTTCAGAATGTCATAAACATACTTAGAGAACTCAATCCTGCTGCAAATATAAAATGTGAAATCTGTATGTATAGAAACAAGGGAATCCGTGATAATCTCCAAACAGTAACTGAAATTGAAAAGTGCTAATGGAAGTATGATGATGACTATCTTAAAGCTATTTTTTTTTCTTGACTTTGCCATCCATTCGCTCCTAATTCCCAGTCGTTGCCTGTTATGAAACTGTCCAATAGTGGCATGAAGCCATGGATGTTTTGGTGTCATTTTCAAACAAAGCACAGTGGCTTCTCTGTTATACCATTGAAGTTTTCCAGGACAAGCACACAACAATGCTTTCCATTACAAAATTAACATATCCTATTGCTACAGGTAGGGAAGGGACTAAAACCCTAGTAGCATCATTAAAGGACTCTTGTAGCAAAAATAAGAATGAGTCATATTATTGGATAGACACTTGCAAAATCGGCTAGATAGCTAAAGACAAACATCCTTAAAGAGAAACCAGAAGTTATTGACAGAATTTCTCTGTCAAATGACACGGTTGGCTGTTGCATAAGAGCAGTGGAGTAGCATGTGGAAGAGCGATTCCGATCAAGTACATACTAGCAGATATTTCACTTTATGGTTGGATGAAACCACTGAGGTCATGCACAGAATGAATCAGCTCTTGGCACTTGTTCAGGGAGGAGTGCTTGGTGATGCTTTGTTCATTTATCACTGAAAACTCGTGCTACAAGAGAGGAGATTTTTCTTTTGGCTAACTGTTATTAATGAGACTGGAAAAGTTGCTAAGGGGGCAGGACTTACAGAGCACTAGTTTCATGTTCGAATGAGAAGGTGATGGCTTTGTAAAGAAAAGAAGCTGTACCTAGAAGCCAGTCTGTGTGCTGCTCCGTTCACAGAACAGATGTAGTGCCTTCTGATCTTGAGGGAATACTAAAAGAGAGACCTGGGTGTAGTCAAAGTGCAGCCCCTGAGTATAGGAGTGTGCTGTGCAAAGTGACAGGCAGGGAGCCTAAGACTGCTTTTCCATGCTGACATATGCTGGCCATTTAGAGGGAAGGCACACGTAAAATATTTTATCTGTGGAGTAAGAAGAATGTTTCTTCATGGCACCGATGAGAAACCATTTCTCTTCTATCAAGTGGCACACCTCAGCGATATACTCTGCCCACAGTGAGTGATGTCAAGAACAGGGAGGGAAGGAAGAATTGTCAACAAATAAAACAATCTGCAACAATCTTAGGACTAAGAAATTTTTTCATTAGAGAAAGTTGGAGATCTACATTGACCGTAAAGGGTTACGGTGGTAATATTTTCAGTAATGGACAGTCCTTTAAATAATAACCATATTTCCTCTTGATGACCCATTAAAAGAATAAGAACACAAAGAAGTAGAACTTAGACCTACTAATTTGATGGAGAGAAGGTACAAGTGTATACATGGTATTTGAGAGCATGTAGAGAACCATGCTGGGAGGAACCTAGGCCTTTAAGATTTTCATGGAGATACTGGGTGTTGGGGGGGGACAGGTAGAAAGAGATGGAGAAGTCTGACCATTGGACATCACTTTTTATATACTTTTGCCTTAGGCTTGGCTTCATTCGAGACAAATGGAGTTGATATTCAAAAGCTTTCAGGACATGATTTGTATTGCCCCTGACCTAACCTAGAAAAAATAAATGATCTCTAATGGTCTTGGATTCTCTATGCATAGGCCTTCTTCCCTTCCTCCCTCCTTCCCTGTCTTCTTCCCTCCCATCTTCTTTTCATTTGTTCTTTCCACCTTAAGTCATTTAATTGGCATCTTTAAGCTAGAAGAGACTTTGTGAGCCCATCTCTTGTATCTCCGTGTCTTAGGTGGATACCTGTGCTACCCAGGGCAAGAGGGATAAGGGCCTCTAGGGGAAGGAAATTCTGTTCCTTGCTCAGCTAACCCACTCTAATGTGTAATGTCCAGTTATAGCACGCATTTAAATTTGAACCCTCATTCTTCAATGAAGATCCATTTCCCTTTTTTTGAATATAAATAAAGATGGAATCTTTGTCTTTTGTCTGATAACCCATCTATGTTGGTCACCATTATTTACTTCTAGAACATAAGCGATTCATGCATTATTCATTGAACAAACATCGAGAGCTACATACGTGCCAGGCTCTATGCTAAGTGATAGGTATAAAAGAGGTTGATAATTAGACATGGCCCTGTCCAGATAAAACAGAGAATCTAGTAGGAAATAGACAACAAGGATATGATAAACAAATACATACATAATTGCAAAGCAGATGTGGCAAAAATGTTTACATTTGTTAAATGTGGGTAGTGGTATATGGGCTGCTATTAACTTCTGAACTAGATGAGCTTCTGAATATATATTTGCAATGTTTCCTAAGTAAAAATGAAAAAATATGGTCGGAAGCGAAAGTACTTTGTAGAGGGGACTTCGATAGACAGTGGAGTGTAACAGACTTCCTTTGGATGGAGTAGTCAGGGAAGACCTGAAGTGCACCTCATTGCCTGCCTATGTGAGAGGGATAAGGGTCACTTGGACAGGGCTCAGAGAAGAGTCACAAAGATAACTGATGACATGGTTGGAAATAAGACATATCTATGAGAACAGCCTCGAAGAACTGGGGATGCTGAGCAGCGGGAGAAATTTACCTGATGCGGCGGGGTTGGCTGTCATTTTGTTAAATTTATAGGGTCTTTTACACAACCACATTCTCTTCAGTCACGTCCCATGCTCAACAGCAGGCAAGGCATGTTATTCCGGTTAGAATTATGTGTGAGAGGAAATTGAACTTTTGTGCTTCAGCTGAGGAAAAATTGGAAAGGACCTGAGAGACAGACCAGTTCAGCCTTCCTGTGAAGAAATATCTCTTTAATCTTCTTCACAGGCGGTCATCAAGTTCTTAGGAGATCCTTTCCATGCTTCCTCTACTCAGAATGGGGTGGTGGTGAGTGGGGCACTCACTCTGGTTTACTTTTATTAGGCCGGTCTTCTTTCTGTCCCGTAAATACCCGACTCCTCTCTCCCTCAGTACCTTCCTTCTACCACAGGAGGCACTTCCCACCTGGAACACCCACCAATTGAACTTACTCTTCAGGCCCCGTACCTCCATTGCCTTTCTGTATACAATCTGAAAACAGTAGTTTCCCCATTTTTCCCGTCTTACCTTTCTGAAGAATATGGCATTTCTTTTTTTTTTTTTTAACGTTTATTTATTTTTGAGACAGAGAGAGACAGAGCATGAACGGGGGAGGGTCACAGAGAGAGGGAGACACAGAATCTGAAACAGGCTCCAGGCTCTGAGCTGTCAGCACAGAGCCCGACGCGGGGCTCGAACCCACCGACCGCGAGATCGTGACCTGAGCCGAAGTCAGACGCCCAACCGACCAAGCCACCCAGGCGCCCCAGAATATGGCATTTCTTGTAGCATATGTAGCTTCCTTTGTCAGTGACTGACAGAAAGGGCGGGTAGAATCAGTGTCATAATCTGAGGGGATAGAAGGAAGTGGGTTTGGTTTGACATCTTCCCCTCCAGATGTTGATATGCCACCCTCATATCACTGTTTTATAGCAGTTAATATCATAATCTTCTTTGCTTTAGATGGTGTACTAGTTATTTTGTTTCCTACCAGCCTTTCACCAACTAGGTTTTAAGCACCTTCAATATTTGGAAACTTGGCCAACACCTGTGTATAATGCCCAGTATTGATCATGGAGTGAATATACAATTATCAATGCCTAATGGTTGAAAGGCATTGTTTCTTTCTCATGGACCATTATGAAAGGTTATTATTTATATAAATCAGATATTAAGTTGGCACAGATACTAAATAATTAACATTTTGTAGTTTTTAAAATGGCAGAAAGTCAAGTCTTGGGGGTCTGATTCATTGAGATAATCCTAATCTCAGAACTCCTTCTTCCTTTGTAAGTCTTCTAACTCCTTGCTAGTCAAAGTGTAGTCCATAGACCAGCAAGCATCAGCATCACCTGGAAGCTTGTCAAAAAAAAAAAAAAGAAATGCCGAATCTCAGGCCCCACACCAGAACTACTGTGAATCAGAATCTGCATTTGAACGAGATCCCCAGCTGTGTTGTATTAGGGAAAGCAAAGTTGGAGAAACATTGTTTTAACTTACCAGAATCCTGAAATTTAGGAGGAGCATTTATCTTCAAAGAGAAGGAAGACTGGAAATGAGGATTTCATCAGTCTCTGGGTGAGATTGTCAGTGCTTTCTGCAGTGTGGCCTCATTACTCTGCTTCACGTAGAAGCTTCCAGGCCAGAAGATGTCTCTGTAGGAGTGTCCTGGAGGAATTTAAGTGGGTGATATGTGTGAGACATGATGGTGATTACAGGAATTTGAAGCAGTTGTTGGAGCGAGAAACTAGGAGAGCTTGGTAAAGGCGGAGGGGCGTGGCCATGCAACCTAATACTGAAAATAAAGAGGTCTTCCCTTTAGAATCTGAAACAATTTCTGATGCTGAGGGCTTGCACTTGTCTTAAAGTGTAATGCCTCCAGAACCAGCAGGTCACAGATGAAACCAGCTGGATGTGCTGTGCATGGAGACCTTGTAGAGTGGTGAGGATCATGGAGAGGCATTCTTCATCAGAGTGGAGAGAGGGGGCCACTCAGCTCACTCTGTTGTTACCACATGGGAATTTGGGTATAGCATGGCCAAATCTTCACATTTTTCAAATGAAGCTAGAAATGTAAGTTTGTATGTAAAACATCTCTTGAGTGGTAATTAAAATGTTTTTAGAACAGCACAGGCCAAACAAAATTCATATGCTGCCTGCATCTGTTTTACAACCCTTGTTCTGGAGCCACAGAACATATGAGATTGTATCACTGCTCAGCTTTTGTGATGCAGGGCACCAAACACAGAGGTGTTTGGGTTTTGGTAGGGACCATTTTGGATCATTATTAAGTAAAAGAAATGAAAGACATGAAAGAAAGGAGCTGCATTTGTGTTGATGACCTGACAAAATGTATATCTGCAGAACCTCGGTGACTAAAGGTATTGGAAAGAAAGAGTTGGGGGCTTAAAGGAATACAGTTTAGGTCCTGTGAGATCTGAAGGGGGTTGGGACGAGGGTGAGGAAATGGAGACATGGAAATTTCTTGGTACACCCAAGCTGGGATCCCACACAGCAACACAGCAATCAGGGCTGGAGGGCTGGACCACAACTTGGACGTTCTTGTGTTGGGAGAGGAGTGTGACGGGAAATAGAATTTGAGTTAATTTTTCTTTAGCATCTGGTTGTTATATTTGGGTGCCTGCTAATACTGAACGTTTGCTGGAATTAGATTTTCAATTAAAGTTTGTCATGGTAAAATTAGCATTTTATATATTTTGAAAGTGAAAACTAGGAGAAAGAATCAAAATTCTTTCCAAATATTTATTATTGATTATGTTTCTTGTTAAAAACTAAGTTCCTCAAGGGTCAGTACTGTTTGTTATTTATCTTTGCATCCTGGCATCTAGCACAGTCTGGGTTAGTGAATGTTTGTTGATCTGAAATGATTGTAAGGCAAAATGTAATTTATTTTTCATCTTGGAAAATCATTCTGTAGGTATTCATTTTCCTCACTGATTTAAAAAAAGATAGCCTTATTGAGATAATAATCCTCATACCATGAAATTCACCATTTTAAGTGTACAATTTGGCGAGTTTTAGTATATTTGCGAAGCTGTGTGACCACCACCGCTAGGTAACTTCAGAACCCTTTCATCCCTCCCAAAAGAAGCCCAGTTACTCATTAGTTACTCACCGTGACCCTTCCTCCCACCTCCTGGCAACTGCTGTCCTACATTCTGTCTCTATAGATTTGCCTATTCCAGACACTCAGTTTGTGAGATTGCGTCCCGAGTTGGGCTCCCTGCTGACATCATGGAGCCTGCTTGGGATTCTCTCTGTCCTTCTCTCTGCCCCTGTCCAGCTTGCTCTCTCTCTCTCTGCCTTCTTCCCACTCACATGCAAGCATTCTTTCTCTCAAAATAAAATAAACTTAAGAAAAGGTAGAGTTATATAATATGTAGTGTTTGGTGATTGGCATCTTTCACTTAGTATAATGTTTTCAAGGTTTATTCATGTTGTAGTGTGTATCAGTACTTTGTTCTTTTTCTTTTAGAGAGAGAGAGAGAGAGAGCGAGCGAGCGAGCACAGGAGTGGGAGGGGGACAGAGAGAGAGAGAGAGAGAAAGAAAATCTTTTTCAAAAAGATTCTTTTTAAACTTTTTTTTTTTTTTAACTTTATTTGTTTTGAGAGAGAATGAGCACAAGCAGGAGAGGGGCAGAAAGGGAGGGGGAGAGAGAGAATCCCAAGCAGGCCCTGTGCTGTCAGCACAGAGCCCAACACGGGGCTCGAACTCACAAACTGAGAGATCATGACCTGAGCTGAAATTGAGTCAGACACTTAACCAACTGAGCCACCCACCCAGGTGTCCCAAGAGAGAAAATCTTAAGCAGTCTCCAGGCTCGGTGCAGAGCCCAATGCAGGGCTCTATCCCATGACCCTGGGATCATGACCTTAGCCAAAATCAAGAGTCAGATGCTCAGGCAAATGCTCAACTGACTGAACCACCCAGGCTCCCCTATTTTGTTCTTTTTTATAGCCAAATAAAATTGTACTGTATGGATATCCCACATTTTGTTTATCCATTCACCAGTTGATGGACATTTCAGATGTTCTCACTTTTTGGCTGTATTATGAATGATTCTGATATGAAAACTTGTGTAAAAGTTTTTATATGGATATGTTTTCAGTCCTGTTGAGTACATACCTCAGAGTGTAATTTCTGGGTCATATGGTAACTACATTTATCATTTTGAGAATCTGCTAAACCATTTTTCAAACTGAGTGTACTATTTTGCATTTCAGTCAACATGTGAAAGTTCCAATTTCTCCGTATCCTCAGCAACACTTGTTATTTATTTTTCTTTTTGACTTTAACCATCCAAGGGAGTATTAAGTGCTATCTCATTGTGGTTTTGATTTGTTTTTCCCTAATGACTAATGATGTTGAGCATCTTTTCATGTGCTTATTGGCCATTTGTATATATTCTTTGGAGACATGTCTCTTCAAATTCATTGCTTATTTATTTGTTTATTTATTTTAGAGTGGAGGCGGGGTGGGGGGGTGCGGGGGAAGAGAGAGAATCCCAAGCAGGCTCTGCACTGTCAGCGCAGAGCCTGAAGAAGGGCTTGAACTCACCAACCGTGAGATCATGACCTGAGCAGAAACCAGGAATCTGACGTTTAACCAACTGAGCCACCCCAGGCACCTCTCATTGGTAGTTTTTAAATTGGGTTATTGTATGTTTGTGTTGTATGAATTCGTTTTATATCCTGGATCCTAGACCTTTATGAAATACATGACTGGAAAATATTTTTCCTATTTTGTGGATTATCTTTTTACTTTCTTGATAGTGCCATTTGAAGCACAATCGTTTATAATTTTAATGAAGTCCAGTTATTATTATGTTTTTCACCCTTGTGCTTTTGGTGTCATACCTATCCTTGTTGGTCTAATTATTATGCAAGTTGTGACAAGTAGAATATTGACATCTCCAACTATTGTTGAATTGTCTTTCTCTCAACTCTATCAGTTTATACTTATGTATTTTGTAGTCCTGTTCTGAGGCACATACATTGTTTATATCATTATGTCTTCCTTCTGAATTGACTCTTTTATCATAAAATATTCTTCTTTCTCTCTAGTTACAGTTTTTGTCTTAAGGTTTATTTTGTCTGATATTAGTATTGCCAGTCCATCTCTTTTTTTAAGTTGCTCTTTGCATGATGTATCTTCTTCCATCTTTTTACCTTCATCCTGTTTATGTCTCTGAATCTAAAGTGTCTCTTTTAGGCAGCAAGTAGTTGGATCACTTAAAAAATATGTTCTGCCTATCTCTGCTTTTTGACTAGAGTGTTGACCTAGTGACTGGAATGTTTAATTTATTTGCATTTAATGTTAATTACTGACAATAAGATTTTATTTGTCTACCATTTTGCTATTTGTCTTCTGTATGCCTCAGGTCATTTTTATTCAGTTCCTTCATTACTGCCTTGCCTTGTGTTAAATATCTATTTTCTAGTGTGCCATTTCAGTTCCCTTGTTGCTTTTAATTCCCTTGTTGATTTTTCATAGGTCTTTATTCTGTCATGACTGATAATATTATTGTGATATTTTTTGAGTTATATCATTACGTTTGCTGTGGGGATTACAATAACCTTTTTAATTTAAAACAGCCTTACTCAGATGAATTTCGGAAGTATACAGAAGCTTCAATATAGCTCCATTCCTTGCTTTACATATTATAAGCCCATCACTGCACTTTTTTTTTTTTAAGTTTAATTTTGAGAGAGAGAGCACACGCGTGCATGTGCAGGCAAGTAGGGGAGTGGCAGAGAGAGACAGGGAGATGGAGGATCCGGATCCCAAGTGGGCTCCCTGATGACAGCAGAAAGCCCTATGCGGGGCTCGAACCCATGAACCATGAAACCGTGACCTGAGCTGAAGACAGATGCATAACTGACTGAGCCACTCAGGCTCAACTGTCAATGCAGTTGTTCTTAAATCAGATAATAGAAAAGGGTTATAGCAAATACATTTATGTTGTCTTTTACGTTTAACTACGTAGTTAGCTTTACTGATTCTCTTAATGTCTTTGTGTAGGTTGGAGTTAATGTTTGGTGTTTTTTCATTTCAGCCTCAAGGACTAACTTTAGTATTTCTTGAAGGACAGATTCTCTAGTGACAGATTCTCTCAAGTTTTGCTTAAATGGGAATGTCTTAATTTCTTCTTCATTTTTGAAGGATAATTTTATTGGATATAGAAGTCTTGTTTTACCTTTTTATTTCACTGCTTTGAATATGCTGTTCCACTGCCTTCTAGCCTTCTCTAGTGTCTGATGAAAAATCAATTGTTAATGTTATTGAGAATCCCTTTTATATGGTAGACTTTCCTGCTGTGTTTAAGTTTCTGTCTTTTGACATTTTGACTATGATGTATCTTGGTGGGGTTTCTTTACAGTTTATCCTACTTTGGGTTTGTTGAGCTTCTTGGATGTATAGATTAATGTTTTCATCAAATGTGGGAAGTTTTTGGTCATTATTTTGTTAAATATTCTTTCTGTTCCTTTTCCTTTCTTTGGGGGATTCCCCATATGCATGTATTGATACAATATTTGTTGTTCTCTAGATCTCTGAGGCTCTGTTAATTTTTCTTCATTCTTTTTTTTGTTCCTAAGACTGGGTAATTTCAACTGACATGTCTTCAAGTTCGCGGATTCTTTTTTCTGCCTATTCAAATTGTTGAATCCCTCTAGCGAATTTTCCATTTTGGGTATTGTACATTTCAACACCTGAATTTTTAATCTTTTTTTTTTTTAATAATTTTTGTCTCTATATTGATATTCTCTGGTGAAATATTCTTTTTATATTCTACTTTAATTCTTTACACATGGTTTACTTTAATAATTTGAACATGCTTATAATAGCATATTTAAATCTTCATTTAGTATGCCCCATCTGGATTTCTCAGGGACATATTTAAAAAAAATTTTGGGGGGGCTCCTGGGTGGCTCAGTCAGTTAAGTGTTCAACTTCAGCTCAGGTCATGATCTCTTGGTTTGTGAGTTTGAGCCCGACATCAAGCTCTGTGCTGACAGAGCCTCTCTCTCTGCCCCTCACCATGCATGTGCTCTCTCTCTCTCAAAAGTAAATAAACATTGAAAAATTAAAAAAAAAATAAAAAAAATTAATGTTTATTTATTTTTGAGAGAGAGATAGAGAGAGAGAGAGAGGGAGAGGGCTCAAACTCATGAGCTGTGAGATCATGACCTGAGCCGAAGTCGATGCTTGACTGAGCCACCCAGATGCCCCTCGTAGGGACATAATTTAATTTACTACTTTATTTCCTATGCAGGGACCATACTCTCCTATTTATTTGTGTGTGTGTGTGGGGGGGGGGGTAGGTTTTTGTTGGAAAGTGGACATTTCAAATAATATCTCATGGCAACTCTGAAAATGAGATTTCATTCCCTCCCCAGGGTTTGGTAGTTTTGCTCTTTGTTGTTATTTGTTTACAGACATTTCTGAATAAATTCTGTAAAGTCTGTATTTTTTGTCACATGTGGCTACTGAAGCCTCTGCTTAGTTACCTTAGTGGTCAGCTAGTGATTTGACAGAAATTTCCTTAAATGCTTGGAATGAATAAGTCCTTCCATCTGTGCTGAGAAGCCTGGGTGCATGTTAGGGTACATCTTCAGCAATCAGCATGCTGCTATTTACAACTCTGCCTTGGCCTTCAGTTGCTGCAGGCATAGAGGCTCAGTGTCAGCCAGAGGTGAAAGATGAGGGTCTTCTCAGGTATTTGTTGCATGTGTGTGTGGTGCTACATATGCATGTGGTCTTCTGTATCCCAAGGAGTATGTCAGAGCTCTTCAAGTCCTTCTATGTACGTCTTATTCCCCAGAGTTTCGTTTTAAGTTTTTTAGTCAGCCTCTCCCCCATCTCCTCCCCACCCCCGCCCACAACTGGTATTGCTGCTTCAGGTGTTTACAGTGTTAAACAACTGTTTTCTTTTCTTTTCTTTTTAAATGTTTATTTATTTATTTTGAGAGAGGGAGAGAGAGTGCGCCAGTGTGTGTGCACACGCGTGTGCACGCTAGCAGGAGAGGGGGCAGAGAGAGAGAGAGAGAGAGAGAGAGAGAGAATCCCAGGGAGGCTTGACACTGTCAGTGCAGAGACTGACACAGGGCTTGATCCCACAATCATGAGGTCATCACCTGAACTGAAATCGAGAGTTAGAGGATTAACCAAATGAGCCACCCAAGTGCCCTAAACAGTTGTTTTCAACAAATGCTGAGAGGCTAGAGCTTTTTCCAATGAGTGATCCCTGAGTTGGGCCCAGTAAACACAAGCCCTGAGAATGGGGCTTTTCCAGATAACTGCCAGGTCAAATAATGACAGTTCTCTGGGATAGGGCCTTTTTAGGGGAACTCCAAACCCATTTTGCCTTCTTATGGATCACTAGAGTACTGGCTTTCTCAGTCATTTGTTCCTGCAAGGATGCTCATTTTCAAGGGTCCTGTGATACGAGGGAGAGAGTGATGGAAACAGGGAAATTAAAATCCTACAAAACTCAGTGTTCTTATTGAGATTCAAACATTCATGACTCAAGTATCATTGTAATGTTGTAAGTCTTTTGTTTATTTCCATAATTTTGAAAAAGTTGATTTTGACAATTTTTGGTAGCTTTTGTGCTTTTATGGAGGAGCAAATTTTGGGTGATTCTTACTTGGCTATTCTGGAAGTGCTTCCCCCTCCTACTGAATTTTACCACTGGCTGCTAGAATGTGATGTTACAATTGACTGGCTTCTTTTTTTTCTCTTTCTTTCTTTCAAGATTTTGAAGCATGATTTATTTATTTATTTATTTATTTATTGAATTTATTTTTATTTTTTAGCATTACTTATTTTTGAGAGAGAGAGAGACAGAGCATGAGCAGGGGATGGAAAGAGAGAGACACACAGAATCCCAGACAGGCTCCAGGCTGTCAGCACAGAGCCCATTGTGGGGCTTGAACCCACAAACCACAAGATCATGACCTGAGCTAAAGTCGGATGCTTAACCAACTGAGCCACCCAGGCGCCCCAGAAGCACAATTTTTATTATCTTTTTTCATCTTTTTTATCTGTTTTTTTTAATGCTTTTTATAGGTATATACTTCTTTAAACATCCATGTGTATATTTTAAAAATATTTAAATTGAGGTAAAATACACGTAACAAAATTTTGTTGTCTTAATTAACCATTTTAAATGTACAGCTCGTAATGTTAAGTACATTCACTCTGTTGTATAAGCAATCTCCAGAACACTTTTCATCTTGGACAACTGAAAATCTGTACCCATTAAACAAAAATTCCCCATTTCTCCCTCCCACTAGCTCCTGAAACCACCATTCTACTTTCTGTCTTTATGAATTTGACTACTGTAGCTACCTCATATAAGTGGAGTCGTACAGTATTTGTTTTTTTTTGTGACTGGGTTATTTCATTTAGCACAATGTCCTCCAGGTTCATCCAGGTTGTAGTATATGTCAGAATTTCCTCACTTCCTAAGGCTGATTAATATTCTGTTGTATGCATTTAACACATCTTGTTTATCTGTTCATCCATCAGTAGACACTTGTGTTGCTTCTACCTTTTGCTATTGTGAATATGAGCATAGATCTACACATCTCTTTCAATTCTTTTTAGTATATTGCTTTTATTTATTTATTTATTTATTTATTTATTTATTTATTTATGCATGCTTTGTGTGGCAGCATGTACAGAAATATCCAACTTGATAGTTTTCTTAAACAGGTTAGTAAACTAAATGAGTTTCTCAGATTTTGCTATACAGTACATTCTTCATTAAGCCCAATTAAGTATTATTTTCTGATTCTTCCCGGACTTAGACATTACCTCACTTGTTCTCCCATTTTTAAGCTGGTAAAGTTTAACAATTTTTAGATGACTTGACGCCATGTCAGGGGTTAGGAAACGAATAAATTACAAAATTAAATGGAACCCAACTTCCGATTCCTAGTTGAAACCTTAAGTTGCTGTGTTTTGTTATTTTTTATGTACCTAAATAAAAAAGAGTGTAGGGATAAGAATTCTTGTAATCCTTTTGAATCAGAAACCAACATGGGATTTCATAGTTTAAATTTCATTGATAAATGAGTAGGCTACTGGGGACACATATTTAGGGATAGAAAGTAACAGGTTTAGTCATGTAATAGATGTGAGTGGCCATACATTCTTTGTACATCTGGGGAGCAAGCTCAAATACCTGCACCACGTGGGAAGGTAACATAAATCTGTGAAGCAAACTAGATGAGAGCTCTGGTAAGCTGGACCTTACATGCAGTTTCTAAAGGGACAGCTGTTACCAGCTCCTTCCAGAGTGTTGCCCCAAGATGCTACATAAGCTAGTTTTTCTTTCTTTCTTTTTTTGTTTATTTTTGAGAATGACTGACAGAGGGAAACAGAGGCTCCAAAGTGGGCTCTGTGCTGAGAGCAGAGCTGTGAGATCATGACCTGAGCTGAAGTTGGATGCTTAACCAGCTGATCCACCCAGGCACCCCCGATAAGCTAGTTTTTTTAAAAAGAGAAATTAGAATTTTTATGTGTAATCTTCTTATTTAAAAAGAAATGGGCAGATAATTTAAAAGTGAAAATAAAAAATCGTGCTGCCCAGCCAAACAAGATTGCAAGCTGGATTTATGACTTTGATTGAGGTCCAGGAATTTATAAATTCAGGGGGTAGCCTGTTTGATGGATACCACATAAGCGATATGTTTGTAGTAATTGGAGAAAGTTGACTAGGGTAATTACGATAATACCATTTCTAGTATTGCAGAGGACTGTAAGGGTCATCTAGCGTGTCTATTTTATCGTATAAAGAAACAAGACCCACCAAAGTTATGTGACTTGCCGTGGTACCTGCTAAGACTCTTGGAGTCATGCAAAGCAAGCTTAAGGATAACAATGCCAGCTGCTCTTTCTTAGTCCAAATGCATTTGGACTTCTCTTGTGTTATTTTTAAAGAAAATTTTTAAGGTTTATTCATTTTTCAGAGACAGTGAGACAGAGTGAGAATGGGGGAGGGGCATAGAGAGAGGGAGACAGAATCCGAAGCAGGCTCTAGGCTCTGAGCTGTCAGCACAGAGCCTGATGCGGGGCTCAAACTCATGGACCGTGAGATCATGACCTGAGCTGAAGTCAGATGCTTAACTGACCGAGCCACCCAGGCTCCCCCCTTGTGTTCTTATTTACAATAACTTAGGTTTATATAGAGCTTTTCCATGTCATTCGCATATGTCGTCTCCTATAATCACAAGTTGTAGCACAGAGGTTATTCTCCTTGGGCCAAAGAAGAAACTGAGTTCCAAAGAAGTTTTGTGACTTATTCAAGTTCACATAGCTAGCTAGTAATGGATAGTGTGCCCATTATACTTTCTCTTCAGCCTGAGATACCTTTGAGATTATTACAGTGGGACAACAGACACAAATGGGGATAGTCCTTGGTAGTCTGGGACAGGGTCCCTTAGTGATAGTGCTGAAATTAAGGATCTAGTCTCCTTATTTGTATTGTAAACCTCACCCGTCACAGCAGGAAGATAAATAAGATGATAAAATAAAGGTTTCTTAAGGAGAAAACGCACAAATGCTGAATAGACCAGAAGGCTATAAAAGTATCCTGCAGAAAAAGTAGACAGAAGGCATTTCTTGGATAAGTTTTGGTGTTTATCAAGGAGGAGTTGACATTTGAGACAAAGTTTTATTTCTATAATTTTTCTTAGGTTTTTGACTAGTGCTTTTTAAGGCTTGTTGTTTTCTTGCACTTAATTTTATTCACCCTTCTAGTCTCTATTTTGCATGAGGTGGGGGTGGGTAAAGTTCAGTCCTATGAGGTTTTAAGTTGGTGTCACTGTCAGACATGCTTTTGGGAACTACAGTTTCATATAATGAAAATAGAACGATAACTACCATAATATAGAGTTCTTTTATTTAGAGATATATTTGAGGGTTATAATAACTTCCCGATTTTTAAAGAAACATATAAGTTGACCTTGAATGAAGTTCTAACTAGTCTAGCTAAATTTGGAAATAAAAAGATATTAAGAGAGGACAAGTGAAGCAAAATATGCAAAATCTCCAATTAAGTATATCTAAAGGAAATACGTCTGCAGTGATGTGTTTTATTGTTTTATTTATTTATTTAAGTTTATTTATTTATTTATTTTGAGAGAGAGAGAACACGTGCATGCCTGATGATGAGGGGCTCGAACTCACAACCTGAGCCGAAACCAAGAGTCGGACGCCGAAATGACTGAGCCACCCAGGCGCTTGAATTGTTTTCTTTTTAGACATGTGTATCATCAAAGTGAAACAAGACTAACTAGATAACTGTGGTATATAAGATTAAAAATTTGTTTTCATCCAACAACTTTTGGGGGAAATAAAATATTCCATTTCTCAATTTCCAGAATCTGAGAAGGTTTTATTTAGTGCTTGCTATTTAATTCTTATTGAGGGAGGGATGAAGTTAATCTGGAAACAAACTTAAGAAGGCATATTACCACAGATATTTTTATTATATGAGGTAGGGAAGCCTCTGACTTTTGCTGAAGAATGTAGTTAGTTCCAGGATTTCTTTGTGACAATAGCCCCTATCAGTGTTGGCTAATTAATTCTGGTGGAACACCCGGAATTATGGGAATGGCCCATTCTTGCACTTTCCATCTACTTTTTCCTTAGGGCAATAAGTTCTGTAGGTACGTGGTCGGCTGCCTTAGAGGTTGTCTCAGGTGAGAGATATACCAAATGTTTTACTCTGACAAACAAGGGTCACCGGTTTAGGACATTTTTCAGCTAGCAACATCTTTCTTGTTACTTAGCACCCAATCGCTAACCCAGTGCCTTCTATTTTATATTTGTTTAACATCAGCACCCCATTTCTGTTACCACTTCTTATGGTTGTTTGGGTATGAGCTAAGCTGAGGAAATGTCCTCAAAATTACAGTGGCCCTAAGGATAGAAAAGCTTATTTCTCTCTAACATTTTCTCTGGCCATTTTTCACTTATTTTTTATCTGAGGTAGTGTTTTGGAAAAACTTCAGTCCTTCCCTCCTGTGTATCTCCTTTGCGTTCACACAGAATACTTCACTTCAGACACTTCTGGTTACCAAATGTGTGGAGGTTTTCTCCTAATAAGCAGTTCTCTGGCACACCAGCTGGTTGTCCTGTAATTTAACTCATTTCTGACCCTATGTGCCTGGGGACAGCATCAAATGCCACAGGTTAAGGGCTCAGTTCCACAACTCTGCCATTTCACATGCCAAACACAAGTAGTAGGTCCCCAGGTTACCTATCACTTCTGGTCAACTTGGCTACGAATTGGAGGTTCCCGTGACCTTTGGATTAGATTTATTTGCTAGAGCGGCTCATAGAACTCAGGGAAACACTTGGGTTTACCAGTTTATTAAAGGATATAGTGAAGGACGCAGATGAATAGCAAGATGAAAAGATACCTAGGGTGAAGTCTGGGAGGGTCCTGAGTGCAGGAGCTTCTTTCCCTGTGGAGTTGGGGTGCACCACCTCCCAGTACATGGATGTGTTCATCCACCTGGAATCTCCTTGAACCCTATACTATAAGGATTTTTATGGAGGTTTCATCACCAAGGCATGATAGATCATTCACTCTATTTTCAGCCCTTCTTCTCAAGAGAATGGGAGGTAGGGTGAAAACACCAGGCTTCTAATCATGGCTTGTTCTTTCCAACAACCTGCCGTCATCCAGAACCCCACCTGGAGTCACCTGATTAGAACAAAAGACACTTCTGTCTCCTAGGAAATTACAAAGGTTTCGGAAATCTTGTGTCAGGAACAGGGATCAGAGAGTACTGCATGTTTTTTTCTATTATTTCACAGGTAGATGGGTAGTCCAGGATGGACGGGCCCTTTAGCACTGCTTGATTCCTGTGTTTTGTTGCTCTGCCATCCCTTAGGGTACTGTTGTCATCTGCATGGTTGAAGCTGCCTCAGTTCCACATTTGTGTTCTAGCCTGAGAAAGGGGAGAGGCATGTAACACGGCAGGTACATACATCACCTCCACTCAGTGTGAGAACGTAGTTCACCAGTGAGAACTGTTGGTGAGAACTTAGTCCATGACCACATGGAAATTGAATGGAGGCTGGCAGATGTATCCTCTTGCTGGGCGTCCATATGCCCGGCTAATACTCTGTGACTAGGAAAGAAAGGGATGTTAGATTTTGGACAATGCCTAACAATATGCCATAGTTACTTAACTTTTCTGAATTTAGTGTCCTCATCTCTAAAATGGTGATAATAGTACCTGCCTCAGAGGATTATCAGAAGATTAGGTATGGTAATTTGTATACATTATTTACTCAGTTTCTGGTATATAAAATATGCTCAATAAATATTAGATTTTAACTATGAAGATGTTTCTAATAACAAGAATAACTTCCTTTTTTGTTTTTCAAAGCTTAAAGAAATCTTAAGCAGTATTTTACTTCAAGAGAACTGTACTATTTAAAGTAGTAAAAGGCACTAAATACATGGAAACAACAGATTTTATAGGAATGTAACGTCTAGGCTTTTTATTTTAGCTTACTTTTGAAAAAGTATTATTAATGGAACATCTCACGCTATTTCTTAGAATGGTTTTAATGTGGATAACACATAAGTAGGTTTTGAGGTAAGTAGTCCATTAGAGTAATTTAATTTCGCTTGCAAAAATTTTAGTTGGATTTTTCTTTTAAAATGGGTCATCGCCAGAAGCAATTCATTTATTTGGCAAGGTGTTCTTAGCGTATGGATTTGTTGCAGAAGTGAGAATTCTAAAATGCCTCTGTAACTTTAAAAGTTGTTTTCTTGGTATTTTGCTGGGACGAATAAACTATAAAATCTCTTACTAACCTGAATCCAAACTTCTTTATTATTGATTTTTTAAAGTTTATTTACTTATTTTGAGAGAGAGGGAAAGAGAATAAGCAAGAAAGAGCATGTGCATGCGTGTGTGCACAAGTTGGGGGAGGGGCAGAGAGAGAGAGGCAGAGAGAGAGAATCCCAAGCAGGCCCTGCACTGTCAGTCCAGAGTCCCATGCAGGGCTCGAACTCATGAACTGTGAGATGACCTGAGATTAAACCAATAATTGGGCACTTAACCAACTCAGCCACCCAGGTACCCCTATTATTGATATTTTTAACATATACCAAAGTAAAGAAAATTTGCTATTATTTTAAACTGATTTTGAAAGTACAGAAAGTAGTCCCTACTTTTCCTGGTATAATACTATTGTGATTATTTTAGTGTACTAGATATTATGTGTCATTGGTAGCTGGAAAGAAACCTTTAAACAAATGATCTTTAATCCCCATAGCCAATTGTAACTATTTTCGAATAAAAAAAATAACTTTATTTTGTTTTAGGTTCCTTGTTTATTTTATCCTGTCCGTTGTTAAGGATCATTCATTAACTTAAAAAAAATATATTTTTTAATGTTTATTTGTTTTGGCGGGATAGAGAGAGAGAGAGCAAGTGAGCACATGAGTGGGGTAGAGGCAGCATCTGAAGCAGGCTCCAGGCTCTGCGCTGTCAGCACAGAGCCCCACACGGGGCTGGAACTCACTAACTGTGAGATCATGACCTGAGCCGAAATCGAGAGCCAGATGCTTAACTGACTGAGCCACCCAAGCGCCCCTTCATTAACTTTTTTGAAAGTAATTTTACTAAAGTTTTTGGTTAAAAAAATAAAGATAAAAAGAGGCCAGACATTTATTCAGGAATCTTCTTTAGTTTTGTGAGATAGTATGTTAATTTGGTTCAAGCAGAGTCTTTCCATTGGCAGTGTATTTTAAATATGACAGAGCTTACCTATCAGTCTATTTGTGCATTCATCCCTTACTCTCTTTAGTGATAAGGACGTGAGAAATAAACAAGTGAAGAATAGGTTAAGTTTTGTTTTGCCTTAGCATCTCTCAAGTGTGCTCATTTGTTGCATAAGAATTCTTCCTTGGTTTGCTATTTCTTGGGCCAAATGCCAGAAGGGAATACGTGTGCCATCTGCTCTGTCATCGTCAGTTTGAGATTGAATTCCCCCAATTTAGATTTTCTCATTGATTTAACCTGCAGCTTTTGGTAATTTTTTTTCTTGATCTCTGGTATTGCTGCTGGCTAATTTTGTGAGTGAGCTTAAGATGACCTTTTCATGTACATTTCACCCTGAACAACGTGGGTTTGAATTGTGTGGGTGCCATTATACGTGCATTTTTTCCATAAATATAATTGAAAATTTTGGGCAGGTTTTCACTTATGATTTTCTTGACAACATTCTCTTTTCTCTAGCTTACTTTATTCACTGTGAGAGTACAGTATATAATACAACATACAAAATATGTGTTAATCAGCTGTTTACGTTATTGGTTGGGCTTCCAGTTAATAGTAGGCTGGTAAGAGTTTTGACTTAGAAAGTTATGCACGGATTTTTGACTGTGTGAGCATTCGTGCCCCTGACCCTTGAGTTGTTCAAGGATCTACTGTGGGGAGACAGGGCTGGGGACACAGCTACCAGCCTTGTAATCTCTTACATTTGACTTCATTGTTCACTTGGTGTGGAGCATTGCACTAAGGACAGTTTTGCATTTTACCAAAGGGTTTCTCTAATTGTCTCTAAAGATAGTTGAAGTACTTGCCTCAGAAAAAATGGAAAGCAGAGAAACAGAAATGAGCACTCTGCTTTTCACCTATTATCTTCTGGACTACCCTGCCCATTAGACTTTTGATGCTCTGTTTTATTGTTAAATATATTTTTATTACGACCTCTCTAGATTTGGAATATTGAATGCATCATTCAGAGAGGACTGTAATTGTTACCACACTCCAAGTGTAAGTTAGTGGAAACTTCTGTAGTAGGAGGTATGAGGTTGAGGAACATAAGCTTTTATGTAAAAAAATAAGGCTGAGGGGAAAAGAAACACTCATGAGTGTTTAAATTAAACAAAAGTTTATAGCCTTTTTCTCTCAACCTTTAATTTTGAAAAATTACTGTGAAAAATTTGAAATAAAAAAACCCACTTATATACTCTTCATCTGTATCAATTGTTAACCTTCTGTCATATTGGATTCTCTCACTGTATGTCTATTTTTTCTGACCTTTTATTATTTTAAAATGTCTATTTTTTGAGAGAGAGAACGCATGCACGCACACGGGAGAGGAGCAGAGAGAGAGAGAATCCCAAGTAGGCTCTGCACTGTTAGCACAAACCCTGATGATGAGGGGCTCCAACTCATGAACTGTGAGATCATGACTTGAGCTGAAACCAAGAGTTGGATGCTTAATCAACTGAGCCACCCAGGTGCCCCTGAGCTTTAAAGAACAAGTTGCAGACACCATTGCACATCACCCCTAAATACATGTTTCCTGAGAATAAACAGTCTCCTGCCACCCCCAGTATTATTGTTACTGTTTTTATCATCGTTAAACCTAAGAAAATTAACCATAATTCAATAATATCATTTCATGTACATTTTATGTTGAAAGTGTTTAAGTACTTTTTTTTTTTTTAAGTTTGTCCGTTTTTATTTTTGAGGGACAGAGAGATAGAGTGGAGGAGGGGTGGAGAGAGAGGGAGACAGAGAATCCCAAGCAGGCTCTGCAATGACAGCGCAGCGTTGCTGGACTTGAACTCATGAACTGTGAGATCGTGACCTGAGCTGAAATCAAGAGTTGGATGCTTAACTTACTGAGCCACCCACGGGGCCTCACAACTTTTTTTTTTTTTTTTTTTTAGATCCAGGATGCAGTAAAGTTTCATGCATTGAATTTGATCACCCTGTCTCTTCCTTTTGTTTCGTTCTATAACACTGTTTTGAAGAGGTTAAACCAGTTGTAGAATGTTCCACATTTTGAACTTGTCTACTTGTTCTCAATTTTTAGAATCGGGTTAGCAGTTTTGGCAAGAAGACAGTGGATGTGATACCACTTACGGTGCCACAGCAGGAGGCACGTGAAGTCTGATCATCCTGCTGTTGGTGACAGTGAAATGGGTCACTTGGTTAAGTGGGGGCCACCAGAGCTTTCCCATATACAAGTACACTTGTCCTTTTATGAGTGGTAGGTAATCTGTGGGATGATGCTTGAGGCTATGTGAATATCTTGTTTCCTCGTTATCTTTTCCCAAGAACTTTTACTATTTATATGTGATTGTTGCCTAAATCAATTACCTGGAGATTGCAAAGGGATTATTTTCTAATTTTATCATTCCTTTTCCACTGATAGCTGGCATTTTGCAAGAAGAAATTCCCTCACCTCCCCCATTAATATGGATTCATGAATTTTTAAAATTAGATGTTATAATTATCAACATTACACTTTTAGATGTGCAAATTACCCTAAATCTGGTGCCATTACAAGCCAGCTCCTGTGTTCTTTTTATACATGACTTCTGTACTTTTTGAGCACTTCCCTGCTTTTTCAGAATACATATTTTTTAGTGACTCAAGTGAAGTAATAATATTTATAATAAAAGAAATAAAGGTATCTTAGACATTTATACAAATTGATTTCCTTCGTTCCTTTCCTTTGATGGAATGTTCTCCTTTCCTTGTAGTATCAGTGATATGTGCATAACTGGCTTATTGAAGATTACAAGCATATCAAGAGGGCAATTTTTGATTTCTCAAAGCTAGTCCTTTTCTGATTTATGATTCAAAATAAACACTCCTGTGTGCTATCTCCTGGGACCCTCTCTGATCCCAGAGAGGCAGAATAATGTGGATGCTTAAGATGGTAAAAAAGCTTTGGGACGGCCCTCCTCACATACATCTCTGCTCTGTCCTTCCTTCCTACTACACACTTTGTAAATACGGTGTATACTGGAGCTCGTTGTCCATTATCTTTCCCAAATTTTAATTGGAAAAACCCCTGCTGCTTCTCCGACATCCACTTTACCTCCTCTATTACCAACCTCTCTTTAAGCATTAACCACAGAAATTGCCATTTGAAAGCAGTTTAAATAACTTACACAGGGACAAGTCATTACATTTTAATTACTGGGGCCTTATCAAGAGAAATTGCTGTCAAGTATACTGAAATTGAATCCCTCTTTTGTAGAGTTCTTATATGAGTATGTGTAAGAATTTATTTCAGTACATATGACCTGGGTTGTCTCTAATCGGTTGGAGGTTGAGAGGAATTGGTGGATGGGGGGTGGGCTGGTGGGAGGAAGGAAGCGGTCTTAAAGGGGTCTGTTCCTAGACTGAGGTTAATTCACCCACCTGCTGGATATTCTGTTTAACCACTGCCTTGTTGAAATCTAAGTATCTAGATGTCTGAAGCATTGTCCTAGTCCACTGTTCTTACAAGCCTGTCAGAAAGGAAGTAAAGGATTTGGCATCACTAATTCTCAGTGAAACCATGCTGTTTTCTAGTGAATGCCTGTTTTTTTTATCTGCCCTAAGTTCTCACAGACTGCTTATTCAGTAATCCATTTCAGAGGTTTGGAGGACATGAAATCAAGCTCTGTGATTTTCAGAATTTCCCCTTCCTCCTAACCTTGGCTCCAGTCTGAGGGCAGTCCTTTTCCTGCAACTGGATGTTGGTTGTACTCCTGAATAAGGTAAAACTGATCAAGAAGTCATTGTATGGCCCTCTTTTATGGAAGATTATTCTTGAGTGCCCACCAAGAAAATGTCTGCAGACTCTGTTTTGAGAAAAGCTGTCTTAAATAAAACCTATTTTCTGGAAATGCCTGTCAATTGTTTCTGCAAATGAGAAGTCTTTTGTCATTGAACTAGTACAATGTATGTTTTTTAGGTTATCCAAAATATGAAGGCACAATACATAATTTGTGTAAAGTTCAGTTTGCTGGGGCCAGTGTGAGGAACACTGGCATGTTAGTGAAGAAATCGAGGCTGAGATCTTTGCTGCTAAGGGCTGTTCTGGCTGTTCTCTGCACATCAAGGTCACCTGGGTGCTTGTTAGAAATGCAGAATCTTGGGCTCTGTTCTAGCCTATTGAATCAGAATCTTCATTTGAACACTCTCTCCAGGTGGTTCACATACAAATTAGATTTGGGAAGCACTGAAAATCATTTTTTGTGAGCCTGTCCTTCTCTGCACATTAACTAGTTGGGTGATAAAGGCTTGTTGTGTGAAGTACCTGCAGATATTAAGTAGCATATTTCGGAAGATCCTTCTTGAGTGAAAGCATTTCCCGTATATGGTGTAAGCTCTTGGCTCAATACAGTAGTTAGAGATCAACCTTCCCACATCACTCCTCCCAAGAAGACTTAAAGAGAAGTTTTCAAAATGCCAAGAATATTATTTTCAAAAAGTGATTTTGCTAGTCATAGGCTAGCATGCACAAATACTCCCCTCCCATTCCTTGCTTGACATATTCTTTGTATTTTGATGATACCACGGGGCTAAAATTTTGAAGTCCTGCTTCAACTTGTAAGGAAAACTTACAGAGAAAGGCTTTAGGCTGCCTCTGTTGTTTGCTGGATAGCCTGTTTGTTCCACGGCACTTGAGGGGTCAGGCACAGGTGCTGATTTACTGCATTACCCTGTGCATAGTACTCATTAGGTTTCTGTCTTTCACATTAACCCAGCATTGGCTTTAGTAATGTTGATGGCAGCTTGATATAAGTCAGGTTTCCCCAGCTTTTTAGATGTTTCACTTAGATCTGGAGGTGATGGGGGTGATGGTGAAGAAACTGAGCCACCTCACCTCATGAATCTCCCTCAAGTCTCTAGATATTTCTGAGGGGAAGGTGGGTGAGATATGCCTCTGACAGGTTAATTAATGTGCTGTTGAAGCAAATGCCTTAAGCCAGTGCCAGATTGCAGGTGCACCCTACTGGCTCAGTCCGGTGGGAGGTCCATCGGGACCCACGAGTGTGAGGAGCTGACTGAGGGCGGCAGTATGGCGGTGTGAAAAAGAGTATTGCATTTGGAATTAGTGGGATGTGGATTTGAATTCCGTCTCTTCTGCTTTTTAGTTTTTGATTTAGTAGCAGTTATTTAACCTCTGATTTTTGAGTTAGATAATTATAAAAATAAGGTTAATTGATTTCTTCCAGGGTTGTTGTGAGACTCTAATAAGATAATATATTAATAGCCTAATACTGTGCTGGCATAGAGTAGGTACCCATTCAATATCAAATACACATTATGATATACATTTTGTATATTAAATAATTCCTTACCAGTTTTTTTTCCCTCAGTGCCTGTCTCAGCTAAACTAAGTAGGGATTTAAGTAGCTTCTGATAGTTTTGTTCATCAAATATATTTCCAAGTGATTCTTAGCCAGGTAAGCATCATTTTTTGTTATCATCACTATGGCAGTCCTTGGCCTTCAAAGGCACAGTGTTTTCAGCCTGGCAGATTCATCAGCTAGATCATAGCCAGGAGGGATTACATGTCCAGAAAACTGAGACTATTTCATTTTACACAGAGGATATGCCAACATGTAGTCGGAGTCAGGAAAAAGTGAGGATATGCGTAAAGCAGTAATGTTAACTTGTGATGAAAAGGGCTTTGGTGAATTAATCATGTTTGAGTGGTTGCAATATGTAGAATTATTTTTCATGAAGAAGGCTAGGAAATGTGCTTATTACTATTATTTTATTGTTGAATCCTTCCTTTTTCCATGGATCTGAAGTGCACTCTTATCATCTAATAAAATTTTATATATACCTCAAGTCTTTTATGCAGTTAGATTTTTTTTAAGCTTAATTATTTTGAGAGAGGGTATGTGCCAGTGTGTGCTAGTGGGCAGAGAGAGAGAGAGAGAGAGAGAGAGAGAGAGAATCCCAAGCAGGTTCCATGCTGTAAGTGTGGAGCTTGAACACACAGACCATGAGCTCATGACCTGAGCTGAAATCAAGAGTCCGATGCTTAACTGACTGAGTCACCCAGGCACCCCTGCAGTAAGCTGTTTTGATAGGACCCATATTGATATTTTTTTTCTTTACTTAATCCTACGTGAGGGGAAATCTGTTCATTCTTGATGTAGGCCTTATTTATCCTTATTCTTGGTGTCCTTATTCTAGGCTTACATTATAGGTTTTGTAATCCTCGTTTGGCCTTTTAAGTTAGAGGGCTAAGTGCTGTGCATTGTGTTACTGTGGGCTCTATTGTGTATAGATCTGTTGTCTAAAGCAGAGATTTTCTGATGTTGTGTTCTTGTTATCTTTTTATAAAGGTGAGAATTTATTCCTGGATGATCTGAGAAACTTACAGGTAATTTCCAAGCCAGCAGTTTTGCACACCACAGAATCTACTGCTTATTGTTCTTCTAGGCTAAACGCCAGCAGTTGACTTCTTATTTGTGCACTGCACACTGGGAAGTGTAGTTGGCGGGAACTAAAGTGGATTTGGTACAAGAAAAGAAGTATTGGCATATGGGGGGCAGCTCCCTGCTGCTTTAGAAAGCAGCACGAGAGAGTGGTTTGCTTTCTTTTTGTGCAAAGCCCAGATTTGGGCAGGGAAGGGGTGGGGGAAGTGCAGATATTTTTTGGTAGGGATGGAATTCTCCTATATGATCACCTGCTCTCCTTCTTCAGTTTAGGTCTCAGGGCTTCAAATGAGGGTCAGTTAGGAGATGTTTCTGTCAAATTTCCAGGACCTTGAAAATGTCACAGAGAAGTCAATGAGCCAATGAGTGTAAATCAGGGGTTGCTTATTTTCTGTCATTGTAATTCAGAAATCTTAAAAAAAAATCTCTCTATTCACATCTCAGATGTCTGGGAGATAACCTACCAGGTGAACAGCTTCTTGTCTTCTGTGGCACTTGGGGCTGGGTCATTTGAATGAGATCCTGAGGTTAGTGACGGTAGAGATCTTATTGGTTTTGTGAAAATGACACTAGCATATAAATGTGTTTTGAGGCTTGCATGGGTTGAATATTGTTGATGGCTCAAGTTAATACTGTCTTTGTGAAAAACTCATGCAGTCTGTGGGATATCAATTTGATTAAATATAAAGCTCTGTAAGAGTCTCTTTTGGTCTAGTGAGTCATCAGCCTGAAGGCTTCTCCAGACAGTTGTTTTGCAAATCAGAGTTTAAATGCATATGTCCCCTAGACCAACAATTTTGTGCAATTTTCTACCATGTTTTCTTGGTCACTGCTTCATTCTGCTAAGGAGACTATGGCAATTGGGTAGTGCCTGGGAGTATAATTTTGTTGCAGGATGTGATGCAAACACCTATTACCATTTGTAATGCTCTATTTACTTGTTTACTTGTTTTTTTGTCTGTCTCCTCAGTAGTCTTTAAGCAGTGGGCACATTTATTTTATTCTCCACTGTGTGCTCAGAGCCTAGTGCTGTATTGGGTATGTGATACATGACTTATACATATTTGCTGAAGAAATGAACTTGAAAGAGTCTAAGTACCTTCAGGTTATAGGGGAGTTACAGTCTTAAGTTTTTGACTTTTGTTGGCTAACCCACAACTTTGATTAACTGGATTCTAAAACCTCTTGCAGGTTTTATAATTACTGCATGTAATCCATACTGTGAGCAGAATTTGAACAAAATGATGTTTCTGGAGAACTGTTGTTTGCCTGTGAAATCTATTTTCTAATGACTTGCAAAAACAATTGTTAGCTTCTAGTGTATCTAAATTTGGCTCCTAGAAAGCAGCTATAGTAAAACATAATGGCTTGTGAGAAAGGATTGGATTTTCTTCCCTTTGTGCCCACCATACCCAGTCTTTCTGGGGTTTGGAACACAGCCATTATTTTTCTTCTATGGCCTTGACCAGGTTAGGTTAATGGGAACAGGTATGGTAAGGTGGGTTGGAAATTTGGAGGTGTTTTTGGATCTAGGTTTATGTTGAGGGGGTGGTGGTCCTGGAGACTTCACTCTCAAGCTGGATCTGGAAGTTCGTTTCTCCTGATTCTCTGAAGAGGAAGGATCTTCACCTTCACTGCCATTCTCTCCTCCACCTTGTTCCACTGAAGGAAAATCTAGTGGAACCAAATGGGAGGAGACTCTTCGCCAGTAGCAGAGGAGGAGGAGATGAGCCTGGGGCTCTGGTTGACAAGTGAAGACACGTAAGGAACCATAGGCAAACAGGAGAGGAAGGACTTCCCTGAGCCTCCCAAAGTGATCATGTTAGGAGCTGGGATTTAAGAAACTCTAAAATAACTCCTTTGTACCATCCTCTGTACTGTATGCCTCATCTTGTAATAGTAAGATTTTTCTTCTAGTGGACTGTATTTCTGGTTTCTCTGAAGTTGAAGGTTAAGTCATCTTCTGTGTCTGAGGCAAACAGAGGCTGTCTGGAAATTTTGAGGAGAATGGAGAAAGTAAGAAATAGTTGTCATGCAAGTGGACCAGAGAGCTGCCCTAGGGAAAATCTAAAAGGACTTCCAGGCAGCTGAGGCCTGAGGACTACTTTGGGGGAATATAAATGTGTCTGGCACAAACCTAGTTGGTCAGCATCACATGCTCCAGGAAGCCTGCTTTGACCATAAATCCTCAATTCTGATTTACAACTTAAAATATCCCTCACTGATAGTCTTACACCAACTTGGTCATACCTTACAATTCTGATCATTTTGGGCTGAAATGTTAGTTACTTGCATCTCTCTCCTCAAGGACCAGACACGTCTTGATCCTTCTTTGTCTATAGGATATAGTGTTGTGCCCATCTCCTACTAGGCTCTAGGTAATGTTTGAATTAACAGAGATTGGGAAGAGAGGGAGAGAAGTGATTTAGGATGGTATATTGTTAGAAAAGCTGGAAAGTAGAGAATGTTAAGAAAGAGCAATATTCAACAGTAAGACATGCTAGGAAAAGAAAATTCAAGAATGAGAAGTATTGCATGTGGCATAAAGGAAGTCACTGATGACCATGGAGAAGAGAGTTTCCGGCAAGATTTCGATCCTAAAGTCAGACTGTAAAGTCTTATGGAAAGAATATATGATTAAATAAAATCACATTTTCTCAACATTTACTGTAATTTTCAATTCATGTTGATTCTCTCACAAATCAGGGAGTAATTATTATACATCTGAGTTTAAAAGAAATTTATAATCATGTTTACCATTTAAACAAAATTATCAGACACTAACTATATTTGGATGTCTTGAAACTGTATAGTATAGCAGCGAAACACATCTTTACATCGTTTGGGGAAAAATTACACATTTGTAAAGAAGCATATTCAAGCATTTGTTCTGGATTACCATTTGGAATAGAGTTTTAAAATTTTTTTTTTTTCAACTTTTATTTATTTTTGGGACAGAGAGAGACAGAGCATAAACGGGGGAGGGGCAGAGAGAGAGGGAGACACAGAATCGGAAGCAGGCTCCAGGCTCTGAGCCATCAGCCCAGAGCCTGACGCGGGGCTCAAACTCACAGACCGCGAGATCGTGACCTGGCTGAAGTCGGACGCCTAACCGACTGCGCCACCCAGGCGCCCCTGGAATAGGGTTTTAGTGGTAAACAAGCCAACTTCTGCTTGGTGGTGTCTACAAATTCTTAGTCTTTCCACTTCCTAGAATGGAGTGATTCAAAATAGTTGTGATTTCTATAGTCTGCCACCTTGTGTAGCTTGAAATTTTTTGTTCTTTTAAGGTGTCCTACAAATGCTTGTGAAAAATAGTATCTAATTACTGTTTTTCCTGCCCCTATGCTTGGCTGTAAGAGTTAGTGTATTTCTTCCTAATAAAATGAGGTGGGCGTGTTTTGTAGTTGTTTTCATTGTGAAACTTTTTTTTTTTTTTTTTGGTCCCCAAGGCATTGCATTTCTCTGCCTCTTTCTTAACATATTAAGCAGATAAAGCTGTTTACCTGGTCTGTTGTGATGGAGATAGGAGGAACATTTGGATTTCATTGAATTTTCTAGTGTGGAGACAATGGCAATAAAAATACTGGGCAAAAAGACACATTTTTACATTTTATCCTAATCAGAAGTTTGAATGTTTAGCACGGCCTTGCTTACATGCTAGCAATAAGGCATGAAGGATTTAAAATCTTTATTGATCTTATTAGAAATTCTTTTCAGTCATTAATCTTTTGGGGTGTAATTAAGGTTCCTTTAGCATCTTGTAGTTGACTGTATTTGGTCGTAAACTGCAACAGATTACCAAGGCAGAAAATCAGAATGGAATGTTCTCATTCATCAAACATATACCTTTACAAAAAAGTTTACTTAGAGGCCTATTAGGTCTGTCTGTCTGGTACATTCTTACAGTGGAATTCTATTTTGCCATTAAAAGTGATGATATAAAGAAAAAATGTTACCAGAAGATAGTCTTTGTAGTATATATTTTTAAGGCAATAAAGTAAGTCACAAAATAATACAAATTATAACATGATCTCATTTTTAAATCTATTTACCTATGTATTTATGAGTAGAAAAGAATAGACTGGAAGGATATGTGCCAAAATGTTAACAGTGATTATCCTCGAGGGTTAGAAATAAGAGTGACTTTCCCTTTCTTCCTAATAATTTTATAGAGACTAAAGATTAATAATAAATTTGAAGGGAGAAGCTATTTTATTATTTAAAGAACTTTTGTGAATATTTCATATCTGTTGTAATTTCTTAATTTCCTTTTTTATTTAGCTCATTTCTACTTCACAGAGATACATCCAGAGTGACAGAAAAAAAACAGCTTCCCAGTAGTGATTCATTTGTAGGGGAGTCACGTTGCCATTAGGACTGGAATTTAAGTTGGGATTGGAAAATAAAGCTGCTTGTCAGGACCAGGAATGAAATCTGAATGGAGACTTAAAAGCAGGTTTTAGGATCTAATACAAGTGAAGGATGGAAGGCCAGTCTACCTCTGCAGGTCCGGGGCATTAACAAGTAGATGAGTTAACCAAACTAGTGTCAGATATCAGCCTGAGATTGCAGACTGAAACCCAGTTCACAAAGGTAAGCAGATAGGCAAGGTCAGAGTACTGAGACCATTAAGTTAAGTAAATCTCAAATAGAAGTGACCAAGGAACAAGTCTCTGACCATTGAAAACCCAAGAATTGGGCAAGTCTGTATTGTTAGCATAGCCCAGCAAGTTACAATGTTGTCTTTCCTTTGAGGCCCTTTGAAATCTGTCAACTAGACCCTGACGAATGACTGTCCTCTCAAACCACTGAACCATCCCGTCTCATTTTTTCCTGCTGGTTCACGTATCTTGTGAGAAATGGTCTGTGGGCCAGTACAACCTTGAATATTATAGCATTGCCTAAAACGATCAAATTGTTTAGTAAATATGCTTTGCAATGAGTATCATTTCTTGTTCAGTTTTTCTGGGAAAATGCAGAGGTAACACTGAAGAAAGTTGCTTGTGTGCTTGTGTTATAATCTGTCTTCATAGACACAAAAGCACAAAAGGCTTTTTTTTTTTTTTTTTGGTAAGGAAAAAACCCCTTTTTTATAAGGAACAAAAACTATAAGAGTAAGTTTTAGTCAGAGTAGTGCCCCAATCTCTCCCCACTGCCCCCAGCAAATTCATATGTTGAAGTCTAACCACAAATACCTCAGAAAGTGAACTTATTCTGAGTTGAGGTTTACAGAAGTAATCAAGTTGAAATGAGGTGATTAAGGGGGGGGCCTCATACAGTATGACTGATGTCCTTCTAAAAAGGTGAAGTTTCAAGCTCAGACACACGTAAAGGGAAGACATTGTGAAGAGACATCTACAAGCCAAGGTAAGAGGCCTAGATCCTTCCCTCACAGAACCAACCCTTCTGACATCTGGACTGTGGACTCGGCTCCATCTCCGTGAGACGATAAAGTTGTTGTTTAAGCCACCCAGTTTGCGGTATTTGTTATGGCAGTTCTAACCAAGTAGTGCAATTTAAAGGCTGATGAAGATTTTACTTTGTCATTTAATCAGTGCCTTTATTTATTACAATGACCTGTGTGGGTTTTTCAGTGCTGAGCAGGAGAGCTACTTTTCCCATGTGATTTGGGAGTCTCTCAGGTGATTGAAGAAGGTTAGGAGCAAGGGTGTGGTTTATTCTCAGATCATCCAGATTTTCCTTCATATAATAGTTACCTAATTATCTTTCAGGTCTTTTACTATTTTTTTTTTTCTCTTTTTGTAAACATTTGTCAGTTTTATGTAGTGACTTCATAGTGAATTTCTTATTGGTGTAATTTAAGCAGTGAGTTTCATGCTTATATTAAACTCATACATACTGTGGAGAACAGATCTCACTCAAGTTTCTTCAGGTGATGGGAGCTGCACAGGGAAGAAGGCCCCCAATTGATGTATGAGAGTATAATTTCACTTAGTTTTCCTTTGGTTGCTAGTGTAGAGATTAATTTCCTTGCTGCCCTTGAAGCTAGGCATGATCATGTGGTAAAATCTGACCAATGGGGAAGGAGTGTGCCCTCCATTCCTCTTTCTGCCTTCCTACTGACTAGGGGATGGTGATACTTGACATAGCTATCTGGAACTGGAAGTGGAAGATTTTCCAGTGTGGACTGGTTACATCTCGACTGTTAAATATTAAGATATAAATAGGGCTCTTGTTCAAGCCATTTACTTTTTGGTTTTTGTGTAATCACACCCGAGTCTAAAGCCCCAATGAACATATCCCAGTAGTTAGAGGAAGGTAAGGGCTCCAGGTCTCCCACCAGTTCCCCCATCCCTAGATATGAAAGCCAAATGTACATTTGTAAGAGGACATACAAATACACCTACAACTTATTTTATTAAGTTTAATAAAGTCTGTATTTTTGCCCTTTGGATGTTCCTTGGTTTGCTTAAGAGATTCACTTGAGGCAAATATCACAATGTTGTAGAGGCAGGATTCAATTAAACTTTGAGTTGGTATTGGACAACCAAGATCATCTAAGTAAACTGTGCCTGAGTGCAGAATCCAGCCTGGGGCCTGTTCCTGAGAATGGCCTGGTGAGATTATACCCCTTCATGAAATGGTGGGGTACCCCTGAAGTTTTTCTACCCAACTCACAATCCTTTTTTTAAGCTTATTTATTTATTTTGAGAGAGAGCGAGATCACATGCACTTGTGCATGTGCGGGGGGGGAGGGGCAGGGAGAGAGGGAGAGAGAATCCCAAGCAGGCTCTGTGCTGACAGTGCAGAGCCCGACATGGGGCTCGAACTCCCGAATCATGAGATCGTAACCTGAGCTGAAATCAAGAGCCAGACGCTTAACTGACTGAGCCACCCAGGCAACCTGCCGACTCAGAAGTCTTAAATGTCTCTGATTTCAACAATAAAAGCCTACTTCTAATGTCCATTTTGATAATTGACAACCTCAGCTCTTTAGTAGAGGTAAAGATAACTGAAAAACTTACAGTACCTGTCTCTTAATGTGGCCTTTTCATCCACTGACCTCATGTTGTATTGTAAAGGAAATTTGAGATCACATTATAGTGGCTGGAGTTCTTTCCTGATACTTGTCTCAGCTTCTTGCTGTGTCTTCTCTGTAGTCTTAAATGCTTCCTTCCCCCTACAGACCTCAAGATTTGAATTATTCTTGGCTTCTCTTGCTTTAGAGTTTCAGCTTTTACTTTCTCTTGATTTTTTTTTTTTCCTGTGCTATTCTCTGACAGCTTTCTCTGTCAGAATTGCATTCACACACTCTGAGAAGGGATCTTACCGAGTTGCTTCATCACTATTCAGTACACTTTGTCCCTCCTGGGGTTCAGCTCTCATGCCTGGCCACCTTGGAGGCCAGTGGCCTTCCTCGTGTCCAGTCTCTATCTGACACGTTTAGGTCAAGCACCAACCCCTCGGCCAGAGAGCTGTAGCCAGGGTTGCAGGATATATTTTACAAAGGTTGAAAATTTGTTCAGAAGAACCTGTTTCGGGACCCCTTGTTCTTGGAGGGAGGGCAGACACCAAGTTTCTAAGACTCCTCTCCAGTACTTTCCTTGATGCTTGAAACTGAACAGTGACATAAAGGTCACAGACCAGATATTCTGGTAAGTTGTCGACAAGTGTAGTGAAATCCACACAACTGATGTGTAAAGTGTCTGCCAGACACTGTGCTAGACTGGTGATCAAGTCATCCAAGGAGCTGAGTCTAGTGGGGGCGACACAGAAGCAAATGATGATAATGGTTTGAGGAGAGAGAAACTGTTTGCTTCTCTCCATCGCGTGGGTTAATTGGGACAAGGGGCTGGGAAGTGGTGCTGGGGGAGGCACTCAAAGAATGTAACCACACACAGGATTTGTGTCTGAAAGGAGGAAAAAAGTGGTACACTGCAGCCATTATTTGCCTAACAGGTGCTCCAATTGGAGCTTAGCTTACAAAGATGTATACTTTTGTCTTGTCCTACAAATTGGAGTGAGCGTAAACAACTCCTTGTAATCGAAATAATGTGGGTTTAAAGAACCGACCTTAAAGTATCAGAGCTATGTGTTCACCTTAGTGAAAATATCATTGATATATTCCCATAGTCGGAAACTGTTGAGTATGTCATTTTGCTACAGTGAATAATTTTTTGATGCTAGAATTCACTGGAAGAAATTCATAACATTTAATTTGAATGCGTTACGAGTTCTCTTGGGTGCCATAGAATTTAATCTATTAAGTGGTTTTCGATTATTCTTGGTACTTGGGATCCAGTGATGCATCCCCATAAGAACTTGGGAACAAGGGATATGTGATTGCCCTCTGAGAGCTGGTTAAATGGAGCAGAGACAGGCTTGCCAGGCGGATTGAACATAATGAGCATGGTTTAAGAAACAGTGTGTCTGTGCAAGTGGCTCTGGTCCTTCTGAAGGACAGAAGGATGCCCAAGGATGAGTGTTGGATTGCCTTGGTGTGGATACTAATGCATTAAGCTACTTTGATGTTGATTAAGGATTCAAATCATATCATAAACCTTCCTTAGTCCAATTCCATTTTCTCTGTGAAAGCACTTATATAAACAAGAAGAAAGGACTTCTTTTTGTTTACAGGACATAGAATCCCAGCTCAAAGTGAGTTAAGAAAGGAGTTTATTTTCTCTCATAAGTGAAAAGTTCATTGGGTATCCTGGTCTCAGGCATGGCTTGACTTCAGTGTTAAATGGTATTATGAAGCAACGTCTCTCTCCATCTCTTGCCTTCATTTTCATTTTCAGTCAAAGCTCTCTCATTTTGAGGGGCTTTCTGCATCTCCCTGCTCACAGTTTAACAATCCTGTCAACTACTGGGACAGGTTCAGCTCTGGGACTGGCCACTCCTGGGACATGTGCCCACCCAACCATCTAAACCATAAGTTCTGTTAATGGGGAATGAATAGTTCTCAGAAATGAAATTCTGTAATCAGAATAAAGAGGAATGGATTTGGATAGGTGGAAATGGCAGTTTTTCTGTAGTTCGGTTATTTGATTTTCATGTATGTGCCCACAGAAAGAAAATGCACTTGCCTCCATGTTGAGTGTTTATGGTTCCTTGACAGAGTTCTCCCTGTAAATGAATACTTTGGCATTCTGTAAGTGTATGTGTTTACATACATACACACCCAACGCCCCCCCCCCCCCGCCCCCATACATACACATAGATCTTATGAGTTACAATAAGGTGAATTTGCCTGAGAGAAGGGTCTGCTCTGAACAACTAATCAGGTTCCAAAGCCTTCCAGAGACGGGTGATGCAAGTCTGGACTTGAGCAAAAGCCTGAGGTATGAGACCCATAGGAGTCTCCTCTACTTTACTGTTCCCACTTGCTTTTCCCTTTTGAATTCCCATACTGATTACCACATTGTATGTGTGGTATGCCAGTTTTTAAAAAGGCCATGGCATCACGAAGAGGTGAATTGCCCTAACAGATCAGATCTGTCATCTAGCCAGCTTTGTATTTAATGTAAATACTCTTAGAGACCTCTGACTTGACTTGCTTTTTGAGAAGTAGCACCATCCCTATTTTTACACTTTGAAAATAGAACTTTGGATGGAATTCATTTCCCAAAAATGGTACCTGTGGAATTGTGAGGTAATTTTGCAACAGTGGATTGAGACTTTCTGGGAGACTTATACATTGATCTATTAGAAATACCTGTATCTGTCTATCCCAAGTTTAATGCTTAAGATTATATTATTATATAAATATATCCATGCTTGTATGCATGTACTGTCCCTGGAAGGAAACAGAATCTAGTAACAGTAGTTGCCTCTGGGGGCGAACGGGTGGCTGAAGGAAAAGTGTGTGAGGGAGACTTGCTTTTCATTATTTACTCATTAATTGTCTGAATATTGTATGAGGTGTATGTATTACTTTTCCTAAAATTATGGATGAAATAAAATGCCTAAAAATCACATTATGAGCAGTTTCTTTCATCAGGAGGTAGTTTTTCAAGAGCCAAGTTCTAACTTCTGCTTAATTTTCTCGTTTATTTTTCATTTCACCAGTTCTGGTGTTTCAGAGTATTGGGTTAGCCTTTGTCCAGTGTGGTTTTAGTTCCATGCCTTTCTCTTGCTCTTCTTTGTGTCCTGTGCTTTCCTTTAATTTGTAGTTTTGTGTTTGTATTTCATTCAAGTTCTTTTCAATTTGGCCGGCTTTTCCTTTATCTATCTGCAAAACATTGAGATAAAATCTCTCTCTCCCAAAATAAATAAACACTAAATAAAAAAAGAGTCTTCCCCCTGGTTTTTGACACTTGTATTTTTAGAATAAAAGCCAAAAGGTGTTTTTTTTTTTAATGTTTTATTATTGGGGTCTTTAAATATGTGGAGTCAGTTAAAACAGTCAAAAAGAGATTAAAAAATTTCTATGCACACTCACCAGTCTTTTGAGAAGACTGAGGTGTTCTCTCTGAGTCTTTATCTGCTCATGGGGGTTCCTCATGGGCTTTCTTGTGTGAGCTGCACCCATACTGCCTCTTCCATGCTTTGCCGTTCCAACCTCTTCAGTAGGGAAAGTATGCAGACTTGTGAAGCAGTCTGAGTCAAGAATTCTAGAATTTTAAGATTTCCTCCAATCCTTTACTCATTCTTAATTTGACAGAAATATTTTTAGGTCCTTGCCTTTACCAGATCTTTCTAAAGCATTTAACTTGGTTTCCATAGTTACTACCACTCTTTCTTTTTGCTCTCAAATTTCTGGGATTTACATAATATTTAATTCAATTATATAATTAACAATAACAAGTAGAGCTGGCATAAACAGGTCTGGGAACAAACACAATTGGCTTTGGTGGGCACATGACTCAGCTGGTGGGAACAAAGGTGCAGAGGCAGCCTGGAGGGCAGCCTCTCGGGGGCTTCTGGGAACATCACTCAGGAGGGGCAGAGAGAGAGGTAGAGAAAGAATCCCAAGCAGGCTCTGTGCCACCAGTGCAGAGCCCTACACAGGGCTTGATCCCATGAACCATGAGATCATGACCCAAGCTGAAATCAAGAGTTAGATGCTTCACCAACTGAGCCATCCAGGCACCCAAGGTAAGAGAGTTTTTTAAGATAAAGATACTGATGGATAGAAGAGTACAGATGAGCTGAGGATAGTTTTATGTACAGTCTTCTTGCTGCAATGCTAAATTGCCATGTTTTTTTTCTTTTTAGTTGCTGCTACTATTCGTATTCTCTGTCGTGTAAATAGGATGACCAGTCGTTTGTGTGATCATTCCATGGAAAAAGTGAAATGATTAAAAATATTGTACATCCTCATAGTGATTTCTTTGTTTTAGGAAAAAAATGGGTAATAGAAGATAGTATTTGAGATTTAGACTTTTTACTAGATTCTATTCCTGAAGCCAAGACTACACTGTATGTTATCTAATGTGAGAATAAAAATAAATAATAATCAAAAAAAAAAGATACAGAGATTTAGACTTTTTAGGCACAAATACATTCCTCTCCTATACTTGATTACCAAATACTAATCAGTTTCACTGATATTAACGGATTTCTTTAGCATAGTAACTTTTTTTGTTTTGTTTTTTAGAGAGAGAGAGCATGAGTGGGGGAGAGGGACAGAGGGAGAGAATCTTTTTTTTTTTTTTTTTTTTTAGTGTTTATTTTTAGTTTTGAGAGAGAGAGGTGGGGGAGGGTCAGAGAGAAAGAGGGAAACAGAGGGTCTAAAACTGGCTCTGTGCTGACAGCAGAGATAATCTTAAGCAGGCTCCACGCTCAGCATGAAGCCTGATGTGTGCTCCATCCGACAGCACTGGGATAATGATCCAAACCAAAATCAAGAGTTGGATGCTCAACCAACGGAGCCACCCAGGTGTCCCATAGCACAGTAACTTTAAAATAAATTAATGAGGGGGCACCTGGGTGGCTCAGTTGGTTAAGCATTCGACCTTGGCTGAGGTCATGATCTCATGGCCTGTGAGTTTAAGCCCCGAGTCGGGCTCCGTGCTGACAGCTCAGAGCCTGGAGTCTGCTTCAGATTCTGTGTCTCCCTCTCTCTCTGCCCCTCCCCCACTCTGGCTCTGTCTCTCAAAAATAAACATTAAAAAAAAAGATTAACGAATAGGTCTTTAATGGATACAGTGACGACTTGCTCTTTCAATTTTTAAAAGCCTTAAAGGAACAGCAGAGTAGCAATCATGGTGATAAAAATGTGTACAAATATTTGCTTATTGACTAGTATTTTATGGAAAGCTCTTCCATGTTTTCTGTCGTTCAAACCTTACCACTTCCTGTGAGGAGAGATGGTGGGGGATATTATCCCCACCTGACACATTTGTAAAATGAGCCTCAGAGGTTCAGTGATTCACCCAAGATCCTACAGTGGTTGAGTTTCTCAGACAAGAACTCAGGAGTGTCCAGAATTTCTCTTCCAACCCACCTTTAGTCTCAGCTTAAGGCTCTAGGATACTTCTGCACTTCTGCCACTTTTCCATGCCATTTGGGCAATAGTTACTTGCTTTTAGGACTGAAAAATTAAATAGACTCTTTCTTTGCAGACTACCACTTCTCACTGTTGGAAGGACTTGTTTTCTTTGTTCTGAGATATTTTTTCCTCACTTCAAAGTGTGTTTCAGCTCCAAGGAGACTGCCATGGCAGCGGGCTGATTTGGTATGGAGGCAACAGCTGGTTTCCTTGCACGTTACTAAGCTTTTAATTCTGGTAAGTTTTTTTTTTTAATTTTTTATTTTTTTTATCGTTTATTCATTTTTGAGAGACAGAGAAGAGACAGAGTGTGAGTGGGGAGGGGCAGAGAGAGAGGGAAACAGAATCCGAGGCAGGCTCCAGGCTCTTACCTGTCAGCACAGAGCCTGACGCGGGGTTCTAACTCATGACCCGTGAGATCACGACCTGAGCCGACATCGACGTTTAACCTACTGAGCCACCGAGGCGCCCCTATTTCTGGTAAGTTTTGACGAGCAGCCAGCAAGCTGGCCTCTCTTTCCTCTCATATCACCAGGATTGTCTTTCATGTAAAAATAAAGGTACCTGGGAGAAAACCTTATACAAGCAAAACCAAAAGTGTCAGAACATGTTGGCTTATGATATACCTTTGCATAGTTTTACAGATGCAGAGTTTTCAACAAGACAAATCTTTGTTTTTTTAAAAGAAACCAAAAATCTTGGGATGCCTGGGTGGCTAAGTTGGTTAAGGGTCTGACTTCGGCTCAGGTCATGATCTCGTGGTCTGTGAGTTCGAGCCTCGCCTCGGGCTCTGTGCTGACAGATCAGAGCCTGGAGCCTGCTTCGGATTCTTTGTCTCCCTCTCTCTCTGCCCTTCCCCCGTTTGCACTCTGTCTCTCTCAAAAAATAAATAAATGTTAAAAAAATTAAAAAAAAATAAAAAAAGAAACAAAAATCATGAGTAGGCATGTAGGGGCACTGGCTAAGTTTGTGATTAACTGGCCTTTGAGGTACTGCTGTGATAGAAGAGTATTTTAAATTGGAGCCCTAACTCTCCCATAAGTGTAATGTGGGCAAGGTTTTTAGAACCCCTTTGCAGTAGCCTCTCTGAGGATTGTGGAGGGTGCAGGGTATCTTTTATGCTGTCAAAACAAATCTGGAGCTGCTGGGCTGGCTGGAAAATTAGCCTTTTTATTGCCCTCTCGGTCGTTCAGTGTTTGCCAAATTGTGGTCCGGAACTGCCTGCATTAGAATTTCTTGGGGTGGGACTTAGGATTCTTAATTAAACAAACTTTCCAAGTATTCATAGATACTTTAAGATTTGACAGCTACTGGCGCCTTTCTCATTTCCCTTATTTGTCTTAATCACAAGTAATTGAGCTACATTAAGGACAAATCACTTTGTGGAAGGGGGTGAGGAGGATACAGGGGAATGGTCTCAAAAAGGTAGAGAAACAATTGCCATTCTCAACGGTCTCTGCTAGACTCTTGAGTCTTTCTACTGAGCGCTCTTCGGTCACACCTCAGCCTGGTCTGTTCTCTGCCCTGGTTCATGTTGTCCCTGGTTTTACGAGAAGTATTTCATATTTACAATCATCTGTGCCCTGACTGGTCTGCCTGGCAGTCAAGAGCTCTGCATCTCCCCATCCTTGGCTTCAGTTGAATTATAAACCTTTGGATATAGCTACCTGGTCTCTAGATTGGATGTTTGAGTTCCTCTTGGCTCTATTGCCTTCTATCCAGAGGCTTTCATTCATTCATTTTTTTTAAGTTTTTTATTTCAATTCCAATATAGTTAACATACAGCGTTCTGTTAGTTTCAACAGAAATTCAACAATTTCATACATTACTCAGTGCTCATCATGATAAGTGTACTCTTTAATCCCCTTTGCCGGGGCGCCTGGGTGGCGCAGTCGGTTAAGCGCCGACTTCAGCCAGGTCACGATCTCGTGGTCCGTGAGTTCGAGCCCCGCGTCAGGCTCTGGGCTGATGGCTCAGAGCCTGGAGCCTGTTTCCGATTCTGTGTCTCCCTCTCTCTCTGCCCCTCCCCCGTTCATGCTCTGTCTCTCTCTGTCCCAAAAATAAATAAACGTTGAAAAAAAAAATTAATCCCCTTTGCCTATTTCACCCATCCCCCCACCTGTCTCTCCTCTGGTAACCATCGGTTGGTTTGATCTCTATAGTTACAAGTCAGAGGCTTTCATTCTTCTCCCTTGTCATCTTGGTCCCATATACATATACAACAGATTCTCAAATTCTAAACAGTTTTCCCCGATATACTTTTTTGCTTTTTGTTTTTGTTTATGTCTACCGGAAACTCTGTCATAGTGTTAAGGTGTTCAGGTTCTTCCACGAAGCTTAATTCACTTTATATGGTAACCGAATTGTTTCCCAGGAGCAGGAGGCTTGTGATATGGAGGGAGGACAGAGAACAGTTTTCCTTCTTCTTCCTAGTATAGGAATGACTTTTTACCCACTCCTTTTCTTCCACTAGATCCTCCTTTCTTGGCTTCTGTATTTGAAGTCAGGTGATGGAGCTCTGAGGTGAATGATGCATCCCACACACAGGAGATGGCTGATGTGTGGGGAGCTCTGGCTTGTTCACTTGTGGCTGCTGCTGCCTTTCACCCACCACCACCACTGATGTAGCCATCAAAGACCCACTGAGTTAGAAGTCAGGACTTCTGGGGTGCCTGGGTGACTCAGCTGGTTAAGCGTCTAACTCTTGGCTTTGGCTCAGGTCATGGTCTCATGGTTCGTGGGTTCCAGCCCTGCGTTGGACTCCACAAAGAGCCTGTTTGGGATTCTCTCTCTTTTCTTCTCTCTCTGTCTCTCCCCCACTTGTGCTTTCTATTTCTTTCTCCAAATAAATAAATCTAAAAAGAAAAAAAGAAGTCAGGACTTCTAACTAGGTGGATCAATGCTTATTAGTTTATTCATGGAGTGCGTTGGCCATTTGGCAGATTAATATGGAGGGTGACTGGCCCCATAGCTCTCAGCTTCTAGTCCAGAAAATTGGATGACATGCTGTCTGAAGATCATTTGCCCTGTAACTTTTTGGAATTTATAATCTCCTTTTCCCATTCAAGCTGGAAGTGAGTCCTAGAAGGGGGTCTAGGCACCAAATAGCAAGGCTAAAATTTTTCAAGAAATTATTATATACTTTTTGCTTCTCTTTCTGCTTATCATTGGAACAATTCTAGAAGTTGATGGAGATAGGAGGTCTTTTGTGAGGCTGAGCATGCCAGCTTTTAAGATTTATGGGCTTTAGACACATAATCTGGAAAGCAAGTACCCACGGACATTTCTGATTTTTCTACTTCGGCTCTCTCATGTGATCCTATGGCCCCTGCAGTAGTCCCTTATGCAGGATGCTGCCACAGCTGTCATAGTTTAGAGTGGCAAACCATGCACCGAGGTGAGCCAAGAAAACTAATGAACTCAGAAGTGGACAAAGCTAGAGGGTCCGTGAATATTCTAGCAGAGCATCGGAGGGTTCTCATATCAAGTTACTCGCCAACTTATTAAGTGTGTCCTCCATATCCAACATTGGTCACTTAGAAAAAGAGAGTTTGAGTTTTTAGGATGCTGTATGGTTCCTAAGAGCCCACTTCACCTTTCCAGGTTGTTCTAAAGTGCTTCCAGATTATTAGGTCTCTGTCATCCTTTTCTTTCCTCTGTAGCTGTTCTCTGATAAATGTTAGGATAGAAAGCGATCTGATTAAATTCTTCATAGTATAATGATTCCCCTGAAGGTGGTTGGATTTTTTTAAAACAAATAATGCTTGTTGACTCATATCTTTAATTGGTGACATCTGAGGCAATGTATCATAATGAAGTGAGCAATTTCAGACATTCTGAACAGAAGTGAAGGGACAACACAAAAGAGGTCTGTAAGCTGTTTCTGCTTTCTCTGACTTTTGCTGCTTTTGAAGTCCTCTCACCTATTTCCAAAGTGACTGTTAATAGGTTAGGGATGGATGAGGTGGGGGGTGGGTAAGACTAGCCAGGACTATTATGTATACATTTAGGGTTGAGTTTGCCACAGACAGACCTAAAAAAGTATATGGTAAGAGGATAAGGCTTTTAATTAATTGTCTTGTAGTTTGCCTTAGCAAATCTCTTTATCTTTCAATACATTATGCAAGGCATTACATCAGACTCACCCAAACTGCCTATGGCATGTAAATGTGATGTGGAACAGTATAAAATTTCTAAACATTGATGTATTTGGACTAGCGTCCTTTCTTATGCATTATGTTGGAAGCAGCCCTTAAGAAATAACAAAGCCAGCATGGTGAGCAGTCTGTATGTCTCACATTGGTGGTAAGGACCAACCACATCTATTTTAGTATGATCCTGATTTTGAGTTTCTGCATTTGGAGTCGTTACCAAATCTCTGAAAGCAACACTGATTTTCACAGACTGGGAAATCTGTTTTCCCTCTTCTGGGAGTGCTGTGAGAAATGAGGCTTGAAGCTTTAAATACGGCTTTTTAGGGGCTAGCTTTTTTAGCAGTTGAAGAAGAGTTATGTCGACAATTTGTTTTCTTCCTAGTCATTTTGTTGTGCGCATTGTGGAGAAGACTAGTTAGGTGAGGAGTTAGCTGCTATGCTCATTTAGTGTTTGCTATTTAAAAATTTCCCCATTTAGATGTGGGGAGCTGTGGGGCAATTGAAATGGGATATGATTTCAGTATATGAGGCTTGTAGCAAGATGCTTTGCCCTCACACACACTGTGGCAAGAAAAGCATGAAAGTGTCGTGTTGGTCTGGTTAACCCTGCCCGGTGTGGTGAAACCATGAGAGGAGGCAGATGAAGCCCATCTTGTTCCCCAGTAGAGACTGGTGGTGGAAATGCTGAGGCTCAGGCAGGCGGTTGTGTTAAGCAGGTTCTTGGGAGCTACTTTTAGTTCTTTGAAAAATTTATATCTCAAAGCCCCAAATCTCCCTCCTGCGTCACAGCAGCTGGCCTACATTCACCAGAATATGCAGCCTCTCATCTGATATTTATGGGTGGTGGAGTGAGGCAGAAGAGAAGAGGATTTAACTATCATTTCAACCCCCGTTTTCATTTCCAAGGCTGAAAAGATTCTTCTGTGGTCCTCAGATATGTATTATTTAAAGAGGAAAAAAGTAACACATTCCCTCTGATGTTTCACTGAACTCACTGAGTTGAGATCTCAGAGCATGTTGCTGCTAATAATTGATTCCTGTGTATTAATGCTGACATATGAGCGGCCTAGTGTGTGTGGCAGGGAAGAGCTACATAATTTAAGAAAAAAGCAGAGTAAAGATTTTTTGCTGCACAAGGATAGGAGGTCCTGACATATACTGAAGACTCATTTACAGCCAGACTGAACCTTTCCTGTGGTCAGGCAACACATCTGGGAAATAGGACTATAAATAGCTGGATATTAAAATTTATACATACTACTTTCCAATTGGCTGATCTCATTTAGTTTAGGACACAAAATTGGGACCTTTTAGCAGACTCATATTAACAGTAAAAACAACTGAAATCAGGATTCTGGGAATTGTGTGCAATAGTAAATCAGAGTGCAGTTATATAAAAAAAAATACTCAGCCTTTGCTGATAACTGCTATCAAAAATGAGGTTCTAAATTATGTACAGTAATCCTTTTTTACAAGGCTAGTATTATATTTTCGCCTCAAGCAAAATTTGGTTTCTTGTTCTTGATGCAAAACAAGAATTGGAGGTGTTATAAAGCTTTCATCTTAGGCATTTAATTAAATTCTGCAATCTAGCGTTGACCTCATACTGTTTTATAGTGAGGTAAGCTGAGCCAGAAAAAAGTCAGTCTAGTTTAAGGTGACAGTAACAGAGCCACTTGCCTAATTAAACACATTGTTAAAGGAAGATCAAGAATGAAATTACATCTGTATATTCCTTTTCTTGTGCTATGGACAAGAGAACAGATAATTTTGCTGAGATTAAAGAATAGGAGCTTCTCTGTCTTATAACCTTAAAATTGAAGGGGAAAGCAGGAGTATGGAAAGGGAAGTGAAAAACAAGGTAAGGGAAAAAAAAAAGGCAAGCTGTCTCTTGGCTGTTGTGATTCAAAATAATTAAAGGACAAAGTTCATCTATGGTGGTTGAGGCTGTTTCAAAATATGAAAGGGGCTCTAGAATGTCCCACATCAATGACAGACATTTGTCTTCCAGCATCATGGCTTTGGAAGTAGATAGAGGTCACAGGTTGCTAATTCCCAACTAACTTGGGGGTCTTTCTTGGTTTCTCGACAAAGGATAAGGTAACTAAAGTTTGGACATACTTGCAATATTATAATTTATTTGTTTACTGGAAGATCAGCTGCCAAATCCCTGGCTTCCAGAAGAGAAAACATACTAGCTAAGCACCTGTCTTAGTCTTCAAACACACATGGTTAAGATGCAATTGAAGTTCTATCCAAGGTGAAGAAAGACGTAGTAATAAGGCACCTAGTTGGTCTCCATACCACATAAATTATATGCTATGGGCTTGAAAAAAAATTACAGCTAAAGAACCTATATGCAATCTAACTGTCTTCAACCCCCAAATATTTTGAATATATTTTCTTAACAAAGTGTTTTGGGAAGTAACACAGACTGGAAGGTTCACTAAACCATGCCAAATTATGCCATACTAATCTCTTCTTCTCCGCCCCCCCCCCCCCCCCCCCCCGCCTTTTGTCCTCTTCCCTTTCCTTCTCCTTATTAGTGTTTCTAGAGGTAAAATAAAACAAAATATGGAGATATTTCTAGATTGTAGTAAGGTAATTGACAAGATCTGTTGAGATGGCATTGTGGTCAAGATGGAGGTTTGCGCCCCAGATCATATGTTAGGTTGCCAGATCCACAGGGTGCTGCCAATGCAGCAGTAGATGAGTGAGAAGTGGCCTCTGTCTGCAAAGAGCTTATAGTGTGTTGAAGGAAAGAGACTATTACAAAACAAAGGGTAGTAAAATATGTTGAGATAATGGTGGTGGGGGTGCAGGATCTTCTGTTGGATCTAATGGATCCTCAAGGTTAGGGAAGATTTGTCCAAGATAATCTTTAAGCTGTGATTTGGAGGCTAATAGCTACATTAACGGTGGGAAATGGTAGAGTATTCCAGTCATAGCCCTTGCATGTACAAGGACTCAGAGGTGAGAAGGACATGGTCTCTTCACAGACCTGAAAACCATTGAATATAGTAAGTGCATCTGTTAAGGTACAAGCTTAGCTGCTGTAACAAAGTCATCCCAAAGTATAGTAGCTCAAATAAGACAAATTTATTTCCTCCCATGAAGTTGTCTGGAATTGGTCGACAAGCCAGGTTGGTTAGGCAACTCTATTTCTAAAGGAACTTAGATTCTTTTTATCTTTATCATTCACTTACCAGTGAAAAACTATTTCTAGCATCTTTTATACACTTAATGAACCACTGGTGTCTAAAGTGATAACTGAAAGTCAGAAAGAAGTCTGCTATTGGAATACATATCAAGTGGAATGGAGCCCAGACTTAAGGTTAGGGATAATTTCTCCATGGAGGTGAGAACTGAAGTAGAAGTTGGTAGGATGCAAGTTAGGAGGTGGGAGAGTTCCAGGCAGAGGGAAGAACATGTGCAGAGAACCCATGGCAAGAGGGAATATCGGAGATTTAAGGAACTAAAAATCACTGGGTATAGTATTAGATAGGGTATAATTTAAGGTGCAGCAACACAGAGACCACAAATTACAATAACTCAAACAAAACAAGTTTACTTTCCTCCCATAGAACAGCAGCTTCTAGAGGATGGATCCCTGAATAGGGTGTTTGCAATGCTAGCAGGAGTGAACTCTTGATTAGGGAACTTTAACTGTGAACTAATTGTCTCATGTCAATTTATATATATATTATATATTATATATTATATATTATATATTATATATTATATATTATATATTATATATTATATACACACACACACATATATCACCATCTCACTATATTTTAAGAAGTTTAGGATTTATCCAAAGGCAAATATGAAGCCATTGGAAAGAAGGGAATTAAATTTATAATTTAGAAAGGTGGCTCTCGTTTTAATGCCATGAATGAATGGGTGGGCAAGATGTAAGGCTGGGGGGCCAGTGGGGCTATTGCTGTAATCCAGATGAGAAAGAATATGGTGATAAGGATATGGTGATAAGGGATGGTTATCTGTTAGCCATAATATAGTTAATAGGCAGAACTTTGTGGAGTAAGAGTTTGGCAGAGATGAGCTATTTTAATCTATTGCTATCCAGGGCTGAAATTCATAAAATTATATGAATTCCAATAATTTTGAATGGCCACAAATTTATTTTGATGAGGGGTTGCAAAATCAAGTATTTACTATGGCCTAAGAATAGGAAAACAAAATAAATAAAGCAGACCTATTGTAATATTGGGAGGTAATGGAGAACTGGATAGCACATGCTGTCTCCAAAGGGGTCAGATATCCTCAGTTCCAGCCAAGCGTTGTCATTTATAAATAAAAATTCATTGTTGCTAGATCTAATTTTTTCCCCTTTTATCTTGGGTTGTTACATGAAATCTTCTGATTTTTAAAAAATGTTTTATTTATTTTTGAGAGAGCACAAGCAGGGGAGGGACAGAGAGAGGGGGACAGAGGATCTGAAGTGGGCTCTGTGCTGACAGCAGTGAGTCCAGTGTGGGGCTTGAACTCACAAACCGCGAGATCATGACCTGAACTGAAGTCAGATGCTCAACCGACTGAGTCACCCAGGTGCCCCTGAAATCTTCTGATTTTGAATGTTGACATCTAAGTAAAAATTAAGCAAACATACGAAGTACTGTGTAGACCAACATTGTAAGGACCAAGCAAAACAGGTCTGTAAATGAGATTTGATTTGCACAGATTCATGTGTGCTTACATCTTAATAACTGTATTAGTTTGGGTAGGCCGCTGTAACAAAGAAACCCAGTGGCCAAGAAAACAGAGATGTTTATTTCTTATGTGACAGTTTCAATGTGAATGGACCGGGTGGCTGGACATTGTTGCTCTTCGTAATCTTTCAGGTACTTCCCAAGTTGTTGTTACACCATCCCCAGGTAGAGTGTTCATCTTCATGGTTAAAGTTGGATCATTACATCTGGATTCCAGTCCTCAGAGAAAGAGAAAGAGAACACAGATGAAGTATCTGTCCATATATTCATAAAAACTCTTACTATTTTCTTTTAATTTTTTCTGGCATACTTCCTTATTAATTTTTATCCTTATAGATTTTTGAGCCTGGCATGATGGATTATTAGTCCTATTTAACAGATAGAAAAATGAGGTGTAAGTAAGTTGTAACTTACCCAGGATCACAAAGAGAATTAGTGGTAGGACTAGAATCTACCTTGACTCCCTTTTAATAATAATAAAATGTCTTTGAAATGCATATGTAATACATATTTAAATAACAGTTTATTTGAATTCCTGTTATTAAAGTTCAGTCACTTACTGAAGCATGAAAACAGATAGCAATGTATATTTTTCCTCCTGGATACGTTATCATATCCCTCTTCTGAAGTATCATTCTTGTTTGCTCCTGACATCACATGGGGAATCCACAAAAGCCAACGGCCCTTCAAATATTTTGTAAGATGATTTTGCTTTGGTAGTACCAGAATATTCTTTTGTCTTAAATGTTACAGTTTAATTGTGTGCAGGAACATTGATTCCTTATAGCATGGTGTTTACATGTGGCTAGAGCTCTCAGCCTCATTCAATTTCTGTTTCTGAGAAAACTATTAGAGAGTGTCATGGCCAGAATTGCTGTCATTAGTCAAGTCACTTTTCTCGTCTGGGTAACCACAACTATGCACAGATAAGTGAAATTTCATTTGACAGTTTTGGGGGCATTTCACTAATACAGATCAGACAAAGCCACAGAATTTCCAGATACTTTCCAGATACTGTCTTTTGTTTTTACTCAGGCCTTTGAATGAAACATTTAAATAGTGGATTTGGAGTTCTAGAAAATGAAACATTGTAAGGATGTGGAATTCTCCTCTGGCTTTTATTAGAAAAAGGAAAAGAAGGCTTGACCATTTAATTGTGGCTGCTCTGATGAAGAATGGGCAGAACAATGAAGCAGTGATGTGTTGACAATGCCTTGGATATACACAATAGAAAAGCCTTCTGTTTTGTTTTGTTTTGTTTTGCTTTTTGAAGGAGCGTCATGTTCTGGTTGGTGGAGCCCAGGATTATAATGCCCATATATCAGGATTCTAGTTGCGGTGTTTCTGCCACTGATTCTTAGCATTGACTTTGGAAATAGCTTTCGGTTGCTTCAGGCAACAGATAATTTTTTAAATGAGTGAGGGTGAGTGTGTTCTACCCCCCACGTAGAGAACAGGATGGTGATACTGTTGCTTTTATGTAATTTAATTTATATAATTAAAAAAATAATTCATTTGACTCGTTTTCCATTAGTCAGTCAATTTCCAGTAATGTAGGCACCAGTGTTAATATTTAATTAATTGTTGGATAATGCATCACACACTTCTGCAGTTGAATCATTTAAAGAAATATATTTAAAAGTCTATGTCATATTTATTGAGGGAAGAATTTGGCATATTAAATAATGGCCCAAATGATCTGGAAATATAGGTGGATATAAAGATAGCACCACCAGTACAGTTGCTGTTACCTTCATCACCAATATTAGGCTGTTGTGAAGGTTAAGTGAAATGATGTTCTTCTTTTTGTTTGAACCCTTTTCAGTATATTCCAGTATATTCCTATGCCACATAGCCATTGGGTAAGGATATGAGAAACATTAAGGAATGGATGGGAAACTTGTCCCAAGCTAAAAACACATACTTTCTTTGATGTATCCTAAAACCATACTGTTTTATGTTTTAGCTAGCTTCTTCCTGTTTATGGTGTATTTTTTCTGACTTTATGAATAATTCTGTCTTATATATGGTATAATTATGACTCATATTTCCTCTTATGAGAACTGAACATTAATCTTTTTTAATTTTAATATTTATTAATTTTTGAGAAGCAGAGACACAGAGCGCCAGCAGGGGAAGGGGGCAGAGAGAGAGAGGGAGACACAGAATCTGAAGCAGGCTCCAGGCTCCGAGCTGTCGGCACCGAATCTGATGAGATCACAAACTGTGAGATCATGACCTGAGCCGAAGTCGGACGCTTAACCAACTGAGACTCCCAGGCGCCCCAAGCATTAATCTTAACTAGACAGGATTCCCTCAGACCTACCTGTCTCATGTTAACTGTTCTGCTTATCCATGAGGCATTGATGCACATTCATCTTTTGAAGTTACAGTTGAACAACTGTTTTGAGTATTGTATTACAAATGGATCTGGTTCTGCACAACCAGTAGACTCACCTGTTTCGGTACCTATGTCTAAACTCCAATAATTAGGAGTAATTTCTTACTGGGTTATAATAATGAAAGCAAGTTTCAGACTTCATTCCACTGCATATAAAGATGTTTATTAGAGAAGGTATGAAATAACCCTATATAACCTGTTCTTTGAGCTCTCTGAATTCTCAACAGTCTTTCAGGTGCTCTCTAGGTGCACATTACAAGTGCCAGGTTTAATGCCATATTCTACATGCTCACTCGGTTTTTACTTTTTGACAATCATTTGAGATTTATAGACAAATTGCGAAGATAATACAACGTTTTCATATACCTCTTACCTGATTTCTGCTCTTGTTAACTTTCTACATTACAATGATTTATCAAAACTAAGAAATCAATATTATTATTATTATCAGTATTAACTATACTCCAGACTTTTTTCCATTAATATCCTTTTTCAGTTCTAGAATCCAATCTAGAATATCACATTGCATTTAGTCATTAGACTTTGTACCAGGTTCATGAAAAAGATCAGTTTATACATCTTAAACACCACTAATTTTAACCAATGAAAATTTGTCTCTAGTATCTACAACACCTGTGATCAAAACCACCAGTATCAGTTGGAAAGAGATAGCCAGCTGCCTCTGGGAGTGTGGTTCTTTCGAGTAAATATCAGCTGACCACCAGTATAGTGTGTAGTTCCAGTTAGGGTAGGAGACAAAAACTAACACACACATGCATTTCATATTGCTCTGCTGTGGTATTTGAAAGTAAATTCCAGGTAATCTAACACTTGGGCTATATTGAAGTTCTGTTTAAGTTAAGTGTATGCTATAGATTACTGATGAAAGGAGATCCTTAGTCCTTTTTAAAAATTTATAACATTTTCTACCCTAATTATAAAAAAATAGTACTTTTATTCACTTGTCAGACATACAGAAAATATAGAAAAGCATACAAAGGAAACATTCACATAATTCCTGTCATACTGATTTTCTTGGCTTAAATGTTAATTTTTCCCTTAAATCTAATTACCTCTGTGACCTCCAGAAACAAAGAAATACTTTAGTCTGAATCTGTATCCATCTTTCTCTGACTTAGTGTTTCAGAGAAGCTTTAGCTTTTTTGCCATCAGGAGTGGACTGGACTCAAGAATTGAGGGGCAAGGAGACGAAGTGTTTCCTAGCATAAATTACTACTTTTAAGTAGAGTTCTTTATGGAATTTTACACTTCTGTGTTTTCAAGAAGTATAAAGATGTGCAAATGTTCCTCAGAACATAAACTAACATGCTAATGTCATAGCTGAATAAAAGGTGCCAATGCTCTTTTCTGTTTATTTTGAATTATTATTATTATTATTTTGTACAGTTGTTGCGTTACTGATACGGAATTGTGGGAGAAGTTGATGACAGTGGCTTTGCATGTCATTTGTGCTGATAAACCTGCGAAGGTAGAATAGGGTACGGGGGAAAGTCAGGTTCACACAATGGGGGCATTTCGTCTTGACTCCACACCACCTTCTCAAGTTTAAGATTGGGCATGGATATGTCATGTAGCCTCTCCCTGCCTTGTTTCCTCACCTGTAGCACAGGGATGGTGATAAATGCCTCAGAGGTCCAAAGGTTACATTAACTGAGATGATGTGTGTAAAACACTGAAATACATGGTAGCTATTATTAATATTCAATGTATTTCCTTTTTTTTCCTTTTTAATTTATAAATTGAATCAGTTCCAGTCGTGAGGCAGGCACATGTTGAGTTTTCCTCTGTGTGCTAAGATCTGGACATGGTGTTAGGGACATCGAGAAATGACATGTCTGGGTTCTCAGGCACTGCACAGAGTAGTAGTGGAGACAGATGCCAACACCATGGGACGCGGTGGGACAGGCATTGTGGGAAGACTGGTGAGGAGTGAGCCACCCAGGCCTGTCTGGGAGAGGCAGAGATACAGGGAGGACACCCAGGCAGACAAGAAGGCAGTAGGCACTGAGCTAAGGCTGGGTTTTAAGTTATTGGGCAAGGGTGGTGCATGGCACAGAGGAATTAAGGATCCTACGGCTAATTTTCTCCCTACAGCCTCTTACCGTGAACTCTTTAAAGGAGTTCTCTGCAGTCATGCGCAGAAGCCTTTTGTTTTTTTAATTTTTTTTTTCAACGTTTATTTATTTTTGGGACAGAGAGAGACAGAGCATGAACGGGGGAGGGGCAGAGAGAGAGGGAGACACAGAATCAGAAACAGGTTCCAGGCTCTGAGCCATCAGCCCAGAGCCTGACGTGGGGCTCGAACTCCCGGACCGCGAGATCGTGACCTGGCTGAAGTCGGACGCTCAACCGACTGCGCCACCCAGGCGCCCCTAACGCAGAAGCCTTTTGTAAAGCAAGCTACCACCACATGGGTCTTATAAATTTGGTTTCAGTATCCCCTGTCCCATCTAGGTGTCTCTGTGTATTTTTTAAACATTACACTTAATTTTTTCTTCATATATTTTTGGATTATAAAAGGCCTATAACAACATTACAGAAAATTTTGAAAATAAAGAAGAGGGAAAAAAAAAGTCCACAATTTGCTAGCTGTGTTAATACAGTGGATTTCATTCTTTGTTCATCTTATCCTGAATATATATAAAAATTATCTTCCTCCCTTTCCTTTGTTATAGGGATAAAATTTGATTGACACAAACTTTAGAGGAAGTCTGAATTGTAAGCCTCATGCTCTGTATGTGGTGTTAAAGGAAAAAAGGGTTACAGTAAGGATGGGTTACCCCACAGGATTCCCTGGGTGATGCTTTGAGGCAGAATTATGGGAAATTATGTGCCCCAGGCCTTTTTTTTTTTTTAAAGCAATAGCTGCCTCCCCTAGTTACTGGTGATCTTGAAATTGTGGGGAGGTGTGGCTGGGATGGTTCACAGTGTTCATTACTTAGGACAGAACAATTTTCACAGATTTTTACCTTATATGCTTTTACTATTGATTACGTAATATTTTCTTTTCTTTTTCTTTTTTTTTGAGACTGAGAGAATGTGCATATGCAAGTGGGGGAGGAACAGAGGGAGAGAGACAGAGAGACAGAGAGAGAGAGAGAAAGAGAGAATCTTAAGCAAGTTCCACGCCCAGCGCAAAGCCCATCTTGGGGCTTGAACTCTCGAAACTGTGAGATCATGACCTGAGTCGAAATCAAGAGTCAGTTTCTTAACTGACTGAGCCACTCAGGCGCTACTTAATTACCTGATATTTTCTATTTACTTACTTTTTATTTAACTGAAGGAAATTTATTTTAAAAGGTAGCTCTATACTATTATTACATGATTAAGAGAAGGTCACTCTAGCATTCATTACAATGAAAACAAGTGAAAACAACATAATTCACTTCTAGGTGGATATGGATACTTGCCAGAGGCCCTAAACCAAATTTCTGCTCTTTGTTAAAATGGGAGATGAGCAGGTGTTGAAGATTTATTGGTGGGATCCTATCATTAAACAGAGACTATTTCATTAGAACTATTGGAATAAGATTTTTATATTGTATGTGTGTAATTTACTTTGGAAGTGCTTCAACATAAACAGCATGATTCTTGGCTTATTTTCTCCTTACAGGCTGGTGTCATTTCAGGCACCTTAATAAGGAATTAACACCTTCGGTATTGGATACTTAGAACTTCAAATATTGTTTTTCTATTAGTTTTTTAATTTTTTTGGAAAGAGAGAGAGCATGCGAATTGGAAGAGAGGAGCAAAGGGAGGGAGGGAGGGTGAGATAGAGAGAGAGAGAGAGAGAGATTGAGAGAGAGAGAGAATCTTAAGCAGGGTCCACGCTCATCATGGAGCCAACTCCCACAACCCCTGGGAGTTGATCTGAGCTAAAATCAAGAGTTGGATGCCTAAGCGACTGAGCCACTAAGGTGCCCCAGAACGTCAAATATTGTTATAGAAATATATGCCAGAGGATTTACTTAGCTTAAAGGATGTTAGGAACAATTTTTCATCTGTGACATGATTGCGAATTGTGTGAATGAACTGTGGGAAGCCCAGGAGGGCTCATCCTGCCATCTAGGTTTTCCGGTGTCTCTCTGGGAGTGTCTTTCATCTTAGGTGGTAGTAGGAAGTGCCTTAAGAAAGTGGGGCTTCCTTGAGCTACAAAACAGGTTTGGTGCCTGCTTGCTAAAGTACTTTTGGCTGAATTTAGTTTATGACTTGATTTCATAATGTACTACCCCGTAGCGAGGTGTATGAGGAATGAGATATATGGCTTATACCTAGCTTGACAGGTCCTTCCTAAATGATGTAGACCCTTCCTGAACAGGTCAGCTTGCAGTATCTTTCTTCCTCTGATTCAGTGTGATTGAATGCCTTGTCTATGACCAATCAACACGTCCTGAATTTTTGGACAATATAGCCCAAGGGAAATCTTTGTTTGCATAACTCTGGCTTGTTTTCTAGCAGTCTTGGGTAGATCAGTATTTTTCAAATTATCTGTGGAGAAGGTCAGGTTTTTTTTTTTTTAAATTTTAATTTCCAATACATTGTGGACTGGTACTCTGAATTACTAGAAAAATAAAATAGTGACTGTGCATACAAAATAGAAGTGTAGACTTTTTAAAATTAGGTTTAACAGATAACATGACATTTCAATAAATAACAAACCTAACATAGGAAAGAAGAGAAAAACTGTGACAATGATAATTATGAAAATTACACAGATTTCTTGAAAATGTGTATATGTGTAGGCAGTTACTTTAGAGAATTGTTATTGCATTCATACCTTTCTTGACCTGCAGTTGTAACTAAACAAATAGTTATAAGTGAAATAGTGATCTCTATATGCACACTTTGAATGTAAACTGTGTGTGTATCAGTATTTATAGTTTCTAATTCTTCAAATGGGCTTGCTTCTTGCTTGTGGACGTATCTAATATAGGTTGAACTGCTGACATGCTACTCACAATGCGTGTCTACCCAAAATGTTTAAGGTTTTGTTTTAATAACACTCACAGCAAAGAAGCCAGGCTCACAGAAGATATGTTTACAAGAATGGAAAAAGTATTTTTATAAATCAGTTTCTGCAAGCTCAGGATATTCATTTCAAACTTTTATCCAAAGTAAAGCAAGTAAGGCTACTATTTTCACATTAATCTTCTGTCCTTTGTCAGTAATCAATTTCAACAATTTTGTAGTAAATAACTTGCTTCTTGAAGAAAGATGGACACCTATTCAATGTTATTCATGACTAAAATACATACACATTTTTTTAGGCTTAAAGAATAAGGGTCAGTAACAGTGGAGTAGATTGTCTTACAGCTTTTTGTTTTCTTTGTCTGAAATGGTGTATTATTTGGTGAAATGGTGTATATTAAAAAGTAAAACCAGCTGAAGAGTTAAGTCTTTTTTACATAGGTAATAGAGGTAAAATATTGAAGGAAAGTTATAAAATGGTGATCCCCAAACTTGATTTATTTGGTCCACTATAGTTTTTAAAAAATTGGTGTGTCATATGAAAAAAAATCTAGTTTTCTAGTATATCTTTATTTAAAAAATTTTTTTAACGTTTATTTATTTTTGAGACAGAGAGAGAGACAGAGCATGAATGGGGGAGGGTCAGAGAGAGAGGGAGACAAAGAATCTGAAACAGGCTCCAGGCTCCGAGCTGTCAGCACAGAGCCCGGGGTGGGGCTCGAACTCACGGACTGCGAGATCATGACCTGAGCCAAAGTCAGACACTTAACCGACAGAACCACCCAGGCACCCCTCTCTATATCTTTAAAAAACCCTAATATTTGGCCCCTTGTGGGGCCTGCATCTCTAGGTGACCTCAGTCAGTGCAAGGTCTCCACGGTCCCCACCTTTCACACAGGGTGCATATAGCTGCTTCATTAATTTTCCTTACCTGCCCACCCACTGTGGACATTGGAGTTTGTCATCTCCAGTCCAGAGTAATGTCTGAGTGTCCAGGGAGCAGGCTGTGTTGAGGGACACCATCTAAAAGAGAATCCATCAGGTTGTGGCACTAGTGATGTCATACTCCTGTTGCCTCGATTCTCAGACCTTGCTTTGAATGGTTGCTGTTCTCTTTACCCTGTCTTCTACCTAACTCTGCCCCTGCTTTCCTATTAGCCTTTGTAGAAACCTCGACCTATGAACCTCTATCTGCTTGCCTCTTACGGCTCTGTCCTTTGGATTACACATTTTTTTCTCATGTAGTGCTAACCTTACAATACCTCTGGTTTTGCCTTTGTATATCCCTTATTCTGGAATATTCTTGATAGCACTGTTTGTTTCCTTAATTGCACTTACCATAGTTTGTAAACATACACTTATTTATACGCTTACTTATTTAATCCAAAACTGTATGCTCTATGATGGACCATCTCTGCTTTGTTCACCACTGAATTCTTTTTTTTTTTTTTTTAATTTTTAAAAATATTTATTTGTTTCTTAAGACACACACACACACACACACACACACACACATACACACAGAATGTGAGCGGGACAGGTGCAGAGACAGAGGGACACCCAGAATCTCAAGCAGGCTCCAGGCTCTGAGCTGTTAGCACAGATCCTAACATGGGGCTTGAACTCATGGACTGTGAGATCATGACCCGAGCTGAAGTCGGACACTTAACCGACTGAGCCACCCAGGTGCCCCATGTTCTCCACTGAATTTTTAACCCCTACTACTATGTGTGGCATACCTAGGACATTGTCATAGTTGATGGCTGGATGAAATGAAGGTGTTGGCGCAGTAGGCTTGAGGGTGGGTGGTGGAATTGATTTGCACCCATGCAGTGTGCAGTCACCAGTGAATCCTAACTTAGAGCTATTTGAATTATTTGAATGATTGAATTATTTCAGAAAATGAATGGAAATATTGATTGATGGTTTAGAAGTATATTAATTATTTTTTTGGCGCTCATGATTTCACATTTAGGAATGTGATATTTTATACTCCCAAAAATAATTTATTGACTGTATTTTACATTATTATCAATCAGATTTAAGTGTCTAATTTTTAGAGATTTTCAAGAAGGTAGGTCCTCACTACTGATGGCTTGTGGTTATAATTCTGAGGGGAGAAAAGAGTCACCATTAAATTAGCTTCATACTAATTAAAACTGCAGGCTACACAGTAATTAGAACTGTTTGTCCATAAGGTCTTTTGGGCTTTTGATCACACCATTAAAAAAATAGATGGTTAAGTAAAAAAAAATATGATAATCCTTATATTTGTGGAAAATAACTACTGAAATTCTTCTTTAGTGTTGAGAGCTGGAGGATTTTTTTGTTTTGTTTTGTTTTGTTTTGTTTTGTTTTGTTTTTTCAAATTATGAAGTATAGCAATTTAGGGAATCATTTTAAAGAAAATCTTATAGTCCTACTAAACCATTTTTATTCTTGACCCAGAAGCTTATTTAAACATTTAATAAGTTATTTTTTGTCCTAATTATGGTAGAAATATCTTTCACAGAGTGATAATTGTGATTGTTTGAAAGCTCAAGATTAGAATATTCATAAAAAGAAATCCTATAGGGAATGATGGAGTTCTCTTCAGGGAGGAGCAAAATGGAGGGGAAGGAAAGAAACAAGAGTCATCATCCCCCACTAAGATGCCATTGGGGGATGAGGGGATGGAGGGCAAAGAGGCAGAGTGGGGACGGTTGGTCTGAGAGGCACATTCTGGGATAATTTGCATATTCTCAGAAATAGTAGTGGGAGGTTGGGATGAAGGAATTAAATCTGCTGAAGAACCAAAATACTGTTCTTTCTTATTATACCCCCACCTACTCATCCTACACACATCCCTCTGTACACACTGATGCTTTTTTATAATCCATGCATGTTGAAAGTCAAACATTTGATGTGCACCAGCTGCAGTGAGAACCCAGTAGGTTTCTTCTGCAGGCTCTTCGATTGTAATCTTGCAAAAAAAGTTTACTGGTTTGGTTTTCTAATTTATATTTTAGTTGCACCACTGGGAAGGGTGGAAATATTTGGCTTGTTTGTCTCAAATACACCCAGAGATTGATGGACTCAAGCTTCTCTGTTTGACACAGGTGGCTTATTAACTGTCTTTTCTCCTCTCTGCAGTCGGAGTACGGGAGTAGAAAACAGGTTAGAAGAAGTAGGTCATGAGAGTTAACTGAAGAAAAGTAAAGTAACATATTTATGTCTCTTTCCATCTTTCAGAAAGCAGTACACTTCTAGACAGTTGCAGAAAGGTAAAAATACTTGTTTAAAGTCTGGTTTTTTCTCTCTTAATACCTATTGTATAAATGACGTAAGCTAACAATATTTAACAAACACTAGCCTATTACAAAATTTCCCAGGCTCGTTTAAAACAGTGGACCTAGGTTTCCAGAGCATATTGGAGTCAAAGAGAAATGTTAATGTCAGAGGAGAAGAATAGCTGGACAGAGATTTTGGTCAACTGCTCTTAAACCTTCTGTCCGTTGCCTGGTGGTAGAAGGAATTTGTTAACTTTTCTTGCCTGTAGCTCCACTAGGGAAAGAAGACTCCCTGTGGGGTGAATGTCCTTTCTCTTAATTATGACTCTTTAGTTAGGTATAGTGTTTAGGTAAGTTTTAGAGTTGGTTATTTGGAATTCAAAATGCATTTTTCCATAGAAATAAAGTTTTAATTCAGTGATAGGGGTGCATCGTAACAGTGAAAGAGCCCTGGACCCAGAATCCAATTTGGAATTAGATGTTGCATTTTGTCTAAGCCAGGGTTTCTCAACCTTGCCATTATTGACATTTTAGACCTGTTTTTTGTCCTGCAAGATTGTCCTGTATTTCATTGTAAGAGATGTAACAGCATTTCTGACCTCTGACCTGGTTGCCAGTAGCAGTCATCCAGTCATGACAATGAGAAATGTCCCCTGGGAGGCAAAATTGTCCCTGGTGGAGAATCCCTGCTTTAAATGTATGATGTCTAAGACCTTGGACATATTATCTAACAGTCCTCAGCCTGTTTTTCTGTCTATAAGTTAGGTACTACTTACTTCAAAAAAGTTAATGAATGGTCTTTAATTTGTAGTCTATCTACATGTGTCTTTATTAATATATGTGTGTATATATATTACTTATATATAATATATATGTATATTAATTATATATAATTATTTCTGGAGTAAAACCTGATGGGTCATGATATATTGTTCTTTAAAAGAATTTTTTGTATTAGATTTTCTAATATTATATTTAAAATTTTTTATACATAGAGTCATTCATAAGTAAGTTTGATCTATGTTAGTATTTCTTCAAATATGGTCCATATGCCAGTACCAAGTACTGGGAGAATGTAATCTACTCTTAGGTAGTATGTAGATAAATATTTCAAAAATTGTAATATGTATGTAATTATTCAATTACTTTTGACAAGTGATACTGTTTTTCATTCTTGACAGTGATAAAAATTTATCTTTTAGAGTAGCCAGTCAATTTAAATGAACATTAATAATATTTATATGTACTATTGGTGGTTTCTGGATATGTTAAAAATTGTGAAGATGGTTTGAGGCACATAGGCCTTTAAAGTTGTGTGTGTGTGTGTGTGTGTGTGTGTGTGTGTGTGTGCGTGTGTGTGTATTTGCTAGATAAATGGATGGAGGTGAGTAGTAGAGTTATCTATATCTATCTATCTATCATCTATCTATCTATCTGTCTGGTTTGTTTTCCATATTCTATGAGCCTCATTAATGTTCTGAAGCTTTTCACATAGGGCTTATCAGTTCTTCAAAGGCTTGGTGGAATTTACCTTTAAAGCTATCTGGGCCCATTTTATTTTAGAGGTGTTTTCTGTTGTTGTTTTTGTTTTGTTTTATTCAGTTTTTAATTTTAATTCCAGTATAGTTAGCATACAGTTTTATATTAATTTCAGGTATACAATATAGTGATTAAACCATTCTATACATTACTACTCAGTGCCCATCATGATAAAGTGTACTCTTTAATCCTCATCACCTATTTCACCCATTCCTCCACCCCCCCCCCCCCCCCTGGTAACCATCAGTTTGTTCTCTATAGTCTAAGAGTCTGTTTCATAGTTTGCCCCCTCCCCTTTTTTCTCCGTTGCTAATTTGTTTTGTTTCTTAAATTCTACATGAGTAAAATCATCTCATATTTGTCTTTCTCTGACTGACTTATTCACTTACCATTATACTGTCTAGCTCCATCCATGTTGTTGTAAATGGCAAGATTTCATTCTTTTTCCTGGCTGAATAATAGTCCATTGTGTGTATATACCACATCTTCTTTATCCATTCATTGGTCAGTGGACACTTGGGCTACTTCCATAATTTGGCTATTGTAAATAACGCTGCAGTAAACAAAAGGTGCATGTATCCTTTTGTGTTTTTGTATTTTTTTGGGTAAATACCCCGTAGTATGATTATTAGATCATAGGGTAGTTCTATTTTTAACTTTTTGAGGAACCTCCCTACTGTTTTCCACAGTTGCTGCACCAGTTTGCATTCCCATCAACAGTACACAGGGGTTCCTTTTGCTACACATGTTGCCAATACATGTTGTTTCTTCTGTTTTTGGTTTTAGCCATTCTGACAGATGTGAGGTGATATCTCATTGTGGTTTTGATTTGAATTTCCCTGATGATGAGTGATGTTGAGCATCTTTTCATGTGTCTGTGGCCATCTGTATGTCTTCTTTGGAGAAATGTCTGTTCATATCTTCTGACCATTTTTAATTGGATTAGTTGTATTTTGGGTGTTGAGTTGTACACATTCTTTATATACATTAGTACCAACCTTTATCAGATATGTCATTTGCAAATGTCTCCCATTCTGTAGGTTGCCTTTTAGTTTTGTTGATTGTTTCCTTTGCTGTGCAGAAGCTTTTTGCTTTGATGTAGTCCCAGTAGTTTATTTTTGCTTTTATTTCCATTGCCCTAGGAGATAAATCTAGAAATATGTTGCTGTGTGGCCAATGTCAGAGAAATTACTGCATGGGCTCTCTTCTAAGATTTTTATGGCTTCAGGTCTCACATTTAGGTCATTAATCCATTTTGAGTTCATTTTTGTATATGGTGTAAGAAAGTGGTCCAGTTTCATTCTTTTGCGTGTAGCTGTCCATTTTCCCAACACCATTTACTGAAGAGACTGTCTTTTTCCTGTTGTGTATTCTATCCTCCTTTGTGGAAGATTAATTGACCATATAAATGTGGGTTTATGTCTGCGTTTTCTATTCTTTTACATTGATCTATATGTCTATTTTTATGCCAGTACTATACTGTTTTGATTACTACAGCTTTGTAATATAACTTGAAGTCTGGAATTGTGATACTTCCTGGTTTTTTTTTTTTCAAGATTACTTTGGCTATTTGAGGCCTTTTGTGTTTTCATACAAATTTTAAGTTTCTTTGTTCTAGTTCTGGGAAAAATGCTGTTGGTATTTTGATAGGGATTACTTTAAATCTATAGATTGCTTTGAGTATTATAGATATTTTAACAATATTTTTTCTTCCAACCCGTGAGCATGGAATGTCTTTCCATTTTTTTGTGTCACCTTGAATTACTATCATCAGTGTTTTATAGTTTTGAAAGTATAGGTCTTTCACCTTTTTGGTTAAATTTATTCCTAGGTATTTTATTATTTTTGGTGCAGTCGTAAATGGGATTATTTGTTTTTAAAATGGTTTTTCTAGTTTCTCATGTAATTATTGTTCTGTGTAGTGTTTTCACCTCTTTTTGGTCTTATTTTGACCTTGAAAACTTGCTGTATGTATGTATGTATGTATGTATGTATGTATTTAAATTTTAGAGAACAAGAAAACATGAGCAGGCTCCATGCTCAATGTGGAGCCCAGTGTGAGGCTCCATCTCATGACTCTGTGATCTTTACTTGGGCTGAAATCAATATTGGACGTCCAACTCACTGAGCTACCCAGGCATCTCTTGAATGCTTCTTTTTTTTTTTTAATTTTTTTTTCAATGTTTATTTATTTTTGGGACAGAGAGAGACAGAGCATGAACGAGGGAGGGGCAGAGAGAGAGGGAGACACAGAATCGGAAACAGGCTCCAGGCTCTGAGCCATCAGCCCAGAGCCCGATGCGGGGCTCGAACCCGCGGACCGCGAGATCGTGACCTGGCTGAAGTCGGACGCTTAACTGACTGCGCCACCCAGGCGCCCCTTGAATGCTTCTTTTAAAGTATACACCAGTTCATGTTACACATTTACTCCTAACTGTACTTGAGCAAGCTGGATACACTCCAGTTCCCTTTCCCTTTGATCCACATGGCTCCATTCTTTCTCTGACCACAGCTTTGAAAGTTGTTCCTCCTTCCTTGTCTCCCTCTGACAACCATCTTTGTTCTTCGTGGCGTGTATTACCATATGACATGCTATGTATTTACTTTTGTCTGTCCTTCGATTCTAACCCCCAAAGGAAAGCTCCATAACACAGGGACTTCATCTGTTTGATTGTGATAGCCCTAGTACTTGGCATATAGAAAGGCTTCAGTAAATATTCATTGAACGATTTGATATATTTATATTTTCCTAGAAAGTTATCCACTTGGTTTAGAGTTTCAAATTTATTGTCATAAATGTATTATTCTCTTAATACCGTTTTAGCAGCTGTGTCCTCTTTCTCATCTGTAACACTGTTTATTTCTGTTTTCCTTCTTTTTAAAAATGAGTGTGGCCTCTGATTTGTCTCCTCTCTTGGTCGTTTCACAGTATCATCTCTTGGTTTATTCATCAAGTTAGTTTCTTTGTTTTCTCTTTCATTAATTGCTGTTTTTATCCTTATTAATTCTTTCTGCTGTCTTAGTGTTTAAAAATTATTTTTTAAAGTTTTTTTTTAACTATAAAGTCTGGTTAATACAGTATTTTACTCTTATTATTGTGGGTCAGCCCTTGAAGGCTATTTGAGGCCCCATGTAGCCAAATAATACACAAGAATGTCTAGAGTTGGCCATTCATCAAGTAGGAAGCTAATTCAGTGGGAAGAGTAGCTTTGGAGTTTCACAGGTACAGGGAGAACTCTGTTGGGTGTTCACACATTTCCTAGGTTTGTCATCTTGAGTCACTTGCTTAATTTTTCTGAGCTCTGGATAAACATGTGGGTAGTAATAATGGTTGTAAAGCTTTAAACATGGTTCCTGAACATGGAAGGCATGTTCAAAAAGTCCTTCCCTCCTGTCTTAGTGCGTGATATATAAGGTTTGATCATACATGCTCTGTTCCAAAGAACTCACGAGTAAACCAATAAGTCAAGTCGAATAAAAGAGATACGTCAGAAGAACAGATGGGAGGGGACTTGAATTCTTGTGAGGGTGAGGGCTGGTGTGGAGGAAGAAGGGGAGAATTACACTAGAGATGGAAGTATAACATGATGTAGAATGTAACTTAATGGATAGGTTTGTGGGCCTCTGGGCTGGCATGGACCTGGTAAGTATTTCTCTAAAGCCCATAGGCTTTGCCCAGTGGATAGAGGAGAGAAGGGAGAGTTAACTGTTGTGATGGGCACGTGAGACAACTTGCCAGGTGTCTCTGACTCAGAGGGACTGAGAGGGGAATTAGTCAGGTGGAGGCATCTAGCAGGTGAGCCCAGGAGAGTATGTACTGCATCTCTATGATTGAAGGTTGGGTGTACCAGAGTCCTGGCACCACTGGTTAGCCAGGCATTCATTGCATGCCTCTGCCATTTGTGAATAAAGCAAGTATGGGATGCTCCCAAATTAGAAACATCTATGATTATTTTAACAGTGGCAGTTGCTGAGTTGATGGCTCTGACACAGAAGGCTCACAAACAGCAGAGCAAAGCTGGTGGTGGGAAAGGTACTTTACTTAAATTTTTCTTTTGGTAGGGGCGCCTGAGCAGCTCAGTTGGTTAGGTGTCTGACTCTTGATTGTGGCTCAGGTCATGATCTCTGGTATGTGGGATCGAGCCCTGCATCTGTTTCTGAGCTGACAGCTCAGAGCATGCTTGGGATTCTTTGTCTCCCTCTCTCTCTCTGTCCCTCCCCTGCTCACATTCTCCCTCTGAAAATAAATAAAGAAAAAGTTAAAAATTTTGGTATAATTTAATAAACAACTTTTTTTAATGTTTATTTTTGAGACACACACACACACACACACACACACACACACACACACACACAAGTGCAAGTCGGGGAGGGGCAGAGAGAGAGAGAGAGAAAGAGACACAGAATCTGAAGCAGGCTCCAGGATCTGAGCTGTCAGCACAGAGTCCGATACAGGGCTCGAATTCACGAACTGCGAGATCATGACCTGACCCGAAGTCAGGTGCTCAACTGACTGAGCCACCCAGGCGCCCCTAGACAACTTTTTAAACACTGCTGCTTATGTTGGAGTTTTTATTTGTTTGTTTGCCTTTCTGTATTTCTGAGGTGGGTAGAGCTGGCCTTCAGCAGAGTCTTAATAAATATCAGTTCCCTTCCATATTCCTTCTTGTTTCCTTTCTCTTTACCTGAGTCTTCCAGGCTGTGTACTCAACTTGGCCTTTATAGGGAGACAGCACTCACGCAACAGCAGAGTACCTGGCCGCTCCTTTTCCCCTCCCTCTGCTGCTGTTGGCAATCTGGGTGGAGGAATGCAAGGGTTCCTCCCTTGGGGTGGTGGAGATTACCTGTTGGCATCAGGGTAGTATGTTGTTTTTTCCTTTCCCTTGACTCCTCTTACCCTGTTGCTCAATGCTGCTCTTGACTGATTCTGAAAAGTATAATCTCCTGTTTCTGTACAGACCACACTAATGCCCTTTGCACTGGGTGAGAGGCCATTCCTTTGGCCCTCCTTTCTACTCCTCCCTGTAGGGCAAGGAGTCCACAGGGCTAAGTGAATATGCCCACCTGGAGCCTGTGTCCTGCCTTCTGGAACACCATCTGGGCACTCTGGGTACATTTCCCTTCCCCAAAGCCCTAAGCCTGCTTCTGGGGACTGCTTGGGCCTCTTCATAGGGTTTCTTACTGAGGACACATAGGGAAGCCAGGGTGCAAACCCAAGGAGTGTTTAGAAGTACCTATTTGCAGGTAGTGTGAATGGAGTTTGATGAGGTGGCTTAAGTGCCCACAAGTATGCACAGATGAGGCCCCTTTGCTGGATGGAGCTGGGGTAGATAGAGAAGGGTATCTTGTACCTCCAGACCCCCACATTTTGGTTTGAATTCTCAGCTCCAACCTGACCTTTCAGGCCATTATGAGGATCAGAGTAGGAGAATAAAACATATTTATTAGTTAAATTTATAGCCTTTAAATATTTAGACATATGGAGGTCAGCTTCTATTTGTATACTTGCCCTGAACCTTGCAAATGTTAGCAGTGGACCTACAAAAGAGCATTGCCCCAGGCAGGCACTCTGCTGTCTATTGGTGTTGAGAGGATCAAGGCTGGGTGAAGAACATGCCTCTCCCACCAAACATCAGCTCCATTGGGCAGGAACCATCACTCCTACTGCTCACCATTGTTCCTTAGAACAATGCCTGGCACATGTTGAATGAAAGAAGGACTAGTCATGGGATCTGAGCAGCAGTGGAAGGGAGGGAATTATTCAGCAGGAGAGGGAAATACCGTTACTGACTACATTGGGGTACAATTATGTGTAATAGACTGATAGCTGTTCCAGGATGCTCTCTGGTATCCATTTTTCTTTTGGATCATATGAAGCTTGAAAATTTTTGTATCATTTAGAGACCCTTGGTTATGTAAATTTGATAATATGTTCTTGTTTCACTTTGTATCTATATCATATTTTTGAGGGAAAGGAGTTCTACCATAATTTCCTGATTCAGGTTTTCACCACAAATATCCATATAGGATGGTATGTAGTTCAATTAAGTTGGAAGAAAGAAGGAAAGAAAGAAAAAAAAAAGAAGGAAAGAAAGATAGAAAGAAAGAAGACATATAAACAAAACCCCAGACTACCATAAATTAAGCCAAAAAGGGGAAGATACATTATAAAAACCATTGTGATTGTTATCGATTGAGACTAAATTTTTAAACAAAATAGGAATGCTATATTTTCTGAAAAATTTTTCAAAGAAGTCCTAGCACTATTTTGAAAGCATTTTCAAAATAAATAAAACTACCAAGGATATCAAGATTCAAGTATATCAAGATTCAAGGCTAGTCCAGGTTTTCATAGTGAAGAATGCTAATCTCAGTGTGACTTGAGTCATTTGAGACCTTGATTAAGGTCACTGGAAATCTAGCCCATTTGTGGATGTTGGGAGAGCGTGCTAGGAGAAAAGGTCAAGTGGGACCCATCCTGTGTCATGGTCTTCTTTGGGAACGTACAGTGGCTGGAGCTGAGGAAAACGTTATCTACTGACCTTGTTTCTGATTTTGGAAAACCATGCAACGACTCTTTCTCATGCTCAAGAGAAGTGTAAGCATTCATAGTTTCAAACCAGAAGATACGTTTTCTTATATTCAATTAGAAGTAAGCCTAAGTCACTGAGTGTTTTGATCTATGATAGTACTTGTGGGTTTAGATATTGACAGGGTTTTTTTCGTGTTTATTTATTTATTTTGGAAAAGAGAGAGCAAGAGAGAGCAGGGGAGGGGCAGAGAGACAGGGAGACAGAATCCCAAGCAGACTCCATGCTGTCAGTGCAGAGCCTGACACAAGATTTGATCTCATGAACCATGAGATCATGATCTGAGCTGAAATCGAGTTGGATGCTTAACTGAGCCACCCGGGCACCCCAGATTTTGAGAGTCTTTTACTTAAAGGAGTCTTTAAAAAATCGAAAGCAGGAGAAACTCTGTGCTTTCATGAATATACATACAAAACACATGGAGGAGTTAGCCTATTAGTGCTAATTTGAGAATTAGTAGTTTGTTCCCCAGAACATTCTCCTTTTGTCAGTTTTTGTACTTGTGACATCTCTTCCAACTCTTTAATATCATGCAAAATCTGAAAGGAGAGTTTCACAGAAAAGAAAACATTTTTAAAAATATTAGTCATCTTTTATAACTTATGATTTAAAAAAGTTATTTGGATATTTTAGGATTTTCACAAAAGAGACAGATAAAATGCATTTCTGCAGCTACTAGAAGTTTATTGTTTTCACATGGAAATTCTGTGTATTATTTCTTTATTTTCTGAAAAGAACAGACTTCTGAACAAGGATTAAATTCAGTAGGTGGGTGGGGCGCCTGGGTGGCGCAGTCGGTTAAGCGTCCGACTTCAGCCAGGTCACGATCTCGCGGCCCGTGAGTTCGAGCCCCGCGTCGGGCTCTGGGCTGATGGCTCAGAGCCTGGAGCCTGTTTCCGATTCTGTGTCTCCCTCTCTCTCTGCCCCTCCCCCGTTCATGCTCTGTCTCTCTCTGTCCCAAAAATAAAAATAAACGTTGAAAAAAAAAAATTAAAAATAAAATAAAATAAAATAAATTCAGTAGGTGGGTTCATTATATTATTATTATTTACGCTCATTTTATCTTTCTTCCTTATCCTTCTCCACCTTTGTATTCAAAAGAGAAAAACCTTCACTTTTGGAAATGGGTTAACCAAGACAATTAGGGCAGGAAAAGTTAAGGATGATCTCACCGCCAGAGATTTGCTGTCCATCTATGGGCATGGTGTCCCTCAATCAAAGTGTGCCTTGACCTTGTGTCTGAAGTGTTTAATCCTGGATAGGTGACTGCCCTGTTGGCAGACAGGGTCTCGGACAAAAAGAAGTAGCACAAGGGAAATATAGGTGAGAAATAGAAATGTGGAGGTGATGCTGTTGTCCTTAAGTCCAGGATAGACTAGATTAAAATTATTCCCAAGTTCTGTTCCGAGACATTTTGTATGGGGTTAGAAAAATTCCGGCCATGTACTCAATTTTAATTAAAGGTGAGGTGATTCAACTTTAAGGAAGTAAGTGGTAAAGTGGTAAAATAGTATTAATGGTTCTAGTTTTTTTCTTTCCTAAATATCTTTGTTTGGCAAAATAAAAAGTCAGTTACTCTATGTCAGCCTGCAAAATGTGTTTGAAGTTTTATTATCGTGTGAAATCCCAAGGCCTGCCATTCACTCTTCTAGTGGCAGTGCAATTATTTTTTTAGCTTTTGGTGTTTTTTTGTTTTTTTGTTTTTTTTTCCCTAGTGGTGTCAATTGCTCCTATGGAAATTGTTTGAAACGCTTATGTCTTTTAATGGTGGAGTGTTTCTACGTATGTCTGTATATACACATGTATGTTTTGTGTGTGAGTATTAAGGAGATCAGCCTACTGCAAATGCCAGTGTTGTCTTTAGGTCATATGGTGAGGAAGTGAGCTTTGAGCTTGCTTTATTTTGAGTTACATTAAATTATATGCTATTTTTTCTTTTTCTAGAAGTTGATGTTCAGAGTTCTAGATCCTGGTCAAAAAATCGAGGAAAGGAGGTTCTGTAGTTCTTGAGAGTGTTTTTCACATGTATTATCTCATTTAATTCTTACAACAACTTGGAGTCGTAGAGATAGCATTATTCATTGGAGAATTTTAATTATGAGCAAGGGGTTTGCAGTCTCTCTCTTTTTTTCTTTTTTTGAAGAGGGACATTTTTAGGGATGGTTAAGGTTAGAAAAAAATATATAGTAGAACTTGAAATGAAATCACAGACTCATTCCATCTGTTTCCATATGTTCGTAGAATAGAGTGGCAGTATAATGCACCAATGGGTTTTGTTATGACAGTCTGTTCTCTGAAAGGTCATGTAGCATAATCCTTAACTCAGAATGATAAAGAACAATGAAGTTAAAAAGAAAAAACAAAACAACAAACCCCGAGGAAGAGAACTTTCTGGAAGTCCTTGAGTTCTTTAGGGAGGTGTTAGTGGTTTGGTCAGTATTGATGTTTAGGGTAAAGTGCTTTCTAACTTAAAAAATGCATGCATTTTATTATGTTGTTGAGTCTAAGAGTGAAAAGCAAGCCCCAGAATTTAATGTAATATGAATATTGACAAATGAAGGACTCTAAATTTGCCTTTGAGAAGATTACCAATAAAGATAAAAGATGTCTGGATTAAAAAAATATATTTATTTATTTTTGGGAGAGTGCAAAGGGGTGAGGGGCAGAGAGAGAGGGACAGAAGATCTGAAGCAGTCTCTCTGCTGATAGGCTGACAGCAGTGAGCCTGATGTGGGGCTTGAACTCACGAATCTCAAGATTATGACCTGAGCTGAAGTCAGACGCTCACCCAACTGAGCCACCCAGGTGCCCCTGTCTGTAGATTCTAAGAATAAATGCAGCATCATTTTCCATGGTAAGCCCCTATCTAAATAGCTTATCTTGTAATGCATTCTCGAGTCTTTTCAGGGTCTTCTTGCTTTGATAAAATTTTTTAAAAATATATTTTTTAAGTTTATTTATTTATTTGAGAGAGACCGAGCACAAGTGGGGTAGGGGGCAGAGAGAGAGAGAGAGAGAGAGAGAGAGAGAGAGAGAATCCCAAGCAGGTTCCATGCTGTCAGCACACAGCCCAGTGCAGGGCTCGAACTCACGAAACCGTGAGATCATAACCTGAGCTGAAACCAAGAGTTGGACACTTAACCTGACTGAGCCACCCAGGCACCCCTAAGGTCTTCTTGTTTTGAAACTGTTAAATGCATAAGGGATTACTTGCATTTATTTGTCAGATGTGTTTAAGTTCACACGTGAGCATTGATGTAAAAAAATTCAGAATGTTTAAGCCTGGGGAAGGTACAGTGAAGCTAGTATTGTAGTCCTGCAGTCAGAATGAATTTAAGTTTTGTTTAAAAGCAGTTTGTCAGTACATCATAAGAACTTTAAATATATGACCTTTTCTTTATTTTTAAGCTTATTTATTTATTTGGGGGGGGAGGGGCAGAGAGAGAGAGAGGGCAAAAGAATCCCAAGCAGGATCTGTGCTGTGAGCACAAGTACAGAGCCCATCGCAGGGCTGGATCCCACAAACTGTGAGATCATGACCTGAGCTGAAATCAAGAGTTGGATGCTTAACCAACTGAGCCACCCAGGCCCCCCAAATATATGACCTTTTAATTTTACTTTGAGATCCCTATTCAAAGAGCAATCAGAAATCCATACAGACCTTTATGCCCAAAGATGTTCACCATAATATTATTCATAAAATGAAAATAAAAAGGACCTTTGGGCTATTCCAGCAAATGGGAATGGTTAGAAAAATTATGACATAGTCATGCAATATTTATCTAGTTTCTAAAGTGACGCATGGTGAGAATTTTTGATTAAATGAGAAAACACTTCTGCTAGAATGTTAAGTGAAAAAAGACAGGTTGTAAGATTCATATGACTTCCAATTATTAGGAGTGACAGTAGCTCTTGAAGTTCCAAAATGTCTTGACTTTTCTGGTGAGTGGGTGCATTATTATTGCAGAATAGAGACCTTGTGATTCATTCAGTTAAGTCAACAATCATTCATATTCTGTCTACTCTGCCAGATATTGAGCTGGGCTCTGAGATACAAAGGTGAAGTGCCTAAAATCTTTAGTATCTGATTGCAAACTTAATATTTACTCATAAGTTGGGGTGCCTGGGTGGCGTAATCTGTTAGGTGTCCAACTTCAGTTCAGGCCGTGATCTCTTGCAGTTCACGAGTTCGAGCTCCACGTAGGACTCTGTGCTGACAGCTTAGAGCCTGGAGCCTGCTTCAGATTCTGTGTCTCCCTCTCTGTCTGTTCCTCCCCTGCTCACGCTCTGTCTCTCTCTCAAAAATAAATAAACATTAAAAAAATGAAAAAAAATTTACTCGTAAGTGTTTATTAGTAAGCAGTGGAGTTCTAGTTAAATGTCACAGTCTGGAATTTGTTCCTGGGTGGAAGGCTTTGTTTGCTTTAGGAACCAGGGTGGGGCAATCAAGGTGCAGCAGAAAAAAAAAAAAAAAGGCCAGGAAAAACAACTTACTTTAGGAAATTTTAAGTGCACAGGTGCGTCTGAACATTTTTGGCACATATTTTGGGAGTAATCTATAGATCCTGGAATTGGGATTTAGGAGTAAAATTTTTCCCTATTTTTCCCTCTGCGAGGCTCCTAAAGACCTTCGGCCAGTCTGGTTTGTACTAGTCTGTACTATCAACCAAGAGTGGGTCTTCTCCACTTAACTGAGAATTCCTTAAAGGCAGGTACACAGATTTATTTCTCTTTTCGTCCATTTCTCTCTAGCCTTTCATGGTGTCTGGCTAATGGTAGGCACTCAATAAATGGTCGGAAAAAATGACTTGCTGGTGTATTTATAGTTAACAACTGCTGTGATACAGAGTAGATGGATGGAGAAAATCCAGGTTAATATTTGAATAACATAAAAAAACATGACCTCCTCAATGTCAGTACTCTTCTGCAGTGAACATTTAAGAAGACTATTTACAGGACAGTGAGGTTATATAGTATTTTATACCTACTATCTCACAGGACTTAATAAACTTGAGACTAATTATAAAACAACCTAAGCTCCTTGGAAGAAAAGTGCTATGCATATCTGAATTGGAAATTTGATTATTTTTAACTTCAGTGGGAGTTCAACGGCAAAAGAAGAGTGAAAAGGGTTTAAGATTTGGAGGAAAACATGCTGTAAAAAGAATATGAGTGTGATAATTATAAAAAATGTTTCGGATTAGTCATACTGATAGAAGATAAACATGAGAATTCTATATATGTATGCATATATAAATACATGTATTATAAATACATGTGTTATATGGAAAAATTAATCAGTGTTTCTCATATCAGCACTAGTGTATCGCACTTATGATTAATAAAAAGAAAAATTATTGAAAACATCAGTAAATATTCTCTCGGTCTTATGTTTCAAATACTGTACTGGTATCTGAGGCCGCCATGGCCCAAGGGTTTTCTTTTTTTTTAGTGATACAGGACACACACACACACACACACACACACACACACACAGAGTTAACAAAAAATATGTACAAGGACGTACTATAGGAATTTCAGGCAGGTTTTGTTTTTTATTTTTATTTTTTAAGCAGGTCTAAAATTAGTCCTTTCAATCTCTGTATGTTGTTGGAAACTTGTGTGTAGTCAGGCATGGGGTTGAAAGCAGATAATTTTATAATTGAAGTTCCTTATATTGTAAATGTAAAATCAGATATTTGGAAAGATAAAGGACATGCATCTTCCTTTCCTGCTCTAAAATCATCAGTGGCACTTCTTGCCTGTAAAGTCCACAATTCTGTCTCTCTTTTTTAAAACATTTATAGTCTGTTTTTAATTTTATGCCCACTACTAAGCATTGTGAACCAGGCACTAGTCAAATTGACCTTCCCTTAATTTCTGCCTCTGTTTCTGCTAAGTATGATGCTAGCTGACATGTGCCCTGTGCTAAGAATCTTACATATTGTGTCTCATAAAATCGTCATGGTGACTGAAAGATAGTTGCTCTTATTCTCCTTCAGATTCATTATTTTGTCCAAAGTCACACAGCTAGTGAGTGCCGGAGCCTTAATATAAAGCCAGCTTCTCTGACCAGAAGCCCATGCTTCTGCTATTCTGTCTTTCCCTACTATTTAGATTGCCCTGCTGTCTCTCTGCATGTCTATATCCTACCCTTTTCTATAGGTGGTCTCTCCCTCCTTTGATGGCCCATCACTCTTTATATCTTCTGTAGAGGTGTCCATTATCTTTGCAGTATATTATAGCATTTTTATGTTACATACCTCATCTTCCCCACGAGCTCATGAGCTCTCTGAGTATAGAGAATGACAGAGGTTGCATTCTTCGAGCTTTTACTGATCACCTACAGAGTGTCTGGTATCATGTTATTCCTTTCCATGCAATTATCTCATTTAATCGTCCCAGCAGTGCTGGGTAGAAGAACTCCAGTGCATTTTACAAAAGATCAGAGTGGGCAAGTGCTGGAGATCACAGGGAAGATGCAAAGCCAATATTTATATTCTGAGTCTTCACTCTGAGTCTAGAGCTCTTTCCACCATGTACAGAAGCCTCATTGAACCCTCAGTGGAGTGCCCTGCATCTGGGAAGCATGTGATAAAATCTGTCAAGCAAATAAAGATGAATCGCCTCAACTGGCACCCAAAGAGTTCTGCGTTTAAAAAATGTGCTGGGAAGTTGTAGTAGACTTGAATTTTTGGATTTCATATATTTAGTTGTGTACTGGACAGTCTTGAACATCACAGATTGTCTTGGTCCCCTCAGCTGGCATGCCCTTCCCTTGTGTGCTCCGTTTTTGTTAATGGCAGTACCATCTAGACAGTTGGTCCAAGAAATCTAGGAAATTTCCTAAACTCGTCCCTTCTGTTACTGCTTTCCTTTCCTCCCCACTCTAACCAGAAACGGAGTTCTGGAAATTCTATTTCTTGAGTATCTTTTAGTCTGCACCATCTTCTCTGCCATTTGGGGTCATTGCAATTGCTTTCCGGTTTTCTCCTCTCAATCATACCCTCCACATTGCTACTTGACTGTGATTTCTAACATGGAAATTGGATCATCTCACTTTCCAGCTGAAAATTCCTTTTTGATGGCCCCGACTGCCAATTTGGCAGCATGGCGTAGGTGTCTATGATCGGGACTCCAGCTCTTTGTCCAGCCTCAGTTCCCACTTCTACCCTCTGGGCGGCACAGCGTGTATTTTGTAGTCTAGTCGCTCAGGAAATGCTTATAGAGAGAAGCCAATTTTGAGTAGTAAGTAAATAGGCTTCACCCCTCCAACTCCCCATTTAGGAGCTAATGTTGAACTATTGTATAAATTTGATTGTAATCTTACTAACCTCTTGTCCAGAATTTGCTTTTTGAAAAGGATTGAGAGCACCTGGAAAATTCTCCTCCTCCATCTCTAGCTAAAATTATGGCCAGTTAGGTCTTTGACAGATCAAGGAAACATAGGTTTTTAAAAAAGAGATGGACAATATCCTAAGCAGTGACATCCCTAATTTAGTCTTTGAAAGATAATCGGATTGAGCATCGAGATACACAGAGACTTAAAAAACAAACCAGAAAACAAAACTATATCCATTAGTAGCAAAGACATTTCTGAATCTCTGTTTATCATCTAATTCTGATCTTTTTGGAAGCATTCAGGCAGATTTTTGTGAAATATCCAGAAAGTGCTTATTTCAGTCAGCTATCTCTATTCTGTACCTCACCCCCATAACTTTATAGCAAAGTTTGTATCTTTAGGGTTTTTTTTTAAAGTTTATTTTATTTATTTTGAGAGAGACAGAGACAGTATGAGTGGGGGAGGGGCAGAGAGAGAGAGGGAGAGAGAGAGGGCCCCAAGCAGGCTCAGAGCTGCCAGTGCAGGGCCAGACTAAAGACTTGAACTCAGGAAACTGTGAGATCATGACCTGAGTTGAAACCGAGAGTCAGGTGTTTAACTGACTGAGAACTACCCAGGCACCCTTGTCTTTCATTTTTTAAAGAGTCAAGGTTGTTGATAAAGTTACATCTCTGCTCTCTAGCATCACAGACTTGAAATATGTTTGTAGTTTTTGCCAGTAAAATGAGTCTATTAAGTTTTGTGAAATTTTTGTTAAAGAGGGGCAATTTTTCTGGCTGCCTCATGGGTATGTAATGTGGAAAGCCTTAATTGTGGAAAGAATATTATATACAAACTTTTTTCTTACCACTTTATTGAGGCATCATGTGCTAAAATTCACTCATTTTAGCTATATGATTCAGTGGTTTTTAGCAAATTTTTGGGTGTACATCGCTACAATCCAGTTTGGGAACATTTTCATCACCACAGTAAAATTCTTCGTGCCTTTACTATGAATCCTTTTCCCATGCCCAGCCCTAGCTGACCACAAGTATACTTTCTCTTTTCTAGATATAAATGAACTCCGGGGTGCCTGGGTGGCTCAGTCGGTTGAGCATCCGACTGCCGCTCAGGTGATCTCATGGTTCATGGGTTCAAGTCCCGCCTGGGGCTCTGTGCTGACAGCTCAGAGCCTGGAGGCTGCTTCTAATTCTGTGTCTCCCTCTCTCTCTGCCCCTCTCGCACTGTCTCTGTCTCTGTCTCTCAAAAGTAAATAAACATAAAAAAATAAATGAACTTCCACAATATGTATTGTTTTGTTTTGTTTTTCCTTTTCTTTTTTCTGGGCATATTTTTGAGGTGTTGTAGCATGAATCAGTTCTTTATTCCATTGTACTGTTGAATGATGTTCCATTGTATGGACATACATATGTTATTTAGCCATTCACAGTTGATGGACATTTGAGTTTTCACCTTTTGGTTTTGATGAAAAATGCTGCTATTGAACATTTGTGTACAAGTTTTCATGTGGACGTAGGCTTTCATTTCTCTTGGGTAGATACCTACCTAGGTGCGAGGTTGCTAGATTGTGTTGGTAAATACATGTTTAATTTTTAAAGAAAATGCCTGTTTTTCAAAGTGGCTGCATATGAAGGTTCTTGTTGGAATAAATCTTGTTCAAGTGCTTTGAGGCGTTCTCTGCGTCAAATGAGAGCAGACTGGTGAATGAATTTAGTTTGTGGGCAAGTAAATCCCGTCATTGTCAGGGAACAGGTGGAGGAGTATGACTGCTTTTATAAGAAAGATGAAACAGGAAAGGAAGAGAAAATAGAGGGAAAGAAGGGCAACCCCATCCTCCAGCCTTTGAATAAGCACTGTTGAATTGTTTGTTTGTTTGTTTAATTTGGTTTTGGTTGTAGTTTTTCAGTGCTTATCAAGAATAGTTCAGTAAAATCCTTTTCCAGGAAGGCCTAGCCCAGTGAATGGAATGTTCCAGGCAACTAGTCACCTCTATCCCATTTTGTTTGTTTGCATCTGTGTGGAACCCCACGTGGGTCTTTACCTTTATCCTGTAAATGTTTTCTAGTGCCTGTGCTCTTCCAATTCTCACCTACCCTATTCTTCTTGGCTGCTTAGCTTTTCCCTGTTTACAGTCTTCTGTGCAGATGAGTTCAGATATTATCATGGGGCTTAAAGTATCATCCAACGGAAAGAAGAAAGTTCGGGAACAGGGCATTCCTATTCTTTACCTTTTGCTGTGCCATCCCACTCGTATTTCCTTGAGTTCCTCACTAGTTCATGAGATCCACTTCCCAAGGCTGGGGGCCAAGTGCATGGGCCATCCCGCACTGTTAAAATGACAGTGGCAACCTTGACTGCGTAGGGAGTAAGCATTTGAAACAGGCTTTGCGGTCTGTTTTCACACTCCCAGGGCTGTTTTTGTTTGGGATTCTTTAGTTTAATGGTTTGAAGGAAAGGATTTGGATTAAGTTGACTCTATGGGATTTTCATTACTGTGCATATCTGTGATGTGGGTTCTTTTGATCTTTCTGCTGGTCAGTCATTAGTCCCTATTGAATTTAGCTGTGTCCCTCCAGCACACCACTGAATTATAACAGTGTCTTTGAAAATAAATAGCTTTGAGGACCTTAGAAGAAAAGTAGTACTTTGCTATGGAAAATGATAGCTTTGTTATGATAGGGTGGTTATAGCTCCCTCTTTGAGTCCTTGTAAAATCGGCTCACAGTTTCTAGCAAAGCATAAAAACAAAGCACCGTTTTGAAAAGTGTGTTCAGTCTACCCTCCTATGAGCCTACTAATTTACAATATTATACTGTCTTCTGATTGGCAAAGCAAAACAATACTGAGGACTCACTGCCTCTTGGAATTCCAGGTTTCTTGAGGTCATCTCTGATGTGGGAAACAAAGGCAGAAGGAAACATAGATAAAATTAAGTTTCCTTATAGCCTGCAGCCCACTGACAAATACTTAAGGCAGGCAGAGTATAGCGTTCCTCCAGGAACTCCCAACTGTCCTTATGTTAATACTTTGCTACAGGGAAAAACAGCCTTAGCTTGACAATAGCTAGGATCCTGGGAATCTTTTTTAGCATATGAAAATCCTTTTGGAAACTTCCCTTTGCCTTTACCTCCCCTAACACCCAAGTATATAATCGTCACCATCCTGGGGCAGCACTTTCTGCCCCGGGGTCCTGTCCTCATGCTTTATTTAATAAAACCACCCTTTTAGCACTGAACACTATCAAGAATACTTTCTTGGCTGTCAGCTCCGAACCCCAATATTTTCCACATGAATCCTCCACTGTACGTACACTTAAAAAAAGGAACTTAAATAAAATTATGAGAATAAAAGAAACTAATTTCATTACTGCAAAAATGTTTTGAATTCATTTTGGTTGATATGGAATTTTTAATACAATATACTTTGTGTAGGTGATGTTTTACACTTTGCTTTTTAGTTTATTTTGGTCTGTGTGCATTTTTATGCGTGTTTTATAACTTTTATGTATTTTTTTAAATGTTAATTTTGAGAGAGAGAGCAAATGTGAAGGGGGGAGGGGGAGAGAGAGAGAGAGAGAGAGAGAGAATGAATCCCAAGCAGGCTCCTTGCTGTCAGGGCAGAGCCTGGACCCAAGGCTGGATCTTATGTGAGATCATAACCTGAGCCGAAATCAAGAGTTGGACTCAACTGACAGAGCCATCCAGGCACCCCTGCATTGGATTTTTAAACTAATGTTTTTTTGAATGCTTACTATGTGTAGGCACAGAGTTTTGTGTTTGAACTCAGGTATTATTTAATTTCCAAAATAACCCAAAGGTCACCGTCATTGCAGAAAAGTAGGAAAATATTGAAAAGTAAAAAGAAAAACTCATTAGCAATCCAATCTTTGAGAGATAACATTTTGGAGAAATTAATTTTATTCCTTTCCCCCTGCCGCCAGGTTTATATGTGTGCAGGTGTGTTTTATATGGTGTGTATGTGTGTATTCTTCATTATAAAATTAAGATATTAATGTATATGTTGTTTTGAAATGCACTTTTTATTCCTTTAACCACGTATAGCGGAATGAACATTTCCCCATTCCATTACATATTCTCTTATAACATCATTCTAATAATTTTTCCTCCTTATTGTAAAGGGAATAAATGCATTGTTATTTAGTGAGCCAATTCAGAAATATAAAGAAAAAATAGAATCACTGTTTTGTGTTTCTGCTTTGAGACTTTTTTCTATTCTTGATCTCCCTTAAAAGAACTATTTACATGTGGGTGGAAATATTTGTCAGGATTATGATCTGACATGCCTTAACTCTTACTGGTGTTTGTAAGAGGGGAATTGGGTATTTTGTTGTTTTGGATGGAAGAAAGGATTTGATCCTGTTCCTTGTAATATGCCCCTGAGAAATGCAATTTGAAGAGACTGGAGAATATGAGCAAACTGACCTACATGCTCAGTGTGGTAATGATAATCCACCTGAATACTTCCTAATCTTAGAATATGTACAGGTACTTTCCCATTTTAAAAATGAAATATAGTAAATGAGGTTTTAAAAACATCATCCCACTGTAGTTCTAGGATTATAGTTTTTGTTTGTTTGTTTGTTTAAGCCTTGTTCACATTCCCTAGCCAGCTGATTTAAGGATAATTAAGAATTTAATTCATGTGTCCTGAAAGACCAAAGTGTTCCTTAAAACTGGGGCATTTTGGAGAGATCTTGTTGCCAATGCTCTCATGGCAATACTACCTAATTAATGCATTGATCTAATAGAATTGTTGTTTTTATCTGAACATCTTATAACAGTATCAAAATATTTGAGTCATGCATTTATGGTCAGTATTACAGTTTTGAGATGACTCAATTCACTTAGTATTTGGCCCCTGTCTTAGAAGACATCTGTATCACAGTCAAATTGTCTAACAAGGTATTGCCTGCTGTGGGAGGTAATTTCAGGCAGCTACCAGGAGACCTTCTGCGGGCTCTGTGACCAAATAGGCCAACTTATTTCTCTGGACAGTGGGATATGGTTCCACACTATAGGGTTAAGGTCTCAACCTTGCATATTGGAGCATTAGTAAGCAAGGTCTGAATGGGGTTAAATTTTTCCAAGAATAGACAGGGAGCCTTTCTTTATGAGCTGGCCTGAGTATTATCCCCCAGAGATGGGTGATGTAGTGATAATTACCCATCTTTTATGGTACCACTACAGCAATAATAGCAGTCTATTTAAATCTTATGTTTGAGGATTTAATATCAGCCCTACATTCGTAATGAGGAAATGTGTAGAAGTGAGAAACACAATTTCTCCGGACTTATATTTGGAATTACATGGAAAAGGGGTGGACCCTGAGCATTTTTATTCTTGTTTAATAGTTCCCTTGGATGCTGGGTTGCAGTCTTTGTTACCAGGTTGAACTATCATTCCATTCATTAAGCTTCTCTCAAAATAGGGCGGCGTATGGAGTAATAATTAAGGGTGCTTGATTCTACATGTCTTCTTCCATTTCTGTCCCTTGCAGGGGAAAGCTGCCACCCACACTCTGGGCCCAGAGAAGATGTTGCCACTGATTTTATTTATTCTATTAGGAACATTCATGTGTGTAATGCTGGCCGAGTGCATGGACTTGAGGGTTTTCCAAAATCATCATTTTTCTCTGAGCCCAGAGGGATTGCATCTGTAGCATGTGACAGCGTGAAGCCTGGCCACCCTTGCTGTGCTCTGACATAATGAAAAGGCCTAACTGCCCAGTTCCACTGCTTGCATGAAAGTTGTGAAACATGCAGGCAGCTCCGTGGGGAAGCCCTGGAGAGCTACAAAAATGCATTTAGTTTGCGTAATTGCAGAAATTACCATGTGACATCTACTGATATGGCCTTCAGAGCATTTCCTCATCCTCTGAATTGTTCTTTGCCTTTCTGTTGAGTTATTTCTTTTCTTCCTTTCTCCCCACTCCCACTTTCTTTCTTTCCCTTGAAACGTAACAGAAGGCTGCAGGAACTAAGTAAGGCCTGGGCTGGATTCTGCCCCCCACAGACAAGGTCAACTACCATCAAAACCATGGTGCCAGAATCTGGATCTAGAATACCACCACACCCTTTACAAAATCCACAAGAATTGCCACGTTTCTGTCACTATTTCTGTGTGATATAGGTGGGGAAGTTGTAGATGCTATATTTGACATTGGTAAGAAGTAGGAAAAACATGGTATGATGAAAGATAGCTCTGAATTGACTCAGGGATTTATCTTCCTGTGTTTTGAGAATTTCTACTTTTTACTTATTTTACTGGTCTTTTACTTTCTAAGTTATCCTCCTTCCTTACATTTTTAGATCACATTTTTCTTCCTTCCTTCCTTCCTTTCTTTTTTTCTTTTTTATTTAATTTTTTATTTTTGAGAGAGACAGACAGAACATGAACAGGGGAGGGGCAGAGAGAGACGGAAACACAGAATCTGATGCAGGCTCCAGGTTCTGAGCTGTCAGCACAGAGCCTGAGGCAGGGCTCGAACTCATGAACTGTGAGATCATGACCGGAGCTGAAGTCGGCTGCTTAACCAACTGAGCCACCCACGTGACCTGATCACATTTTTCGTCTTAAAACTCATTTTAAATTTTAAAAAATTAATTATTTTTTAAAACCTTGGTGTTATGGTGATAAGTCATCTCCTTTCTTTCCTTTTCATCTCACTGGGCAGTTCCTTTCCTGGTCTTTTTCCCAGATGCATTTTCCTCAATCCTCTTGTTACATACTGATGTTCTCTCCTCCTCTGTGTCCTTGACCTGATCTTTTTCTCTCCCTGGTTTCAACTCTGTGCTCTGCTCCCAACTCAGTTTCTCTGAGCTACACTTTTTCTGAAGACCTCCACTTTGATGTTTTACAAATCCTCGCACTCAATGTGCCCCGAATGGAACTCTCATTTTCTTCTGTTTTCTCTTCTCTAACTGCTTTTTCTCTTGTGATCTTGATCTTCAGCAAGTGAGGACTTGTCTCGACTTCTCCTTCCCTCAGTCACCACGCCCAGTCAATCCCTCACAGGGCCCTGTTGGCTCTTCCTCCTCCTCCACAGGCCCCATGGCTCCCAGGCTGGTTTGAGTCAGACCCGCATCACTTCTGCTTTAGAATCCTGTAGTAGAACCTCTAGTAACTTCCAGCATTGTCACCCACCCAGAGTGCAGCCAGAGGACTGTTTACCACACTGAATGAATGTGTAACTTTCATGCTTGACTCCCTCAAGCACTTCCATGGTTTTCAAGATGAAGTTGAAACTCAAAGGTACATTGAGAGCCCTCTATGATTTGACCTTTTCGTGCCTCATCACCTCCATGGTTGCTGTCTTGCCACACACTTCATCCTCAAATCACATTTGCACATCCACACCCACACACACCCACACACGTACAGATGCACAAGCACCACACTCATGTTACCTTCCCTTGTAGATGAACTGTTAACAGTTTCCTGAACATGTCATACTCTCTTATTCCTTTGTTTTTGTTTGTGGATTTGATTTTGGCAATCCCATTGCTTCTCCTAATTGTTCTTCCTTTGCTTCTACACCTGGCTATCTTCTTGTGATCCTTATTTAAGACTCTGAGGGGGTGCTTGGGTGGCTCAGTTGGTTAAGCTTCTGACTTTGGCTCAGGTCATGATCTCACAGTTTGTGAGTTTGAGCCCTGCATCGGGCTCACTGCTGTCAGCACAGAGCCCTCTTTGGATCCTCTCTCCCTGGCTTGTGCCCCCTCTCTCAAAGATAAATAAATATTAAACAACAACAAAAAAGACTCCCGAGTAGGCACCATCTCTTCTGGACGAAGTGACCTAACATGTTGAGTATTATTCTATGCTTCAGCGCTCCTATAACTGTGGCCACAGCCCTGTTGTATCATTTGTCATTTTGCCCTGTAGTGAACTTTGTACTTATTTGCTCCTTAACTGGACCAACTAGTTAATCATGATGTAAAGTCATCAAGGCACAGACTTATTCATGCATGCATTCATTCATTCATGCATTCATGCATTCATTCATTCATTCAGCAAGCATTTGAGTGCCTTCTACCTACCGGGCACGGGTCCAGTTGTTGTTTTATTTGTGTCTCTGGGCTTAGCACTTAAAATGTAATGATTGGAAATAGTAGGGTATCAGTGGGTGTTTGTCAGATTACAATCTGGGAAAAGATTTTCATCTGAGGATGAACAAACATCCTGGACAAATACATCAAACTGGTAGCAGTGGTTGTCTTTGGCTCTGGGAGTTCTGGTTATTTATGCTTTTTTTTTTTTTTTACCTTTCTCATTTACATTGAGCATATGTTACTTTTACAATAAAAGTAAAACACCTTAAACACGATAAAGAAGAATTATAATTATAAGAGAAAGTGATGGTATTGTAAGTCATTGTATATTTTCAAATGAAAGAAGTAGACTATAAAGCAATATATTCCAGAGAAGCACAGTTTTTTTTAATGTATGTTAAAAAGGGGGCCTTAGACAGAAATAAACCTTGAGTGTATGGTAAAATAATCTTCAACAAGGGTGCCAAGGCTGCACAATAGGGAAAGGATAGTGTAGTCAACAAATGGTGCTGGGAAAACTGGATATGCACGTATGCAAGAAGAAGATGAACCTTACACTGTATACAAAAGTTACCTCGAAGTGGATTAAAGACCTAAATGTAACCCTGAAACTATAAAACTCCTGGAAGAAAACGTAGGGAAAAAGCCTCATGATGATTGGATTTGGGAATGATTTTTTTGATATGACACCAAAAACACAGGCAACAAAAGCAAAAAGAGACAAATGGGACTCCACCAAACTTAAAAACTACTATACAGCAAAAGGGCCAGAGTGATAAGACACCTTACTGAATCCAGTAAAATATTTGCAAACCATATATTTGATAAGGGATTAATATCCAGAATATATAAAGAACTCCTACAATTCAAAATGAAACACCAAGTTATGTAATTAAAAAAGGAAAAAGGTCTTGGATAAACATTTCTCCAGAAAAGATACACACATGGCCAACAAGCATATGAAAAGATACTCAATTTCACTAATTATCAGAGAAATGCCAATCGAAACAACAATGAAATACCACCTCATGCTTGTTATAATGGCCTTTATAAAAAAAACTAGAAAATAACAAGTATTGGTGAGGGTGTGGAGAAATTGGAGCCTTTGTGCACTGTTGGTTAGGAATGCAGAATTGTGCAGCTGCTATGGAAAACAGCATAATGAGTCCTCAAAAAATTAAAAATAGAACTACTGTATAATCCAGCAGTCCCACTCGTGGGTATATATCCACAAAAATTGAAAACAGGATTTTAATGAGATATTGCACACCCATGTTTATTGTAGCATTTTCACAGTGGTCAAGAGATAGAAACAACTTAAGTATCCATCAGGGTCTATGTTTTCCAGAACTGTGGAGACTAGTAGATGCAAACAGTTTGTATCTGCTGTTCAACTTACAAGGAAAGATTTGAACAATTAATAATTTGAATAATAGCTACATCAATCGAGTGCTTCCTGGTACACTGTTTCAAGCATTATGTGAAGCAGTTTATACTCACTATCTCATTTAATCCCCACAAAAAGCCCTATGAGTTAGATACTGTCACCTCATCTTATAGATGAGAGGCTTGCCAAGTCCCAAGCCCTCATAACTTGTGTGTGCAATCTAATGTCAGATGATGGTGATAGGAAATTGTAGAGTAAAAAATAGAATGGTAGGGTTTTTGCAATTTGGGATTTTCTTTTTTTTTATTAAATTTTCTTTTTTTTTACATTTATTTATTTTTGAGAGAGAGAGAGAGAGAGAGAGAGAGAGAGAGACAGAGCACAAGTGGGGGAGGGGCAGAGAGAGAATGAGACACAGAATCCAGAGCAGGCTCTGAGCTGTCAGCACAGAACCCGATGTGGGTCTCGAACTCACAAACTGTGACATCATGACCCGAGCTGAGGTCAGAGGCTGAATCAACTGAGCCACCCAGGTTCCCTGAAAATTGGAATTTTCATATATTCTTTGGAAAACCAGGCTATCAAGAACAGGCCTAGTATCTCATTTTTGCTTCAGAGAAAAACTTACCTCTTGAGGCTACAATTGGCTTCACTTAAAAAAAAATCTTTGAGTTATGTACTTAAGTGATTTCAGAAGAAAAATTAGTAGCATCCTACCATTTTGCTTCCTAATAGGTAATTCTGAAGAAGTTTGTAGTTGAAGAGCTTTTTGTAATTAACTCTTGATTTGCATACCAGACCTGTTTTGTGAAGCTGAGAGCCTCTGGCTGAATGCTGAACTGACATGAAACTTTATTAATGTAATGAACATTTATTTAGCAGTTACTAAGTGGTAGGTACTGTGCTTAAGTACTCTCGTGTGTTATTTCATTTAATCCTTGCAAAGTGTTGTGGATACAGTTACCATTATTTGGCCAATGAGAAAGCCAAGGCTCAGAGAGGTTAAGGGCTTTGCCTAGAGCCACACAGCTCATATATTGCAAAGTTGGGACTCAAATCAGGGCTGCCAGTCTTCAAAGCACCTGCTTTTAGCCACCATATTAGATTTTAATTCAACATATATTGATATGTTAAAATACCTTGAGTTTGAGAATGGAATACAAAACTGTAAACTGGTTGGTCTCTTCCTTTGTCAAGGAAATGATATCATCTTTATAATGCTAAAGTTGGAAGTAATCTATTATCCATAAAAGACTTTGGCCCTTTGAGTAAGATGAACTTTGTGCTTTAAAGACCTTCTCCTCCATTCAAGTTCAATATATTTTATTGATTTGTTTGTATTCTTTTTCCTTGAATTTCTTCTGGCTACTAGCCTGATTTTATTTAAGAATCTGTTTTCTCTCAGGTCAAGTGGCTTCAACCTAAGAGGCCTCAAACTGAAGTGTAGTAAGAATTCAATTTATGCTTAAACGTTTTTGCCTGTTAGGTCATTTTAAATGCACATTAATCTAACTGTGAAATAGGTACCCCGACAAAGTAAATGACAGGCATTTTAATTAATGTATGGCAACACGGATTTCTTTTCCTGACTTCGCTTGTGAATTTGTTATATCTCTTCCTTTCCTGAGAAATGAAAGTGATGTGAGAGCACTTTGGGTGTGCTCAGGTGTGCAGTACATTTATTCTGAATGTCTTTCCAATTGGTGTCACCCCTGAGACCGGTTGTGCTCTCCTCCTTGCTCCGGGGAATCTCTGGAGTACTTACTCCATTGTGCTAGCTCGAGTTGTTGATGCACTGGCTTGTGGGCTCCTTGATGGTGAGAAGGTGTCTTCCTGGAATTTCAGATCTCCCCTGATGCTGCCAGGTGCCTTCCATGTAACAAGTGCTTGCTGTGTGCTTGAATGAGTGAATGGGGCACTTGGCAAATGTGTCAATACATTGGGTGACCAAACGGAGTCACATCCTAAATTGCTTCTTCAAGACTATCTAGTAGCCAAGTTGCCTGAAATAGTTGGGAAGTGTTCTACCATTATAGATGCTCGGTATATTTTTAGGTTTAGATAAAAATGAGGTTCATTAAATTTGAAAAGTTAAGTAACCAATCTAAAAACACATTGTAAGCTTACCTAGATTGAAATTTATGAAGAATATGCAAGGTAATGCTGTACTCACAACTAAATATTTTAAAAACAATAGAAAATTAACTCAGTGCTCATAAGATCATCCTTCATATTCTGTGATAGCAGAGATACTTGCTGTTAAAATAATATGAAAACATGCAGTGTGAGTCACAAAAATGATGCCATTGTTGTGTATATAAATTGCTTATTTACTAACACACTGTGCTCTGGCCATGTTTTAAAAGACAATAAAAAACCTCCTTTAATCATCTGATATAACTGATAATGAAATATCTCAAGTGTTTGTATCATATCCTCAACTTACTTATACGTAGGCTAGGGGTAAGACACCAGAATTTTGTAAGCATGTTATCACATTTTATAGGACGTTCATAAATATTAAATTTATAACCTTAGAATGAAGGCAGAGTGAATATTAGCTTTAAAAGATGGGGAAATTGACACCAGTTGAGATTGTGATACGCTCAAGTACACACGGCTAGTAACTGACAATTGGAACTTGAACTTCCATTTCCCTGTTTTTAGTCCCATGGTCTGTCCAGCAGTTCTCCTTTTCTAAAATACATGACATATTTGTAAAGAAAATGGTTCTTAGGTATAGTCTGTGCGTTGAGTTATATTTCAGATCACTGCATTAATTAATGTTAGTGTTGGGCACTATAACTAATGCCAGGAGCTCCTAAATTTTCAAGATAAGCTTTAAGAAAATAAGACCTTGTATAATGAGTTTTTGATGTATTCTATATATAATACAGGTACTTTAAAATATCTTGCATAAGCAGAACTACCTACCCATGAAATCCTGCCACTTTCCCTTCTCCAAATATTGTCGTATAACCCGATGCTTAACAACAGCAGAGGAGCTTAGTTTGTCCTTTATTATACTTGAATATTGAACTAATGAAAGCTGCCAAAAGAAATGATCTTCCTTAAAGTCTGTGGTGGAGCTGAAAGGAGTAAGTGTTTGTTATTATTTAAAGGCTTTGGCTTATAACTCCTTAGAAATGGTCTTTACCTTAAAGAGGCTTGTGGAATAAAGTGGAAGATAGATGAATGTCTATACTATATATACTACTACTTATACTTAATGTATATACTATATACTTATACATCTTATAAGTATATATTTATATGTGTATAGTATACATATACTACTATAACTTTAGTATAAATGAATGATATGGTCAGTAAAGGGGACCAATGGAATTAAATGTTCTTATTTTAAAGTCTTTATGGAAGATGTGGGTCTTGAGCTGAGTTGTAGAAAACTGTTACGATAGAAGCAAGGTGGTAGCGTGGTGGGTAAGGGGAGGTATTCTGGAATCTGACATCTTGGGTTTAAATCCTTGCTCCACCCTCTGCTAGCTATATGACCATAGAGAAGTTTCTTAAATCCTTTGGGCCTCAAATTAATCATCCATAAAATGAGAAAATCAGTGGTACCATTCATGGGGATGTAAAGATTAAAGATGTCAATACCTACAAAGCACATAGAATTGCTCCTGGTGCATAGTAAGTGCTCAGAGATTGGTAGCTACATGTGACAGTTGGGGATAGAACTGTAGTGTGGTAGAAAAATTTGGGAAGCCAACAGCAGCCCTACATTCTCAGGTGCTTTGTGACAATAATTCAGTTCCCAGGAAGACTTCTGACTTATTCCAAATCTTATGGAATATTGGAGAAAGGCTGACTAACCTGGGTTCCTACCTTGTGCTACCATTTACCTGAACTTAAGTTTCCTTGTAGATTATCCTGAGACCTACACACCTGTAATTCAGATTAACAAATGGAAATTGAGTGTCTGCTGTGTGCATTGACTGATATCAGCCAGGTTTTTTTAGGTTATAAAGAGAACCTCACTTTCTGCCCTGGAGGAGTGAACAGTCTAGTGGAAACAAGTATCCCTGCTTAGGCATAACCAGCGTGTTGCCAGCACATAGTAGATCCTCGACGATTGTTAATTATCCTTCCTTCAGGACTCCTTAAATCCAGAGGGTCTCTGGAAATTCAGATTAGTGCTAGGTTTGCCATCCACTTAGGGCAGGGGTTGGCAGACTTCTTCTGTAAAGGGCTAGATAGTAAATATTGTAGGCTTTGCCGGCCATGTTGTCTCTGTTGCAGTTACTAAACTCTGCCATTGTTGTGAGAAAGCAGCCATAATATGTGAATGAGTATGTATGGCTGTGTTTCAGTAAGACCTCATTTACAAAAACAGGTGGCTGGGGGACAGTTGAGGTAACTGGACTGTCGAGACTGGATTGAAGATGGACGGGCCTATGTGGAATCTAGATATAGACCACTGACTTCAATGTACACTATTTATAGTATGCCCACTGCTAAAAACATGCCTCAAGAATTAACGAGTTCTGTTTCTGAAAGAAGTCAGATGTGGTAGGCTGCCTGAAACAGGATAAAGTGGGTTGTTTGGGAGGTGAGAGTGGCAACATGGTGGGGCCACACAGAAGGGTGATGTAGAGTCCTCCGTGCAGACATGGTGGACGGTTTTGTGGGAAGGCTTTAAGAAAGGGCACGAGGAAGAATAATTGATGTAAATTTTAATCGCATTACAGAGGATGGCGTGAAGGTGAGAGAGGAAGGGTTTTTCTAAGTATAAAGGGTGAAATGGGTTGGAATGGCAACCCAGATATTTGAATGAATGTCATAGATTCATAGATGTTGGGTTCAGAAGGGACCTTAGAGATCTGGCGGTCCAGTCCTCTCATTTCAGTGATAACGGCATTGAGGCCCTGAGAGGGGTGGTGATGTGATTGTTTGGACTTCTTTTAGTGGGTGGCCAGCTCTTTAATCCAGGTATCCAGATTTCTTTTCCACTCTTTCTCTCAGCAGCAAGATGCCAAGAACTTTAAGACAGAAACTGTGATTTGATCCCCATTACGAGAAACCTGCCTCTTTAAGTTGTGATTGCCCCCGCCTCCCCCATTTCCAAAAGAGTGTTTCTTCTGTGAAGAAGACTGAGGAGATTTTTAGCTTGACTTTCTTTTGAGATCAACCTTTTGCTTGTCATACAGTTTGGGGAGATTTTTGCCGGGGCTCCTACAAACCCTTGCCTCTCTATGCCATGGCCATTAGATTCATTGTAATGGAATTTCCACAGCAGGCAAATGTAGGCCCCAAACAGGTCCCAGCTGGCAGGATGCTGAACTGAAGTCCTGCTCCTGTGCAGGCTATGATTTTGTGATTTCTGTTTACAAACATCGATTTTAATTGTTGTCAGTTCTCTGGAAATGTTTCTGTCTCTAGATGAATTTTTATAGCATTGGCTGCATTCCAAGATGCCGGTTTAAGGTGGATGGATCAGCCTTCAACAAGAGTAGTTGATAACTCAATTTTATACCTAACTTTCAAGGAACAGAGAGGAACACAGAAGGGGGGCTAAAGCCGTGCTCTAGTTTAGCCAAGGCAACCTCAGTTTAGCATGATACAGTCTCTAAAACCTGAACAAAGTATCATCTCCGGCAGAATTCCTAAGTAAATGAACGAATTCAGCAGATAGTGGACTGGCTACCATGTACAAAATACGGTGCTAGAATAAATGCTCATATTTAGTATTTGAAAATGTGCTGGACCCTGTTGCTAATAAACTATTAACATTAACTAACATTGGTACTGTTATTTCACAGAATGTTAGACCAATACTCCATGACTTTGGTACAGGCAGTTTAAATTTCTATACGGCAACTAACATAGGTATTATTATTAGAACTTACAGAAATGTTGGTTGTCACATTAGTGTTCAATTTGATAGTCATGAAGCATTGTTGGTTAATGGTTATTGTGAAAATAGTCACTGTCTGTGAGTACCATCACTTGAGACACAGCATCTGGGAGTTTTATCTTTTACATTCAAAATCATACCTTCAGAGTATGGGAGGGTTTTTAGAGATTCTGTAATCTCACGTCTTCATGTTGCATATGAGGAAGGTGGGGCCTGGAGAGGTTTAATTGTTTACTGAGAGTCCTATATGTTTAGTTATTAGCACAACTATGACAAACAACCGAGATCTATTACTAAGAAGTCAGGAGTAATTAGATTATTTTTTTCTTTTGGGATAGTAGCAGGGGGGAGATTTTAAGAATCGTGTCACCTTCTCTACATTAGTTTCCCCGAGGCAGTGTTTGTACTCTCTTTTCTCTGGCCCCTGACCTGTAAACCAGCCTTATTCCCTGCTCTTTAGTATTATACAAATTCACCAAGGATTTTTTTAGTGCCTAAATGTACAAAACACCAAGGAATTGGCCTTGGAGGAATCAGAACAGTGTAAGGTGGTCTCTGGTCCTAAGATTCACCAAGGGTCCTGTCCTCTGCCCCGAAGAGGAGAGAGGGACGGGATTGCTGCAGAGGATGGGAACTTTCAGACTTGGCAGGTGCTTTTGTGGCCTGAAGGCCATGAGAAGCGGCAAATGGTGGCTTGTGTTTGTCGCATCTTAGGGCATACAGTACAGACCCGGAGTGAAAGAAGAAGCATGAGCTTGCCCTAGCCACAGTCGGGAGGGTACTGCCTGGATCCTGCTGGGCTGAATGAGGGCATGAATGTAGGAGCTGAAAGAGGCTTCACCCAAAGACATTTAGCAGAGGAGGTGACTTTATTCCTGGAAATTTACTATTCAAGTCCACAGGGCAGTAAAGGAAAGGCACAGGGATTTGTGAATTTGGTGGCTGGGAGGGGAGATGCACGTGAGAGAGAGCAAGCAAGGAAGGATGGTGGATGTGAATGGTGCACCCCCATTAAAGGAAGTCCTGCAGGCATCAGGGTGAGCCAGGCAGCCTAAGGGAACCAGGTTGGTGTGCGCAGTTTGAGAAGAATTGTGATTGAAGTAATTTTGAACACAAATTCTAAAAGAAAAGCTAAATTTTGATCACTTAATAAGGGTGCTGTGTATGGAAAGTGCAAGAAGAGTAACCTAGTTGAGATCAGAGTAACGTGACTGCGTGAAATTGATAGCGAGGTTTATAAAAAGTCCCTCATCACCATACTAGAATGAACATGAGATGGACGCTTCCTGTGGACCAGGCACCTTTTCGTGTACGTCTCAGCCTCCAACAACGTAATGAAACAGCTGCCATTATCATTTCCTGTTTTAGAGGATACACAGCCATTGGGTCTTACTTAACCTTTTGTTGCCCAGTCTCAGAAGGGGTATTTGAAACCAGGAAATGTAATACCCAGGCTTGGACTCTTAACCGTTTTGCTTTCTTGTCTCCTTATCCATAACTATAATGCCAGAGTTAATCTAAAACACTAGCAGTTCCTTAATTTCCTTAAATATTTTGGTCTCCTAAGTGTCATAATGTTTCATTCCCTCCACAAGGATACAAAACACTTCCACACAAGGCCCACGCACTGCAGACAGTTAATATATCTTGTAGATCTCTTTTCATCTAACGAGCATTCTATTTTTTCCTTCGTCCAATTTAGTTTTTGAAGAAATTGAATGATTTGGCCTATTAGAGTGTCCCCCACAGTCTGGACATTGCTGAATGCATCCCTTGGTGTTAGTTTAATACATTCCCCTGTACCCTGTTTTTTCTTATAAATTGGTAGTTGAATCTTGGAGGCTTGAATAGATTCAGGTTTTGATTCTTTTTTGTTTTTTCGGCAAGACACCTTCTCATACTTCAGAGGTAGTATTGTGTTCTCACACAGTAGATTCTGAAAGCTTGTAGGAGAAGGTTTGTAACTCCAAGGTGTTGTCAGTTTTCTTGGGAAAAAATGTTCCCGCGGACTTAATGGGAAAGGTTGGAAAACCTTCACCCCAATTCACCTGGCTGCGTTGGATGCCCTTCCCTCCCTGTGTCTTCAGGGCACATGATTCCACAGCACTTAGGAAACCAAATGGTCTGCTTTCGTGTGTGTCTTCTCGGCGTGACTTGTGGACTCTTCAGGGGATTGTATAATTCTTGATTTTTGTAACACAGACCTCAGCATAATGCCTGGCATGTAGGTACATAAGATTTATTAAATCCACTGAATAAATAAATTAATGAAGATAAATGCATTCTCAAGGCATGTTTCAATCCATGGTTATTGCTGTGCTTGGCCAGTTGTCCATGTTGTCAGTATTTGGGTGCTACAATATAAGGCTTAGAAATGAGGAAAATAAGAATGCTTCCTTTAATTCCATTATGAAATCAATACCCGTGTGGAAGTTGTTTAGTCTTTAAAGTACCTGTTTAGGGGCACCTGGGTGGTTCAGTTGGTTGAGCTTGATTTTGGTTCAGGTCATGATCCCAGGGTCATGGAATCAAGTCCTGCATTGGGCTTCCCACTGTGTGGAGCCTGCTTAAGATTCTCTCCCTCCTTCTCTCTCTGTCTCTTTCTCTCGCTCTTCACCTCTCCCCTGCTCTCTCTCTCTCTCTCTCTCTCTCAAATACAAAAAAAAAAAAAAAGGTTAACTAATGAGGAACCTTAGTTTTCTTGAGGCAGGCTACCAAGTTGTAAGTGTAGGCAAAATTGAACTGTATTTGCTTGTCATGCTTGTCACTGGCATACGCAGTGACATTTAGAAGACAAGAAGCAAGAGAAGGAGGGTATATGACTCGTGCAGTCACACGGGCACACCACTAGGAAGGGCTCTGTGCTTGGGGTACAGTCCTTTGTGTTTGCTATTTTGAAATTCTTTTTTTTTTTAAGGTTTTATTTATTTAAGTAATCTCTACACCCAACATGGGGCTTGAACTCACGACCTCGTGATCAAGAGTCGCATGTTCCTCTGACTGAGCCAGCCAGGTGCTCTGCCAGTTTGAAATTCTTAATAATTTTGTTTTTGAATTTGTGTTTTTGTAAGTAAAGTCTGATGGGACAGTGGAGCTTGTCTAGGAGCATGGAGCCCTGCCTCTCCAGACTTGGCAGCCTCCTCCCCTGCTCCCTGGTCCTCTGGTCCTGCTCGGCCTGTGCATACCCTGGTCATCAAGTAATCACTATCACCCTTTGTCCCCTGTGGGAGACTGGGTGCAGGAAGTGTCAGGGTCCAATATGTATACCCCGTGGTGTCTTGGTGAGAGGCATGGTGTTGGTCATTTTCACCTTGGGCTGGCAGCACCATAATGCTTTCAGCAGGTGATTTGATGCCCCTCACCCACTTGTAATCCAGGTACAGAGTATGTCCTAACGTAGATGTTGTAGATGTTGCAATTCCTGGGATAGCCTACCTATGGTGGGTTGGGCTGCGTGCCCTGTCACAAGGGGAATTGTCTGGCTTGGCTTCACCTCCCCTGGCATAGACATTGTCCAGCAGCTGGTGGGAGGGGGAACCCACTGGTTAGTGGGCTGCACACTTACACCAAGTCATGGTGCGGGCCTGTCTGGTGCCCCTGAGCGTTTGTTCTGGTCCAGGGAGTACCTCTGTACTCAAGGGGTCATGCTATTAAATAGCAAATTAAAAATAACATGATAGGTCAAGAGAGAGAAAGGCCATGGAAGAAAGGAAAAATATATTTCTGCATCTTTAGCAGCATTTTTATCTTACTTTTTTTTTAATATTTATTTTTAAGAGAGAGAGAGAGAGACAAAGTGCAAGCAGGGGAGGAACAGAAAGAGAGGGAGACACAGAATCTTAAGCAGGCTCCAGGCTCAGAGCTGTCAGCACAGAGCCCAACGCAGGGCTCGAACTCACGAACCGTGAGATCATGATCTGAGCTGAAGCTGGACGCTTAACCCACTGAGCCCCCAGGCGCCCCTGTCCTACTTTTTGAACAAGGAGTTAGCTCCACATTTTTCTTTTGGATTGGGCCCTGCAGATTATGCAGTCGGCCCTTGAAAGAAGGCAGCAGAATTCATATGGAAAAAGGGGGAATTTGGTCATTGTGCAGCTAGCTCTCTTCATGGGAAAGGAGTGTGGTCAATTTACTTGGAATATTATGGGAACAACATCTTCTAAGCTGCCTTGTGGGAGGTAAGGACATCTGTAAGGACACCTAAATCCCTTAGTCTTTGATTTCACTGTTTGCCGAAGCAGTCGAATGATTATGATTTGTCTTCCATGAGCTTAGCTAGGGGAGAGAACATAGTAATCAGATGAACTCTAAATTTTCTGGTACCTCAAGTTTTCTAATACCTCCTATCTAATAAATATAATTACCTCTTAATGTAAAGTAGATTAATTGGCGTTATGGTTTTCTATGTTAGTGTAAGCTTATTTTATGAAAATCTACCTCTGAAGATGCATCCAGCTTGGTGGACTGTTACAGATAGGTTTTTGAGCCGCCAAGGCTGAGGGCTGAGTTGAGTTGTGGTCCGTGAATCCCGGCAAGGAGCGCCACCCGGAGAGGTCTCTCAGGAGATGGTCTGTCACGGATTTCCCGTGAGCGAGTCCACCCCACCACAGTGTGCAGGGCACATAGGCACTCCTTTTCCCAAAGCGTTCACAGCCTGGGCACAAATAACAACTGTGATGCTTTCTCAGACCTTGAGCAGATCAGGCATAACTATATCTCTTTCGGCAGCACCTAATGACCTATAGCTTCTGGGTAGGATGAGATTAATATGTAATTGACAGGGTCAGGGAAGCCAAACTAAAATTGTGAGACTCTACCTAATTTTAGAATGAGAAACAAGTTTGTGGTCTTCAGAAGATCTTTTGAAAAACATTTGCTGCCAAACACCTGCTTTGCCATATGCTACTAGTACTTAAGTAATCCTGAAAGCAGGGGTGAGTTTTCACAGAAGAGTTTAATTATGAATGCAAAGCCTTCCTGAAACTTGCTAATGAAAGCTTTCCAGTGTCTACTGACTACAAGTGATAAGGTGATGACTGGAGAGACTGCAGAGGGCTAAAATTAAGTCCATTATTTCTTCCCAGTTAAAATATTTATTCTCAAATGCATGTCAGAAACATTTCTTGAGTACAAGTACTTATTAAGTACAATGCACAAATGTCTTTGTACATGTGTATAATGGTGGTAACCTGCTGAGCTATGCATGGGGTGGGAAACATGACTGAGGGTCAGACACTTCCCTTAAGTAGCCAACCGACAATAGAAAGGATGTTTTAAATAGGGCTCTGCTTGCAAGGGACCTCAAACTTGCTTAAGCAGGAAAAGGATACTTTTTACCCGTGTAACTGACACTCTAGGAAAGGACGAGGTGTTGTGTGGCACAGTGCGGACGTCAGAGAGTGTCTCTCACCTTTCACCTCTGTGTCCTGTGGCCCGTCCAACTTTCCATTCTCCCAATTCAGTGCTTTTCCTAGTCCCTGTCTCCACTTTGTCAAGTGCGCATACCAGAGCCCCTGGCTGTGGCTGAGGATGGAATGTGTAGATTGCCTGAGCCTGGCCCCCTGCTCCACCCTGGGGGCCTCATTCAATTCTAGTGGACTACTTATGGAGGGTACTTGGTCCCCAGACAGAAACCAGGCTTTTATTACATGTGGAACAACCCAAATGCAGCATTGTTTCACTATAGTGGATGAGGGAGTACACAAGTAGGTATATTAGGATAATAAAGTACAAAGTGCTGTGTGTGGAGCAGGATGAAAGAGAAAAAAAATCTTGTGTCAGGGAAATTGGAGACGCTTTGTGAAGGACACCTCCAAAACGGATGTGATTTGCTAGAAATGTGGAAAAGAAGGTGTTTCAGGCAGACCACCTCTTTTATTGGGACGTACAGGGAAAACAGATGGCTGAGATAGGAACAGGGTTAGGGTAGAATACAGACTGGAGAAAAGGTATTTGTGGGGGAGTGATGGTTGGTGTGGTGGGAAAAACCTTTGGGGTCATGTTGTGAAAGATCTCAAATGCTGGGTCAGGTATCTAACTTAGCAGGCAGTAAGGAGTCTTTGAAATACTTCTTGACATGGGTAATATACAAATAGAGCTGCAGTTAGGACACAGTAGGAGGTTCATGATGCACTGAAGCAGGGAGACCCGTTAAGAGACTATCTCCGTCCTTCAAGCAAAATTATGGTTGTGGGAGTGGAAAGTCAGGGCAGGATGACAAAGAAAATATGGGACTGGCAGGAAGAGTCAGAGATAACTCAAAGCTCTCGAGGCAGGTTTCTGTTTATAGAAATAAGGAAGTCTGGAAGAGGGAGCTGGTAGAGGAAAAGGAGAGAGACCCCGAGTTTGTCCTTGGAAATATTGAGTACTGTGTAAACACAGCATAATGTGCTGGGTTAAGCATTGGATGGAGACCCAGGTAGTGGAACAAAGTAGCTATGGCTCAGTGACCTAGTGATTTTCAATCAGGGGGCAGTCTGGGACGTGTGTTGGGACAATTTTGATTTTGATTACAGTACTGGGATTTAGCAGGAGTTGCTCTGCCATTCTTGAGATGTCCCTCCACAAGGAAGAGCTGTTCCCCCCAGATGTCAGTTGCACATCCTGTTGAGAAGATTGAGAACCCCTTGCTGACCATGGAAGTTTTGCTGGCAAGTGTAAATTCCTGCTCCTTGTTGCTTATTTCTGTAATGGAATGATGAGTATTATGCCAAAGGCTGTAGATACTTTTGGAATTTTACTCCCACCCTCCTCTTGATGGAGATGGGGAGAATGTATGGCGGAGACAGAGCTAGAAATGATTTCAAAGGCCCTGGGTTCACTTCCTTATTCGGCCACCGATTTGTATATACTCACACTGGCCAGTTTTCTGCACCATCGCTTCTTTATCCATTACATGAGAAACGGAGGGCACGGCTCTGCCCCTCAGTAATAGTATGCTGGTGGAATGAGCTTATGCTGTACTATATTGTGACCTCTTTTCAAGTATTTTACAATTATGTACCCTCCTCTTTGGCCCTGACATTGGCTGTGTTACTTCTCAGTAAGTGGGGTTCCAGTGGGTCCTCTAATGGGTGCTGTCTGACCCCATTTGTCTCTTAGGATGAAATCCAGTAATCATGAAGTTTGTTATAAGAGACCACATTGTATACCACAACTTAGAGGTTGTCTTTTCCCTAGCCTGGGCTGCTATGTTTCTATTCGGCCATACAAATCAGTAAGCATTTCCAGTGAATTGAGAAAGTGGTGAAGAAGGCAGCTTGCTACTTTCTCATATTGTAGACTTCCTGTTCTCAATCGCAGGGCTGGCTTCCTTCTTCTGGTATGAGTTGGGATCTCCTCTGGTACTTTTGTCATATTTTTTTCTGATACTGTTCTTGATGAAAATGTTTATGGGGATTAGGTAAAAAACAGCTGTTGAGAGTGACGTTAAAATGAATAGTGATAATACTAACAACAGCAATAATTTCTCTCCCTGACATACGTTTTTAACCCATTCTGGTTAGTGGGTATAAGCAACAGAATGTTCAGACTGACTTTAAAGAAGTATCCAGCCAAACCCCAGTAACTGCAGAGCTACTGGGCAGTATAACATCCACCTTTCACGTTAACGAACAGTAGGAAAAGAAATGACATTACATGCCAGCAGCCAGGAGGCATGTCTGTGGGAGTGGGTCTGTTTTTACGAGAACCATTTTGCATTGTACAGGGTTTGTGTGGGGAGTTTTTCCTTCTCCATGCTGCCTGTTTAAATTCTGCTCTTCAGAGCCTAGGTCAAGTTTCCCCTTTGCTTGGAGCCACTCCTCATGCCAGGGACACTATGATTTCTCCTTTTAAATTTCCTGCTGCTTCTGTTTCTCCAAAGCCACTGTCTAAGTCTCTCTGGACATTTGTTTCATGAGTGGGACTTGTGTTTAGGAGATGTTTAGCTCCTGCAAGACGGTGGTGGTCCTTGGCATTCCCTCCTCTGACGTTATCAGCAAGCAGCGGGAGCTTAGTATCTTCCTGTCCGTTTTATTCAGGTTTTACTTTAAAGAAGTATGAAGCATTCATTCAGATTTTTTGACAATAAACACTTGAAAAAAAGGAAAGTCAATTAATAGCATAGACTTTGTATTAAATTATGACACAAATGAAAATGAATCCCCTGGGACACTTGAAGGGATTTTGAACATGAATGAATTTTGCATGCATCCCATTTAGAATTTTCCTCCTGAAACACTTGAAAGCTGAGAAAGCAGAAGTGTTTTCTTTATTTTAAAAGCATGCAAGATTTCCTATCAATGGTCTATTAATTTTTAGCTTTAATAAGGAAATTTAGATTGAGTTTGATTTTTTTTTAATGGCAGCAATTTGATGAAGTGAATTGACCAAAATTTTTATCAGACAACTGCTAGAAAAATATTCATGACAACTTTCTTCCACACATTAAATATGGGCTAATTTCTCCTTTTCTTATATTCACATAGCTTTTGCTTTTTTTTAAATGTTTTTTTTGAGAGAGAGAGAGAGAGACAGAGTGTGAAGAGGGGAGGGGCAGAGAGAGGGGGAAACACAGAATCTTAAGCAACCACCAGGCTCTGAACTGTTGGCACGGAGCCAGATGTGGGGCTTGAACTCATGAACCGTGAGATCATGACCTGAGCTGAAGTCAGATGCTTAACCAACTGAGCCACTCAGGTGCCCCATTAGCTTTTGCTTTTAATGAGTTGAGGATATGATATTTCTATCTAGATTTTTTTGCATTGCCTGCAGGGTTATAAACACAGTCTTTTACAGTTCAGAATTCTGCTTTCCTATGTACTCCAAATTTTAAGCTGTACTTTCTTCTTTTCTGGCTTTATCAGTAACCAAATTAAATAATAGACACAATATAAAACTAGTGAGAGCTTTGGATAAACTATGCATTAATTATTATATTTTTAGATTTTTAGGTGTTTAGTGTCTTATGGATTAAAAAAGACCTACTTTGATAATTGTTAACTGAATTTTTTCATAATAGCTCTGCAAGAAGGATAAAAAGATAATGCCCAGTTTGGTAAAGATGAAGTGAAATAGGCCCATTCATTCATTGATAATGAGAATATAAATTAGGAAATACAGTCTTAGAAAACACCATTAGATACACCCCATCCTTACATGTTTTCTTGAGTGATATCTTTTTATAAATTGCATTTGTAAGACATCTCAGATATAAGCAAAAATGAGGCAGTGTTAGTGAAGTGTTAACCAATCATTGAATATTAATACCTACTGTTTTTCGAGAGATAACTTTGTTCCAGGCACTGTTTTAAGCATTTTGCATGCATTATCTTATTGATTTGTCCCAACAACTTAATGATAGATGTGCTATTGTCACCTACCTTTTTTTAACTTTTTTTTTTTTTTTTTTTTTTTTTTTTTTTTGAGAGAGAGAGAGCAAGCGAGCAGGAGAGGGGCAGGGAGAGAGGGAGAGAAGGAATCCCAAGCAGGGTCTGCGCTGTCAACATGGAGCCAGACACAGGGCTCGGATGCATGAATCAATTAACTGATGAAGTCAAGAGTCGGACGATTAACTGACTGTGCCACCCGGGCTCTCCCCTCCTTTTTTTGATGAGGAAATTGAGGTGCAGAGAGACTGTGCAGGTTGCTGAAGTGATAGAGCCAGAAATGGAACCCAGGCTGTTTGACTCTAGGGTTAGTACACCACACGAGTTTTTCCTGTGTCAGGGAAACATGTGGAGAGGTTCTGTGTTTGACAAACATGGTAAAGGCTGAAGGTTGGGGGGGCGCCTGGGTGGCTCAGTCGGTTAAGCGTCCGACTTCAGCTCAGGTCACGATCTTGCGGTCCATGAGTTCGAGCCCCGCACCGGGCTCTGTGCTGATGGCTCAGAGCGTGGAGCCTGCTTCCCATTCTGTGTCTCCCTCTCTCTCTGCCCCTCCCCCATTCATGCTCTGTCTCTCTCTGTCTCAAAAAAATAAATAAACGTTAAAAAAAAAAGGCTGAAGGTTGGGAAAGTGTGGGAGGGGGTTTGAAGACAGGATAAACAAGGAGGGTCCTGAGATCAGCTGTGGGCTTGCCGAAACCTTCCTCTTCTGTTGCAGCACCCTGGTTTGCCTTTTGAAACCTCCCTTCTTCCTGATGCCAGGGGTGGGCATCTGACTTGGGCTGGGCCAATCATAGAAATCCTTGTATCTCCCCAGCCACATGATTGGTTCTGGGATGAGCACATAACCCATGAGAGGCCAATTAGAACTGATAAATTTTCATTCTGGAAATTTTGCTGAAATTCTTTAAAAGGAGATGCTCTCTTTTCACTGGACTTAAAGCTGGGGAGATGTAAGCCTGAAGCTGCTGGCAGACATCGTGTCACTGTTAAGGTAAGACCCTCCTAGAAAATGAGGATCATGCAGAGAAAAGCAGAGGGAAGAGATGCAGAGAAAGGGATCTAGTTCTGATGAAATCTCCTGGATCCAGCTATGGATCCCTTCCCCTTCGTCTCCTGTCTCCTCTCTTCCTTGCTTCTCCCCTCTGTCCCATTATTTGTAGTTGAGAGAATTCTAGCATAAAAGGTGGAAAGATTTAGGAATTGTCCAACCTGGACAGATATTCATTTCTGCTCCTGGTTTGAAGGAGGAACTGTTCAACTGCATCAAGGGTACAAAACTGAGTGGGAGCTGTGTTGTCTGGGGAGTTTTCTGAGCCTCTCAGAGGAAACCACTGAGAAAAGACTTTGGTCACTGATGCTCTCTGGGAGGGAGAGCCGTGGGACCACGGACCAAGCTACTGTCGTGCATCAGAGAAATTTGTAAGCCGTGGACACCCATCTATGGTTAGTCTTCTCTCCCTAGGCCCAAAGGGTTGGCTCTAGGGGATGGGAGCACGATACATGCCATGTTTCTATATGGAACATATTCTAATAAATGGGCCTCTTGCTTTGAGAGCCTGGATGTTAGCGTGATTAATTTGCTTAGTTTCAGGCACTTGAGGGAAGAAATTAGAAAACCTAGCAAATGCTTTCATCAAAAACTTATTTATCCTGAAATGACCTATTATATTCTATCATGTATCTGGTAGGAAGCAAATCCTTAATGAGTAATCAGCAGTGGAGACAGGATGTAAATTGATAAATCTTTCCATTATCATATATGAAATGGCAGATAGCTTTCTAAGCTTTGCACCTTTTTTAGAGATATGTAGCTCCCTTATGGCATATCATAAAATAGGTGTCTGTATAAATTGGTACTGCTGAAGGCCTGTGTTAGATTTTGTGAGCTAGAGTCCAAATGAATGTTTTTTTAAAATATTGGTGTGAGACCATTATTATTAAAGCAAAATGTACACTCTCCTAGTAACTATCTTAATTTCCCTTGATTTATGGTTTAATGATATTTTTAGTATCCAACCACCTCTATTTCTGCTTCTGCCAGAATGCAGGCCTTTATGGTAGCTGGTTATGTGCACTTATTACTTTGTTGTTAAACTGACAGGGGCGCCTGGGTGGCGCAGTCGGTTGAGTGTCCGACTTCAGCCAGGTCACGATCTCGCGGTCCGCGAGTTCGAGCCCCGCGTCAGGCTCTGGGCTGATGGCTCGGAGCCTGGAGCCTGTTTCCGATTCTGTGTCTCCCTCTCTCTCTGCCCCTCCCCTGTTCATGCTCTGTCTCTCTCTGTCCCAAAAATAAATAAACGTTGGAAAAAAAAAATTAAAAAAAAAATAAACTGACAAATCACACATGTGAATATATACTCATCTCACTGCATTAAAAGGTGTATTTAATTTATTTATTTACTCAAATACACAATGTGTGTGTGTGTTTTTTTTTTTAATGTTTATTTATTTTTGAGAGAGACAGAGACGGAATGCAAGTGGGTTAGGGGCAGAGAGAGAGGGAGACAGAATCGGAAGGAGGCTCCAGGCTCCGAGCTGTCAGCACAGAGTCCGACGCGGGGCTTGAACTCACGAGCTGTGAGATCATGACCTGAGACGGTCAACCGACTGAGCCACCCAGGTGCCCTAAAAGGTGTATTTAAATTTTTTATTACACATTTAGTAAAACTATTTATTTTTATCATGAATTCAGTTGGCAGTAACTAAGATCACTAGGATAAAGACCAAGCAGTTTATTTTAATTTAATTTAATTTAATTTAATTTTTTGAAGATGTTTATTTATTTTGAGAGAGAGAGTTTATTTATTTATTTATTTATTTATTTATTTTTTCAACGTTTATTTATTTTTGGGACAGAGAGAGACAGAGCATGAACGGGGGAGGGGCAGAGAGAGAGGGAGACACAGAATCGGAAACAGGCTCCAGGCTCCGAGCCGTCAGCCCAGAGCCTGACGCGGGGCTCGAACTCCCGGATCGCGAGATCGTGACCTGGCTGAAGTCGGACACTTAACTGACTGCGCCACCCAGGCGCCCCGAGAGTTTATTTATTTAGCATACACAAGTCGGGGAGGGGCAGAGAGAGAGAGGGAGAGAGAAAATCCCAAGCAGGCAACACGCTGTTAGTGCAGAGCCCCATGTGGGACTCTGTCTCACGAACTGTGAGATCATGGTGACCTGAGCCAAAATTAAGAGTCGGATGCTTAACCGACTGAGCCACCCAGGCACCCCAACGGAGTTTATTTTAAAATGCAGCTTCTTTGAACAATTATTTATAGTAAGATGATACTACTTGATTTTATATAGTTTATTTTGTTGGAAGATTACATTTCAGCCTAAAGGGTGTGTGCAACACATATTCTTTTCTGGCTTCTGAAGTTGGCTCTGGAAAGATTCTAGCTGCATTGTATCAGGCAAAATCCTACACCCTCACCCACATTTTCTGGTGATGTGCCATTTTCTAAATATGTCCTGCCTGTTCCAAAATGAATATCAATAGCTGGAAGCAGTTGGAGAATGTTAATTTAGCTCTTGTGTTAAAGAGTGGCACTCAGTTTCCTAGATTGTGCCCTGTTCCCCTGTGGGTTTTTTAAATGATTTATTTTCTTTCTGTTTCTTTTCCCTTCTTTTTAAAACAAAACGTTCAACAGTAATGTATTCAGACCTGGTGCTGCATTGGTTGGCATTTATATCAACCTTTATCTTGAAGCCTGATATAACATTTCATCTGTAGAGAGTTGGTAGAGTTTGTTTATTTATTTTGAGGGAGAGAGTGAGAGAGCGAACACAAGCAGGAGAGGGGCAGAGAGAGAGAGAGGGAAAGAGACTCTCAAGCAGGCTCCACGATCCTCACTGAGCCTGACACAAGGCTCAGTCTCCCAACCTGTGAGATCGTGACCTGAGTGGAAACCAAGAGTAGGACACTTAACCGACTGAGCCACCCAGGCACCACTCAGACTACAATTTTAACTTTCTGGTTTAAGATATTTTCCACGAATAATTTCTGTCTTAAAAATCCAGTACTGTTCTCAATTTCTGTTTTTAACCTCTAGGGTTTGGGTATAGATTTCTTGGATGGGTGGTTTTTAACGTTCGTTAATGGTCATCTTGAACAGTGGTTTTTAATCTTTCTGGATTTTGTACCCTGGCCAGTAAAGTTTATTTTTCTTAAAAATTTTTTTAAAAATGTTTTTTTATTTTTTGAGAGAGAGAGTGAGAGCACACAAGCAGGGGAGGGTAGAGAGAGAGGGAGACACAGAATCTGAAGCAGGCTCCATGCTGTCAGCATAAAGCCCGAAGTGAGGCTCGAACCTATGAACGATGAGATCACAACCTGAACTGAAGTCAGACGCTCAACTGACTGAGCCACTCAGGTGTCCCAGTAAAAGTTTACTTTTGAATGATATACACTTAGCACTATGCAGGACCATATTGTAAATTATATATTATATAATTAATATAAATAATTTATATTAGTGTCTATTATGCATATTATACAACAGACAAAAACCTAGGAATCAAAAAGATTTTATGAGAAAAAAATTCTGTTATTTTTTTCTTGAGCCCAAACGTACCTCACTTTAGAGACCACTGATTTAGAAATGAGAGGTTCTGTCTAGGAGAGAACCTAGATGGTTCTTTTTGCGCCATAACACTAATTCCAGCTTGATATTTTTGAAGGATGTGGCTCTTAGTAAACTTCAGAATGAATGTAACTTGAATAGAACTTTTGGTCATAATTAATTGCTATCAATTCTTTATTAAGGGAATGTGGTTACCAGTTCCCCAAAACAATATCTTAAATTTTTATTATGAAGCATTTAAGAAATACAAAGAATATAACATATGACAAATGCCCATATTTTTGTCTATCACCTTAAAAAATAAAACATTACTTCCCTCCTGCAGAGGGATCCATTCTTTTGAATTTGCTGTTTCTTATTCCCATGCAATTAAAGACCTATGTTTGGGACCCAAACAATGAGTGATCATTTTACACATTGTAAGTTTTATGCTAAACATACATACAATGTATTTATTTTCAACTTTGCCCCACTCCATACATGTTGATCATGGGTAACTCAAATTTACTCATTTCCACAGCTGTATAGTATTCTAAAGTTTGAAAATACTGTGGTTCCTCTATACTATAAGTGACATTTGTTTTTTTTTTTTCCTTTTCCTTTTCTTTTTTTAATTATAAATAATACTGGTAGGATTTTTAGTGACAATCTGTTACTATCTTCCTGTTTATCTGTTACTATGTTACTGTGATTTTTCTAGAATGTACCTGGCATGGGAAGTGCTAAATTGCCGGGGTATGTGTACCTCTTCACATATGTGAGGTACTCCCCACCAAGGGTACACAGGGATTTCCCCGGCTCAGCATCTTTGGTAACACTTGGTATTGTCAAATGATGAAATAATGTGAAATAATATCTCATTGTGGCTTTATCTTTTCATAATATGTTTATTGGCTATTTAGGTTTCATTTTCTATAAATTGCTTACTCATATATTTTGCCCAGTTTTCTGTTTCATTTTTTTCTTACTCCGTTTTCTCGGTTGGTCTCATATGCTTGTACACACACGCACCCACAATGATTCAATGACCTTCAATTAAAAAAAAAAAAAGTAAAACAGACTTGTTTTTCTTCTCACATGTGGCCCTGATATGGTATCATATCCTACTCCTCTCCTTTAGAAAAGTCATCGCTTCTCCTACAGGGTCACATTGCAGTGTAAGTAAGCTGTCATTAGGTTGCTAAAAGATATTTTACAGCCTAAGGGCTGTCGAGGAAGATGAGGCAGATAAGTGGAGGAAAGAAACAGCAGTCCAGGTCTGCTGTAACTCTCACGAACACCTGCAGGCTTGGTTTAGATACGTGTGTGCTGATACGTGCACATCGCGCTGCCCTTTGTTTCCTTCCTCTTCCAGTCCAATTTCCAGTGTTCAGATCTTGCCTACCCTAGAGTTATTTTGAAAAAAGACCTTACACCTTCGTACATTTAGAAAACCTGTAGCTGGAGAAGTGGAAGCATTAACAAGCAGTGGAAAAATGCAATAGCTTAAAGCAGTGCTACTTGAAGTGTGGTTTGCTGATGGGCAGCCTCACCAACCCTTGATAGTTTGTTAGAAACACAGATTCTCAGCTTCCACCCAATCCTGCTGAATTAGAGGCTGCATTTTAACAAGTGAAATTTGAGCAGTTTTGCTTGAAAAATGTTTTTTAAAAAATATTTTATTTTTGAGAGAGAGAGAGAGAGAGAGAGAGAGAGAGAGAGAGAGATTGCAGGAATGGGAGCTGGGGAGGGATAGAGAAAGAGGGGACAGAAGATCCGAAGCAGACCCTGTGCTGACGGCAGCAAGCCCAAGGTGGGGCTCAAACCCACAAACTGCGAGATCATGACCTGAGCTGAAGTCAGACCCTCAAATGACTGAGCCATCCGGGCGTCCCAAGAAGTTTTGCTTTTAAACACAGAGTCCCAGGGGCACCTGGGTGGCTCAGTCGGTTAAGCGTCCAACTCTTGATTTCTGCTCAGGTCAGGATCTCACGGTTTGTGAGACTGGGTCCCGTGTTGGGCTCTGCACTGACAGCATGGAGCCTGCTTGGGATTCTCTCTCCCTCTCTCTCTGCCCCTCCCCCACTTGTGCACTCACACATGCACCCACTCTCTCTCTCTCAAAATAAATAAACGTCAAAAAAAACCCACGTAGAATCCCAGTCAAGGTTGACCTGCCCCAGAAAGGACCCCTCCTCCACTAATCTTCTCTCCCAGTAACTGAAGCCTGGGTGTGGGTGGGTGTTGACATATACCATACATGTACCATATGTACATGCGCCGTATAATTTGAGTCTCTACCAATGAGAGGTTCATTTAAGTTCAGTGAATCTAATCGCTCCTCTTTAAAGAAATAACTAGGAGAATGAAGGGGCTACTAACAATTTGTATGTTAATGATTATAGACCTTGTTGCTATCTGCTATTTTATAAGGAAACAGAAGTCTTTTAGGAAGAGAAGAGGAGGTTGTTTTGTAACATGGGTCACTTAGGGAGTAGGCTGAGCCTGGATTGGAGAGGCTGTAAGGGAGACTAGGGGAGCCTGAAATTTATTTAGTAAGAAGAGGAAGTATGAGGTGGGATAAAGGGAACATCGAAGATTTTGCTCAGAAGTGGGGAGAACACCTTCCCTTTTCCTTCTTCTGGGTTACAATGATTTGTATTGCTAAGACCCAGTATTATTCTAACCTATCAAGTTTAGCCTGGAAAGTTAATTACCATTTCTGACACTGTTTTTACTCATCAGTTTTCTACTGAGTGTCATTATGGGCACATAGCAGAATGGGGTTGTATGCACACGTAGTAGTCCTTTCCTGGGACCTTCGAGCCGAGGAAGGAGTCAGATGTGAAACCAAAATTATGCAAAGTATGGGAGTGAACTAAGTCTGTGTCTTCCTCTTTCACAGGATTACTGTGGGGATTTATTGGGGTCTGCGAAAGGCTCAGTGAAAGTTTTCAATAAGTTGTAGCTCTTCCTCCCCTTCTCTCCACATGCACCGCCTCCCCCCAACACCGGCCAGTTCTTCCCCCCTCATCCTATTCCAGTTTGATTACAGTCTGTAGAGGTTAGCACTAAGAGGTTAGTGCTCAGAGTAGTCGTTGTGCCAGAATTATTTACAAGGTGCAAAGATAAGAAGGAAGGGGTTTTCTATGGGAAGAGCCGTGTGGGGTTCCCAGTGAATGGCTTAAAGAATGGATATACATAGTTTTTGTAAATGTTGAAGATGAGAATCACCTTCATTTAAATCCCGATAATTTACAACTTGCTGAAGACAAAAGCTAGGCTGAAATTTCCCCTAAGCTACTTGGGAATCCCTCATACAAACTTTATGAGGCAAAGCTGGCATCAGCTGTTACTTGTTAGGTCTCAGCAGATGGCTCGGGGTTACCAGGTGACATGCCGGGGTGCTGTGCTCAGTGCTAGCATGGATTCTAGTCTAACAAGTCTGAAAACTAGGGGGTTTGAGATTATCAGAGATCAGAACGAAAGAATTAAAGATCATAAAGACAAGGAGGTGAGCAAAATTGGGAAGAATATTCCTAAAATACTTTATCACTGTCTTCTCAGAACTTCAGTAGCTCCCTCTGCCTATTTAGCTTTCCAGGTATCCTTCCTCATATTGGCCCAAAGTCCCTTTCTGGCTCATCTTACTCTCTAACCTCTTTGTCTTGCCCATTCAGTAATCCCCCTTGGGATGACTGTTTCCACTCTTTCCAGTTGACCAAAACCACAACTGCCAAGTAACTTCTACTTCAAATCCCATTCCCTCTTTGTCTTTGAGCTCTTCCTGACAGTTTTATCTGATTTGGATCCTTCCTGCCAACTTCACTAGTATTTTGTACACCTGCCCCTCACAGCATTACTTCTGTCTTGACCCTCTGAATGCTTTGGAGGTTCCCCAAGGGCTAGGGATCTTCTACTTTTCTATTCTTCCTAGTTCTTACTGTTTCTTGCAAGTGATGATTTCCTAATGTAAAACGTAACACTTACTAGCCAAACCCAGGAGCAGAATAGATTTGGATTTTTTGGAGAGGGGACTATTTGGAACAAAATCACAGAGGTGTAAATACTTTCCTCCTGGCTCATCTCAGGCTGCCAACTTGAAGTCTCTGAAGTTTGGGATGAAACACACAAAGTCAGTTCCTGAGCCAGTTGAGAGCGAGCTCCAGTGCACCATATAAAGGGATCCCTCACTTCCCAACTGGTTACCTCGTCTCTGGAACCAAATATTAATAGATTTGAATAACATGGTTTCCTTTACTGTCAAACTCATGGATGAGGCAGGACAGTCATTTGTGCTTGATCATTGGATTCTTCTATTATGAGGTTGAAGTGAAGAGAATTCTTAGCCTTTAGAGTAACTTTCTAGTTTCTAAAAAAATAGTTTTATAGGCTTCTATGTTAGAGAGCCAGTCAAGAGGTTATGGGATTGGATCTGAGAGCAAAGTTTTATAGCTATTTATTTGGACAGCTGTAAAAGTAATTCTTTGCAAGACTAAGTGCATAGCAGATGTTCAGTAAATATTGGCCAGACGACTGATCTAAGGAAAGAGGCAAGAAAGAGGAATGATTTCTTTGTATATCCAGTGGAATTGCACAATGCACTGTAAAAGTAATGTAAAACAAGAAACTGCACAGCTTTTTTAACATAACGTCTGCTTGGATCAGTGGTCAACCAGGATGGCCAGGGATTGGCCTGGTACAGTTAGGAAAGGAGTTCATTTGAGCTTAATGTCAGTACAGGTATTTGTAGAGAAAACGTACTAATCTTTATGACGGACTAAGTGAAAGATAAGGCAGGTTCCTTAAAGTAAAATTAGCTTTAAAAGCAGTAGAAGAAAGGATGGATTTAAGAGCACATTAGAAAGGATGGTAAAAGTTGGGTCCATATTGTCCTGGGCACATGATTATTTTTTATTTTTTTGATGTTTATTTTTGAGAGAGAAAGAGACAGAGTGTGAGTGGGGGAGGGGCAGAGAGAGAGGGAGACACAGATCTGAAGCAGGCTCCAGGTTCTGGGCTGTCAGTACAGAGCCTGACATGGGGCTTGAACTCACAAACGGAAAGATCATGACCTGAGCCAAAGTTCGATGCTTAACTGACTGAGCCACTCAGGTGCCCCCACATGATTATTTTTAAATCTGTTCTTATTTGCGAGGACTAAAGACACTGAATCCAGCATTATTTTGATTATTTGAATTTGATTTCCTAATTAAAGCTAACTATTGCTTCACAGATAATCTAGATAAGAAAGTTAAAGCCTGTTGCCTTTAATAAACACTGCTGAATTTGGAAGGTTAGCTGAGCCAAAATCTTATTTTATAACTTGAGATTCTAAAAAGCAATAGAAAATCGGCCCCTTAGCATTTCCCAAAATATTCCAGTCCATCTGCTTGAAAAAATTACTGCCAAATACTTTAATTTGTTAGTAAGAAAGAAAACACACTGACTCCTAAAGCTATCTTTTGGGTTTTTCGTCCTCCATTGAAGTGTATATAGAGGGTGTTAGGATTACAGGCAAATACCTGCATTACCATTCTCCTGGTTAAGCAAATGTTGTACAGACTTGTAATCTTATCCTCTTTGGAGGTTTATCTTCCTCTGTCCTACCATACATATTAAAAAACCCGGTTAGGACACTTACCTTTTGCCCTCCTTGAATTCTTACGGATTTGAGCATAGCCAATGAGATGATCACAGGCTCAGTGTTTGCCTCCTGTTTGTAAAATCCTTCGAATTATACTTCAGGTTTTTCTTTGACTTTTTCCCTTTCTTGACTGCTTGGTAGTTTTGTAATGGAAAGAGGATTGAATGTCTGAATTTAGCCATCAAAAACTTGTCATTTCATATCTCTTAAGGAAACAGAGTCTACTTAATTTTGGTGGAGCCTTCACGGTTAGTAAAACAGAACAAAACAACAAAGACCCTGATGATACTTAAGTTGTAATTCTAACTCCTGCCAATACTGTTTGACTCTGCATCTACATTAAATTCTTTCTTTCCTACATAACATTTGCAGGTTTTCAGGTGAGAATTCTGGGTAATGTTTAAAGGCCCTGAAGGGGAGTTAGATAAGGCAATAAATAACAGCTGGTGATAATGTGGCAACATATGCTTTCTTGGGTGCCATTTTCTTAATGTTCATGTCGAAAGATCCAAAATGAAATTGGAAGCAATAGGGCTGGTAAGGGCCCCCAAAGTGGGTCGCAGTTTTACAGTATTCCTCTTCCAAAGTGCTGATAGAAGAGATTGCCCCAAAAAAACTTGGATATGGATTAAAAGTAAGATAAAAGGACCTGACTCGAATCAGCTTGGAAATTGTTTCCCTTTATAATTTAAAATATTATATGATCAAGTTTAAAGCACTAATAAAAATATTAGCTATCTTTCTGCAATGGCTACTGTTATAATGCAGATACCAGTCTATATTACTATTCTGAAGCATAGCCCCATAGTTTTGAACTTTCATTTCTATTAAAATCTCCACTTTTTTTTGTCTTTTTTTTTTTTTTTTTTGAGAGAGAGAGAGAGAGAGCATGCAGGGAGAGGGGCAGAGAGAGAGAGAGAGAGGGAGAGAGCGAGCATGCAGGGAGAGGGGCAGAGAGAGAGAGGGAGAGAGCGAATCCCACACCTACAGCACGGAGCCTTTTAGGGGGCTCGGTCTCAAAAACCACAAGATTATGACCTGAGCCGAAATCAAGAGTCTAATAATGCTTAACTGACTGAGCCACCCAGGCGCCCCAGTTTCCACTTTGTAGTTGCATTTTTATATTCTCAGAGTGGTAGTGGTGGTGTGTGGGGATGGTGGTGGTGCACCTGCATGGTGAAAATCTGCCTTGGATCTGTCTCAATCTATTCCCAAATATTTGAGGCACTAAGGCCTCTCTCGTCTTTTTTAGAGAACTCATCTCTCAGTAACCCACACTAACGATCGCCACTGATAGAATGAACGTCTGTTACAGTAACTACTGCTGCTTTTCTTTTATTCTAATCTCGTGAAAAAGGTGAGACACCCCTTCTACACCCACAGGGCTATTGGTGTATCACTGGTGATCATGAGTGAAGACAGAATTGGGTTATTACAGATCCCCATGGCTAATTGCTACTTAGCAACAAACTTCTATCAGTACTCAGAAACCCTGGCATTATTAGTACCATTGGGGAACGGGAGAATTTGCGATTTCTTTGGCCACTGGTGTGATCGGGGGGTTATCTCGGTCTCGTTGGGAATTCTCCTTGGAACAGGGGACAGTGAGCTGGTGAGAGCTGGTTGCCCTCAGCTGGAGCTCTCACCTGTTTGTTTATTGTCTTAGGCCACTCTCTTCAGGTTTTCTCTTACATTTTATTTTCTAGTCTTTCTGTTTGCTCGCCACTGGATCTCCTTAGAGTATTCATTTCTAATGTTGAAATGAAAGAGTACAGTTGTTTTGACCTGATTTCTGTCCATCAGTACTGAGGATTGTTAAGCATGATGATGAAAGATCATTTCACTTTGTTCAGTGTTTGTTGTTTTTTGTTTCTTCCTTTTGTTTGTTTGTCTGTTTTGGTGGTGGTGTGGTGGTTAGGAGTTGATTCAGAGATTTATGAGTTTATCATTTACTAAAAATTCAAAACTGTCTGCTTTATACATAAATGGCCTTAATGGAAGACCTATTAATAAAAAGGAACATGTTTTGGTTGTATTTCTGGGAAGTAGTGATTACATTAAGTTTTAAGATTCTATTCAGCTAAGACCTGATTAAGGCAAAACAAGGAAATGGCCATCTGGAAAACACTATTAATGGATCCAGAAATGCCACTGTCACTTGAATCATGTAATAGAATTTGCACTGAAGAAAAATGTGGTGGGTTGAGTAGAATCCAGTCTATGAAAATGTCTTGTCTTTCTAATTCTATTCTTCCTTTGGGCCAATTTATTTTGCATTTCATTTCCAATGAATTATAATTTTCTGTCACTTTTGTACATAATTTAACATTTAATTTTTGTAGTCCCATGCTATTTGTTGTTTTTGTGATGTTGTCTCCCCAACTGGACTGCAAGCTTCTAGGAACATGTCTTTCCATTTTGTCTATATTCTGCAGCACCTAACATGGTTCTGGACATAAAATAAATGCTTAATGAATACCTAGTACTTAGTAATACCTAGTACTTAGCGGGTCAGTGTGTTCACATTCTTGTTATCTTTATCACCTGGTTTTATAGTTTTTGCTCTGGACCTTTTTAGAGTCTTGTATCATTTGTTTCAGCACCTAGCAATGCCAAGTCACACATTTTTGCCCATTGGTGACATGTAATAGGTCAAGGCAGAGACTGCCAGCCTTACAAGATCTTTCACTGTCAGAGACTGGGTTGACTCAAATGTATAATATAATGGAACTGGTAGAGGGCAGAGGAAAGAGAAACAGCTCCCAGTGTATACCACTGTGGTGGATTTAAAGAGTTATGGGCACTACCCTTTTTGATTCTTGGATCAGACACCACCTATTTTATTGAAATATGTGAGAGTACGGTCAATAGTTAATAGAAGTGTCAGGAATAGGACAATGTTGTGAATAAGTTGAGATAATCAATTGATACTATTTCTCAATTCTCTGACCCGGTTTGGAGAATGTATTATTCTGTAGATAGATATCCACATTCTTAAAAAGTATAAATTTTTTAAGAAGAAAGTCTTTCAAAAGATTTTTTATATGTGCATACATTGAACAACTCTACAAGATGACTTTACATGGAACATAGTTGGGAGGGAAGATACCGTGTAGTGAAGCATGTAGTTGAGAAATCTGGGCCATAATTCCAAGTCTGTTTATTACAAACTGTGTGACCTTGCAACGAGAAATCATACAACAACTAGAAAGTCAGTTGGCGTTATCACTGAAAAATTAAAGAATTAGACTAGAGTCTCTCTGGGAGACCTTCTAGTTGTAAAATTCTGGGTAGAAATGAAGCAGTGGCCAATACTTGGAACTTGACATGATCAAGGCTTTATGAAATCAGAGTAGAGACTGGTGTATGTAGTGTCTTACCAAGCATGTCAGCTGTTCAACATTTAAAATTTCATTTCTTGATTCCATACTGTATCTCTGCATTAGGCACTATTGGTGCTCTTTCAGATGATTTCTATTTCTTAGGCTTTATTTGAGTATTTCTTCTTTGCTTGGAGTTGTTGTTTTTTTTAACGTTTATTTATTTTTGAGACAGAGAGAGACAGAGCATGAATGGGGAGGGTCAGAGAGAGAGGGAGACACAGAATCCGAAACAGGCTCCAGGCTCTGCGCTGTCAGCACAGAGCCCGACGCAGGGCTCGAACTCACGGACCGTGAGATCGTGACCTGAGCCGAAGTCGGACGCTTAACCGACTGAGCCACCCAGGCGCCCCTGCTTGGAGCTTTTTATAGGAATATGAATAATGAGTATAAGTATATATAACCAATAAACCTATTATTTAGGAATCTTTTGGCTCTTCCAAATGAGTAGTCCATACATATTTTATATGTATTGGTATGTTAAAGAATCAGGAAAATTAAATTTGAAGTGTATTTGTAGTGAAAAGTGCTGTAACTACTCCAAGGGCTAGTTTTGTTGGATTAGTGTGTTTTGCCTGGTAAACTCCCCTTATTTTACATTCTGTGGAAAAATAAATCCAGAGCTTCTTAGCCACGCTCAGTCTTCTTCAAGGAAAGTGTCCCCGAAGGGTAAATGGGAAGGCCATCTGGTCATACTTAAGTGTCATTTTACTTCTCCCGCATGCTGGGATATGGTTACTCTTATTTGCTGATTGTTGTGATCTCAAGTGATCAGTCTCTCACCAGCCCAAGTTCAAACTATGTCTGCAACGCCTGGAGCCCTGAAATTTCTCCTGCTTTTCTTCAGAGGCAGCTGGTCAGTAATGACTCCCAAAGAACCATTTGCAATCTGTTTATAGAGTGCTTTTGGAAGACTCTGTGTGGCAAAGGCAATGTGCAGCCAGTGGGGTGGCAATATTTTCCTTGTTGGGGGAAGGTAAAATGGGTGATAGGAGATGATGTGGGCAGCACAAGATCATAACCTAGGGTCTAGCACATTTCAAATGCTCAGTTAATATGGTATTATTCTACCTTACAATTTAGTCTCTAGGGTTATAGACCCCAGGCAGTCAGCAAGCAGGCTTATGTATTTGTTAAGACTTAGGGAAGATCTTCCAGAATATTTGATTTATTATAGGGTTTTAGCACCGTGTCTTTTCTGTTGTTTAATTTTTAAAAAACAAGCTAACTGTTCTGTGACTTGAGTATCCCTCATTTTGGGGATTAGCAACTAGGACCTTAATATGTACCGAGGGCTTTTATATCTAGAAATAATACAGGCTCCTTTTCAGAGGGTACAAGTAAGGGAGGGTGAATTGTGAGAAATGGAGTCATTCTTTGGAAATTTATATGCTGTTTTTGGATGAAAACACAAGGAGTAAAAATACTAGATCAAATTGTAGCTGTTTAAAATTAAAGGGCTTTATATTTCTGGCTGCAAATGGTGGTTCAAACTTTTTGTGTTATTTACCAGATTTATTTCTTTAACAAAAAAAATTGATTTTGGATCATTAGACAAACTACATTATTGTCTTTCAAATTTCTTTTGCTTCACAAATCAAGTAATATAATAATTTTTATTTTTTACTTTACATTCTTAGTGTTAAGTATACTGTGCTCTTTACTGAAAGTATGTGCGAATTTAATTAATAAAGCTCATTTCAGGTTAAAATGTAAAAAAAGACTTTTCCCCAGAAGAATGCCACAATTTAGAAACAATGCAGAATTTCTATTTAAAGAGTACTTTGTAAGAAAATGTGTAGAAAAAGTTGCTATCACATTTTCTAATTTTGAATTTTGAAATACTTTAAAAAGCTTCTATTACTATAAAATCATGAATGAGATAAAGATATTTGTGACCACTAATATTTTCACCTTTGTTTTAGAAATTCTAACCCGTGCAATTATCCTGGAAAAATAAATCAGGAATGTACAGATATTTGTAAATGGTATGGTTGACTACTTAAAAAAAGTTAGGCCAAGGAAAGTAAAATCACTTATAAAAATTAAATAAGGTGGCCTATGTTTAATCCCAGTAAGAATTGAGAAAATACAAATTAAACAAAAGTGAAATTTGTTTTTACCTCTCAGATGGGTACTATTGAATATAATAAGAGCAAATTTTTATTGAGTACTTACTGTGTATCAGGTGTTGTAGTAACTCATTTAATCCTTAAAAGTTACCTCTGTGGGGGGCACCTGGGTGGCTCAGTCGGTTAAGCATCTGACTCCGGCCCAGGTCATGATCTCACAGTCTGTGAGTTCGAGCCCCGCATCGAGCTCTGTGCTGACAGCTCAGAGCCTGGAGCCTGCTTCGGGTTCTGTGTCTCCCTCTCTCTCTGACCCTCCCTTGTTCATGCTCTGTCTCTCTCTGTCTCAAAAATAAATAAACATTAAAAAAAAAAAAAGTAACCTCTGTGGTAGGTATAATGATACAATCCCTGTTTTACAGAAATCTACAGAAATGTTGACTAACTTTCCCAAGCATAGCATACCTAGGCTTTGAACCAAGCTATAGAATTCTAGCTCTAGAACCTGTTTTCTTAGCCGTTAACCTGCCTCCAGAGATTGATAACATTCAGTGTTGGTGAAGGTATCAAGAATGAAGTAGCTGCCTTCCCTATACTGCACGTATGGGGAATATTCACTTCAACTTCTTTCTAAGTGGCACTCTGGTAACACTTGTCAACACCTTATGACCTGGCAACTCCACTTCTAAGAATTATCCTAAGGAAATAATCAGGCAAATGTGCAATAATGAATGTATGAGGATATGTTTACAATGTGATTTATAGCAATAATTACATGACCATCTTGAGGACATTGTTTAACTAAATTATGCGATGTCACACCATGGAATGCCATGTGACTATTTTAAAAGGACGGCGTGGTGCTATGTTTATTAATAATAATGCCCCCATTACATTTTGCATGAAAAAGATTAGGTTACAAAACAGTCTGTACTCTGTAGTATGATCTCATCTTATTTATACGTTTAAATAGCAATGCATGCATTTATAGACCAGACTACAGTGGGCTGGCATCTCTGAGTGGTGGCATTATGGATGATATTTACCTCCTTCTTTATCTTTTCACATCTGTTTTGAAATTTTATGATGGTATATATGATCTTTATTGTTGGAAGAAAACCCTAAAAAGTATTTATTTTTCTTATTCCCTCAACTCCTTTCTCCTGTGATACAATTAGGTTGGTAAGTTTGATCGTTGGTTTCATGCTTTCTGAATGTGAGCCATGTCACAATTTTGTTTCTGAAGTTTCAACTTCCAGTTATGTATTCCTGCACCCAAACTACTCCAGAGTCCTGGGTGTGCTGTCATTAGGTGGGGCTCGTGAGCTTTGCAAGCACTCTAAACTGCAGAGCCACCCTTGTTGGCTTGAGCTTCCTTATTTAAACCTGATTTTTCCATAACCTAATTTACATAAAAATAGAACTCAGAGTAACTAGATATAAGCTATCAGTGAACATTAGAGCAGATGACATTTTAAAGCTGCATTTAAAATCAACAAATATCATTAATAATCAGGAATCTTTTGTCAGGTCAGATTTTTGTTTCATGATTATATATGCAGATCCTGATTAGAATGTCCCTTTCTTCTTCAATCTTAGTTTGATGTAAAAAATCTCCCAAAGCTTATGCTTTGTTGCACACCCCTACCCTGGGTTTAGACTTGGCTGATACTAAAACACTTTGGACAGTTTCTTCTTTATTTACACTTTGAGCACGTGTGCTTAAAACTAATTTAGTTGGCAAGATTCTTTCAAAGTCCTCTTTAGAAGTAATTGCCTGGCAAATTTTAGCATCACTCCAGTGAGGGACCCTAAACTTCTATGATGTAAAAGAAGAATTACAACTAGTTTTTTGCAGGGAACCCCAAACCCTCAGTGATTAGATGCTTTCAATTCATAAAAGTCTGTTTTCTTAAAAAAGAATAGAGCCTACCCTTTCTCTCTTGTATGAGTGTGTTAATTTGGTTACATGGTTTTGAAGGCAGAGTGAATACATATACAGGTCTTGCTGAGTTCCCTGAACATATTACTTAGAACATAACTAATTACCATTAAAAGCAGATTTACCAGAAAATAAACTAGTTTTCATTGGAGGCCACAGTTTCATCATGAATTCTCAATAGTCCTTGTGGATGAGGCTTAGTCTTGGGATTGATTTGCTGAAATCATAGGATTATCTCACTGGACAGTGGCCCACTGATAAGCTCTGCTCTGAAAATATACCAGGCCCATGAAAACATGGGGCCCATGTTTTTTCCTTAGAGCTTTGGGATCAGTCACTCATTTGGCTATGCATAGACAGGGCCCAGAATTGTTTTCTGGGGAAGATCTTGCCCAGAAGTGATCCTACCTCCATGCAAGAGAGGAGTGGCCTTTTGTGTGGGCACATGTATTGATCAGCTTCCTTCATATTTGTAAAAGAATGAGACCCTTCCCAGAGGCTTTGCCCCTAGGCACTTGTGTCTAATATTCAAGGTCAGATTTCTGTTAGTGGACATTATCTTGAACTTATGGAAAACTCATTTATAAGAAGTTACATTCACCAAGACTTGCTTAGAGATATGAAGTCTAGTTATTGCTCTAAGCTATAAAATTTAAGTCTAAATTTTATTCTTGAGTTTAACTGGAGTATAGCTACTAGACCAGTACCATTCCAGTAGAAGTATAATGCAAACCATTCATGCTAATGTTTTTAGGAGCCACCCTGAGAAAGGTAAAAAGAACGGGTGAGATTTGTTTTAGATCTATGTAATTTAACCCAATATACCTAAAATACTATCATTTCAATATGTAATCAATATAAAAGCTTATTAATGAGCTATTTTACTTTTGGGGGGGTACTAAGTTTTTAAAATCTGGTGTGTATTTTATACTTACAGCATATCTCAATTTGGACTAGCCCTATTTCAGATGCCCTATAGCCACACGTGGCTGGTAACTCTTATAGTGGATAACACATTGTAGACCATTGTAGAGCTATGTGCGAATGTGCCTGAATTGGAGCTATTTTTGTTAAGCCAATGAGATGTCATGAAAATGGTAATATAACAGCACTGTCATACTTCATGTAGATAGAAGAATGCAGAATAACAACTTCATAGTACCATGAAGACTAAGGAGTCTGTGGGATGCTAGAAAGTTCAGAGACAAATTAATGACCTATTTCTGGTATCTGAGCAGTGCTGAATGGCACAAGTCCTAGGTATAAACTTTACTCCTTGGCTTGCTTTCTCTTGCTGTTTTGGCTTGCTTCTTTTCAGCTTATTGAATGTCCTGTGGCAACATGTCATGTATTTTTGTGTGTGTGGAATAAGGATGGGGATACATAAAGCCTTGTGTTATTTAAATTGTTATTAAGTGTAAATAATTATGTCAGTCTAAATTTTATGGAAAATAGAATCCAAAAAATTTTCCGAAGACTGAAGTCTCTCGGTTGACTTTTGGTTCTTTTAAATTTAGTTTAATAGGGGCGCCTGGGTGGCGCAGTCGGTTAAGCGTCCGACTTCAGCCAGGTCACGATCTCGCGGTCCGTGAGTTCGAGCCCCACGTCAGGCTCTGGGCTGATGGCTCAGAGCCTGGAGCCTGTTTCCGATTCTGTGTCTCCCTCTCTCTCTGCCCCTCCCCTGTTCATGCTCTGTCTCTCTCTGTCCCAAAAATAAATAAATGTTGAAAAAAAAATTAAAAAAAAATAAATTTAGTTTAATAAACTTGGATGTACTTGGGACAATGGCATCTAAGTTATTTGGGCTAACATGGGACTATATAGAGATACTAACTGGTGATTTCTTATGTTAGCAGTTTTCAAATTTCAGCATTTAACAACGTTAATGAGAATATATTAAAAATCTGATGTCTGAGCCCTGCCTCACAGGTAGGTTAGGATTAGTAGATTTGGGTTGGGGTCTAGAAAATGGTAGTTTAACATGTTCTCTTGGATTTCATATTCCTGGTAGCTGCTTCTCCCATTTTCTTCCTAACCCTAATCTTCCAGAAAAAAAATGCTTTCCATACCTGACACCCACAGTCTTTTTCCTTTGGTCTTTTCCCCAGCTCTAGCTTTACTGAGAGATAACTGACATACAACATTGTGTAAGTTTAAGGGGTAAAACGTGGTGAGTTGATACACATATATTGCACAGTGATTACCCCTGTAGTGTTAGCTAACATCTCGATCACATCACATAATTTCAATTTCTTCTTCTTTTTTTTTTTTAACCCTTTATTTATTTTTGAGACAGAGAGAGACAGAGCATGAACGGGGGAGGGTCAGAGAGAGAGAGGGAGACACAGAATCTGAAACAGGCTCCAGGCTCCGAGCGGTCAACACAGAACCCGACGCGGGGCTCGAACTCACAGACTGCGAGATCATGACCTGAGCTGAAGTCGGACGCTTAACCGACTGAGCCACCCAGGAGCCCCAATTTCAATTTCTTCTTGTGATGAAAACATTTAAGATCTACACTCTTAGCAACTGTTAAGCATATAATACAGTATTATTAACTATAATCTCCATTAGATCACAAGAACTTGTTCATCTTATAATTGGAAGTTCGTGTATTTTGATCTCTAACCCCCCCCCCCCATTCTCCCCTGCCCTCTCTCCCTACCCCCTCACCCCCCCCCCCAGTATTTTTCTTATCTCTCTTCCTTGCCTCTCTCTGGCTAATACCGTGTTTTGTAGGGCAACTCCTTATGCAAGGAACCCTCTAAGTATATATTCATTATTCTTTAAAAAAATAGATGGGTGAGAAGAGAACGACAAAGGATGGGACTTACCTGAGTCCTGCGCTGGAAGGGTTGCCCGCATTGGCAAAGCCACTCTTTCAGATCTCTGTTACATACACCTGCACATTAAAAAGTTGTCAGAGCCTATGGAGAATGTCCTGAGGGAGGGAAATTGCTACTTATCAACTTATAATAAATCTGTGGCTCATAACAAACAAACAAACAAACAAATAAATAAAGACTTTCTCTGCCTGCAAAGCTTACAGTAGATGGACCAAAAATGAGAACCAGAAGGCTGGGGAGAAGGCAAGGCATTTCTGGTAACTCAGAAGCTCTGTTTTGGCAGTGGGAGGCTGTTTGGCACCTGCCTTTAGGACATTGACTTTAAACCCTGTAAATAGATGATTTTATCTTCCCACCCCCCAATTTTGTGGGTAACCCCAGGTACCACATGATGTGGCCTAGGTATAGAAGCTATAGGGAGCTGTGATATATGGTCAGAGAAGCAGGCTTTAAGGATCTAAGTGTGGATCTCAGCTGTGTCACCCACTCGCTTGGTGCTCTCATCTGGAAATCAAATCTAGAATTACAGCTCCATCATAGGGTAGCTATGGAGATAACATGGGGTTGAGGGTGGGGGCAGAGGGTACACAGGAGGTATCAGAAAAGCAGGCCTTTTAAGGTGAATCTGTTCAGGGGCGTCTGGGTGGCTCAGTTGGTTAAGCGTCTGACTCTTGATTTTGGCTCAGGTCACCATCTCACGGTTCGTGGGTTTAAGTTCTGTGTCAGGCTCTGTGCTGTCAGTGTGGAGCCTGCTTGGGATTCAATCTCTCCCTCTCTCTGTCCCTCCCCTGCTCTCTCTCAAAAATAAACATAAGAAAAAAAAATAAAGTGAATCTGTTCATAATGGGAAGCCAATTTTTGTAGTAAATAGGGGGAAAAAGGTTTGATCTGGACAAGGAAAAGTTCAAATTATGGGTATCAGTTTATCTTGCATACAACAAAATTTAGATTTAGTCACAAATATGGCCTGATTATTAGAAGGAAAAAAGAACAAATGAAAGCGTTGACATTTTTTAAGTTGAGGGGAGTTAATTTTTTCAAGGAAATTGTATGATAGCACAATGTAATATGTGTGTTTCTTACCACAACTGTGAAAGTCTTACTACAAAAACTGCCAGGGCTCTGTCGACTTTCCCACAGCCTGTGTTTAATCCTGTGACATTCAAATTGCTCTTAATTTTTTTCCGCCTTCACTTGTCAACTCTTCTAACTTCGCCAGACCCTTTTTAATCAGTGGTTTTGCATGTGCTTCAAGAAGTTATTCAAAATCTCTTTCATTGACTTTTATGAATTCCTGAATCTCTCACTAGTTCATGCAGTTTCTCTTTTCAGTCAGTTTATTCTTGGAACATCTGAGGCTCCGTGAGTGACTGACTGACAGATGTGATTGGCAGGGATCAACTCTATCATTGCAGGGAAGAAGTAGTTGAATGGGGATGAATTTAAAAAGTCTTCAGCTCATTGTTTTGTGAACTGTTTTGCTTTCTTCCTCGGCTCCTTAATAGAGTGGAGCTGGATAATGAATACCTAGGTAAAAAGATCATTTTTTTTTTGTCAAAAGAATTTGAAAACAGTAGTACCGTGAAAATGTAGGTAGTTCTTTTGGGAAAGGTTTCAAACATTTTCTATCCTAATACTTGAATCGAGATTAATCAAGACTAATCCTTGCTCAGGATCATGATGCTGAGCAGAACGGTTTCCTTCTCCATATGCTGCACCTTGATGTTCATTAAATTTGTTGGTTCTTCCAGATGATTCTGCAGACCACTGGGAATCTTGGACGTTGGGTGGTTTATTAATTATTATTTTAAATTAGTTCTTTTTTCTAGTCTTAAGACTTTACGTTCCTTGAGAATAGAGTCTGTTTCATCTGTGTTTCCCTGGAGCTAGAACAATGCCTCACACATAGCAGGCGCGGGAGGTTGCTGGTATGAACAATCAGGTCAGTTTAGCACTCTGTATTTATGACTTACATGTGACTCCCCTCTCTAACATGATTATTCCTTGGTGTTTGATTATATCTCATTTCCCTTTTTCTTTCTGAGGTGCTTTTGTTAACCTCGGTGATAACAGGAAGCATCAGTTGGTAATCTCAGACTTTGAAATTTAACCTGTACGTTTGCAGCTTGTGCCCACAACTATTGCAGGTGCCAGTGAAATTGCTTCCGTTAGAAAACTTAGCGTGGTGGCGTATCACCTGGAAAGCTAAAAACAACAGTTGATCGTGTCATTGAATGGACGTTGTTCTTGGTACTCTGCTGAAAAAAAGGTCTAAATATATTTGCCAACTTAGAGGTGACATCTGTCTGTCATTTCCGAGTCTTCATGAAGCATACATTGTAGTGAGGAGAGACACTAGACACTGGAGAGATATTAATGATTTATACTGGATATTAGGATGTGAAAGTGCTATGGAGGAAAAATAAAGCAGGGAAAGTGTAGTGCTGAGGCAATTGAAATTTGACATGGAGTGGTCTGGGAAGGTCCTACTGAGAGGGTGGCATTTGGTAAAAGTGTGAAGGGGTAGCAAAATGAGCCATGTGGATATTGAAGAGAAGAGCTTCTGTGGTAAAGGAAACAGTAGATGCAAAGGCCCTGTGGTTGAGTATAGCTGGTACCTTCCAGGAGCTGCAGTGGGAATAGGATGGCATGAGCATGGGTGGCCACGGTGGTAGATGAAGTCAGAGAAGACCAGATCATGTGTCCTTGTAGACCATTATATGGGTTTTGGCTTTCATTCTAAGTGAAATGGGGGCCCTTGGAGGGTTTTGGGTAGAGAGCAAATGATCTGACTTCCATTTGAAAAAAATCATTCTGGTTGATGTTTCGAGAATAGACAGCGAGAAATCGAGGATAGGAGCAATGAACGAGATGGGTTTTTGTTTTGTTTTGTTTTTAAGGTTTACTTATTTATTTTGAGAAAGACAGCAAGTGAGCAGGGGAGGGGAGAGAGAGAGGAAGACAGAGAATCCCAAGCAGGCTCTGCGCTGTCAGTGAAGAGCCTAATGAGGGGCTTGAACCCATGAACCGTGAGATCATACCTGAGCCAAAATCAAGAGTCGGATGCTCAACCGACTGAGCCATCCAGGTGCCCCAAGGAGATGATTATTTATTCAGAGGACAGATGATAGTGGTTTGGATCAGACTGAAGCCACTGAAAGCTAATTCCTATCTTCCCATTTTTGAATTGGATTCTTTCTTTGACTTAGAATTCACTCCACGTTTCCGTGGCCTGTTCATATCTTTCAAAGTTCAGCTCAATTTTTCTCATTAGGCTTTTCTTAAACACTGCAGTCTCTGCAGTGAATTCTTACTGACTTCTGCACTTATACCTTATAATATAGGAGGGAGTTGTTCTCTATTTCTTTCATGTAGGTTGATTGGTTTTTATTTCTTTCCATTGGATAGCATGACCTTATCTTGTACTTTTCAGCATAGAGTTGGCACTTGACCTAATAAATCCTTTTTTGAATGCCTGGCTAAATTCTAAAGAAAAGTCCACGTGTGCTCCTCCTGTTGATTTGGTCCTTTCAAATTCTTCTTTCCTCATTAGTGGCAGTTAACTACATCCACTCATTTATTTGAAAAACATTTACTGAACACTTACTATTTTGCTGAGGATATAACATGCAAGAGAAATAGAAATTGTCCTCGGAGAGTTTATAGTCTGGCAGAGGAAGACCTGAATCTTCATGCTCAGACTCTGAGGCGTTGTGAGGTACAGAGGATAGGAATGTAAAAAGGCTGTGGGAGGGGCACCTGGGTGGCTCAGCCGGTTGAGCATCTGACTCTTGGTTTCTGCTCAGGTCATGATCTCCCAGGGTTGGGGATAGAGCCCTGCATCCGGCTGTGCACTGAGTGTGAAGGCTGCTTAAGATTCTGTCTCTCCCTCTGCTCCTCTACCCTGTTCATGCTCTCTCTAAAAGAAAAAAAAGGCCCCTGGGATTCAATAGTAGGAGAGTTGCCTTCTGGCTGGGTTTTCTTCAAGAAGGGTGGTCTCCAGGCCTTGAACGTGGGTGGGTGCAGTAGGTGGAGAGAATGGCGTGGACACTGCCAAGAATGCTGAGCAATTTCATGCTTAGCAGAATAGATGAGTTCTCAGGGAGAAAGTCTGTATGCGACTTTTTCATGTGTTTATTTAGGGAAGTATAAAGAAACAGAAGACCATGAGGGAAGGGAAGGGGAAAAAAATAGTCAGACACAGAGAGGGAGGGAGGCAAACCATAAGAGACAAATACAGAGAACAAACTGAGGGTGGATGGGGGGGGGTGGGGGACAGGGCAAAACGGGTGATGGGCATTGAGGAGGGCACTTGTTGGGATGTGCACTGGGTGTGGTACGTAAGCGATGAACCACAGGAATCTACCCCAAAAACCAAGAGCACACTTTACACACTCTATGTTAGCCAGTTTGACAATAAGTTATATTAGAAAAAAAAGAGGAAGTATAAAGAAATCCACCCTTCAGGTTTCAGCTTTATCAGCCTAAACCTCACTCCCTGTGAGAGGCCTGCCCTGCTTTCCCTGCGTAGACTTGGTCCCACCCCTGCCTCTTTGTTTGCTTCCTTCCTGGACCTGTAATTATGTTCCTTGATCAGGAGTGCTGTCATTGAGGGAGTGCTGCAGGGTGGCAGAAAACACCGGAGTCAGAGAGGCCTGCTGAGAAGTGACTGTCTGGATAGGATATGACACGAACTTGGCTTAGTCCTGCTGTGCTGGTGGGAATGGAAAGAGAGAGGCATTAAGCCTTAAAAAATGTGCTCTGTGGAGTGCAGAGTACCTGCAGCCATTACTAGTGTTTCTAGTTATGACCTCTGGGTGTTTTATGGAATACAGTCGATTGTCTTTTCTAGCAGCTTTGGACAATCAGTAACTAGAAGCTTATGTTTTGTGGTTTGCATTGCAAGGAAAACTTTCCCACGAAAATGTGTTCCAGCCACCACAAAGTGATGCAGAATGTTTAATATCTGAATTCCACTTACCAACAATTGGTAATTATCTGCAGCTTCAGCTAAAGATGATGTTTTGAGGTGTATTCCATGCGAAAAAAAAAAAAAGACATCTTTCGCCCTAGGGATGTTCAGGGAGTAGAAGTTTAATATCTTTCAAAAGAGATGACTTTAAAATGAATTGATTCCACTTCCTGCACTCAAACCATTGATATTTGTCAACAGATAAGCAACCCACCAAAAGTGCTTGATATACAAGCAAAGGCTTTTTTCTTTTTTTAAAGAAATATTTAGACCGTAGAACTTCATATGTATTTACTGAAAAATAGGTTGGCATTTTAAAAAGGCATTGAAAATACATGAAGTTTTGATTCCCATTTTTTCTAATTTGGCATAATGTTTGAAAATGACTCTTGAGGGGCGCCTGGGTGGCTTGGTCGGTTAAGCGTCCGACTTCGGCTCAGGCCATGATCTCATGGTCTGTGAGTTCAAGCCCCGCGTCGGGCTCTGTGCTGACAGCTCAGAGCCTGGAGCCTGTTTCAGATTCTGTGTCTCCCTCTCTCTCTGCTACTCCCCTGTTCATGCTTTATCTCTCTCTGTCTCAAAAATAAATAAACGTTAAAAAAAAATAAAAAAAAGAAAACGACTCTTAAGTTTTACTCGTCTTAATTTAATAGAATTTTAAAAATATAGATTAGTGTTTTAAAAAATCAGGGGCACCTGGGTGGCTCAGACAGTTAAGCGTCTGACTCTTGGTTTTGCCTCAGGTCATGATCTCACAGTTCGTGAGATCGAGCCCCATGTTGGGCAGTGCGGAGCCTGCTTGGGATTTTCTCCCACCCTCTCTCTCTGCCCCTACCCCACTGGTGCGTGTGTGCTCTTGCGTGCGTGCTCTCTCTCTCTAAATAAATAAACTTAAAAAAATAAAATAAAAAGTTGATATCCATGCCAATTGAATATCATTCCAGTAAGGGACTGGTTACAATCTACAATCAACTTTTGAGGTACATGAGTAAAGTTGTTGCTTTTCTTCTTCCCATACTTGCTGTCCGATCCTATATTCTTCTCTCGTTACATATGTAAGGGTCTGTCATTTGGGTGCTCATATTTTGTTACTTTCATTTTTCTTTCTCCTTTATTTTTGTCCAGCATTCGTTTCCTCTTCTTCTAGTTACAACCATTCCCCTTTTTCTGAGGAAGCTGCCTTCACTTTTGGTCTGGATGCCTTTCGTTCTCCCAGGGTGCCAGCAAGCTTTGTGAGACGTCTCACTGCACCTGCACGTCTGAGTACTGTTAGTTTTCTTTTTTAAAAATAATTTTTTTAAAAGATTTATTTATTTTTGAGATAGAGAGACAGACAGACAGGCAGACAGACAGACAGAGACGGAGCACGAACAGGGGAGGGTCAGAGAGTAGGAGACACAGAATCTGAAGCAGGCTCCAGGCTCTGAGCTGTCAGTACAGAACCCAATGCAGAGCTGAAACTCACGAACCGTGCAATTGTGACCTGAGCTGAAGTCGGACGCTTAACCCACTGAGCCACCTAGGCGCCCCTATGTTAGTTTTCAAACTGGACATTTTAATGGATAAAAAATTACATCTCATATTTAAAATATTTGTTTTTTGATATGTAATTATCAATTATTTAACTTTTTCCTTTTGGGAATTATCTATTCACACCTACAAAAGAAAATTTAGTAGTTGAATTAAAAACCTTATTGAATTTAAGGAACTCCAAAGAGTTGAACCAAATCGTAATGATTTTCTCTTATTTATCTCATATATTCAGCAATTGAAGGTTAAAACAACATATTGAATGCACTGTTGGACTCAGTCTTTAAGATTAAAAGCTTTTTGGGGGGCGTCTGGGTGGCTTGGTCGGGTAAGCGTTCGAGTTCAGCTCAGGTCATGATCTCATGGTCCGTGAGTTCGAGCCCCGAGTCGGGCTCTGTGCTGACAGCTCCGAGCCTGGAGCCTGTTTCCGATTCTGTGTCTCCCTCTCTCTCTGCCCCTCCCCTGTTCATGCTCTGTCTCTCTCTGTCTCAAAAATAAATAAACGTTAAAAAAAAATAAAAGCTTTTTGAGGTGTCTGGGTGGCTCAGTTGGTTAGGTGTCCAACTTGGGCTCAGGTCATGATCTCATGGTTCATGAGTTCGAGCTCTGTGTCAGGCTCTGTGCTGACAGCTCAGAGCCTGGAGCCTGCTTCAGATTCTGTGTCTCCCTCTCTCTCTGCCCCTCTCCCACTCACGCTCTCTCTCAATAATAAATAAACATTAAAAAATTTTAAAAATTAAAAGGTTTTGGAACTTAAAGTGATTTCTTCCCATTTGTGTACATTCCTTTTCCAAACTGACACGTGGACTATTTTTATGTTGTGGATCCTAACATATTATTTGGTGAAACTGTGAGAAGGACAGGCTTTTTCTAAAGAGCAGGAGCCTGGAGGGTAAATTGCATTTTCTGATACTTCTCCCCCTGAGAAGAGGAAGTGAGAGGCAGGCAGCTTGAGTCAGCCGAGGCTCTCTGTCAAATGCCCTGGAGTCCTGGGAGCACTTACTGACAAGTGTTGTAGCAGGGATTTTCTGGTATTAATCACCTTACTAGAACATTCTTGCTGAGTAAGCTGAGTATTGGGGTTATGATTATGTAGGATAAACACTGAGTGATGACTATGATTGCTTTCTTTTAGCAGCAGGTATGGTGGAAATCCACTGGGAGAGATCTGTAGTTGGGAATTTGGTGATGACTTTCTTCATTTCCTGTGTCAACTGGCCTGGCGGGTCTGCTGGGTGGCTGATTTCTCTTCCTAGGTTTCTCACATCTCCGCTTGTTGCAGGCTAATTATATTTCCTTTAGTGTCTCTTGACATCTTTTCGCCCTTTGTTTCCCTCATTTATATAGTAAAACACACACGGAGTTTAAAGCATAGTATAGTTGAGTAGGTATATGTGTGTGTGTGTGTGTGTGTGTGTGTGTGTGTGTGTGTTTATGTGTTTTTGTTTTTGTTTTTTTGGAATTTGAATGGTTAAACAAGGTTGTTTTAGCTTTGTTTATCAGTATACAGTCTAGGAAGTTAAAATCCTAGGGTGCATTTCTAGTTTGACATGGAATGTTGTCAGTACTTACCCTTCAGGTGAAATTCAGTAAATTGACATTCACCTCCAGTTTCTTGAGCAAAAATATTTTAAATAAAGATGCTTGCTTAATGTATTTGTCGTCTGCTACTGTCTCTGTCTTCTGCACAAAATCTGCTGCTTTTGGACATGGAGTCATATACTAAGGTGTTTTGCAATTTGCTTGGTAATTACATCTCTGTTGACCTCTGGAAGAAAAGTGATTTTGTTTTTAGCTGTTGTTTAAGCAGACGTCCGTTATCCGAGAGAGCAGCATAGTGCAGACCTCATCATAAATCGAAGGGGGCGGGGTTTAAGGAGTGCTTCATCATATTACATTGTGTCCTTTGGGAATGGGACCTAGAGCTGCAGCAGCGCTCCTCAAGGGAGGGATTGTCTAAGGATCTTCCAAGGACCAGCTTTCTGTGTAATAAGTATGGTGGGTACTAATCAGTTTCCCTTCCATTGGCTTTATCTGTAAAGCTTTTCAGAACAGCATGGATACTTATCTAAAGAAATTGTCTTTCTTATTGCATAAGGCATAGGTGTGAAACCAAGAAGCAAGTCAAGACTTCTTAGATTTCAGTAGGAAAAAATATAAAGTAGCCATTCGCTGTCATTTCAGTAGCTAATTTGCCCATGTGGGAATAGTGCTTTGCATAAGGTAGTTATAAAGGAAAATTGTATCTATAATATTTAGAGTGGTTTGTTATTTTTCATTTTCATGCAGCCTTGAGAATTTTTGCATGATGTTTGATCTTATTTACTGTTGAAACATGAACTCTAAAATATACTTTTCTTTTCCTATAGGGGAGAAATGAAATTTTCCAATACAGGCTTGGACTATTGTCCCTCATCGTAATCTGAGCATTTTATTTTATTTTATTTCATTTTATTTTATTTTAGAGAGAGAGTGCACTCACTTGTGTGTGAGTGGGGGAGGGGCAGAGAGAGAGGGAGAGAGAGAATCTTAAGCAAGCTCCATGCGAGCCCAATGCAGGGCTTGATCCCACGACCCTGGGATCATGACCTGAGCCGAATCAAGAGTTGGATCCTCAACCGATTTAGCCCCCCGGGCATTCCCTATTCTAATTTTTTTTCTTTTCCATTGATCTAAGTTATGCAAAGTAAAATCTGAATGAGGCTTTTTTATTTTTTTTTAATTTATTTTTAACGTTTTTTTAAAATTTATTTTTGAGACAGAGAGAGACAGAGCATGAACAGGGGAGGGTCAGAGAGAGGGAGACACAGAATCTGAAACAGGCTCCAGGCTCTGCACTGTCAGCACAGAGCCCAACGCGGGGCTTGAACCCATGGACCTCGAGATCATGACCTGAGCCGAAGTCGGCCGCTCAACCGACTGAGCCACCCAGGCGCCCCTGAATGAGATTTTTAAACCCTGGACTAGTAAGGCTTTTAGAGATGATTTTAGTTGATTTTAATTAACAAACAATAAGGCTATTATTAAGCAGAAACTTGCATTTGAATATTTATTTTTATCCCTGGCTTCATAATAACCAGCAACTCGACCCACCTTCACAAGAGTCTTTGGGACATAGTGACTTGGGTATATTGCATTTACTTCCAACTCACCGAAGATCGTATTGATTTTCTTAGCCCCATCAATGTTTCTGGGATTTTATTGCTGCTTGGACTGAAAATCCAGAATTTAGTCCTGATTTTTCCCCACTTTGATCCCCTGTATTCATTCTGTTGCCACATCTTTGGGCTCGCTCTTTGAAATATTCCCAATTGATATATTTCCCTTCTGTGTTACTAAAATCCGTTTTTCAGCACTCAGTGCGGGATTCCTCACTTAATCAGCTTCTGACTGGTTTACCTTCTCTGTTACCCTCCTTTTACAACCAGCCCTGCAGAGGCTCTCAGATTAAGTTTCTCATACTTATATTTAATGTTTTGACTCTTGTGCTCGAGACCCTGCAATGACTCCTGCTTATCACTCTTAGGTTCCAGCTGACTTGTTTTCTGTTCTGTGCCTGAGGTTCTTCTAATCTCACCTCTCAGTTCCTGGCTTGTGGGTGCGGGGCTCTCAAAGTTCTTTCCTAAGTGGATTGTTTGGAAATTGGAATTATTATTTTTTTAATGTAGAAACAATTATTTAAGAGACGTGGTTGAGTTAAAAGCTATAACTCAAAGGGCTGTGTATCCATATGTAGCTGATTTCTGGCTTCTGTGAGCCAGGAGCCATGTTGAATAGGGAGGCAGGGGAAGAATGGACTGTTTTTTCCATGGGGTCATCTAACATGAGGAAGAATTTAGAGTAATTTTTCCTGTGTAAAAAGGTAGTCTTCAGCATTTGATTTTCTTAACTGTCTCCCAACCCTTGGAGCTACTCCAAAGTAAATCGTGCATTAATTAATTCAGTAATTATATTGTTACTAAAAATAACAGTAGTTGCTTTTTACTGAACACTTTCATGTATGATTTTTCTTAAAAATATTTTTTAATGCTTATTTATTTTTGAGAGGCAGAGCATGAGCAGATGAGGAGCAGAGAGAAAGGGAGACATATAATCTGAAGCAGGCTCCAGGCTCTGAACTGTCAGCACACAGCCCATTGCGGGGTTCACGCCTGTGAACTGTGCAATCATGACCTGAGCTGAAGTCGGGTTCTCAACCGACTGAGCCACCCAGGCCCCCCTCACTTAAGATTTTTCTTTTCTTTTTTTTTTAAATTTTCTTTTTTATTTTTTTAAAATTTACATCCAAATTAGTATATAGTGAAACAATGATTTCAGGAGTAGATTCCTTAATGCCCTTACCCATTTAGCCCATCCCCCCTCCCACAACCCCTCCAGTAACCCTCAGTTTGTTCTCCATATTTGAGTCTTTTCTGTTTTGTCCCCCTTCCTGTTTTTATATTATTTTTGTTTCCCTTCCCTTATGTTCATCTGTTTTGTCTCTTAAAGTCCTCGTAGGAGTGAAGTCGTACGATTTTTTGTCTTTCTCTGACTAACACTTACAATTTTTCTAATCCTTACAGCAATCTCTCATGGTACCTTAAAGTCATCTCCATTTAATAATTGAGGCAGGGCGAAGTTTAAGCATGTGCAGCTATTGATTTATAAACACAAGTCTTACAAATAACCTATGTGTTTGTGAATCACTTGAAAGATTAAGTACTGTGTGAATGTTTGTTAAAGAAATATACAGATAACCTCCTCCATCCTTTCTCCATGTCAGCTTCTCCCTTGCCGTACATAAGCACCCCTGAGACACTGTTCCTGCTTTTAAAGACTGTGTAACTTCAACAGACCTGGTTTCTTTTGCTGTTCAGAGACTTTTTAGTTTGATATAGTCCCAGTTGTTTATTTTTGCTTTCGTTGCCTTTGCTTTTGGTGTCAGATCCAAGAAAAATTATTGCCAAGACTGATGTCAAGATGCTTACTCCCTATGTTTTCTTCTAGGAGTTTTATGCCTTCAGGGTTTATTTTCAAATCCTTAATCTGTTTTGAGTTGGTTTTTGTCTACTGTGTAAGATAAGGGTCCAGCTTCATTCTTTTGTGTGTGGCTGTCCAGTTTTCCCAGCACCGCTTATTGAGGAGACTGTCATTTCCCCAAGCTTGCGTTCTTGTTGGGAGAAGTATGCAATAACCAAATAAATAAGTAAATGGTACTGTGTGGCACATCAGGTTATGGTAATTGCTATGGAGAAAAATACAGCGAGAGAGGAGAGATGGGGAAGAGATGGGGTGTTGTGGTCTTAAATACGATGGCCATTCTATTTAAGAGCGGAGGTGACATTTGAGCAAGTTCCTGATAAACACTGATGGGTTACATTCCTGTGAGAAGGAAATTGAGCAGGTTAACCTGTGCTCAGTGGTAGATTTCAACTGTGTTTAGCACGTGTCACAATTTTCTGTCTTGCTATTTTAAAATTCAATTTCCACAAGAAATAAGTATATGGGGTGGGGGTGAAGGAAAAGAGGACCATTCCTGAAGGTGGGGTGTCTGGGAGAGGATAAACCTAAAGGGACTGGTAGGGAAATCTGCTTGTCCCTAATTGCCAGGGGGAAGCTGTGCCCTGTGAAATCAAGGGCCACAGGTGCGTGATGGCCTTTGCCATCATGTGACCTCAGACTATAGAAGTTGTTTCTGACATCATCAGTTGACAAGTAGAATAATAGGTTTTATTTTGACAGCAGAAGATTATTGCATGGCCGGGCTTTCGTAAACACTCTTTAGGGCTTTACGTCTGGGAGGCTTAAACCTAATTCCCTCGCATTGTAGCACTAATGCTTTGTGCTTGTCTGTCTCTTGCAGCTTTGTAGGAAGCTAACCTCAGGATGGCCAGCTCAGCTCGGGAGCACCTGCTTTTTGTGCGGCGTCGAAATCCCCAGATGCGGTACACATTGAGCCCAGAGAACCTTCAGAGCCTCGCCGCCCAGAGCTCCATGCCAGAGAACATGACCCTACAGAGGGCAAACAGCGACACAGATCTGGTGACCTCTGAGAGCCGCTCCAGCTTGACTGCCAGCATGTACGAGTACACGCTGGGGCAAGCCCAAAACCTCATTATCTTCTGGGACATTAAAGAGGAGGTGGACCCCAGTGATTGGATTGGACTTTATCACATAGGTGAGTGACATAAGATGGACTTGCATGTGATGTAGAGCATATGTTTTTACTCTGACAGTATCCTAGTTTGTATTTTTTCCTGGAAAAAAAAAATCACCCACATACAAATAAACAGCAAATTCTGGGAATTTTTTTCCCCAGAAAAATTTGAGTCAAAAATGATAAATACCTTTGCTGATATGAATTTGTGGTTACATTTCTACCCTGATTAAATGCCAGAACCTGCAGATTTTACAGTGTTTTCTTTTAAAGAAAGAAAAATTCACATTGCCCTTGATCAGTAGTCCCATTTCAGGGAGGAGGCGGATATTAGCTTTTACCTATATTTTTGAACTGACTGAAAAGAAGTCTAGGTTTAGATAACTGATGTGAGAAAATGTTCTGTAGTTTCTAAAGATTGAATTCCATGAAGAACAACCTGCAGTCTGTGGTGTCTTTTTATATCAAAATTCCTGATGTGTGCTTGATCAGTTAGGTGAAGAACGTGTCATATTCTCTTAATAAATGACTTAGAAATAGGTTGGTGTTTGTTTTCATAAAAATGTCCCAGCTGTATTTAGCTAATTTGTACCTGTTATTCATAGGTGAGCAAATGATGAATGGCACATGCCAGAAAATATAAAATTTGTTTTGTTGAAAGCAAAAATCAAAACCTATCAACCAGGCTTAAAGAAAATCTAAATTAAACGTGATAATGGGACACCTGGATTAGCATCCAGCTCTTGATTTCAGCTCAGGTCATGATCCCTGGGATCGAGTCCCATGTCAGACTCTGTCCTGAGCATGGAGTCTGCTTAAGGTTTTGTTTTTTTTTTCCTCTCTCCCTCTGCCCTTCTTCCTGACGCACAGGTGCTCTAAGACAAACAAACAAACAAATAAACAAAATCCTTAAAGTTGGGGAACTTTTTCACTCAATGAAGGGAATTCTTTTCAAAATTTAACATCAAGTATTTAAAAAAAAATTTTTTTTTTAACGTTTATTTATTTTTGGGACAGAGAGAGACAGAGCATGAACGGGGGAGTGGCAGAGAGAGAGGGAAACACAGAATCGGAAGCAGGCTCCAGGCTCTGAGCCATCAGCACAGAGCCCGACGCGGGGCTCGAACTCACAGACCGTGAGATCGTGACCTGAGCTGAAGTCGGATGCCTAACCGACTGAACCACCCAGGTGCTCCAACATCGAGTATTTTAATGGAAAGACATTGTTGCTTTCACTGTAGATTATAAGTCCAGCATTTTGTTGTTGTTTTTTAATGAATAAATTAGGGGGAAATAAAAGACCTAATCATTTATGGCAGCGCTCCTCAGTTGGGGGTGATTTTACCCCCTACAGGACATTTGGTGATGTTCAGAGACATTTTTGGTTGGCACAGTTGGGTAGGGAATGGGAGACCAGAGATGCTGCTATACATCTTGGAGTGTATTACAGAACAGCCTCCCACAACAGTTATCTATTAGCGCCACTATTGACAAATTCTGATTTAAGACAAAGTAACATCCTTTCAGAGATTTTATTAAAATGTTAAGCCCACTAAAATTGATGTTTCTCAGCAACAAAGAATTGTATTTGACTAAAATAAATTCATTTGTATTACTAATGCAACTCCTTATTAATCATGCTGGATAACAAATCTAAAATGGCAAAAAAACAAAATTCAGGAATTTTTATATTTTCCTCTTATGACAACAAAACAAAGGAAAAAGTCTTCAGAGTTTAGCATTTTTACCAAGTGTGTTTAAATATATATATTCAGGGGCGCCTGGGTGGCGCAGTCGGTTAAGCGTCCGACTTCAGCCAGGTCACGATGTCGCGGTCGGTGAGTTCGAGCCCCGCGTCAGGCTCTGGGCTGATGGCTCGGAGCCTGGAGCCTGTTTCCGATTCTGTGTCTCCCTGTCTCTCTGCCCCTCCCCCGTTCATGCTCTGTCTCTCTCTGTCCCAAAAATAAATAAACGTTGAAAAAAAATAAAAAAAAAAATAAATATATATATTCAAAATTAGGAAGGGAGGATTTTAAAAATTATATTTTTATATCTGCTATCTATTATATTCACTGAAAAAGTTATAGTTTTGATGTGACTTTAGAAGTAATTCTTTTGATTTTGATATAACTTCACCATTTTGGATTTCACAAAACTGTTTTATTTTTTCTTTAATATGATTTTTTTATATGTACCTATCTTCAAGTTCACTCACTTTATTTTTGCATTTTCATTCTGTTGTCAATCCCGTCCAATGGATTTAAAAATTTTACTCATTTGACTTTTCACTTACAGAATTTGCATTTCTTTCCCTTTTTATGGATTTTATTTTTCTTATGAGATTCCCTTAATCTTATTAGATTTCTAATGAGTATGTTAACTCATTCAGACCATATTTTCCTTCAGTTATTTGAATTGAACTGAATTGAATGTAGCTGCTTTAAATTTCTCTGCTAAATCCAGTGTCTGGACCCCCAAGGGGCAGTTTTTGTCGTCTGTAATTCCCTGACCGTGGATCCCATTTTCTTGTTTGTTTGCACATCTAGCAGTTATTGATTTTACACTGGCTGTTGAGAGTTCTAAGTTGTCAAAATTCTGAATTCCGTGGAACAATTTTTATTATTCATCTATTCATTCATTCATTTATTTTTGAGAAAGAGAGAGAGGAGAAAGTGAGAGTGAAGCGGGGAGAGGGGCAGAGGGAGACAGAGAGAGAATCTTAAGCATACTCAGTGTGGAGTCTGACCTGGGGCTCCGTCTCACAACTGTGAGATCTTGACCTGAGCTGAAATCGGGAGTCAGGCACTTAACTGACTGAGTCGCTCAGGCACCCCAACAATTTTTACTTTAATGTTAATTTTTATCCAGTAGGCAGATTTATTTCTTTGCACTTTCTAGGTATGATTTTCCACCTCGTTAGGATGGATCTGTGGAAAGCCCAGTGTGGTTCCCCAGCACTTCTAACTTGATGGGATGTGGGATTCAGCCTCTAAGTTTGGTCTCCCCTGTGGATTTTGTTAGGGCTTTGTTAGGCCTAGTACTTCTTCCAAAGCAGCATTTCTGATGTCTTAGCTAGATGCCTGGAATGATGATCAGGTGTTCTTTTTCTTCGGCTGGGTCATAACTCCCGTGTTCTCCAGCACTGCTGGACCTCACGGAACTTCAACACACCCGTCAGCCCTGTAGCAGCTGCTCTCTGGAAGGCCTTGGTAGTGTTTCCCTGCACATGCGCAGAGCAGACATTAGCCAAAGGCCTGGGGGGCATCCCGATGTGCACTTCTGGCCTCCACCCCTCCATAGCTCTTTCCTTTCCTGTGCCCTGCCTGTTGATCTCTGCATCCTCGGCTTGTCAGAACTTCCCAGGACTCCAACTCCCTGCGCTGCACTTGGGAAGTCATCACCTGGCCGAGATCTGGGTGGTCGTAGAGTCACCTCCTGAGTTTTTCTTGTCTCTGGGATTTTTGTCTTCAGCCACCTGCTGTGCAATGTCTGCAAACCACTGCCTCACAGTTTTATAGTTGGTTACACTGGGAAGGCCAGTCTGGAACTAATTATTGGCCTATGCCCTGAAGCAGAAGTTTTCCCCGTGCTTTTGATTGACAGTAGGGAGTAAGCTGTTTCATTTTATTTTCCCATTAATAAATGGTAGTGGAAGTCCCGTATGTTTGTTAGTTCTTCTTAGTATGTCTTCTAATAGTTTTAGTTCCGTGGCAGGGAAGAGAGGGCAAGCACTGGAGCCCTCAGGCCTCTCGAGTGACCGGGATGCGCACGGAGACTAACATTTGCAAGTAAAAATAGCACTTATGTAGAACTTGGTGTGCTTGGGCATGTTGTTGGTCTCAACAGGTCTTCTGCAACCAATGACTCTGAAAGGCCCAGGTCCCAGCATCTAAGACATTAAGTATGGCTCATTTCTGTAGTTGAAGGGCCACGACTGTGTTTAGAAGAAAAGCCTGACTTCCCTGGGACCTCAGAATGACTGAACAGAGACCTGGCCTTAAGCAGAGATAGCCATTTCTCCTGAGGCTAAGATGGGCTATTCTGACCTCTAGACTGGAGGCAGCCTCACTTCTGTGGGGACTTTGCCATCCCGTGTGGAGAGGGATAGGTGGCAGCATTGTCATTTTTAACTGACAGCTGTTTCCAGATCCTTCTTCCTTACAGGGTGAGGGTTAGACAGCAAGCCATTCATCTAGAGCAGGTAGGCCCTCCCCAGATTCATGAAAGTTTTAAACTTATATGGCAATCCAACCAGTGACTAGCGTAGGAGTGGGCGGTGAGCCAGGCCTGGCCAGTGAGATGTAAAGGAAAGACTTTTGGGGAGCTTCCTTTTCCGGTGAAAAGCCAGAGCTTCCTGTAGAGTCATTAAACTTCCCCTTCTCTTGTACCTGGGACTCTGCCGAAAGGCCGTGAGATCTTGCATTGGTGCACCCATGTATCCACCGTAAGACATCAGTCAAGAGTAAAAGCCAAGAATGACAGAGCAGAAAGTTAGGATGAGCTTGGACTGTCACTACAGAGTTCTTGCTTCATGTGAAAAAAATCTTCCCCTCTTTGCTTAAGTCATTATTGTGAAGCTTTCTTGTACCTGTTGTTAATGCTGAGCTGCTAAGTGGTATTGACATGCAGAAGGGAAAAGGAGGGACATCAGCGGTTTGTGAGGGCAGGAGAGAGTGTGTGGGCGACTGCAGTAGTTACTACTCCCGGGAGTGTGCTCGGCACTGTTTCACCAGAGTTAAAGACTACCAGGTTGTGTTTTATAAAAGCAACAAAAATCTGATACCAAATTTTTGAAAGTAGTAACTCCAAGCCATGCAGAAATTTTCAAAAGTTTAATAGGACCAATCATGTGAGGGAAAGAATCTATGAAATGAGTAAATTAAGTAACCTGAATATATACCAAACCGTTTTCTTGGGCATTGCTACGTGAAAGTGGTGAGGGGATACATTTGGAGAAGCTGAAAGAAAAGAGGAAATGCAAGGCCAGGATGGGGAAAAGAATTTCAGCGTACAAATGATGTCACCAATTTAAGGCTGTTACGGCTAAACAGAAAAATATTCTCTCTCAGGCTCTGACATAGGTGCACGGAGAATCTAGGGTTCCTAACAATAGCACATATGTCAGGTAGAGATTCAGACTCCTGTAGCTCTTGGTAGGAAGCAGCCACCCCTCCTTAGCTGGATCCTGAGAAGCCAGGCTGTTTCCTAGCAACGCCTAGTTTTATTTGCGGAACAGAGAGATGGTCTCTATAGAAATCAATCCCAAAGGGAAAGGATTTGGGTGGAACGTCTGGCCGGTGAGGTGTGGTTTACTGGCACGCCCTGCACTTTGATTGTGTTTCTCTTGGCTTACATTTTCTTACTCTCTAGGAGTGTGAGTGTTGTTTGTGTTTGGCTAATTGTTAATAAGGTTTTGCATTGTACAACTCAGTCCAGATGACTTTTAGCTAATCTGGAGAGAAAATATATACTCCTGGGTCAGAAAAATAAATTGTTCTCCAGGCGTTTGAGGCACTTTATAGGTCCTATTGGGAATACAAAGAAAACAAGTTGAAAATATCAAAGCGCCATTTGGGGAAATTTGGGGTGTGAACACAGTTCTTGAAACAGGTGCTAATTATATTTTCTCTCTCCAGAAAGTCTCACATGCACCCTGAGATTTTCACAGACGATTGCAATGTAGCTATAGCCCTGAATCTCCAAATTACAACAATTAGTGCATCGTAAATGGTTTTCAAAAATCACTGGATTTATAATTTATTTTGGTCTCCATAATTAGAAGTGACCTCTGACAAGATTAACACTGCCACTCATTGCTTCCTTCCAAGCTGTCTAAATAAAAAGAGCCAAATGCTTAAACATGCAAAAACACTTAGGGTACCCAACACAAACAGCTTTCCATGAAAAATCAAATGATCGCTGTTTAAAGAAGAGACAGAGCATATTAAATTCGTTTCAGGTTCACTATCTAATTCCCCTTGACCTTTGGTCTTGTGCTTTTATTTCTGGCTGTTCAAAAGGAAAACACTTCAAAAGGCTTACTTTGCTGTTTCTCATTTTCAGGCAAGTTGAAGTCCCTAAACAGAGCTAGGAAAACGCTCCTTATGAAAATTAGAAGTATATAGTGTGCTGTGCACCAATGCTTCTCAAAGTGCAAGCCTGCGATTTATCTGTGACTAGATAAGAAGTTGTCTCTAGAATATAAATCAATGCCCTGCATCCTTCATTGAGAAAATGTCACTAATAAAAAATTAAATGAAATAATGGGCTTATTGATGTAGGTATTTCATATTCTGGCTCAAGCTTGTCTTGCCATAGACCAGTAACAAATAGTTTGCCAGCATTTCTCTGGACCACGCTCAGTGTCTGCATGCCGATTATATCTTCAAAGGTGAGTGAGTGGCACAACAAATGTATTTTACTCTACCTTAAAAAGTATTATGGCTTATGTATTATGATATTTTCCATATTTCTTTGCATTTGGATGGTAAAAAAAAAAGTAGGATTGTAATAGTTAACCAAGGCATTTAGGTTATGTATTTTAGACCTTTAAGATCCCAAAATTTAAACTGGTATTTTATAGATTAAAAACTAAGGTTCAGAGCGGTGAGCCATACAGCTAGTTGGGAGCGGTCAAGGCTGGAACTTAAGTGTCTTGTGTCTCAGTCTTCATTTTCCCCCCCTGTGTTGCAAAATGGAGTCCAATGTTTTCCACCCTTTAGTTATTTACTCAGCACCTTCTTGAGTTTTGCCATATTGGATTACCCCCTGTACTATTAATATTTTTCTTCAAACCATCTGATTAAAACAAACAAACACACAAGCAAACAAACAAAAAACCGGTTATCTACCCTGACTTTGTTTTAAGTAGTAAGGTCTGGGACAGGTTTTCTGTGTTAGTTATATTTCTTTCCAACATACATTAACTGTTAAAAAAAAATAACTTTTGTCTGTGCACCACCAAGATTATCACCCAGAGCATACTTTGAGAAACTCTGGGGTTATCAGTGGTTAAGAACACAGACTCTGCAATCAGACAGACTAGTAAATTCAAATACATTTACTAGCTTGAGTGAAATATGTAATATTTTTCAACCTCCTGTCCTCATCTGTAAAAAAAAAAAAAAAAAAAAGAGAGAAAAAGAAAAGAAAAAGGAAAAGTACCAGTATGGTAAGAAATAAGATACTATGTATAAAGTGCTCAGCAAGGTGCCTGGGCTTTTTGTAAGGCCCTGCTAATTGCAAACTATCATCCTTTTAGCTACTGTTAATCATTTTCCTGGTGGTCCGAAGCTGCACTGCAAACTTATCCACTGGTTGAATCCACAAGAAGAGATTTCTGGATTAAAGTGACATACCAGGCCGCTTCTGCTTACGAAAACCAAAACCCAGTCCTTTGAATCAGAGTTCTAGAAATTACATAAAGCGTTTAAAATTTCAATACCAAATAATACAGGATTTTAATGTGAGCATCACGTAGGTTCTAAACCAACATGCTTTTAAAGGTGATGGGAAAGCTGCAGTTTAATCCAAAATTCAATCAAATGGAACAAAGAATTTATGTATGAAGTATTTAGTTTCCAGAATAGCTATCCAACATAGCGAAGAGTGACTGTTCTTAAGCTCCTTGGTATTTTGGCATGATTGCTGCCAAAGAAAAGTTGTTTCAGGTCATGTGTTTGCATTTTAGAAAATGCTTTTAGAAACTAAGAGCTTCGAACATGAAGTGGTTTTTGGAACAACTTAACTCTAAATTACTTTTTGTTACCTAGTTGTACTAGTCAGCCTCAGTCAGATTATGCTGTGCAAATGAGCTAACCCTGAATTCTCAGTGACTTAACAGAACAAAAGATGATTTCTTGCTAATGCTACGTGTCCAGCATGGATTGGCAGGGGGTTTACTTTGTACTGTCATTAAGGCATGCAGGCTCAGCATCCTCTTGACTTTTGCCATATTGGATTCTTAAAGGATCTGCCATCTTGACATGACACCATTTGCAACAGGAGGCCTCTCCAGGCAAGTGTTCAGGGAAGAGAGCACTGGAGACCCCCATACCAGCTCTTACAGTCTTGGCCCCAAGGTGACACATTTCACTTCAGCTCAGGGTCCACATTCAGCAGTAGCCCCATGATCTGCCTAACTGCATAGAGACTGGGAAATGGGGAGAAGCCCTTGGCCATGTAGTGAGCAGTCAGTGTCTCTGCCATGGTAGATGTGTCTTGCTAACAACGTGTCTGGTCCTCTAGTCTGTTTCAGAGCCTAAGACATCTATTCTTGCATGGTCTGGAAGAATAGATGCTGGGGATTTAAGAAGTGTCATACTCTGGTATATACTTTATAAAGTGTTCAGGAGACTGAATGAGAAGCACACCCAGAGCAGGACCAAGGACAGTACCTGAACTATGGATGTACAATAGTTAGAATCTGAATTCACAGCATTGCATTGGCATCGCAGACCATCACAGATCTTTCTTAGAATATGCATGTTAGAGATTTGGTTTGCAGAGAATTCCATGTTTTTAAACTGGTTATGGAAGAGTTCCCTGGATAGTAGGCAGGCTTTAAAAAGATGGATGGCTCAGTGTATCCAAAGAAGTTTTAGTATATTTTATTCCCTAACGTACTGGAAGAAAGCCATACTTGAAATAGGCATTCTTCTGTCTACGTACTGAGATGGTGAGGCGGTTTTTATTTTTTATCTGGTTATTCTAGGAAAGTTATCTGAGGTGTTTTTTTTACCCCCTCATGTAACTTGTGTCACTTTTCCTTAAAGGATACTTATATAGGTGCTATAATTAGTAAATGTGAAATGATTGTATTTTGTGATGGAGTTAAGATGGTGTTGGCATGAGGTTTAGAAATTCTTCGTTCTGATAAAACCCATTACAAACTCACAAAATAATTGCTTCCCACACATACTATTTTTATAATGTTTGTTTGAATTGTCTTTTCATGCTTTTCTAAGGACTAATGGGCACATCAGTAAGAAAATACATTTATAATGTCATCTTTTTATCCAGATATCTCTCTTAAAGTCTGTTATCAATTGCTACATCAGCTTCCTTTGGTTAGTTTTTGCTTGATGTGTCTTTTGCCACTGATTTCCTTTGAGCCATTCTTTGGGATGCCTCAGATATATCTGCTGTGAATCATCTATGGTTTTATGATTTTTAATCCGATCTGAGTGACCACCTTTTAAAATTGGTGCATTTAGTGTTTTAACATTTGCTGTTATTTTTTGATATATTTGGACGTATTTCCATGTCTTACTATATCTTCTGTATTACGTGCTTTTTGGTAGTTATTTTTTTTCAACCTGTTTTTGTGCCTTCCATTGAAATAATGACTTTTATTTACTCCCTATCTTCCACATTTTTCCTCATTTTATTTGCTTGGAAGTTAAACATTCTAGGTGTAGTCTGTTAGCAGTTATCCTTAGAATTTTTGTCATGTATTATTGAGTTAAAGGTTAAAATGAATCCGTGTCCTCACACATCTCTCAAGCTGTACAAGGATCTTAGAACATAACTCATTGCAATCACTTCCTTCTCCATCTTTTCTTTTACTATCGGCAACATTTAATTCTAGCCTGTTTTGGGGTGCCTGGGTGGCTTGGTTAAGTGTCCAACTCTTTGTTTTTATAGCATTTATTTTATTTTTGGGGGAGAGAGAGAGAGAGAGAGAGAGTGTGTGTGTGCGCGCACACAAGCGGGGGAGGGGTAGAAAAAGGGGGACACAGATCTGAAGCAGGCTCCAGGCTCCAAGCTGTCAGCACAGAGCCCAATGTCGGGGCTCAAACCCACAAACTGTGTGATCATGACCTGAGCCGAAGTCAGATGCTCAACCGACTGAGCCACCCAGGCGCCCCTGAGAGTCCAGCTCTTGATTTCAGCTTAGGTCATGATCCACGGTTGTGAAGTCGAGCCCCACATTGGGCTTCACGTTGGGTGTGGAGCCTGTTTAAAAGTCTCTTTCTCCCTCTCCCTCTGCCCCTCCCCTGCTCGCTCTCTCTCTCTCTTTCTCTCTCTCTCTAAAAAAAAAAAAAAAAGAAAAAAAGAAAAAAGAAATTCCAGCTTGTTTTAAACCCCCTTTCCCATATTAGTCATTGTTATTATTGTTGTGGGTTTTTTATAGACAGGGATTTTTCCAGTTTTTTATTCTTCATAAAAAGCCACCAGAAAACTTAGTGGCTTAAAACAACAATTTATTAAGTAGACAATAAGGATTAAAACAAGAGACTGATCTGAATCAGCAGCACTGGAGTTCATGAGGTTTGATTTTCTTACAAAACACACATGCACACACAGCAAATGTTGCATTCTAAGATAAGTGGAAGCAAACAGAAGTTTCAAATTTAACTTCAAATTCTTGTTGATGTGCCAAACCAAAGAATATTTCTTTCTTTTTTTTATTGTTAATGTAGATAATGATAAAAGGTACCACGTATACCTGAACTCTTCTTGTCATTTTCTCCAGTGGGTTTTCCCTGTTACGTGTTCTCTCATTCATTTTGCACATTTATTATTTTTTTAATTAAAAATTTTTTTAATGTTAATTTATTTTTGAGAGAGAGATAGAGCACAAGCAGGGGAAGGCAGAGAGAGGGAGACACAGAATCTGAAGCAGGTTCCAGGCTCTGAGCTGTCAGTCCAGAGCCTCATGCAGGGCTCAAACCCACAAACTGTGAGATCATGACCTGAGCTGAAGTTGGACGCTCAACTGACTGAGCCACCCGGGCACCCCTGCACCATTTATTTTTATCTTTATCTTTAATTTTATTTTATTTATTTATTTCTTTAAAGTTTACTTTTCAGAGAGACAGAGACAGCATGGGTGGGGGAGGGGCAGAGAGAGAGAGGGAGAGAGAGAGAATCCCAAGCAGGCTCCACACCACAGCACAGAGTACAATGCGGGGCTTGAATTCACAGAACTATGAGATCATGACCTGAGCCGAAACCAATAGTTGGACACCTAACCGACTGAGCCACCCAGGCACCTTTATCTTTATTTTAGACCAGTCTTATACTGGCAGTCTTTGAGTTAGAGTAGAGCTGTGATAACTATCAAAGTCATTATATTAATTTCTGACAGTTGTTTCCCACGGTCTGGCTGACATTACTGTTGAATTTTTGAGTAAATATAGGCTTTCTTTACAAATGTATGTACTTCATATGGACAGCAGAGGAACTATGAAGAGCATCTCAGATTTTCAGTCTAAGTGGTAGGGACCAGAGTGTCATAAGTTGGATTCAATGGTGACACGAGAGAATTCTTCCTCTAAGTCCTGTTTTGTGTGTGTGTGTTTTAATTTAAAATATGAATTGTAAAACTCCCAGTATATGCATGCTCATTGAGAAAGCCTGAATTTTCTTTTCCTACATAAAAACTTAGCAGTTAATTGATCACATTTTTCTCAATTTACTGTAGTTCATAAAATCATTAGAAGAACAACACTAACTCCGTAGTTATATCTAGAGCTTGAACTGGGTAGAGTCCAGCAGTAGTAGAGTGGCAAAAAGGATGGTTTTGGAGTAGGGGTGTGGGATGGGTCTAGATTCAAGTTCTGGCTCAGCTGTTTAGTTGGTGTTTGGGAGTTATTTCACCATTCTGAGCCTCAGTCTCTTATGTAAAAATGGGAATAATATCAACCATATACATTTGCAGGGAAGGTGAAACAAGATGACATCTGTGAAGCGTACCCAAAGGTAGTTGCTTTATAGGAGGTAGCCACCACCCCACCCACAGGCTTTGTGGAGAGTCTGCTATTTGTCTTCCACTAGGCACTGGGATACAAACATGAATCAGCTTGCCTTTTGGTGGGGTGAGAAAGAGGAATGGTTCTGCGTGTTCGGGACAATATTACAGAGGCCATGAGAGCATGGTTTAATGCCTGAGATGGGTTCAGGGACCGGGAAGGTATAGAAGGTGCCTCACTAAGATGGTGATATTTATACTTATCATCAAATAGGATTTTTTTTTTTTGGGTACTTACATGAGAAAACATCATTCTGGGGGTGAGAATTTCATATGTACGTCTCTTTCTCATGAAGGGTTTATGTCAGCTTTACTTGAAGATTGTACCTCCTGTCCTATCCCTTTTTTGCCTGGCTGACTTATGTGAATCCTTTTTTAAATTTTCTTCTAAAGAATTTCTTTTATTTTTTAAATGTTTGTTTTGTGTGTGTGTGTGTGTGTGTGTGTGTGAGAGAGAGAGAGAGAGAGAGAGAGAGAGAGAGAGAGAGAGAATGAGCATGTGCAAGCGGGGGAGGGGCAGAGAGAGAGGGAGACGGAGAGAGAGAATCCCAAGTACGCTCCACACTGCTGGCTCAGAGCCCGATATGGGGCTTGATCTCATGAACTGTGAGATCATGACCTGAGGTGAAATCAAGAGTTGGATGCTTAACCAACTAAGCCAGCCAGGTGCCCCTGTGTATCCTTTTACATAAGATTCAGAAGTCACCCACTCCACGCTGTACCCCAGAACTATTGCAGGCAGTTGGTCTGTTTTGCTGCTTCCTTAGGAACTTTTTCATATCAGTGTTTCAGTGCCAGTTACTGTGTGTTGTAATTTGCCTTTTTCCATGTCTGTCCCTTCAGTTGCACTCTTAACTCCTTCACTGTGTCCTGTGCACGTTGTATCCTGAGCACCTCACCCAGCTGTCTGTGCTGCCTTATTCATGCAGATTACTGAATTTCACTGAAGAGTAGGTTTTAGGCTAGGGCAGTCATGACAGAAAAGTGAGTACTTTTTTACTGGAGATTTATTCCATTTATATAGTTTTCTCCTCAAAATTTTATTCAGATTATTTTTGGTATTCATTCACTCATTCATTTGTTCAACAATATTAGGCATTTACTATATACCAGGCATCTGAAAGAATTTTTAAAATATCTGTATTTAAGATCATAGTTAAGGAGCTGTCATTCCAGTTATTTTTTTTTCAATTATCACATAATATATTGGCCTTTTGCTTCCTGTTTCTGTACCTATGGATTCTCTCTTCAATATGGAAAGAGCTATGTGTTTAAATAGAAATGAATTTATTCCCTGAATTCAGTGTGCTTACTGCTTTATACCCTCATTCTTTTTTGTCCTTATTGTCTTGCTTCCAAAAATATGCATCTGCTGTTCTAAGCAGTGATAGGGGTTTATCTGAAAGTTGTGGGTAGTTTGGCATGAAGAATATCTGTTTGCCGTTCTAATATGTACTACCTTTATATTCACACCATAATTACTAGACATCTGTGACCAAGTGCTGGTATAAAATTGTTGATGGATCAAAGAATGATCGATCATCTTTTTACTCCATAAAAATATGTACAATTGTTTTGGGGACTGTAATTATAGCACTAACCTATAATATTGGACACAAATATATTACTGTAAGAGTAAAAAAAACCTTGAAATTTCCAAGTGAGAATTTGCATTAAGTTAATGATAGGATTTTAAATATTTGTATATGTTTTTAAAGTGTCCAAATAGATAGATTTTTTAAAGTGTAAGTCTGTGGCATATTTTTGATAGGGTGAAGCATTCCATGCAAAAAGGAAAGCCGTAAGAATTCAGCGAACATCTGGAGGACATTACATTTTTAGTTTTGAGCTCTGTGACAGCCATTTTTTTTTTCTTTCTGTTCACTTAGCTACCAAACCCTGTCATTCCTGAGCTATTTCGAGGAGATAAACAAGGTGAACTGTGTATGCACAAGGCCCAGTGTAACTGCTGATTTGAGCAAGGTTATAGGTCAGCATCTGTCAGGTAGTTTAGAATTTTCTAGTTCATCATATGATTTATTTGCCTGAATGGAGAGCTATGAAACAAATAAAATTACTCAAAATTTTTTTATGTTTATCTATTTTGAGAGAGAGAGAGAGAGAGAGAGAGAGAGAGTGAGTGAGGAGGGGCAGGGAGGGGCAGAGAGAGGAGGGTGAAAAAGAATCCCAAGGAGGCTTCATGCTGTCAGCTCAGGGTCCGAGGCAGGGCTCGATCCCAGGAGCCACGAGATCATGACCTGAGCCGAAATGAAGAGTCAGACGCTCAACCGACTGAGCCACCCAGGTGCCCCAATAATACAATTACTTTTTACAAATTATTTATTATTAGTTGTAAAAGTCTCTCCAGCTAGAGTTATCATGTTTGTGTTATGTGCTGCTATTGTGGAACCTCCAGAATTCCTCATTTTACGTAAATTTCACTCAAATGTAGGGAAACTATTATTTAAGGAAATCGAAAGCTGGTAGTGAAGTGTATTTTTCATCATCTGGAATCATTAAATATATGATCCATCTGTTGAAGTTTATTTTAAAACTTAGAGGCACGGAGGTTTTAGATTTAAAAAGGAAATTAATGATCATTTACTCTGCTGGCCCCATTTTACAAACGAGAAACTGAGGGCCCAGATGGATTAAGTAATATGCCCATGGTTGCTCAGTAAAGTGGTTGGAAAAAACACAGTGTTTAATAGGAATTTCCTCCACAGTGGGGTTGCTTTTTAAAGGGAGTTAGGTACTAAAGTCAATTCCTGCAGGTGATTTTGAGTTTAGCTAAAATTACTCTCGAAAAACCCCAGGAAGGCAATAGGACTTAACACCGAGTTTGACCCAGCTGGTTTTCCTTCAGTATTGGAGCAGACTCCTGTCTTAGATTGAGTGCCAGAGAAGTTGGCTTGTGTTTAGGAGCTGTTTTTATACCCCTCGAACCCTATCCTTTGAAACTGAATTTCCACTCAGCCTGGTGGGCCCCTTGAAAGAGCTGCACCCTTCATGCTCCCTGAAGGGGCACACGCTCCGAGTCTGGAAAGGTTCCCATGCAGTTCAGATCGTTCTCTTTCTCAGTCTCTTGTCTTGTACCGACTGGGCGTGTGTGGTTACACCGGAGTGTGTGAAATGAGCATTTGCTGTGCCTCCCCTGAACATCGGTTCATCTCTGTAGATTCCATAGAGTACGATGAGTCACTTCCTTTACTGGAGGCTCAGAGAGATTTATTTTTTAAGTTGTTTTTGCTAGTTTTTATAGCACTGTCTAAAATACTCCCCCAAATACTTATTGTCCATTTGTCTGAGCAATACTTCAATGAAAGAATTTTATTTTTTTAGAGCTGTCAGAGTTTTTCAGATATGCATAAATACTTCGTTCTGTTACGTTTGCTGGTTCCTTTCTGGGGCAGCGCTCCGATCCCTGAGGTTTTGAATCCAAGGGTTGAGTGTGTACATGAACTCCAGGCATAGGAAAGACTGAGATGATCTAATATGATTGTTTCGGTACACAATCTCCTTTGCCATAAAGTATCAAACCTACTCATCTTTCTCTAAACTGTAACTGATGAATTTATTTTTTCCTAAAGGCAGATGGGACCAACACCTGTGAGTGTCCATGAGCTGAAATATTCCAAACATTCTTCAGATATTGAAATATTTCAAAATTACTTTAATAACTCTATTAAGAAAGATATGAAGAATTAAATGATGTATATGCAGAAATATTATGTATAAAAGGTTACAGGAGGACCCCTGAGCCCCTACTGTTTTCCAAAACCATGCACTTGCAAGTCTGAAAAGTCACACACCGGACCTTTTGTCAGCCTTCACCGCCCTGGCCTCAGATGCTACCTGCTGGCCTTTTGTTTTGAGGCTGTTTCTTCATTTGGCTGGGACACTGTCCTGACTCCCCTGGTTTTCTGCCCATTCGTTCTTTTATTCTTTACTGAAACTCCTTTCTTTTCTTACCCTCTTGTAGGTGAATTTTCTTTTTGTTTTTTTCTTAAAAAAATTTTTTTTAATGTTTATTTATTTTTGAGAGGGAGACAGAGGATGGGGGGGGGGGGAGGGACAAAGAGAGAGAGGGAGACACAGAATCCAAAGCAGGCTCCAGGCTCAGAGCTGTCAGCATAGAGCCCACTGTGGGGCTCAAACTCACAAACTGTAGAGATCATGACCTGAGCTGAAGTCAGACGCTTAACCGACTGAGCCACTCAGGTGCCTCTGAATTTTCTTTTTTAGTATCTCCTTTCTTGAATGATTTCATTCACTCCCAGTTTTTAGCCAGTCTGGGCAGAAAGCTTTATTTCTAACTAAGGGTGGCTGAAGCCATCCTGGCCCATGAGAGCCAGTTGGGCACATCTCCTCCTGTCTCTGTGATCAGTGTCCTCACATTGGTGGCATGAAGTCAGCTGTGAGGGGAACATGCATGCCACAGAGTGGGGCACACGCTGCAAATCAGGGCCGTGCCTCGCTCTAGCTAGCCCAGAACCAGCTTGCTAGCTACCCACTATCTAACCCCAACCTCTGTCTAAAGCTCCCCAAACCATTTCTCTCTGAATATCCTATTCCTTCTTTAAACTCAGCTTATTCAGGAGCACCTGGGTGGCTCAGTCAGTCAAGCATCTGACTCTTGGTGTTGGCTGAGGTCATGATCTCATGGTCTGTGAGAGCCCTATGTGGGTCTCTGTGCTGACAGCATGGAGCCTGCTTGGGATTCTCTCTCTCCCTCTGCCCCTCCCCTGCTCTCTTTCTCTCTCTCTCTCAAAATAAATAAATAAACTTAAAAAACAAACAAACAAATAAGGGGGCCTGGATGGCTCAGTCAGTTAAGAGTCCAACTTTGGCTCAGGTCATGATCTCATGGTTTGTGAGTTCAAGCCCTGCATCAGGCTTTCTGCTGTTAACACAGAGCCCGCTTTGCAGAGCCCACGTCAGATCCTCTGCCTGCCCCCCCCCCGCCCCTCTTCCACTTACTGTGCACGCTCTCTTTCGTATTGTTTTAGTCTCTCAGGTTTGAAAATTGCTCAAGATTTTGACCCTACCCCACTCTTGACTCCACCCCCACTCTTAATGTAAGATTTCAGTTAGCAGTGTTTCCTGGCATTGTCACCTCTTTTGATTCTCATTTCATGTGTGTCTTTATTATTAGCTTCCTAAATAATCGCCTCAATCTAACATAGTCTAGTCCAATCCACATTCCACATTCCTGTCAAATAGTTAGTAAATAAAAGTTTATTTTTGCCGGGCATTAAGCTAAGTGCTTTACATGTTTCATCTCATTTAATCCTCAAAACAATGTTATGGTGTAGTGTATCAGTTGGGATTTGTGACGGACTAAAAACAGCCAAACAAACCTAGCCTTTCCCTGGACCAGTAAGTGGCCGGGAGAATGGCATATGCACATTGTCCTCTAAACCACCAAGGGCCCACCTGGAGGTGGGGGTGAGGTTAGTGTTATACAGGCCACACTGCTGAGAATGGGAAGGGAGATGGAAACTGAGTAATGCAACAAATGTCTAATTTAGGCAGTTATTAGTATCCTCATTTTATAGAAAAGTAATAGGCTAAAGTTAACTAGCTTCTCCACGGTATTTTCAGTTAGGATGAGGAAGCGTTGAAACTCTCCTGACTCTGCACCTTATGCTCTCCGTTATCCTTTGTCATAGACCTCCCCACTTATGTAGCAGAGGCTTGTGGTCAGATGCTTTGGCTGTGAAGTTGAATAGACCTATATTGGCTTTGCCACTTGCTTCCTGTGTGCCACTGGGCAAGTTACTTACCCACTGGTAACCATATTGATCTCCTAGGAAATAAAATCCTCAGTTGGATTTTTCTGCATACATAGGACACAGAACTTGGTTTAGTAAGAATAAAAGAAATGTCGACTATGGTGATGATGATTAAACTCTATTTCAGCAAGGCAAAGAACTTAGTTGCTGTACTGGCGAGTATAGGGCATAACTTTTGGATAAAGTATTTGTTGAGTTAAAAAAAAAAACAACCAACACTATGTGTAGGAAGATGTGATGATGAAAACTGCACTCCAGGCATTAAAAAACATTGTTAATGTGCAAGACTGACGAAAGGGAACTCGTCCTGCATCAGCTGAGGCTCCTAGGTGGAGGGTAACAACCACTGCCACATGCCAAAGTGAGATGCTTGACCACCCAAACAGCTCTCATGAAGAAGGTGCCCAGAGTCATTGTCATGACCCTTGCCTGGCCACCCGGGTGAGAGAGGAGTTGTCGATTTGATGGAGGATTGCCTTGGGGGCATTGTCAGTGTGCTGGGCGGCCATTCCATCAACCATATACATGCTGGAGCGAAGTAGGGTGCTTCCTTCTACCTCAAGTCAAGTGAGAGGAATGTCAGGGGAACTGCCCTGATGGCTTCACGAGTGTCCTCTACCATGTGAGGGACACATTGGACTGGTGTCAGATCCATGCCTGAGGACTTGAAAGGTGAGGAGCTGTGGCTGGCTCAAGGAATGTGGGCATGGCTCGCTGGCAGTGAGCTGCACTGCCTGAGCTTTTGGGATAAGAATGTGTTTTGGTGGACGAGGAGTGGGGTCTGTCCATAACAGAACTGGTGTTGGGTCACTGTCATGCTTGCTCCAAAACACTACCAGGAGGAGCTGATGTTACCCAGGGGCAATTCAGAGGGACAGGGCAGAAGACCTTGGCAGAAGGAGACTAGGTGTGCTCCGGGAGGGCCACCATTTGTGGGAAAGGGGGTTGTGAGTAACCACAGCAAAGAAACTGCAGGTGGGAATCCCCAAAATGGGGTATTTTTTCCAGAACCCAGGAAGTGTCCCCTTGTGTGAGAGAGAGAGACCCTCGAAGCTCAGAGTGTTGGCAGTAGATTGTGGCAGTGCCCCTCAATCATACCTCCTCTGCCCCCTAACCTTTCTTTCTTCCACCCACTGATAGTCTCAGAGAGTCAGAAACCAGTGAGAATTAGAGAATCCAGTGACACCCCCCCTTTCTTTCTGAAGACTTTCTGCCTGAAGCAGGCTTAGCTAAGAGAGAGGATAAGATTTGATTTTAACTGAAATTTGAAGATTTAACTGGGACACAGGACTGGACATTGCTGCATAGAAGTGAACCTTTTTGTGACTTGATGTGACCTGAGGACTTTTCCTTTATCTCAGAATGACCAGAGAAGCCAAAGAGTCTGCTCTCATTTCATCCAGTAGTGAGCAAAGAGCTAGTCCCCCAGAGCAGATTAGAATAGGTAGCAAGGTTAAAGAATAACCTTGTGTTAAGTTACGCCCTGTGTGTCCTGCTTGCTGAATGTAGCAGCTGACCAAATACCCAATTGTAAAATTTACATTGGCAGATATGGGGTTAAACATCGTCTGGCGTTTGAAGTGGAGAAGACAAGTTGGGATTTGTTTGGTTTGACTGTCAGGTTGCAAATTGAGATGTTACAAGACTGGACACTGGGTGCGGTTTTAGTCTTAGATTCAAGGGAGAACGTGAGCTGACTTCCACAGGCACAGTGGGATAGAAGATGGTACTGTTGGGGAAATGTTGCCTTTGTTTGGTCCCTTGCTTCTAAGTCAAAGTCTTGCTCTGACTTGCTTCTAAGTCCGTCTGAGTTGACTGATAGCTGTGCTCAAGTCCCCCTGGAGAGAACCATTTTTGAAGAAATAGGCAGGTGGCATTAGGCTCTGAACTATTTATGGAAAAGCAAAGAATTTCACTCAAAAGTAGCACAGAAGAGAAAATCAGGGACTGTATTCTCAGTGGTTTTTGCCGGTATTGGTAGAATACAGCTGGGAGTAGAGGTGAAATAGAGTGCGATCATCACTAGAACCAAACAGCAACACGTTGAGGCAGATTCTGCCTCAGTCCTCAATGCAGGGGGTGCAGGGTGGTGGAAATGAGGCCACATGTCCCTAAGATTGGCCTCGGCCTTCTTGTAGAAACCAGCACGAACTGACAGAGAAGTGAGAGATGGTGTGGGCAGTCTGTATAGCTGTGGTAAACCTCAAAGAATAAAGGAAGAACTCTGAATTAGTGGAAAAGAAGGCTCAATTAAGATTTTACGTTTTTGGTGGGGTCTTTACAAAGGTATCAAGTTTCAGTGACGTCATTAGAATGGGCCTTAATCCACTTGACTGTTGTCCTTATGAAAAGGGGAAATGTGGATAAAGACATGCCAGATAGGAAGAATGCCATATGAACGTGAAGATGGCCATGCACAAGCCAAGAAGAGGGGCCTGGAATGGACCCTTCCCTCATCGTACTCAGAAAGAAACAATTGTTGTCACTTGATTTCAGATTTCAGCCCCCCCCAGCTGTGAGACAAGAACTTTCCCAGTTCATGGTACTTTGCTATGGCAGCCCTAGGAAATGAAAACAACAGATACTTGTTTAAAAACAAGGACTATACCTCAATAAGAATGCTTAAACTGAATAACCTGATCTTCTTCCAGTGTAGTTTTGATCAAACTCATAATAAATTTCAAATTCAATTGCCTCCTCAGGAGCTTTGAGGCCATCCCAGGCTGCCACTTTCCTCTCTTTGTATTCAACAGTGCCCCCATCCCCACCGACACTACTGTCTCCTGGGCTTGGACACCCTCTGGTGTATCTCCTTTTATGTTCGGTGCCCTAGATGTCTGGACTTTTCCACCCTGAATCATGTCAAGCCTGTCCTCCTTTCCACAAGGCCTTTGTGTTGAACTTGGATTGCTTTTCTAAACTCCCACTGCTTTTTGTTTTTTTGTTTTTTTCCTGTTTTTACTTCTGTCTAGAAAAAAAAAATGTCGCCTCTAGAAATGGTAGCACCCAGTAAGAAGAAAGCACTATTTGAATTCACCACAGATCTTGACCCTTAATTAAAAGATGCTACTGCCTCCAATTTGGCTGTTGCCTTTCATGGCATTTGGAGCTCAGAGTCTGTACTTATCTGGGTGGGCTGTTATCACAGCTCTTAGCACACTGTGCCCTTACCACTTGTGGGTGCATGCCTTCCATTGTATACCATCAGCTTAGAGACTGGCCATGTCTTAATCATATTTGGATCCCCAGTGCTTTGTACCCAATCCGAATTCAATACAACTTTGTTGAGCCAATGAGCATTTTAAAAGGAAAACTGGGATTCAGTGTCCTATAGTTTGTATTTCAATATGACATACAATTGAATTCTGTGATGCGTTGTTGCATCTGAAATGTTCTTCTAGTCTTTAGTTTCAGGATGTTGTTGATTTGGAGAATGGTTTTAGCCCTAGACTGAAGTCCGAAGATTTTATGGAGCCTCTATTCCTAGGGAGCTTAAGGACTTTTTCCAGTGGTTTAGGTGTGTTGATCTGGTTAGACACAGCTGATGGACCTAAATCATTGCCCCCCTCCCATTTTTTCCATAATCTCTTAAAGATTTATTTCTATGAGTTAGACTGGACACAGATGATCATTTTCTAGAATCCATCCTGTGCTTTAAACCACTCATCTATTTTTAAGTTCCGCTTTCTGTGACTGAATTTTTAAAAATCTGGCTGTCAGTACAATGACAAATTGGTCCTCCTGAGTGACATTCTACTTCTTGCTGCTTTTAGGATTGTGTCCAAATGCACTTTTGCCATTTACCAATTAAATACTTCCCCCAAGTGTGTTATGTGCACTTTTATTCTGAAGAGCAAGATGGTGGCATGATGATGATATTTACAAATCCTTGCATCCAGAAAGGAGAACACTTACTTGGACGAGGGACAAGGGCATTTACATCTTCTCATGATCAAATGGTGCACAATGACACTGCCATCCTATATCATAGGATAAATCTGTGCTGGCTTGTCAGGGCAGCTATTCTTAGGAGTCCTTTGCTGCTCTGGGAGAAACATTTAACTATATGTTATTTGTTGCCCAAATAACAACCTCATGTTTATGAACTCCAAACTGTACCAAACCAGGGAATTCACTTTAACAGATCTTTCATGATTCTTGTGCCAGGTTTTATAGGTAACACCCAGTCTCTACTTTTAAAGAACTTACTATATAAATGAGCTCAGGACGGTAGCTCTGGTTTGAGGCTGGAACTCTGGTATTAGGGCAGGTACTTCTTCTAAGTCTTCTTCTGGAAACGTGGCACTTAAAAAAAATGTTTGTTTATTTACTTATTTTGAGACAGAGAGATACAGCAAGAGAGAGAGAGAGAGAGGGTGAGAGGCAGAGAGAGGAGAGAGAAAATATAAGAATACCAAGACATGGGGCTCGATCTCATGGCTGTGAGATCATGACCTGAGCTGAAATCAAGAGTTGGATGCTTAACCGACTGAGCCCCCCAGGTTCTCCACAACATGGCGGCTTTTATTCTTGCCCTCATGCCCAGTGGGCTCCTTATAAAACCTCACCATTGCAACAGGAGATAGAAGTAGCACCTGCTTAACAAATATAGCCAGGAATGCTCTGTGGGCCTTTAGCCTAAGTCTAAAGGAAACCCTTGGACCAGCTGGAGGCTTTCTGAAACTCTCTTTGATGTAATTCAATAATTAAGAGATCCAGGGAACTTTAGAACTATGACCAGGTTTGCCCACGGTTGGCCAGATACATCAGACTGAAGAAGTACCAAATCTCGCTCTTGCAAACGGAGAGAAGATTGGTCAATTTCTTGGTGCTGCCCAGTTTTTGGAGCATATCCTGTTAGGAGACCTCCGAAGTCAGGATGTTCTCCCAAACAGAACCACAAAACCTTAACTTTTAGACCCTGCAGGGATCTTGAGCTCACTTGTTTCTCTTACATTTTAGTCAATAAAACAGAGGTTCGAAGACTTGCTCCGGTTTTCATTGCTACTTAGTGGGAATATTAGGGCTAGAAGTCAGATCTCTTTGTTCTCTGTTGGTCTTGCATTATGTGTTTTGCCTATAGTCTTTCTAGCCAAACATTGCATTCAGTGGTGTGTTGATAAGCTGGCTGTCTCTAAGACAGACACACTCCGATTTGTAGTGTTTATAGATTTCCACAGTGTAAATACTTCCACCATAGCCAATTTCAAATTATCAACAACCTAGCAGCCAGATTTCAAGATTCCAGAAACAACATGTTAATACTTGGTTCCAGCATGCCACTGATTGTATTCTCCTGCCTGGTCTTTTGGCTCTTGTTGATGGCGTATCAGTGACCAATGGCTTGTGAGGTGGGTAGGCCCCTGTGTTGATAGGACATAAAATAGTGTGGCTAAGAGAAGGGACTGTTTCATTGACTAGCTCAGTTCATGTGACTCCAGAATTCCCTGGATTCTAATCTCTTCCTTCATAGGACTCTGTAGTCTTTGAGTTACATTTGATAATAAACACTAGATGTTAGGCGGAGGTATATTTCTTTTGTTCTAAAGCATTTTGAAACAGTCATGTTTTGGGACTTGGAATTCGCTATTCATAAAGATTCTGCATCTTGAAAGTAAATCCAGTGGAGGATGCAGAGTTTCCCATCCGTCTAGTTATTCATTTATATTTGACTGTTACCACTGCATCTAAACCTAATTATGTCACTCCTTCATGTAGGTATTTTGAATTGGGAGATTGGAGGGGATAGGATACTGGGGACAGTGTAATCAGGACTGCATAGCAGAAGAACAGATTCTAGAGCTGGAAGGGCCCTAAAGATAATCGTCACTCGTATTCTATAGGAAACTTAGAGACTGATTGAAATCAGCACATACTCACACAGCTGTTGAGAGTCAATTGGGATCATAACCTGTGATTCTTGATAATCCATGCAGTGTTTTTTCCATTACAGCATTATAACTATTTGATGACTATTTGTACATTCAGAGCATGGAAGAAATATAGCATTATGTCACTAGCTTCTGACTTCAGATGGAATAAATCTTAGATTTTCTACATGCCTTTTGTTCATATTAAGAAGTGGAAAATGAATTGGAGTACTGATTTGGAGGACTGCCTAGGGCTTGTTTAACCCCCTGCAACTTCTGGTACCTAAGTTGCCCATGAAAGGCCTCAGAAAGTGCTGGATGATGTGAAATTTGAGGCTTTTCAGAAAAAATAATCATTAAAGGTTTTTTTATATATGCAGAGTGAAATCTTCAGTACTGAGATAAAGAATAACACATCTGCTTTATACTGAGAGGAAGACTTGGCTCTGATGTGAGTATCAGTTAATTCCACAAGCATTTGAAACCTACAACATACCAGGCAGTGTGCTAGTCACTGGGAACACACAAATGAATAAAACATCAGCTTGGTTTTCTAGAAACATGTAGCCTGTGGGAGAAGAGACATGTGAAGAAATACCTTTAGCATAATCCTCTTTTTTTTAATTTTTAATTTTATTTTAGAGAGAGAGTACCAGCGGGGGAGAGGGTCAGAGGGAGAGAGAGAATTTCAAGCAGGCTCCATGCTCAGTGCAGAGCCCGACACAGGACTCAATGGGATCATGACCAGAGCCTAAATCATGAGTCAGACACTCAACTGACTGAGCCACCCATGCGCCCTGATCAGCATAATCTTCCAAGGACAGGACATGCACAGAGCACATGATGGCAGAGGGGTTGAGTTTAATATGTGTTTTCACTTGTTCATTTAGGCTTAGCAGGGAGAGCACTGAATAAGCAATTAGGTTTTGGTCCCAGCACTGCAGTGTCTGACCGTGTAACCTGATAGTAATCATTAAGCATCTTTCTCTCTGTGCTGGAGAAAGGAAGAATCATGGTGAACTCTTAAAAGGTTATCGGGGAGATTGAACAAATGTCAATGAAAGAGTTTTGAAAGTATTGTCTGCTGTACAAATGCAAATTGATTTTCGCTTTCAGTTTGGAAATAGGTAACTTTTTCTTAAGCTCATATTCTTTGACTAAGCTCTCTATAAAAACATTCATTATCAAATATTTATTGGGCACCTACATCCGTGTCCTGAAATACAACAGTGAATTAAACAGAGAAGGTCCCTACTTGTGGAGCTTATATTCAAGAGGGGAAAGAAAAGATAAAAAAAGTTTTAAAAAGTAAAGAAAAATATCAGACAATATTTCAAGTACAATGAAGATAATAAAAACAGGATAATATGATAAGAATGGTTGGATAGACTTTATATTGGATCGGGAAAGACTCTTTGAAAGGTGACTTTTAAGCTGGATGACAAGAAGGAACAAACAAGGCAAATATCAGAGATTGGAAGGAATGGTTCTAGCACAAGCCCTAGGCAGGAACAAGCTTGGCAGTTTTCAAAAATGGAAAGAGGACCAGTGTGGCTAGAGTACAGTGGATAAGAGGGAAATAGGGCATGATGGGGCCAGAGAAATAGACACATTGGATCACAGAGAACTTTGTAAGCCATCATAGGGAGTTCAGGTTTTATTCCAAACACAGCGGACTGGTGAAGGATTTTAACTAGCAGAATAACAAGGTTTGATTTTTTAGAGGATCACTTTGGCTGTCAGTGGAGAATGAATTATAGGTCAAAGTCTCATGGCAGTGAAGGTGAGACTAAATATGGGCTTATCCTGGGCTTATAGCGGAGAGGCCGATAGAAGTAGAAAGTATATAGGATATTATTGAAGATAGTGTCAACAGAATTTCCTCATGGTTCAGTATTGGATAATGTGGAAAAGAGAAGAATCTGGATAGCATCTTAATTTTTGACCAGAGTACTTCAGTTTACTGAGGGGAGGAGTAATTGGGGGAACGAGGCGGGAAGAGAAGAGGCAGTCAAGAATTGTTTTGTTTGTGTCAAATTTGACATCCTATTAGACTTAGGTGCAGATGTCAAGAAGGAAGTTGGGTCTGTGAATCTGGAATCCAGGAATCATTGACAAATAGATAGAGCTGGAGGAGGCTACCTTGAGAGGGTATATCCCTACACTATCTAGAGGGGGGTCTAGGATGGAGGCTGTGTAGAGGGCAGAAAGAGTCACAGAAGTCAAAGGAAGTGTGGTGAGGAAAGAAAACCATGTGAAGGAGGTGTCTTGGAAGCTACAAGAAATAAGTGGCATATAATCAAATAGGAGAGAGTAATCAACGGTGCTGGTTAGAGCTCGAGAGGCCAAGTACTATAAGAGTAGTGACCATGGGTGTCAAAAAGTAATGACCATTGGGCTTGGCAACATGGAAGGGAGATCATTGGTGTCTTGACAAGACTGATAGAGATAAAAGTTGGGATGAAGTGAGTTGGGGGGAGAACGTGAGGTGAAAAGGTGGCTATTTTGGCTGCAAATCACTGCCTCAAGAAGTTTGCTGTGAAGAGGGTGAAGCAATGGTGTAGTGCCTACAGGGGCATTCAGAATAAAGCAAAGGCATTTTTAGGTTTTGCATTATTGGATATGATCTAGTAGACACTGTCCAGATGACACTGAAGATGCAGGAGAGGGGATACTCACAAGAGATAAATCTTTGAAAAGATGAGAGCAGATGGGATTTAGAGCACAAGTCAGGGGCCTGGCCTTCAACAGGAGCAGAGAGACTTCATCTAGAAGAGTGGAAAGCAATGTAAAGATGTATCTAGCGGCAGATGAGTGCTATATCTGCCAATGAAAATATGAGTTTGCTTCTGTTTTTATGCATTTGAAGGTGGTGTAGAAGGGTAAACATGTGACATAGTCACCTAGGGAAGTGAGAGAGTGCGTATATCAGAGCAATGTATTAAGTTTCCTGGCATATTGAGTGCCATGTATGACTTGGGGTCACGAGTCTAATGGAAGACTGGGGAGCATCTTTGTGTTTGGTTTTGTTTTACTTTTCCATCGGTTGGGTGTCAGAGGTGGTCTAAGTAGGTAGGGAGGTTCAACTACCTTAGAGCTTTATCATGGGGTATAGTGAAAGGAGAGAAGGAAGATGGAGTTAGAGGGTGATTGTAAGAATGGATCAACAAATCTAATAGGATAAGGAGGATATTGATGACTTGGGGCTGATTGATGGAGAAAATGAAAGGGAGGACCTGAGACAGAAGGATTTCTGGAGTGGGAACACTGGAGCTGGTGAGCTGGGAGGTGAGGAGGTGTTTGAATGCAGAAATATGCCAAAAGATAGAAACAATTTCCAAGTTGGTGAAAGAAAGCCCAGGAGTGAAAGTCCATTTGGGGTTTAATGTGACTATTTTGAGGGTTTCTTTACAATAAAAAAAAGTGGCCTTACATTCTCAGTTATAAACTTCTGACTAGGAGAAGCCTTAGAAGACCCTTTGAACCTTCCTGGATGGTTAGGACAGGTTTATCGGATGCTGGGAAATGAAGACATCATTTTCTTCCACCAAAGGATCTAGGAAGGGACTTTGAAAACTTTCTTTATTTCTATATAACCTTAGCAGACATGGCACAAAGAAGCATGACTAATACTTTGGGCAAGTAAGTACACATTTGTGGGGAGAGTGATAGGGAGAATTATGCTTTTCAACTATTAAAGAATACAGCGGGGCTCATACCCAGTCTCAAATTGTAGTACCATGCATTTCCTCAGCCATCAACAATGATTTAAAAAATCAAGTTTATCCAATGTGGATATTACAAGTTGCTACAGATACTTTAATTAAAAGAAAGCAGTTTATTGTTGACTTCAAACAGAAAACTTTTCCCTGGAACTTAATTACATATAGTCAAACCTAATAATACAACGTGATTAGGCAGCCACAGCCCATTAGTCATTTCATTGTGTATTACTAAAGCCAGGTGTCACCTAAAGCATGGATCTTAAGTGAATATGAGACCCAAACCACATTTATGTAACATAATTTTAAAAGAAAGTCTGGAAACTATTGAAAATGTTGATGATGTAGAATTGAAGTAGGACATACTTGATGCACAACCTGAGTGAGAGCTTGAAAAAAAATGTCTGGCTTACCATCTGTCTACATATATAAAAGTGGGAGACAGACATGTCTCTGTTTTTAAACATTTATTTCGAAAGATCTAAGGTCCTATTACATTTTGTCATACGTCTTCCCTGTGTATCTCCTTATACCTACTGGTCTTAAAGCCATGGTTATCTTCCCTGAAAAGAATGAACTTTGCAGAATGTTTTGGTTCATTTCCTTGAGAGCTTTCAGGCTTTAGAATTTTTTCACTGACAAGAGATAGCTGTAAAATTTTAGGGAAGTGACTCAGTGTCCTAAAATAAATCTCATAAGTTGCTGAGGACTTTGTAATCAAGTCACATTTTGCAGAGATGAGCTGCATAGTATAAATGTCTTTTTGAAAGGACATTTTAAAAATCATGGCATCTTGAAGATCTGAAGATTTGCACTTACTGAATCTCTTTCATGTGATGAGATGAATTTTATAACGGAAGAGCCTTCCTTTGCCTGGAAGTCTATTTAGTCCATGTGTTTACCCAAGTATATGTAAAAAGCAGAAACATTCAGCGATCTGTTGCTTTAGTAGTGTGATCAAGTTCCCTAAAACATATCTATTAAACACTTCCTTGCACGTTATATCAACTGTCAAAGAACCAAAATACAACAGTTAGTTGAGCATCCTTTTGGTAGCCTGTGGCTGCGTGGAATTTACTGGCTCTTCCTATGCATGGGCTCTGCCGTTCGCGGCACAGTGAAAACTGGTCGTCAGCTGGGGGGAGCTACCCAAGATTATAAACCCCCAGACAAAGAGTCCACGTGTTAGTTAATTCTCACTCCATTTGGCTTACAAATATTTAAGTTTCCTTCATAAGGACACATTCACTCTCTCCAGTTAAGTTGTTGGCCATAGAAATTTTGTTTTCCCTCTTACAGGTTTTTTTGGTTGGGGGTGGGGAACATCAAAGGTACACTGCAGTGGTTTGTATTGGGGAACCCTGAAGAACATTTCATTCAACATGCCACACTATTCACTCTGACAAAAAGCTGTTAAACAAATGACAGGAAGATGTTATGGAGCACAGTCTCTCTTGGGGACTGAACAATCAAAGCAAAAGCAGCTCAAGTAACCCATGGTGTGGAGGTGCACCATGTGAAATGTGGATGGCTAGAAGTTTTGCACTTGGATTCTCATGTTGGACAAGAGTTCCAGAGTTTCTTAGACTAAGAATAAAAAATATATCACTGCAAGCCATTCCCCCAAAACTGAATCCAGGTTCTGTTAAATGACCAGCTGCTGTGTACCTGCTTGATTACTGAATTTCTGATGAAAGTTTGTCATTTCTTTTTTTTCTTCAGTAACTTAAGGTTATTATGGCAAGTTTCTCTTCTGGTGTTACCTACTTATTGCTGGTACTCTCTCCATGTGATGGTCCCATTAACAGTAGTCATCCCTTGATTTAATGTTTTAACTTACCTAGGGAATTTTGTTTTCCATTGGAAATCATGTTGGTAAAGGAAATGGCCTCATTAGTAAAACTTTTTCTCAAAGTACAAAGGAAAGCTCGTCAAGTGTTCACATTTCATTTTAAAACATCTGTGTATATATGTTCACATGTGTAAAGCACCTGTGAAAGGTAGATTGTTACCTGCCATGATATCTTGAAATATTTGGTAAGAAGAGGGGATGGTCCATATTTTTAGAGGTAGAGTTTTTAAAGAACAATGTCATTTAAAACTTGCTACAAGAAGATTATAAATTTTGTAAAACTTTGAACAATACAAGTTGTTTCCCTTTCTCCACCAAAGGTAAGAAGTGTTAATGATGGATTATATATAGCAGTACATAAACACATCAACATACATGCACGTATGCACACACAAATATACTTTTAAATGAAAAACTATTATGCTAGGCATATTTTTCTGTAAATTGCTTCTGTAAATTTGCAATGTGTCTTGAACGTTTATCCATTTCACTATTCATTGTTTTTAACTTCTTCGTGACATTCCCTAATATGTTTGCACAATGATTAATTTAACCATTGTCCTATTGATGGTCATTTGGGTTGGTGCCACAGTTTGATATTACAAACAATGCTGCAGTAAATATTTCTACACTTGTATTTTTGAGCATTTGTGTCCATATTCCTAAAAAATTAGTTTCTAGGCATGTAACTGCCAAGGCAAAGAATGTGCACATTTAATTTGAGAGATACTGATAAATGTCCCTTCAGAAACATCGTATCAATTTACTAAGGCATGAAATTAAATTAGAAATTGCCCAAATGATAGGGGTTACAAGTGTGCTGTATGATTAGGGCATATATTACAGATGATGTTGTATACCTTTTTTGGGTTTCATAGAAATTTTAAAATCTTTAACTAGACACAGGTTGAGTATAAAATAAGAAATTATTTTAAACTTTGCATTTTACATTTTCTAAGAATGCAGGTTAGTGGCTCAGAGAGAGGGCAAAAAGTCACTATTTGGCCTTGGACATGGTGGCGAATGTAGGGCATCGTAACAGGAAGGTGCTATCTGGAAAAAGATGGTCTCTAGTCAGGGTTTCATGGTTTTAAGTAAACAACTGACTGGGACTCCGTCCAAGAAGGTCTTTGTGCTAGGACAATACAGATCTTTAGGCTGTGGAATAGAGTTAGAATAACAAAATTTCCTGTGCATGTTTGGCTTATAAATATAACCTCTTTGAAAGCACATTTTCAGTTTCAAGTATCCCATGCTTCTGAACTATTTCTAGGCTATCCTGTTTTAGTCAAAGGGCTTGATTTTAATACAATACACAAGCTTATCTTTTCATTCAAGAACAAAATGGTATATGTTTTCCAGAGGTATGCCGGCATTAGTCATATACCCTACTCTGCTTCCCCCAACACGAAAATCCTTCCTCTGTCTGTCCCATTTCCTTGCTGATGTATGTAACAGAAGTGATGCACTTTCTCTGCAATGTTGGCAGCTATAATTAGGCTCTCATTTTGGAAAGGCCTCAAGAATTCCACAGTGAAGGTTGCAAACCACCAAACACTATTCACTGTGATTAGAAAAATTGTTGAAAATCAGAGATTTGGTTCTTAGATTTATGAAAAAGCTCCTGAAAAACTGGCCTCAGGAGGGAGCTAGTTAATTTCTTATAAGACAAATTCTCCATGCTTCCAGATTTTAGTGTAATTTTTCTTATTCTAGGGGGTTCCCAGTTATTAATTATTCTTATAATTCAAGTATATAATGTAGTGTTGAGTGCCTACTGTGTTAGGACCTTCTCTAGGAGTTTATTTAAATCCAGAGGACTCTTTCTTATCTTGAAAACATGTCAACATCTGGTATAATTCCTCTCTTATCTAGAAAATGTCAGTAGACATGGCACTGAAGGGCTTTTGAACTAAAGGGCTATTAAACTGTGTAAAGATGTGTTAATATTTGCTTATAATTTGAAGTATTCTCTTGAAAACTTGTTAGGCCTACAAGTCCAAGCATCTGTCAGCCCCACTCAGGAGAACAACAACAATGATGTTCAGTAGGCCTGGCTTTGAATCACACCCTCGTCACCTCCTAGCAGCTTGAACTTGGGCAGATTATGTAAATTTACAGTTTTGTCATAAGTCAAGTGGCAGAACAGCTTCTATGGGACTGGAAAAAGAAATGAATAAATGTTCATATTTGATTTTGAGGAAGAACTTGATCATGAATTGCTGTTCTTAGAGTTGGGACTTCACTCTCAGTTTTGTGGAAACTTAAAGTCATGCTTCCCCAGATTTTATACCAGAGTATTCCTATTGCAGATGGTGGTAAATAAGTAACGTTAGTTTCCAGGGGCACCTGGGTGGCTCAGTAGGTTAAGCGTCCAACTTCAGCTCAGGTCATGATCTCGCAATCAGTGAGTTCGAGCCCCGTTGAGCTCCGTGCTGACAGCTCAGAGCCTGGAGCCTGCCTCAGGTTCTGTGTCTCCCTCTCTCTCTGCTCCTTCCCTGCTCATGCTCTGTCTTCCTCTGTCTCTCAAAAATGAATAAACATTAAAAAAATTACAAAAAAATATCATTAGTTTCTGAAAATTTAGCCCAAAGTAGTCTGCTACCGGGGTGAAATTTTTTGACATCTTATTTTACCTCTTTATAATATAAATATATTTTCATTTAGAATTGCTTTTTTAAAATCACTGGTTAAATTACTTAATGTTCCTTGGTGCTTCCCACCTTCTTCAAAGTAGCCTCTAAAAATTATGCTCTGTGTTTGTAATGGGACTGGAGGGGGTCCCCGGAACACCAGTGCATTTTTCTGCAGCATGCATATTTAACGTGAGAGCCAGTGCCTGAGAGGAACTCTAAGACTATGAAGGCCCATATGTAGGGGTCATTTTGAGATTGAGAATGGATTTTTTGGCCAACACACCATCACTAATTGAAATAAAGTTGTGCATGCAGTAACATTGGATTGTAAACATATGTAGGTTTGGAAGCCATACTTCTATCTCTCTCTTTCTCTTTTTTTTAATGTTTATTTATTTATTTTTTGAGAGGGAGAAAGAGAGAATCAGGGAAGGGCAGAAAGAGAGGGAGAGAGAATCCCAAGCAGGCTCCACGCTGTCAGTGCAGAGCCTGACCTGGGGCTCAAACTCACATGAGATCAAAGAATGGGATGCCTGACTGAGCCACCCAGGTGCCCCATCTCTATTTTTAAAATTTACTTCTCCTCAGATTCAGTGAAGCACCTGAGTCTGTAGAATAAAATGAACGTTTTTATTTTTTTTTTATTTATTTAAATTCAAGTTAGTTAACATACAGTATGGTATTCATTTCAGGAGTAGAACCCAGTGATTCATCACTTACATATGACACCTAGTGCTCATCCCAACAAGTGCCCTCTTTAATGCCCATCACCCATTTTCCCCACCCCCATCAGCGCTCAGTTTGTTCTCTGTATTTAAGGGTGTCTTATGGTTTGCCTCATTCTCTGTTTTTATCTTATTTTTCCTTCCCTTCCCCTATGTTCATCTGTTGTGTTTCTTAAATTCCACATGAGTGAAATCATGATGTTTGTCTTTTTCTCTGACTTATTTTGCTTAGCATAATATACTGTAGTTCTATCCACTTCGTTACAAATGGCATGATATTTTTGATCTCCAAGTAGTATTTCATTGTACGTATGTATATATATCACACCTTCTTTATCCATTCATCTCTTGATGGACATTTGGGCTTTTTCCATAATTTGGCTATTGTTGATAGCACTGCTACAAACATTGGGGTGCATGTTCCCTTTTGAATCAGCATTTTTGTATCCTTTGGATAAATACCTAGTAGTGCAGTTACTGGGTTGTGGTGTAGTTTTATTTGTAATTTTTTGAGGAACCTCAATACTGTTTTCAAGCAGCTGCACCAGTTTGCATTCCCACCAGCAGGGCAAGAGGGTTTCCCTTTCTCCACATCCTCACCAACATCTGTTGTTTCCTGAGTTGTTAATTTTAGCCATTCTTACAGGTGTGAGGTGGTATCTCATTGTGGTTTTGATTTGTATTTCTCTGATGATGAGTGATGTTGAGCACCTTTTCATGTGTCTATTAGCCATCTAGGTGTCTTCTTTGGAAAAGTGTCTATTTGTGTCTTCTGCCCATTTCTTCACTGGATTATTTGTTTTTTTGGGGGTGTTGAGTTTGATAAGTTCTTTATAGATTTTGGATACTAACCCTTTATCTAATATGTCATTTGCAACCTTTTATTCTCACTGGACAGACAAGATACGGGGATACAAGATTACAAAAGATTCATAGTTATATACGGTGGCATAGGATTAGGTGAAGAATGAGATGTGGATAGTAAATGATATGCTTAAGAGAGAAAGATTCCACTTTGGACTGAAAGCCAAGGGTGGTTTCACAGAGGTTCATAGAGGACTTGATTGGAGTTTGAAGAATGAGTGGGATTTGATTGATTGGAAAATGACTCATTAGGGGGATTTCTTCTTTCCCCTTCCTATAGCCAAGCTGCTTCTAAGTCTTAACTGTTACGTCTTTTACCAGATCCTGAAACACCAAATTTATTAAAACCTATAGCAATATCTCTTGCTTGCACAAAGACCTAGTAATTATTTAACATTTCTGCCTTGTTGAAGCCGTTAACAGGTTTATTTAAGCTGCCACATTTTGCCAGGTATCTCGGTTTCTGTGCATGCAGAATCAAAACATTTTCCCCTCACGAACTTGGCCATATTATTTGTTTTCAAAATTTTTAAGTTGACCGTTAGCCTTCTCCATCAAATTTTGAGTCCTTCACATCCAGCTGAGATTATTTCAAGGCCAGTGTGTCTTCTCTCATTCATCACATGGACAGATACTGATTTCCCAGGCCATTTTGTCCTCCTCTCCACCCCCAACTCCTCCACCTCCACTTTTTCCCCCTTTTTCCCTTTTATGTCTCCTTTCCTCGATTTTGCCTGCCTAAACCACCTACCTCTTTTTTTTTTCTTTTAAGTTTATTTATTTGAGAGAGAGAGAGAGAGAGAGAGAGAGAGAGCAAGTGAAGGGGGGGCAGAGAGAGAGGGAGGAGAGAGAGAATCCCAAGCAGGCTCTACGCTGTCGACACAGAACCCTACCCCGGGCTTGATCTCATCAACTATGAGATCATGGCCTGAGCCAAGATCAAGAGTCTGACGTTTAATTGACTGAGCCTCCTACGTGCCCCTTACCTACCCTTTCTTGAGAAAAACTCCACTTCCTGCTGATGTGCTCCAGGGAGGGCATGCTTTCTACAAGGTTGTCAGAGCTCTGTGAAAACTTGTTCTTATTATTTTTGAGCTCACTGTGTCTCTAGCAGGCCCTGCCATACACATCTTTGGGTGCAGCGGGGGAGGATGAGGCAAGTGAAAACAGTGGTATTGGAAACATTTGGAAAACAATGTCTTGGCATGTATGAAGGAAGTGGTAGCTAAATACGTCAGTGGAGACCCATAACTTAAAGAGTTTAACTGTTGGTTTCCAAGGGAAAATAGATTGTGATGATGGAGCACATAAATAAAAACGGGAAAAGTGCCCTGAGTGTTTACAACTAATGATGTTCTGTGCCATTTGGTAGGAGATGAAGGAGGGTTCTGTCACTATTACCTGTAAAGTTGTGTAGAGTGCTAGCAAACCTGTTACGCATTAACATGTTTTTTAAAAATAATAAAACAAAACCCCCCTGCAAAAACCAAATTCACTTATATCCTCATTCTCTGCTACTTCCCACCTCTCAAAAGAACTTAGCCCAGGTCTATAGAGACTGGCTGGAAGCAGTTTATGGGTTTAGATGCAGGTCATAGGAGGGTATGAATGGGGTGGGTACACAGTGGCCCAGGAGTGGAAGGCCTACTCTCAGAAGTAAGATTCCTCTGGGACCTGAGTCATATTAGGCACTACTGTATGGATGCCTTCATTTGTTCTTCTAGGGCAGAAAGCAAGGACACTGCTTCCTCTGTCACACCAAACAAAACAATTTCCATTCTTCTATATGTAGAAGACGTCACAAAGGCAGTTTTGTTTTTTTGTTTTTTGAATTGGAATATATGCAAACCTAGGCCTGTACTATATTTGCAAGACAACAATTTGCTGGAACTGGCAGGGACTTGATCAGGCCACTTGTACTCATTCGTGCTTCCTTCTTGATCTCTGGAACCAGCTTGGTCACCGCTAAGGAAATGCCTGTAGGCAAATCTCTAGATATCTAGAGATTTGAGGCATATTTCTCCAATAAGAGAAATAATGGGGACACTTTCATAGCTCATGTTGAGCATTTAAAAATTATTCTTTGGAGGATTGAAACAATCACATGTTGCAACCAGAAATGGATAAGAATGACTGTTTTTATGTGTTTATTTCTATCGCTATTAGATACTCAGTGAATCTTTAAAAATGGCCTTTCTGAACTCTTCTCCATGTAATAATTTACTATCTATTCTTGGTCTTGTATATATTTTCTTTCATCATTTTGTATAGATCTTGGGAATTAACCATATTGTTTATTTAAAAATTGTTTTTATAGTTTGAATTATAAGCTTTTCATTTACTTTAATGCGGTTGCTTTCCTTAGTATATTTTTTATTGCATTTAGATCTGCAAACTTTTTCCCCACTCCCCCCAATCCTGATCCCTGGCAACCACATTCTGCTTTCTGCCTTTATGAATTATACATTGTATACATTTATACATTATACATTGTATAAGTGGAATCATACAAAATTTGCCTTTTTGTGACTGGCACGTAGCATAATGTGTTCAAGATTAATCCATGTTGTAGGGGCGCCTGGGTGGCTCAGTTGGTTAAGCGTCCGACTTCAGCTCAGGTCATGATCTTAGGGTTCACAAATTTGAGCTTTGCTTCAGGATCTGTGCTGACAGATCAGAGCCTGGAGCCTGCTTCAGATTCTGTGTCTCCCTCTCTCTTTTCTCCTCCCCCACCCACATTCTGTCTCTCTCTCTCAAAAATAAACATTAAAAATTTTTTAAAAAGATTAATCCATGTTGTAGCACGTGTCAGCATTTCCTTCCTTTTCAAGACTGAATAAGATTCCATTGTGCATATCACATTTTGTGTCTCTCAACAGTCATTGATGGACATTGAGTTACTTCCACCTTTTGGCTATTGTGAATAATGCTGCTGTAAACATGGATGTATAAATGTCTGTTCCTCTTTCAGTCTTGTGAGTACTATCCAGAGGTGGAATTTTTGGACTCTGTGGTAGTTCTATGTTTAATTTTTTGAAGAATTGCCCTTGTATTTTCCACACTTCCACAGTCTCCAGTGTTCATTTCCACCAGCAATACCTAAGAGTTCTAATTTCTGTCTTGTATTGTTTTGTTTTGATAATAGACATCTTAACAGGTGTGAAATGGTATCTTATTGTGGTTTTGATTTGTATTTCTGTAATGGTCAGTGATGCTGAGCAACTTCCCATGCCCACCTGTGTATCTGTGTTAGAGTGATGTCCATGCAAGCCTTTTACCCATTTTTTAACCAGGTTTTTTTGTTGAATTGTAGGGGTTCTTCATATATCCTGGATATCAGCCCCTTAATTTGCAAATATTTTCTCCTATTCCCTGGGTTGTCTTTTCATTCTGTTGATAGTGTTGAAGTTTTTAAATTTGAGGAAATTCACCTTATCTACTTTTTCGTTTGTTGCCTTTGTTTAGGCATGATATACAAGATGTCATTGCTAAGTCCAGTATCATGAGCTTTCCCCCTATGTTTTCTTTTAAAGTTTTATAGTGTTAGCTCTTACGTTTATGTCTTTGTCCATTTTGAGTTAGTTTTTTTATAGAGTGCAATGTAAAACTCCAACTTCATTCTTTCCCATGTGGATATCCTGTTTTCCCAGAACTATTTGTTCAAAAAACTTTTGGGGTGCCTAGGTGGCTTGGTCGGTTGGGCGTCCGACTCTTGATTTCAGCTCTGGTTGTGATCTCACAGTTATGGGTGGGATCAAGCCCTGTGTTAGGCTCTGCACTAAGCATGGAGCCTGCTTAAGATTCTCTCTCTCCCTCTACCCCTGCTTGTACTCTCTCTCTCTCTCTCACACACAATAAATAAATTAGCTAAGGGCTCCTGGGTGGCTCAGTCAGTTAAGGGTCTGACTTCAGCTCAAAGTCATGGTATTATAGTTCATGGGTTCGAGCCCCGCATTGGGCTCTGTGCTGACAGCTCAGAGCCTGGAGCCTGTTTCAGATTCTGTGTCTCCCTTTCTCTCTGCCCTTCCCCTGCTCACTCTCTCTGTCTCTCTCTTTCTCTCTCTCTCAAAAATAAACATCAAAAAAATTTTTTAAAAATAAATAAGCTTAAAAAAACCCCAAAACTTCCACAAAGTACTGTTCTTTTTCCATTTAGTGGCAAGCATTTTTAAAAATAATATTTGCAAGTCCATCATTTCTTTTTCTCAGAGAAGCTCTGTGTTATATTGAGCTTTGGAATCATACGAACCTGAGTTTAACTGTAGCTCTTTGCTAACTGTATGATCTGGGATGAGTTAACTGACCTTTCTGAGCCAGGATACTGGATGCATCATCTGCCTGTCTGGCTCCTGTATCTACTTCTAGATGGTCTGAACTCTGTCATGGACTAGAGGGGTGGTGTTTATTGACTCACTAAAATTCAGGCAAAGAGATGGAGGAAATATTACTCTCAAAGTCAAGATACAGCAGAATTTAGTTTCCCTTTATCTAATTAATTTATCTTTTAACTTATGTATTGAAAGAAATAGAAACCAAATTGTATTCTTATTTTTACTCTTCTTATTTGTAATGTTTTTTCTGGGATCACTTTATAGGAATATGCAAGTTTTGTTTGTGAAGAGCGATATTTTCATGTCTTCCTTTCCTGTATTTATTTACTGTTGTTTCAGTGTTGATTTCTATTACTTTTGGATTTCTTTCATGTTTTGCAGCAATGTTTCTGAAACACGGTGGCACTTGGCATTTTTTGTATTTTATATTTTGTCAGGGGAATGATTCATGCTTTTCCATTAACTTCTCCTATGTCTGAGATTTATAAACTATTATTTTGATGTGTTAGAAGATGGAATATATTGTGTTACATTGCTGACTACGCACTAACAAACAAATCTTTTCTCCTAAGTCCTTGACTTGAACATTTACTATTAAAGGAATGGATTTCTTTTATGTAACACATTTCCTTAAGCTTCTGTGCACAACACTTTAATTAATGAATATAAAGTTTAAAATCAAATAATTAGAAGGATTGATCCTTAGAGACCACATAGCCCTGACACAAAACAAGTTTCATCTTGCATGCCTATCTGAGTTGAATAGTAGAAGCTATATAGAGTACTATGTTTAGTAAGATTGAGGCTTCATTCAGGGAAGAGTTATGTAATCAATTAGCGGGGTTTGACGGGTGGGAGATGAAGAGAAATATTATTCAATTTTATTCTATTCTGTTACCAATTTTAGCCCAATCTATTTTATAGATTAAAAAACTGAATCTAAAAAGGAAAATGGTTTGTACGAATTTACATAGCATATCTGTAGTGGTTTGAATAGTCCTCCCCAAATTCATGTCTATCTGGAACCTCAAAATATGACCTTATCTGAAAAGTGGATCTTTGCATACATAATTAGTTAAGATAAGGACATACTGCCTTAAGATGGGTCCTAAGTCCAATGACTGGAATGCTTAAAAAAAGAGGAGAGGACAAATAGACATAAAAAGTCTGGGGGAAGACAGAGGCAGAATTTGGAGCGATGTAGCTACAGGCCAAGGAACACCAAGGATTGCCAGCAACTGCCGGAAGCTAGGAAGAGGCAAGGAAGAATTCTTCCCTGTAGCCCTCAGGGGTGCATGACCTTGCCAACAACTTGATTTCAGACTTCTGGCTTCTGGAACTCTGAGAAAATAAGTTTCTACTGTTTTTGATTCTTCATCATGACAGTCCTACAAAACTAATATATCTGGGATTAGAATACATAATACCTCCTTATTCTATATCCAAAGAGTTAAGTGCAGCTTGAGAGAGAAAGAGTAGAAGAATTAAACCTTGAGAAGTGGGAACTCTGTAGGATTATACATGATAAACTTTGGGGTTCCAAATGTGAGATCATACAATCTAAATTATACATTTATGAGAATTAAATATTATAATGAGGGAAATATCAACTCAGTACAAAACTGGTACAAGGATGTTCTTGATTGAGTGCTGTGTTAGTCAAGATCCATGCAGAATGTGGATTTAGGTAATTTGAGGAGCCTTCCATGCAAAGGTAAATAGGGCAGGGCATAGAGAAATCACAAGGGGTGATACTTGGCTAGTAACAATGGAATGGGGTATCATTACCACTGCGAGGCCTGAAGACACAAGAAGAGGGGGCAGTTAATAGAACCTGGATAACAGAGAGCCAGGTGGAGAGGGTCACCTGGTAAGAGCTCTGTAACCTTCAGGAGACCTATGTATTTAGGACTGGGAGTTTGATATCCCAACCTTTCTCTTCTCACCCCCTTCTATCTCTTGTTGGTGCTCCCTGTTGACTAAACCCAAGTACAATCTTGAAGACAAAGGAACTCAGTGATACAGACCTCACAAGTCAGTTTCCCAGGGCAGAGAGCAGAGCAGAGAAAGGTACAGAGTGGATCATGGGTGGAGGTGGGGCAAATAGACAACCTCCAGTACTAATGCCAACAAATCTAAGAATATACAATGTAGAGTTTCCTAGACAACATGCCAAGTTCAAATCAGAAAGTCCTCTTATCTAAATACTTAGCTCATTCATCATGAACACAGACATCAGTCTTGTTCGGTGTGAGTGAACTCTTAATCCTCTTCTCTCCTAGTATATTGTGTCTTATGGTGACAGCTTTTGTAGACATGTTTGTTTCTAAAATGGTGAATGTATTGGCCCCTGCAGGCCTTAAGTATGAAAGTCCTGTATTAATAAAAAACAAATCAAAACAAAACAAGATGGTAGATGGCATAATTTCCCCCAGGCAGCTGACGGTGCATTCATAGTACTTTCTCTGCCACATTATAAATTGGTGCAAGTGCAATTTCTGTTTTGCAGATGAGAAAATCAAGGCACAGAAAAGGCTAGGAATCTACTCAGGATCATGCTTACTATTCCATGCAGTGAGTTTCGCTGCTTAGTCTGAGAGATGGTCCAGTAACTGCTGTGAAGTCATGATACGTGATAATTTGGGGAATCACAAGGAGTGCTCGCAAGAATGTAAAAATAATTCCCCCTCAGAGAATTAAGCTATAAGGTTGATATATTGATCGTGCCAAACAGCCTTAAAAAAAAACTTGCAATGTTCTCAGCCATGTCTTAAAATCACGAAAGCAGCTGGTAAAGAGCATGGATTCTGAAAACTGGTGGCCTGGATTTAAATTTTGACTTGGCCACTTTTTCTCTGTGACATTGGGTAAGCTACTTGACTTCGTTGAGCCTCAGGTCCTCATGAATAAAACAGGCATCATAATAGGGTCTGCCTCATGGAGCTGTAGGGGAAATTATAAGAGCCGGTGCGTACAAACCATTGTATACGGTGCTTGACATTGAGGAAGTACTGAAAAAATGTTCACTGTGACTATTCCAAGCCCTGGCTGTTAACAGACCTGTTTTGAAGTAACCAAAGAGGTTATGAAAAATCGGAAGGGGTCTTGGGTAGTTGTAGAAGCTTAGAGTGAGCAATGACTGTCTGAAAAAATGTGTTGGCCTGAGGATGGGGTCTGTGTGGTCTCAAGGGCCAGAGGCACATATATCAGATGGTAGTAGTCATCTGAAATTATTCCCCTACTTCTGAAATTATTCCCCTACTTCTGATTTCTTGCTGCCAAGCAAACATGTGATGATAGTTTGGCTCTCTGGGTAGTTTTCCTAGAAGGCCAGAAGATATAAGAATTAGGCCCCCTTTGGGGCACCTGGGTGACTCAGTCTGTTAAGCATCAGACTTCAGCTCAGGTCATGATCTTGCAGTTTGTGAGTTCGAGCCCCGCGTCGGGCTCTGTGCTGACAGCTCAGAGCCTGGAGCCTGCTTCAGATTCTGTGTCTCCCTCTCTCTCTGCCCCTCCCCTGCTCACGCTCTGTCTATCTCTGTCTCTCAAAAATAAATAAAAATGTTAAAAATTTTTGTTTAAAAATAAAAGAATTAGGCCCCCTTCAAAGCTACCTTTCCTCATCAGCTAAATCTGCCTTTCTGATTCTGACCACCTCAAGGAGCCTGACAGGATCAAACCTCTTACACAGCCAGGAGGTGGATCCAGAATAGCAGGGGATTCCCAGAGTCACAGTCTCTCAAACTGCATTCCTCAGGCTGTTCATAGGTGTTATGTCATAAAGGGCTTAATCAGTTAGATCACTTTATGACATCATGGAAGTCAGGAGCCTTCTGGGAGCGTTTTTTTAAAAAAAAATTTTTTTTAACGTTTATTTATTTTTGAGACAGAGAGAGACAGAGCATGACGGGGGAGGGTAGGAGAGAGGGAGACACAGAACCTGAAACAGGCTCCAGGCTCCAAGCTGTCAGCACAGAGCCCGACTCGGGGCTCGAACTCACGGACCGTGAGATCATGACCTGAGCCGAAGTCGGCCGCCCAACCGGGCGCCCCGGTCTGGGAGCTTTTATATTTGCTAATAATGCATATTGTGAACCTCTAAGAAGGGGTGTGTAGTGTCCACCACATTCTCTCCTTATTTGACCAAGAGCCTCCTTTCCTAACAATTTCTCAAAGCACCCAAGTTTCTCAAATTGCACTTTGGAACACACTGTGCTTCTAAGGAAACCTCTCTCTGTAAGGCTTCTCGATAGCACATCCATTTGCTTGCAACAGACAATCACGCGATATGAGAGTTACTTCCAGGCATGGACTATTCTTCAATGAGTGGTGTGAGGTCTGTGTGTCACCTCGTGTCTGGAGACAGAAACCGGACATAGTGAAAAATGTGTCCTGAATGATCCATACAGTGACTAATTCCTAACAGATTGCATTTCAATCACAATTTATGTGGGCCAATCTATGCTTCAGAATCTAGGAACTTTTGCTTTCCTGTTACCTGTAAAGATTATCCCCTAGAGAGGTTTATACTTCTGTTCAGTTTTTCACGGGGATGTTTCTCACTGTGGCAGTAGCCATCTCCCCAGTGCTAGTCTTCCCTGCCAACAGAAGTTAACATAGGTAATAATCAGAAAACACTCTGTAGACAGTGATTCTTATATGTGACAGGTAAACACATCCAGTAACCCTAACAGTTTTACTTCTGCAAAACTGCCACGATAGTTTGCTTTTGGTACCCAGCAAAATTTACCTCTTATTTCACCTTTCTAGATTTCCAGGCTTATATATTGAAAGTCATACATATGATTAATTGCTATAATACATTAAGGAAAATGAAAATAAGTACATGTTGAAGGCGCATGAGTAAACGTGAGGTAGCGTAGCATGGGAGTTAAACTCATGTAGTCTGAAGCCAGATGTTTGGATTGAATCCTGGCTCTGCTACTAATCAACCATGTAGCTGTGGGTGTATTACGTAATCTCTGGGTGGCTTACTCAGTTTCACCATCTATAATATGGGAATAATAATAGCATCTAAGTCACGGAGTTGTTGTTAGGATTAAATGAATTAATATTCATAACACATTATAAACAATGCATGACAGATACTACATATAAGGTGTTAAAGAAGGTCATGAAAAAGCAAAAAGTCGGTCTTTAGGAAGTGACCTTTCCATACGATTAGAAAAATAAAATAGCATTAAATTTTTTTTAATGTTTTATTTATTTTTGAGAGAGAGAGACAGACAGACAGACAGAGTGTGAGCAGGGGAGGAACAGAGAGAGAGAGAGGGAGACACAGAATCCAAAGCAGGCTCCAGGTTCTGAGCTATCAGCACAGAGCCCAACATGGGGCTGGAACTCACGGACCGCGAGATCATGACCTGAGCCAAAGTTGGACGCTTAACGGACTGAGCCACCTAGGCACCCTAAAATAACATTTTAAAGAATGCTTTTTAATAACTCAGTGCTCATAAGCTTGATTTAATTTAATTGAGGCAAATGAGGACTTTGAATTTGATAAAAAAATTATCTACTGCTGCTACTTTTTGGTGAAACAGGAAGTTGCCAAGTGATATTCCCAAAGTAACAGCAAGGAAAACAAATGCCCTAACTTGGCGTAGTTTTCTCTTACATACATCACACTCTACACACACCTCAGTGGTCTCTTCTCTGCTTATTAACTGTATGCTGGGATGTGGCCAAAGATCCTGATCCCCGGGAACATGTAAGCATATTCTCAGGGGTGTACTTTTTATAAGAAGTGTTAAGTTTTGTGTTTTTGTTCCAGGGATGATCCCCCGCAAAGAATTTAAATCTTTTCTGACTCATTAGGATCATCAGTTTATAGCATTTGTGCTTATAATGTTGCTGTCGCTGAGTAATACTGCTTTCATTGTCTGAGCTTACGAGAAAAGACAAAAGGTAGATTTAATATGTAAGTGATGTGCTTGAGCCAAGGAAGGGCCAAAAATGAGGATTTCATGGTAGTTTTCATAGAGAAAAATGAACAGAACTGAGTTATCATCTAGCATCATGCGTTATTTTCATGATGAACTCAAAATAGCCTTTGCTGTTAATAGTCCATGTTGCAACCTCATTATCGTCCTGGCGAAGCACCAGTTATCAATTACAGTAAATGAGCGTTGTTAATTAGAATTTTATTTGTCTTTTTAGTTTTGCTTATCATTCACACATTTTATGGTTTTATGTACTTGTCTAGTACTATTGACATTTAATTATGTATTTGTGTGTATATATTATGTTAAAAATGACTTATCTGCATTAGAGACTATGCCAGAATTTCCCCCTCCTTTCTATAAGGGATCCATGCATTAGTGAAATTCAAAAAACACTGCCTAGGGAGGAGATGGTCTTGGCCCTGCTAGAAAAGAGACTCAGAGCACAGAAGGTCAAGGAGATTTTTCCCCTTTTCTGACTTGGCCGTGCCGGGTGTCCAGCTTATCAGCCGACACAAATCAGTGCTGTACACAGTGGCTGCAGTGGAAAGCTGATGCAGACAGGTGGTCTGTTTCTTTATATCACCCTCATCTCTCTGTTCCCTTTACATCTTTAAATGTTCTCTTCTGTCTTCTTGCTGCTCCTCACGCATTTTCTAGCAAGCTTCTGTGTTAGGGTCTTTGCACATTGGTTCTCTGTGCCTGGAACACAAGGCTAACTCCCCAGAATTACTCACTTCTTTGCTCCTATATCACCTTCTGAATGAGGCTTGTTTTACATTCCTATTCTTGAGTCCTTTACCCACTCCAGTATTTTTCCCCAAACACGTATCATTTTCCATTGCACGCTGTAATTTACCTATTATGTTTATTATTTATTGTGTCTCTCCCTCTTTCATTTTCTGTTAGAATGTCAGCTCCATAAGGACAGGAGTTTTCTATTTTGTTTAGTTCACTAATATATCCTGAAGGCTTAAAATAGACGCTCAATAAAAAATCTTGAATGAACTTGTCATTTTACTTTTTTCTTAGTACAATTCTTCATAAATTTATAGCCTATGTTTCTTGTTTCCAAACAGTTTGAAGGATAGGGGTGGTGAGGGCACAATTGTATATAGTAGTAGGTGGAAGTTTAGGATACATAGCTCTGTACTGTCCTGACAGTTTTTCACTTTAAATGAGGCATTTCACATTAAATGAAACATATTTAGTATATGTTTATAGATAGTCTTCCCGTCTGGTTAGTTTCCTGTGGACTATTTTGGAATAAGTAATTAAGAAAACCAACTCATCTACTATAGCAATTGTTTTAATTCAGGTGAATTAGAATCCAATAAAATGCTTTGTATTAGTATTGCACTTGACCATTTGAAGAGCACTTTGATAAAAATTCCCTTGTATGTTCTTTTCATCAACCATGACTGGGGTGACAGGTATTTTTAGTCCCTTCACTGAGGTTGCAGAGAAGTTAAAGAACTAGTTTAAGATAATGAAAATGATTTTCTAAGACCTGAAACCTAGGTCTTTAAAGTCCTACGTAGGACTTTTTATAGCCAGTTATGGTATCAGATTATGGGGCAACTAATGGAGAGGGAGGACAAAGAATACAGAACCTCAGGAAGGCATCTTATAGGATGAAACATTAATTTCTCTCTACTGAGATCATATTAAAAGATTTTCTTTAATATTCCCATTTTCAGTGGTCTAGTGAACACTTCCTATTAAGTAACTATAGCTTTTATATTCTGATTAAGTAAATGAGCTGTTGTTTGTAAGGCAGCGAAGGCTTTTACATCTTAATGAGATTACACTGTGATTTATTGCATATGGGATACAGAAAAGAAACCATCAGAAAGTGACTCAGGAGATTTATGTTAATGTCATGAAGTTATTGAGAAATTCAGAGAAGAATAAAATAGATTAAACCTAGGTATTTAGAATAAGTGATTAGTATTTTATAAAGCATACACAAGAAATTAATCAACTGGCAGTTTAGTTTAGATTGTTGTTGTTGTTATTATCCTTAACTCGGGACATTGTAATGGAGGACTGTAAAAAGTAGTAGGCAAGGGAATTACAAGTGGTGTTTTCATCATTTCATTGTGTAAATACTCATAAATTTGTGTTCTCTTGTTTGCTTTCCCAGAGCCCTTATAAGTAATTTCACATTGTTATTTTTCTTACCACCTTGTGATTTTTTTTTTTTTTTTCTTAGTGCGGCCATTCTTCTGGCCTGTGAGAGTTGGGACCAAACTTTAATCATTTTTGTGTCCCCAGGATCCAGCATCTATTTGACCCATGGAAGGGGCTCAGTGCCTGTTCACCCTCAAGTGAATGAGGAAGTGTAATGAGCAGTCCTGGGTTGGATTTTTCTTTTAATCAGACTTTCAGTTTGGGAGATCTAGATTTCATTTGTTTTTGGATTTGCACAGATAGGAGAATTAGGAGACAGACCATCTAACTCTAGAGTGGAGCAGACACTAAGCCCGTTGCTGTAAAACCATTGCTCCATCTAATCCTCAACAACTTGTTAATGTTGTATGATTTTCATCCCCATCTTACAGATGAGGAATATGGAACACAGAGACATTAAATTACTTTTCCAAAGTCATGCAGTAACAAGTGATAGAACAGGATTTGAACACAGGGGATATATTTAACCACTGTACTAAAATGTTTTACTTTTTTGCCACAGAGCAGAAGAGAATATAGTTTCCATGTTCACTTATCAAAGATTTGCAAAGGGAGGCATCTGGCTGGCCCAGTTGGAAGAACATGGGACCCTGGACCTCAGGGTTGTAAGTTTGAGCCCCACATTGGATGTAGGAGTTACTAAAAAAATAAATAAAAACTTAAAAAAAAAAGATTTGGAATGAATGGTATACATATAGCGTGAAAGTTCACTAAATGCTTTAGGTTTTTGGTTGAAATGTTCACCTTCCATTTTATATCTCAACCCACCTCACTTTTGGCTTTTGGCTTTTGACTTTTGGCTTTTGACAGTCACTGCCCCCGCTAAGGTCATTAGGGACTTCATCATTGCTAAATGGACTTTTTTTTTTTTTCAGGCTTTAGCCTCTAACCTTTGAGAATTTGTTGCTGTTGATCTCAGATTCCTTCTTGAAAATGTATATATTTTTGGCCTTACATGAGACCATTCTCTCCTAGTTACCTGCCTACATTTGTTTCCACTTTGTCCTCTATTGTCTCTTCTTCCTCTTTAAATACTGGTGTTCTCCAGGTTTTTATCCTAGGCCATTTTCTTCTAATTTTGTGCTTGGCACTCTCTGAGAAACGCATCCATCTCCATGGCTTCAGCCAACACCCATAGCCTTCAAATCTTCAATTTTAATTGTTTCTGAGTGCCATCATTGTATTTTCAGTGTTGACCTGACATCTCTATCTGGATGGGCCCCACACCCTTCAAACTCATTATAACCCAAACCAAATTTGACCACACCCCCATCCTGTAACCAGTTCACCTCTTCTTTTCTCTAATGTTGCTGGTGGCGGTTACCCACATAGAGATTTGTGACTTATTCTTAAATTTTTTTCCATCACCTCCCCCCGAACTGGTCTGGTCAGTTCCCCTCTTCAACATCTACTTCTACCCCCACTGCCTCTGCTCTTATACTTGTCATCTGTCCCCTAACTTTGCAGCACACTTCTGACTGATGTTTTGCTACAATCTCTTCCTGCTGTAATTCATCCTCTGTGTTTTCACTAGAATCATTTGTCTTATAAAATACGGTTTTGTCCCTGATTATGAAAGTTAAGCTCAGTGAAAAACATGGAAAAGACAGGAAATAGAAAGAATAAAATAAAAAACTACTCGTAGTCCTGCTACCGCCTCCAATATAATTCTTACTAACATTGAAGCCAGTTACACTTTTATAGTACAGTGTGATCATCTCAGCTACCCTGATTTAAAACCTTCACCATGAAGGTGGAAGTGCAGTTGCCATCTGAATCTGTTGGTGTAGATAGCTTGTTAAAGGCAAGTTAGTTATAAATAATGCAGGCAAAGTAAAGCATTTATTGTTATCCGATGGAGAACACAGTCCTTCGTCATCTTGTACAGACTGTCACTCCCTTCTTTTTGAGGTTCGTAAACTTTGTCTTGACTACAGTGATTTGCAAACTTTGAAAATATCCCTAGTTTCTAATTTTATTTAAAAATGGTTATGTTAAAACCATTTTAATACAGAGTCTTTTGCCATGTTTGAAAAACCACGTTATTAGGGCCTGTTTTACTTTAAGTGATAGAGTCACATGGCACCAAAAATTATTTATTTATTTATTTATTTATTTATTTATTTATTTATTTATAGCACGAGCAGGGCTGGGGCAGAGAGAGGGAGAGAGAGAGAATCTCAAGCATGCTCTGTGCTGTTGGTGCAGAGCCCCACATGGGGCTCGAACTCACGAACTGTGAGATAATGACCTGAGCCAAAGAGTTGGACACTTAACCAACTGAGCCACCCAGGTGCCCCTGGATCAAAAAAATTTTTAAGTGAGAAAAGATCTAGATTGAAAAGTATCCCTGCAACCTCTCCTGCATTTCCAAATCTCTCCCTTTCCCTCCAACAGGTAATAATGCTTATTACTTTCATGCTTATCCTTTCAGGCTCTCCATATATACATGAGTAGGTATATATTCTGCCTATGCTTGTGTATACATATATGCAAGCAAATGCAAATATATACATATTTTTAAATTCCCCTTCATTTTCTATAAAAATTAGCGAAGTATGTATATTCTTCTATACCTTGATTGTTTCACTTTATATATTTTGTAGATTTTTCCATGTCAGTATATAGAAAGAGCCCCATTCTTATATATTTGAACACTATTTTAATTGTTGAGATGTCCATGTTTTATTGACTGGTACACCTGATAGAGCTTTAAATTTTCTCCAGCTTTCTACTACAAACAAATAATGCTTTTATTTTATTTTATTTTATTTTATTTTATTTTATTTTTTATTTTTATTTTCTTTTAAGTGTTTATTTATTTTTGAGAGAGAGACAGAGTACAAGCAGGGGAGGGGCAGAGAGAGAGGGAGACACAGAATCTGAAGCAGGCTCCAGGCTCAGCTCACAGACCTGAGCTAAAATCGGACGCTTAACCAACTGAGTCACCTAGGTGCACCAAACAAATGATGTTTTAATGAATAATCATATATATATATATATATTCATATATATATTTATATATAAGTATATATTCATATATATTGATACATATATTCATATTATATATGAATATATATATATATTAGAAGAAAATGGCCTAGGATAAAAACCTGGAGAACACCAGTATTTGAAGTGGAAGAAGAGACAATAGAGGACAAAGTAGAAACAAATGTAGGCAGGTAACTAGGAGAGAATGGTCTCATGTAAGGCCAAAAATATATACATTTCAAGAAGGAATCTGAGATCAACAGCAACAAATTCTCAAAGGTTAGAGGCTAAAGCCTGAAAAAAAACTCCATGTAGCAATGATGAAGTCCCTAATGACCTTAGTGGGGGCAGTGACTGTCAAATATTGAAGCCAGAAGCTAGACCGAGGTGGGTTGAGGTATAAAATGGAAGGTGAACATTCCCACCATATATATATATGAAAGCATTCATTGCAAGCATTCTTATTTTCAACTGAGGTAAAATTCACTTAGAATAAATTAAACATTTGAAACATTTGAAAATGATAAGTTCAGTGGAATTTACTGCACTTACAATTTTGTACAACCATCACCTATATCAAGGCCAAAAAACGTTTTTACAACCCTTAGAGGAAATTCTGTATCAGTTAAGCAGTCATTTTCCAATCCTCTTACCCAGCCCCTGACAAATACCAGTTTGCTTTTCTGTGTCTATGGATTTACCTGTTTTGCATATTTTATATAAATGGAATCATGTAATATATGACCTTCTCTATGTGACTTCTTTCTTTTTTTTTTTTTAATTTTTTTTTCAACGTTTATTTATTTTTGGGACAGAGAGAGACAGAGCATGAACGGGGGAGGGGCAGAGAGAGAGGGAGACACAGAATCGGAAACAGGCTCCAGGCTCTGAGCCATCAGCCCAGAGCCTGACGCGGGGCTTGAACTCCCGGACCGCGAGATCGTGACCTGGCTGAAGTCGGACGCTTAACCGACTGCACCACCTAGGCGCCCCTCTCTGTGACTTCTTTCACTTAGCATAATGTGTTTGGGGTCCATCCATGTTGTAGCATGTATCAGTACTTCCTTTCTTTTTATGACTAAGTAACATTTCATTGTATGTAGATACCACATTTTATTTATTCTTTCATCCATTGGTAGATACCTGGGTTATTTCAACATTTTGGTTTCTGTGACTAATGCTACTATGATCATTTGTGTAGAGATATTTGTTTGAGTAACTACATTCAATTCTTTGGATATATGTACCTATGAGTACGATTGCTAAATCATATGCTATTTCTGTGTTTGACTTTTTGAGGAACCTCCAAACTTTTTCAAGGCAGGTGTACCATTTTACATTCCCACCTGTAATGGATGAGAATTCTGATTTCTTCACATCCTTGCCAACACTTATTATTATAGCCTTTCTAGTGGGTGTGTGGTGATATTGCCTTGTGATTTTTATTTGCATTTTCCTAATGACTAATGATGTTGAGCACCTTTTCATGTGTTTCTTGACTAGTTGTTTATCTTCTCTGGAGAAATGTCTATTCAAGTTTTTTGCCCATTTTTAAATTGGGTTTTTGGTCTCTTTGTAGTTGCATTGTAAGAATTCCTTATATATTCTGGGTATTAGACCCTTAACAGATAAATGATTTGCAGATATTTTCGCCTATTCTGTAGACTGCCTTTTCACTTTCTTGATGGTCCTTTAAAACCCCAAAGGGTTTCATTTTGATGTAGTTCAACTTACCTATGTTTTCTTTTGTGCTTATGCTTTTATTTCCATAATTAAGATTCCCTTACCAAATCCAAGCTCATAACATTTATCCCTATGTTTTTTTCTAAGAGTTTCATAGTTTTTTCTTTTACATTTATGTCACTGATCAGTTTTTGAATTAATTTTTATATACGGTGTGAGAGATAGGGGTCTGATTTCATTCTTTTCCATGTGGAAATCCAGTTATCCCAGAAACATTTGTTGAAGAGACTCTTCTCTACCTATTGAATAGTCTTGGCACCCTTATTGAAAATCAGTTGATCATAGATGTATGGGTTTATTTCTGTACTCTCAATTCTATTACATTATTCTATATATCTATTCTAGTATTATTACTACACTGTTTTTATTGTTGTAAATGCTTTGTGGTAGGGTTTTGAATCAGGAAATGTGTACCTTCCAACCTTTTTTTTTTTTTAAGATTGTTTTGGCTATTTGGAGCCCCTTGCAATTCCATATGAACTTGAAAATCATCTTTTCCATTTCTGAAAAAAAAGACCTTTGGAATTTTGGTAGTGATTGAATTGTAATCTGTAGATTGCTTTGGGTAGTATTGACATCTTAAAGATATTAAATCTTGAATTCATGAATGTAAGACATCTTTCTATTTACTTAGGTCATTTTCAACTTCTTTAAGCAATATTGAACAGATTTCTGTGTACAAGTCATTTACCTACTTGGTTAAATTTATTTCTGGATATTTTATTCCTTTGGATGCTATTGTAAGTGAAATTGCTTTCTTAATTCCCCTTATGGATACTTATTGCTGGTGTATAGAAATACAATTGATTTTTGAGTTTCCATCTTGCATCCTACAATTTTGCTGAATGCATTTATTAGGTCTAATAGTTTTTTTTTGTGGATTCTTTAGGATTTCCTATATAATACTTTGTCAACTATAAATAGAGACAATTTTACTTTTTGTTTTATTTTGCCTGACTTTCATATCCCTTTCCTGTCTAATAGCTTTGGCTAGGATTTTCAGTACAATGTTGAATAGAAATGTCAAAAGCAGACATCTCTGTTTCATTCCTGATCTTAGGGAGAAGGTTCTCAGTCTTTAGCCATTAAGTATGATGTTAGCTGTGGGCTTTTCTTTTCTTTTTTTAAAGTTTTTATTTAAATTCAAGTTAGTTAACATAGAGTGTGATATTAGTTTTAGGTGTACAGTTTAGTGATTCAGCACTTCCATGCATCACCCAGTGCTCATCATAACAAGTGCCTTCCTTAATCCTCATCACCTATTTAACCCATCTCTTCCCTACCTCCCCTCTGATAACTGTCAGTTTGTTCTCTAGAGTTAAGTCTGTTTCTTGGTTTACCTCCCCTTCTCTTTTTCCCCCCTATGTTCATTTGCTTTGTTTCTTAAATTCCACATGAGTGTAATCTTATGGTATTTGTCTTTCTCTGACCGATTTATTCGGCTTAGCATAATCCTCTCTAGCTCCATCCATGTCAGTTGCAAATGGCAAGATTTCATTCTTTTTATGGCTGAGTAATAATCTACTATATGTATCTGTATATTGTATATATGTGTATATCTATATCTATGTCTATATCTATATCTATATCATCTATATCTATATACACCACATCTTTATCCATTTCTCAGTCAATGGACATTTTGGCTTTTCCATAATTTAGCTATTATAGATAATGCTGCTATAAACATTGGGATGCATGTATCCTTTTGAATTAGTATTTTTGTATTCCTTGAGTAAATACCTAGTTGTGCAATTGCTGGATCATAGGGTAGTTCTATTTTTAACTTCTTGAGGAACTTCCATACTGTTTTTCAGAGTGGCTGCACCATTTTGCATTCACACCAACAGGGCAGAAGATTTCTCCTTTCTCCACATCTTTGTCAACGCCCATTGTTTCTTGTGTTGACTTTAGCCATTCTGACAGGTGTGAGGTAATATATCATTGTAGTTTTGATTTGCATTTTCCAAAAAATGAATAATCCAATTAAAAAATGGGCAGAAGACATGAACAGACATTTTTTTAAAGAAGACATACAGATGGCCAATAGACACATGAAAAGATGTTCAACGTCATTCATCCAAAAGATTTTTCTTTTTGATGAGTGGCTGTGTATATTTTAATATCATTATAAACTCATGTGTTTTAATGAGTTGCAGAGTTTTTTAAATACTCAAACTGTACCATTTAGGGCAACAGAAAAACTATATTAGAAGGTTTTTCAAGAGCAGTTGTATATTTTATCTCTTGTACCTCCACCCAGAACCCTCATTTTCTGCAGGTAACCATTTTGTGTTGTCCTCTTCTTTATCATCCCCACATTTGTTTGTTTGTTTGTTTTTCATAAATAAAAGCAAATTTGTGTGTGTGTGTGTGTGTGTGTGTGTGTGGCGTACCATAGCACTATGTATACTATTTTGGCTCTGTACAATGGCCGCTAAAATGGTTTGGCCAAGTTGACAAAAAGATGACAAGGCAGATGACAAGTCCAGATATAAAGTCAACAGTCTGACTCCTGAGCTTGGGCTCATAGTGGCCTGCTTATACTTATGGCAGTCCCATTGACTCACAACCCAATAGAGACCCTAAAGGAGGCTTTTGTGACTTTTACTTTCAGAGTAATGAGTAAAAAAGTAATTTGAACACAGTATTAGCAATGGAGCCTGGTTTTCAAATAGTTGTAAAGATGCTATGTGAGAATGCATCAGAATAAACTTGTACCAAAAAGAAAGAGAAAAGCTGCTTCTTGGTTTTGTTTCCTTTTTTTTCTTTGTATTTCAATAGTTTGGTTGATTCAAATTTTCTATTTTTGATTTAGCAATATTGATTTGCTGGCAAGAAATGGGGAGAAAAGCTTATTCTAAGCACTTTAAGATATAATATTTGTTATTACATGATGAATTTATGAAATGGATGCTTTGCCTCAATCATGCATTAATTATTCTGAGGCCTTTTCAGGAAAATCTCCACCCAGATAAGTTTTAGTACTTTAGATTATTAATGTAATTCTTCATAGCAGACAACTTTAAGCAGATAAAGAATTAAAAGGAACTATAATATAGTTTGCCTTTTAGCTTATATTTGAAACTCTGTCTCTCCAGGATTTTTGGAATTTACTCATTTTATCACTAAAAGTCTAAGCAGCTTTTCCTTGGCACTAACTAGTGAGTAGCTTCAACTAACTTGGTTTCTTTTTGACTTAGAGTTTATTGTTGTTAAAACTTCCTTGACCTGCCAGTGAAACTTGAGCATCGTCAGAGTAGTCTTTATAATAAAGTTTTCCTTAAAGAATGAAAAATTATTTTAATTTATGTTTTGTTACCAGATTCTTCTTCTTCACTTCTCAATGTAATCGGTTATTTAGATGTGCCTTTGTGTCTGTTCCACACTTAGTATTTCTTCAAATTTTGTTTTAGCGTTTGTTCCTAAATACATAAATTTGGACACCAGTAAGTTATGAAGTACTTCACACTTAATGATGTTTAAGGCAAAGTCTGAGGGAAATAAGAACTAATTTAGAGAATCAGCTCTTATTTATTTAATCAAAAACATATACCAGATGTTTCCCAAAATTGGAAGATTGTTAGCAGTATGAAGGTTAATAAAATATGGTTCCTATCCTCAAAGAAGATAGACTGATAGAGGGAATTAGGTAGGACAGTGTTTCCAAGTGGACCAGATTCTTTAACATTGCTGTAAGAGGAAAAGATTTTAAAAAGGGCACATGTGAAAGCACTTTGCATAGTGGTTGATATTTAATGACACAGAAGGTTTTAATTTTTTAAGTTTTTTTTTAAATTGAGGTATAATTGACATATTAATGACATAACTTTTAAAAGTGTTACCTTGATTTTAAAAAGTAAAAATTAGTTTTCTGGTAAAATTCATTCAAATTTCTTTAAAGAAAAACTGGAAATTGTGTCTGTGGTCGTGAATGCTTACAATGGTTGATTGTACTGTGATTTTTCTGAAATAGCCTGGAACTATTTTCTGAAACTATTTTTCTGAAAAGCCTGGAATTTTTTATATTTGTGTTTGATTTATATTGATTCACAAATCCATTTAGAGCAGATCTCTTTGGGTTGATGACTACTGAGTACTTGAAGTTTTGAATATAACCTTCAATTTAGTTAGATTCTAAATAGTTTTCATGTGATACCTTTTGCTTCAATTTTTTTTTCTTACTGTTCCTTTACCAGATGTCTCTTGAATCTGTGTCTTGTCCCCTAGAGATGTCCATATGATGAATGATACTTGTGTTTTTCAGCATCTTGAGACGTGGGTTATTGATAATATGTGGCTAGCTACAAGGTCATTTTTTTTGGCAGCTCCATTTGACAAGTAAAAACTTCTTTTGAATGAGTACTTTAACGTAAGTAATATTTTCCAGTGTCAGAATATTTATGATTAAATATAGATTAGAAAGGAGAACACAGAGCATATAGAAAGATAAGAGAGAGATGCCAAACTTAATTTTTTTTCTGTATTACTGTTTCTATATTTTTTCTGCAATACTAAGCCAAATTGAAGCCTCTATTTTCTGATTATTAAAGTAGTGCAAGTTCATTATAGACAAGTTGGAAAATATGGAACAGCATAGGAAACACTTGAGTCTTCCTGCCAAGTGGTAATTATTATAAGCATTTTAGCATATCCTTTTTATAATGATATTTTCATAAATATGTGTATTTAAGAATTTTGAGTATAGTTGACACACAATGTTACGTTAGTCTCAGGTATACAACACAGTGATTCGACTTCTCTATATATGTTGTACTATGCTCACCAAAAGTGTAGCTACCATCTGCCTCTATACACTATTACAGTATCACTGACTATATTCCCTATGCGGTGCCTTTTATTTCCATGATTTATTCATTCCATAACTGGAAGCCCATATGTCTTCATGCATTTTGCCCATCAACTTACTCCATTCCCTCTGGCACCCATTAACTTGTTCTCTGTATTTATAGGTCTGATTCTGCTTTTTTGTTTATTTGCTTATTTGTTTTGTTTTTTAGATTCCATCTATGAGTGAAATCATATGGTATTTGTCTTTATCATTCTGACTTATTTGACTTAGCATGATACCCTTTAGGTCCATCCATGTTGTGGCAGGTGTGTGTGTGTGTGTGTGTGTGTGTGTGTGTGTGTGTGTGAATCACATCTTCCTCATCCATTCACCTGTCAGTGGACACTTAGGTTGCTTCTGTATCTTAGCTATTATAAATGTATAATAAATGTAAGGGTGTATATATCTTTTTGAATTATTGTTTTCATTTTCTTTGGGTAGATACCCAGTAGTGGAATTATTGGATTATATGTTATTTCTATTTTTAATTTTTTGAGAACCTTCCATCCTGTCTTCCACAATGGCTGTTAAAATTTCCATACTATCCAAATCTATCTGCAGATTTAGTGCAATCCCTATCAAAAACCAACAGCGTTTTTCACAGAACTGGAACAAATAATTTTAAAATTTATATGGAGCCACAAAAGACCCCAAATAGCCAGAACAATCTTAAAAAAAATTTTTTTTAACATTCATTTATTTTTGAGAGAGAAAGCGACAGAGCATGAGCAGGGGTAGAAGCAGAGAGAGAGAGAGGGAGACACAGAATCCGAAACAGGCTCCAGGCTCTGAGCTGTCAGCACAGAGCCCGATGCGGGGCTCAAACTCGTGAACCATAAGATCATGACCAGAGCTGAAGTCGGATGCTTAACCGACTGAGCCACTCAGGCGCCCCATAGCCAAAGCAATCTTGAGAAAGAAAAGAAGCTGGAGGTATCACAATTCCAGATTTCAAGACATACTACAAAGCTGTAGTAAGCAAAATATTATGGTACTGGCACAAAAATAGACACACAGATCAATGGAACAGAATAGAGGGTCCAGAAGTAAACCCATGCTTATATGGTCAATAAATCTATGGCAAAGAAAGCAGAAATATACAATGGGGAAAAGTCAGTCTCTTTAATAAATGATACTGGGAAAATTGGATATCTACATGCAAAAGAATGAAACTGGATCACTTTCTAACACCACATACAAAAATAAACTCAAAATGGACTAAAGACCTAAGTGTGAGACCTGAAACCATAGAAATCCTAGAAGAGAGCACAGGCGGTAATTTCTCTGACATCACCTGTAGCAATGTTTTTCTAGATAGGTCTTCTAAGGCAAGGGAACAAAAGCAAAAACAAACTATTGGGACTACATCAAACTAAAAAGTTTCTTTATTTTTGCACAGTGAAGGAAACCATCAACAAAACAAAAAGGCTGCCTAGTAAATGGGAAAAGATATTTGCAGGTGATGTATCTGTTAAGGGGCTAATAGCCAAAATATATGAAGAACTTAATATAACTCAATACCAAAAAATCAGGTAATTTGATTAAAAACTTGGCAGTGGATCTGAATAGACATTTTTTTCAAAGGACTTACAGATGGCCAACAGACACATGAAAAGATGCTCAACATCACTCTTCGTCAGGGAGTTGCAAATCACAACCACGATGAGCAATGAGAGATCACCATATACCTGTTAGAATGGCTAAAATAAAAAAGACAAAAAATAACAAGTGTTGACAAGGATGTGGAGAAAAAGGAAGCTTTGTGCACTGTTGGTAGAAATATGTGTTACAAATTTTAAACCCAATTAAGCTCATATTGTGCATACAGCTCTGCAGTATGCTTTTCACTTATTATATCATGAACATTTTCCATGTCATTAAAAATTGGGAACATTGTGTGATGGCAACATAATAGGGTATAATGTGGCTGTGCCATACGTACGTATTCATTTATTTTTGGATACTTACATAGTAGTTTCTAATTATTACAGATCACAACACAGTGACCACTAAATTTACATGATCTTAAGTGGCACATATTTTTAGAACATGTGTCTTATTTTGCTTAGTAAGCCATGGCAGATAATTTTTTTTCATGTGTAAAATTATCCTTACTTTTCTGGTATTTCTGTTTTTTTCCCCTTGTACTATTCTCCTTTACTGAAGGAAGTTTTTAAGTTTAAAAAACAATGGCTTTTTAAAAATGCGATTGAGATGTTTATTTATAAAGTCGGAAACAGATTAGAGGGTAAAAAGACAAATCCTGATGACAGCAATTTGTAATGGAAATGCTTACAGACCCTTAAATATATCTTGGTAGGGAAGGGCGGCGGGAGGGAAACAAGTTGTTACAGTTTGTTCCAGGAAAGGCATTTTGGATGAATGCCATCTTTTACAAGGATGCCTTGTGATTTTAGTTTCATCCACTGCACTTAACCTTTCCCAAAGTGATTGCTGAAACAAATGTATATAGTGCAAAGAAGTCATTAACATAATTCTTTTCCTCCAAAGATGTTATTTGAATTCTAGTAAAAGCATTGAATTTGTGCCAGATTTAATCATGTCAAATGACCTAGAGCAGAATGACTCCAGAAGTCAGTTCAGCTGCCTTCCTGGTGGAAGTATCTATTTCGTGTTAAAATTTGTCACAGAAATAACATTCTAAAAACTTTTCTAGATATTTCAGTGATTTGGTCTTCTCTGTTGAGAATAACAACACTAATACCTGAGAGTTTATTGACAGTGAATACATACTCTTTGCCAGGCACTGTCTCCGTACTGTGTGTAGCTTTACAGTCCTTCCCAAATTGTGCTGGTCTTGCATCGTTATTGTCCGCATTTTATACATGAGGGAACTAAAGTTCAGAAAGGTTAATCATCTGTCAAGGTCTCATGTCTAAGAGATGTCCATTTGGGCTGCAGAACCAGTGCTACTCTGTACTGTATTTACAAGCTGTTGGAGAGATCTTAGGCATATAAGTAACTGACTAAATGAGAAAATGTCTTAAATTATATTAAAACATGTTAATAAAACATAATGAATAAGTTTAGTGTCTGACTTATAATTTTTAAACATTACAGAACATACTTAAAGGTTGACTTTATTCTTTTTGAAAAAGGGACACAATTATTTAGGGGGAAAAAAAATCCTCACTTTTCACCCTTCCTGGCTAGAGATCTTGGCAAGCAGGAGCACAGTTGCTATTATTGTGACTTTGTCTGTTGTGTGTACAGATATATGCTGCCAGATTCTGTGCCCCACACCTTTTATAAACACCATATTTAACTTGGAAGAGAAAAAGTTATTCTTGGCAACGCTCACATGGCAAAAGTAGCAAGTGCAAGGGCCACCAAACAGTATCCTGACCTGAAGCTGGAATTGTGAGACTACGTCTAGAATTGAACTTACTGTCTACAAGGCACGTCTCAATAAAGGAGAGGATTATTACTCAGTTTACCAGGAGGCAGGAAAGCTGCAAAAATAAGATCTATGTCCCATCTCCTTATGTATTGCTGGTTTGTGCTTCTTACTACTGTTGTCATTGCCAGATATGAAGATCATTAGGTAGCTAATAAGGACCCAGTACTAAGATGACCAAAGTGGTTGAAAGACCTTCTTTTTTGAAAACAGCCTGCAACAGTCATTTCATGTCAGCAAAGACGCACAGATAGGGTATTGGTATGATGATGGAGCTCTTCACTGAGTCCTCAAATGTTAGAATGCAAGGGTCTCTTTGAAATTTGAGAGACATACATTTATAATAAGTGAAATGTGCTGTTATATGCGTCGAAAGTAATTTTTTATGAAATTTTACTCAGTGTTATCTAAAAAAATTTTTTTTAATGTTTTATTTATTTTTGAGACAGAGAGAGACAGAGCATGAGCAGGGGAGGCGCAGAGAGAGAGCGAGACACAGAATCTGAAGCAGGCTCCAGGCTCTGAGCTGTCAGCACAGAGCCCAACGCGGGGCTCGAACTCACGAACCGCGAGATCATGACCTGAGCTGAAGTCGGACGCTCAACCTTTTGAGCCACCCAGGCGCCCCTAAAATGTTATTTTGAGACGTGGCACAAGCTAAAAAGAAAAGTTGACAGATCCACAAAAACATGTAGATTCATATATTGCTGACAGATTCAAAGCGAATTAGTATGAGAAGTTAAGGATGTTCTTACAGACATTCATTCAATAAATTCTTTCTGGCTGCTAACCTTTGAGATGGTACCACAGAAATCCACTCTTGTGTCCAATCTTGGGCTCACTGCACAGAGCAAGCACGGTCAAATCCTCCTTTCTAGAACCCACTAGTGCTTCTCAAATTTTCTATGGCCTTTCAGTCCCATCACGGACACTGATCTTTTGTAAAGTACAATAAAAGTAGACCTAGGGGTGCCTGGGTGTCTCACTTGGTTGAGCGTCTGACTCTTGATTTTGGTTCAGGTCCTGATCTTGGAGTTCGTGGGACTGAGCCCCATGTTGGGCTCTGTGTGGATAGGGTGGAGCCTGTTTGGGTTTCTCTCTCTCCCTCTCTCTCCGCTGCTCCCCCTTCCTCTCTTTCTCTCAAAATGAATAAATAAACATTAAAGAAAAAAAAACTTAGAAAAATGAAATGAATACAAGATCTACAAAATATAAGCCCACATTTTCATTATTATTATTATTATTATTATTGAACAGACTTAAAATTACTCTGACAAATTTCTGTAAAAGTTTGTAAAGTCTCATGTTCAATTTCTGTCCTTCTCTCAAATCATTAACGATAAGTTCATGGCCCAGTGCTGGTCCACAGCCTATATTTTGAGGAGTACTGTTCTAGACTTATATACAAGCAAAAACTTTTTTTTTCTCATGTTAGCATCCCTTTCTGTGTTCATGTTTTCTGTACTTGCTTTCCATTATACTCACTTTTTTCTTCTTTTAAGATAGATTGAACATAATCATCATGAGAATTGTTAGGAAAGAGTACACTGCAAAGATACAGAGATGTATGTCTATTTTTGAAGTTTCTAACAAAACACATTTGCAAAACCAAATGTGACATTCACATATACATGTACATTAGTGTACAGTCTAATTAAATTTTGAGACTGCAGACTAGTGTCTCTTAAAGTGTAGTTCTAGTATTACCTATATCAGAATTAGTTGGGGTTATTGTTTAAAATGCAAATTTCTAAGACCCATCCTATATCTACTGAATCAGAATTTCTGCTCTTTGCTCTATGGAGTCTGATTTTTAAGTTTATTTTTAATTTTTAAAAAATGTTTATTTATTTTTGAGAGAGACAGCATGAGCAGGGGAGGGGCAGAGTGAGAGGGAGACACAGAATCCAAAACAGGCTCTAGGCTGTGAGCTGTCAGAACAGAGCCCAACATGGGGCTCGAACTTAGGAACTACGAGATTGTGACCCGAGCCACAGTTGGACACTTAACCAGCTAAGCCACCCAGATGCCCCTATAGTTTATCTAGTTTGAGAGAGAGAGGGGTGGGGGAGAGAGAGCGGAGGAGGGACAGAGAGAGGGAGAGAGAGAGAATCCCAAGCTGGCTCCACACTGTCAGCATAGAACCTGACGTGGGGCTTGAACCCATGAACCATGAGATCATGACCTGAGCCGAAATCAAGAGTTGGTCGCTTAACTGATTAAGCCACCCAGTGCCCCTGGAGTCTGAATTTTAAGCATAAGTCCCAGATGTTTGTAATATACAATACAATTTGAAAACTTTTCTTTCAGAGTTGGGAATTTATGTGATTATTTGATTCTACATCATGCACTGTTGTGGTAAATTATAAATCCCAATTCTGAAAATGTTCCCTGTGTGAATATAGTGGAGTCTCTATGTATGTACTTCTAGCAGAGACTCTCCAGGATATATTATTGAGTTCATTGCTATCTCAGCTATATGCAAAGCATAACTGGGAAAAGGTAATGTTCTCATTGTACAGATAGAAACAAAGTATACACATAGACAAATAAAATAATTTTATATTCTTCCTTTTTTGGCTTCATTTTAGTTTCTTAGTTTTACATGACTACAGTCTATTTTTAAATTCACCCTGTTGTACAATATAAATTTATTTGGAATAATAAATAGCATAGGAGCAGAACTCGCTAGTCATATGTAATTAAACAGTTGTTATGAATTGAATGAGGGAGGTGGAATTGTATGTAAACCACCGTTAATATTTCATTAGCAATACATTAACATAGTATTAATACAAAATTCATCTGTAAGTAAAGATATAACATTCTTAGATATTTATATAAAATTCACCCATAAGGAGAAATATATCTTAGAGCTTCTGGATACAGGTCAGTCAAATAAAGGAGACCCCATTATAGCTTCTTCTTTAATTATGTTGTAGAGATTACTGAAAGAAAAAAAAAACAACATTTATTCTTATTTCTGCCTTTCACGTGTTTGGCACATTACATCTGCTTGTGTGTATCCGTCTGTTAGAGAGAGAAAAATGAGGGTCATCTATTCATGTTAATGAAAGCAATGGATCCCAGTTCCGATCATTTGGCTTGAGTGGACATCGATAAAGGGATTTTCTTATCCACCTAAGATGAGAAAGTCAGTTTTGGGGGACATTACTGTCTTCCAGAGCATAATGATAATTTCCCAGATGAAAGTGCAAAACCCTAAGAAAACATGCCCATACCTGCTTCTACTGAACTCAGAATACTTCAGAAATGTTGCTGTTGTGAAATTGTCCAGGCTTCTGGAAAGTCTTCCTCTGCACCTTTCAGCCTTGCCATTATGTGCCCTTGATCAAGTTACCAGACCTCCCAGAGCTCACTTTCCTTATCTTAGGGATAACAGCTCTCAGAATTGCTGTGAGGATTCTATCAGTTAGTGATTCTGAAATACCGAGCACAGTTCTTGTCACTTGATGAACAGTACTTAGTTATTTTGGGGGAAAGTTGTATAATGGTGGGAAATGTGCAGATAAGCTTTGATGTCATGCATACCCTAGATTTGAAATTCAGCTAGTTTTTTGCTCTGTGATTTTGCTATGCATGAGCAAGTTATTCAGTCTCTTTATCCCACAGTTTTCTTATTTTGTGAAATGGGGTTGTAACAACCAGCCCAGAAGGTTCTCTTAGGATTAAATGAGAGAGTGTATGTATACACTTATAGTGCCTGGCATGTGGTAAGTTCTTAATAGATAACAGATGATAGCCCTTATTGTTTTTATTTAATTTGATTACCTACCAGTTTCTAGGCTAAAATTTAGAAACCATGTATTTCATGTACAGTCGTCAAACTGATTTTTATTTGAGGCTCTACCCTTGATCTTTTAGCAGCTGTCTCTTTTTTGAATGAATTTTCAAAACGTTTTCTGATGTATACACAGACTGATGTGCATTTCCATTGGAAGATTTGGGGAATCTGAAAACAAAGTGGTGAGGAGGCCAGCATTCATCTGGCTGTTTAAGGAACACAATGTCACAAGAAAAACCCTCCGATAAAAGTTGCAGCACATAGGCAGACACTTGCTACAGGACTGAAATAATGCATATGGGATAATATGATGTCAGTCTCAGAGGCATGCAAAGTGCAGAAACACAAAGGAATTTCATAATGGGCTTTTCAGGAAAATGGTTGTTCCTTCCTGATGTGCTAACCTTGATTCTGTTTTGGGTTTTTGGTGCCAACATAAAGCTAGATGGAAGAGACACTGCTGAATTTTTCCATTGTCAATTTGTATCGTAATCTAAGAATTGTGTCTTTGCTCTCCTCTACTCTTTTTTTTTTTTTTGAGCTTACTCATTCTTTTTTTAAATTTAGGTATAGTTGACACACAATGTTATATTAGTTTCAGGTGTACAACGTCGTGATTCAACTTCTCTATACATTGTGCTGTGCTCACTGCAAGGATGCTACCATCTGTCACCGTATAGTACTATTATAGTATCATTGACTATCTTCCCTATGCTGTGCCTTTTATTCCCATGATTTATTTATTCCGTGAGCTTTTGGGAATAAGCTACATTAGTTAAATGATGTCTTCTTAGTTCTATGATTAATCCATTCAGTATCCATAAAACATAATTTCACCCATGAGCATCCTTGCTAGATCAATAGCTTTGAATGTTAACAACTGTGATATCAATTGGCTTTCAGAAAGAGATCTTGTGGAGATGGGATGAAAGGACAATTTTCATTCCTCTATTCTTTTTTTTTAAAGTTTATTTATTTATTTTAAGAGAGAGAAAGAGAAAGTGAGCAGGGGAGGGGCAGAGAGAGAGGGAGAGAGAGAAAATCTCAAGCAGGCTCTGCACCATCAGCACAGAGCCTGACATGGGGCTTGAACTCATGAACTGGGAGTTCACGACCTGAGCTAAAACCAAGAGTTGGGTACTTAACCAAATGAGCCACTCAAGTGCCCCTCATTCCTCTATTCTTTAGCTTCCCTTTCTTTCCCTCTACATTGATGCTTAAAATTTCTAGTCTATTCTCCTTCACTGGCCTCATCTCTCCCTTACCCTCTGTGTTCTAGTCACACTGGTCTTCCTTCAGTCCATGGAAGTGCCATGCTGCTTCCCATGCTAGGGCCTCTGAGCAGCTCTTCTATCTGGAATGTTGTCTCTTTTCTCTTTCCTCCCCTCCTTATCCATCCTTCAGAGCTCAGTTCCTACATTGATTCCTTGAGGAAGATTTCACTTATTTTCTGGCCTGGGTCATGTCAGCAACTCGCCCATTCCCTTATGCCCTCTTTTTCCTTTGTAGCATGTCTCATAGTAGTAGCTAAAGCATTCATTTTGTATTTGTTATTTAAATGTGTCTCCCTGTCTCTAAAATAGAAGCTCTGTAAGAAAAAGCAGAGGCTCTGTTTGTCTTGTTGAGAACTATCTCCTAATGCCTGGCACCGTATGCCATCATAGCGAGTGAAAATGCTAAGATGTTACATGGATGCAAATATTGTATTAATGTGCTTCCCATTTTACTTGTTGATCTTCAAGGTCTTTCTTCACACTGGGTTGTGGTTTGGAGAAATATTCCTTTATATATTCCTAGCATGTATACATTTTGAGGTCTGACACTATGTTGTCTTGCCGTACCTTCTTAATGCAATAGTCCACTATGATTGAAGAGGTACAGCCTGAACTACCCGTGTTTAAGAAATACCACCTCTATGAAAAGGTGCATGTATGTGATGGCCTTAAGTCTAGGCTCCAACATCGTCTCACATCCCTTGATCCACTTTATAAGTTTCTTGATCAACTTGGAAATCTAGTCTCCTATGACAGTAGCTTGTGCTGTGGGGAAATAGATTTCCTTTACACAGGACAGTAGCCTGTTTGACACATGTGAACATCAATGACACACGGACAGACCAGAGCCTAGAGTTCAGCTAAAGTGGCCTGTCTGGCAAATGTTACACTATTTGGAAGGTAAAGAATCGTGGCTTGGAGAGCCAGAGTTGTGGGAGCATCAGGTGAACTTCATGGAGGATCTGTTGGTCCATAACTAGGAAGTAAGCAAGTATTCAAGACTAGACGCTTTTGACTGGGGCTGAAAACAGAGATGCTGACATTGATGAGAAGTCTGTTGTTCATAGGCTGTAGCCACCATTGATGCCAATAAGAGGAAATGAACTCATCCCTTCTAGATTACTTTTTCCTAAACTCCTTTTGGTGACTCCGTCAAATTAGTGAGGCGACTGCCATCTTCAGGAGCGTTGTCTGAGAAAGGCAGTGTATTGTAAAAGAGCTTGGGTTTGGGTGTTGGATGTCATTCAGATCCAACCTGAAATCCTGGCTGTCATCACTTCTCTGGGAGCCTCTGTTTCCTCACCTGTAACATAGCTCTAATAACATTGACCTCAGCCTTGAAGCGCAGTGCCATTCGTGAGGCTATTTTTATAGCGTCTGCGATGTGTCCCTGGTACATCGTAGGCATTGTGCACATGCTTGCTCTTTGGGTGTTCAGTAGCACACACCCAAGAATCTACAGTGATTTTCTCTAAGACTGGGCAGAGTTTACATGTCAGAAGCAGCCTGGTGGTGATTCTGGAGTGCCAGGCTTGCTATGCCCACACAGTCTATTGCCAAAGCTTTGTGGCCCGTGAAGCTTCATGGAAAACTGTCTGGATTAAGGGACCAGTAGAGAGTAAATTGCATTCACTAAATGTAGCGCGGAGCTTGAATCCAGCCTGTCTCACTTCACAGCAAAACGTGTGACAGTTGAAGATATTTTATCTTGCTTTCTTGGAAGCTTTCTGGAGAGATACAGTCTCGCACCCTTTGATTACATCCACCCATGCAACTGACACATAATAATTGCGACAACTGCCCTGGGTGGGCTAGCTTCAGGAGGCCCCTTTTCCATTAAAGAATGATGCATCTCATCTGGAAATTCTCCCGCCACAACTTCTTCCTTGGATAAGACAAGAACACAGCTAGATTGATGTTTTGCATCCATTTTTTTCATTAAAAGTGACATCTGAAAATAACTTCAGGGTTGATAACCACAGTTTGGGATTTTCATTAAACCTGTATGATGTTTCAAAAAGTTTTAGTTGATTTTTACAGTTTGAAATCCAAGTCCACATATTTATTTTGGATTAGTTAGGATGCTATAAGCCTATTTTAATACCCTAAACAAATTCTTTATCTTATTAATCATAGTAGTAAATTAGAGTTTCCAGGTAATGGCTACTCTATTCTTAGTAAATCAGACAGAAAATTCCCCTCTCTGTGATAACAGTTTGTTGACATCAGCTCACTCTGTATGAGAGAGAGAGAGAGAGAGAGAGAGAGAGTGTGTGTGTGTGTGTGTGTGTGTGTGTGTGTGTACACATAACTCATTCTTTGGAATTTTCCCAATGGAAAAGCAAAGGAAGGAAGCCGAGGGGAGGATGGGGTGATTGCATCCTGTACCCTTTACAGGGTGTGGCCACAACTGCCTCAGCGTATGGGATACTAATAGGTTATGTTTTTTTCATTAAGGATGCCTGAACAGTGGTAAGTCTTGAGGAAGAGTGGGAGTGGCTCTCAGTGTTTTTTTTTAGCCAGACAAGAGTATCCTGGTAGAGGTCTGCTCAAATCCTGCTTAGGATTTCATCTCTAGAACGTTGGGAAAGAGAAAGAGAAGCAGGAGCATCAGTGAAGTGGACCCGCAGAGCTCTCAAAGCCACGTTAGGACTCCAGACCTGCCTGACTTCAGTTCTGGCTGCTTCTATGAATGGAATTGCCAAGTGGGTAGGCCAGTGCATGATTTTAAGGAGAATGAAACATGTTTCTTCTTGCTGCTTCCAAACCAGATTTGAAATGATGATGGATTCAACCCTGAAAAAGGCAGAGAGAAACTTTTGGGGATTATGTGAGGTAAGGCAATAGGAAGTTCTGTAAAATGAGTTCTATTGTCACCTAATTTCTGAGTCTGACCCTTAAAAAAATTTTTTTTTAAAATTTATTTATTTTTGAGAGAAAGAGAGTGAGCAAGCAAGGGAGGGGTAGAAATACAGGGGATGGAGGATCTGAAGCAGGCTCTGTGCTGAACAGCTGAGAACCCGATGCGGGGCTTGAACTTACAAACTTCGGGGTCGTGACCTGAGCTGAAATCAGATGCTTAACTGACTGAGCCACCCAGGCACCCCCTGAGTCCAACTCTTTGAGATTTACAGTTCTCTTTGCCTTTCTCTTTGAAATGTTCTTAAATGTGCTCTCCTCCCAGCTCGATTAGGGATAGCTGTTAACAAACCATGTGGTGTGCTTATCACATTTTATCACTTGACAACTCAACAGCCGTCAGTACAGGTATTAAAGCATGTGAAACTTTTACAAATAAATATGCAGTCCCTTTGCTGATGTTCTAGAGCCCCACTGGTTTCAAATAAATTACTGTGATGTTAAGTACAGGTTCTACCTACAAGAATGTTTTGTTTTGTTTTTTTTTTAATGTCATGCGATGGAGTCTAGATTTCATGACAGGTTATCTGCCTCTGGCCAATAATGTTTTTAGACAGATTTTAAAGCTCTTCTCTCATGAATGAGATGTTAAAGCAGATTTATTTGTAATGTAACGTTTATATGGACAAGGATTCATAGACATTCATGTTTTAGAAACTGTTGATTAAACAACAATCTTACAAAAACACTTGGAGAATAAATTCACGTTTTTGTTAAGATTTCCTTGTGGCAAACCGACCCAGCATTCAATAGACTTTTGGAATCTGCTTAGATTGTTTAAGAGCCAGGATGAATACAGGGATAAGTTTCAGTTTTATCCTAATCCTTTATAAATTAAATGTTTTCAATGAAAAAATTTACTTTTTGGCCCTAAAATGCCACTCAGTTGTTCTCAAGGTCAGCAGGGATGTTATTTTTTATTGTCGTATAGTGTGCACCTGGCACACAGTGCCGGAGACCCAAGGATGCTATCATGCCTACACTGCACTGGACAGAACCAGTAGTGCCCCATTTAGAAACATACATAAAAGCTCAGTTTAATGAAAAGTAAGGTGATGGTTTAGTAAGGATTCAGGTGAGCAGTCCAACCTTTGGGAAGGTCATTCAGCCTCTGGTCAAGCCATTTTGGGGAGGGACCCGCAGGGAGTAGCCACATCTGCAAGATTATTCTTTAGGATTAGTAGCAATGAATGTCCCAGAACGATTGCTCTCATATACTTCCAACTAATATTTTCATACTGAGTTTGGATCAGCTCCAATAAATATTTGGTTCACTTCAATAAGGGTAACCTCCTTCTTTACATAAAGTTAGCTATGAAAGTTCCTGATCCTTGTTGTATGAGCTCACTAAGATCAAAGGTGTAATTTACTCCCAACCAAAGGATGCTTTTGCATTGAACTTTATATTTTGTAATGGTTGCACATTTCTCAGAATCTGTAGCTATTAGGTTCATATAAAAGTAACATCCTGAAGCATCTAGAGGTTGCTTCTAAACTTCACTTAGTATTAAAAAGGTTTATCTTTGAGTGATAAATTAGTGTGTATATGACATTTAAAAAAATAATAATTAGGGGCCCCTGGGTGGCTCAGTCGGTTAAGCATCTGACTTCGGCTCAGGTCATGATCTCACAGTTAGTGAGTTCAAGCCCCACATCAGGCTCTCTGCTGTCAGCACAGAGCCTGCTTCAGATCCTCTGTCCCCCTCTCTCTCTGGCCCTCCCTTGGTTGTGTTCCTCTCTCTCAAAATTAAAATAAATAAATAAAAATAAATAATTAGAAGAAAGAAAGAGGGATATGGAATTAACACCTCATTGTCATTCCTGGCAACTTTTGAACACACATAGTACCACCCAATCCATGTTTCATTGCGTAGGAAGATGAGGGCATCTCTGCCTGTCTTTATTAGGCTAAGCTTAAAGCCTGACAGAATTTTAGGCTTTGAGTGACCTTCCACCTAAGAACTGCATAGACTGGTACACTCTGTGTGAGAGACTGTATTCACATGTAATGGCATAACATGCTATTAGTGTACGTATGGACTGCACTTTTGTTGCCCACTCATTTGGCATCCAGATTAAGAAAACAGTCTCCAGGGGTGCCTGGGTGGCTCAGTCAGTTAAACATCCGATGTGGGCTCAGGTCATGATCTTATGGTTCATGGGTTTGAGCCCTGCATTGGGCTCTGTGCTGACAGCTTGGAGCCTGGAGCCTGCTTAGGATTTGGTCTCCCTCTCCCTCAGCCCCTCCCCTGCTTGTGCCCTGCCTCTCTCTGTCTCTCTCTCTCTGTCTCTGTCTCTCTTTCTCTTTCAAAAATAAACATTAAAAAAAATTAAAAAAAAAAAAAGAAAACAGTCTGCCAAGACATAAGTAAGCACACTTTTGTTTTATATATATTTATGAGAAATTAAAATAAAATGAGTTTATTTAAAAGAAATTTAACAAGTAAAACCTAAGGAAATGAGATTGAGGAACTGTGCTTTTGAGTATTAAAGGAAAAACGTAACTTCTTAGAAAGAAGGAAGAAATGGATTAAGAGATTTTTAAACCCCACACATTTAGCTCCTAAATATGTGCCAGGTTCAAATACTGTACCCATGTACTCCTCACAGTTTTCTGAGCTTGGTGTTGTTATCATTTGATAGATTGAAGAAATGGAGTCTGTGCAGTTTTAAGACTTGCATAAGGTTATGGTTTCAGCAAACTAGAGAGGTGGAATTTAACCTCAGGTCTGCTGTTTCTCAAAGTTCTGGGATCTTAACCATCACCTAAGAGCCGCTGCCGAACAGCTTCATTATCAGGCGGTGTATTACTCTCTTGGTCCTTGAAATAAGTGATAGGTACCTAAAAACATAAAGCATGCTTCTGTGGGTGAATAGAAGGTCCATGTGGACTAAATGCCAGTGATAGATTAAATATGTTGCGTTAGGAACTTTATTGAGTTACTAAGTGATGGAGAATCTGAGCTTTCTATCTTGACAAATTAAGGTTGAGTGTGGGAAAGTTGGATTTTTGAGAGTTGTTTGAATAAAGAGGGGACAGGAAGAGCATGGTGGGCTTAGAGAGTGAAATCCAGGATGGTGGTTGGACTTGGAGAATGCTTAGAGATGGATGAGTCACCTCGCAGGGTCGTTGGACTGACGAGTCTGGACTTGATTGCCAGCCTTTTGCACTCAGGGAGGCTCTTTATAGCTGCTGCAGCTCTGTCTACACAGGAAAGATGGAGACGGAGGAGGGTCACGTTTAGGTTATGGTTCCAGCACTCGGTGCCGGGCCTGGGCGCGAAGCATGGTGGGCCATCCTCTCTTGCCCTCCTACAGCCCACTCTGCACACAGCAGCCAGGAGGATTAAAAAAAAAAAACAAAAAAACATGGATCATGTTACTCCCCTGCTTCAAGTCTTCCAGTGACCTCCTATCAGCATGGAATCCAAATTCTTCACAGTGGTCTAGATAGAAGGTGTGGTATAGTATCAAGGAGCGTGCTGCACATACTAGTTCTGGGATTGTGGACAGATTTTCTAACGTCTCTGTGCTTTAGTGCCTTTAAGAATCTGATTAAGAATCTGATAGCGGTACCAACCTCAAAGGATTGTTAGAGGTGTCCGTGAACTGGTAAAGACAAAGTGGTAGGACAGTGCCTGACATATAAGCCATCTCTGAACTGCTCTTTACTGTCTGGTGTTCTGGGCCATGACTGAAAACTCTCAGAAGGTATTTGGCAAAATGAGTTCAAGTGTTGCTTCTCACTGATCTCTTGGTGGTTCCCTCCCTTGTCAAAATGAGTGTTTGGTCGAATAGTTTGGGATCAGGTATCTTACATAGAAAGTTGCTTAGCAGAGCATCTTGCCTCTGCTCAGCATGTGTGGAGGTGTGAATGTTCAGGAGGCCTCCTCAGGGGTGTGCTTAGGACTTGTCTGTATCACCCAGTGTGGATCTAGTGAAAGATTTCACGTTCTCCGAGTTGGGCTCCCCCACCCCCAGTAGATGGCCTGCCTAGAGGAGACAACCATAGACATCTTTCTCATACTTGCAGGTGAGTGGCCTTGAATCAACACATAGGCACCCGCCCCACCAGTGCAGTGATACACGTGCCTTTCAGAGCACACGAATCCCCAAGGCCAGACCTTACAGACTTGTCATCAGCTCTTCTCAGCCTCTGTTGCTTCTTTGTCCTGTGGTGTGCTGTGCCTTCTTCTCCCATCTCTGGCACAGTGCAATCAGCAACTCCTTCTGGTATCTACGGGAAGATAGCTATTCAGTTGACTACCTACCAGGCCACAGTCGTTAGTGGGTACATGCTCAGCTGGCGGTGTGGTATCAGGATTGATCTGACACTTGCTCTTTTTTCAACCAGAGAGAGCTTCAGTGTAACGAATTGGGCATCTAGGGAGACTGGGTTAAAACTAATGCCACAGTTGCAAATTCATGAGGAATTTGTTGATGAATTCTCATAGTGCTGCATAAGATTGGTGTTCTTGTGTAGTGCAATCCGTAGTAAAGACTCACCCCTCCCTTGGGATGTAGTTCAGATCCCAAAGTCGTGGTCAGAGTTTTCCTGTCACATTGCAGTAGCAGGATTCCATAACCTGCCTAGAACATTCTGGTAAAAATTTTGCAAAAAATTTTGCAAAAATTGTTAAAAATAGTCAAACAGTCCCTGTGAAGGTGTGCTCTTTGCCCAGATCTATAATGATCATTTTGGGGCCCCTGGGTGGCTCAGTCGGTTAAGCATCCCACTTTGGCTCAGGTCATGATCTCGTGGTTCGTGAGTTCAAGCCCTGCGTCGGGCTCTGTGCTGACAGCTTGGAGCCTGGAGCCTGTTTCGGATTCTGTGTCTCCCTCTCTCTCTCTGACCCTCCCCCGTTCATGCTCTGTCTCTCTGTCTCAAAAATAAATAAACATTAAAAAAAATTTATAATGATCATTTTGATTCAAATTGGAGCTTAATATTACTTTCCAAATCCCAAATCCCAGGGCATCTAAGTTTTGAGTATAGCCAGAACAAACCAGGCCCCCGTGTGATCCAATCAGAAGACATATATAACATTGAATATAACATTGAATATAACTTCAATTTGTATCTAAAAAACAATTTAAAACAACTTAGGTGTTTATGCCATTTGTGAGAAAATGTGGGGAGGGATTACTTGAAAGCAAAATAAAAGTTGCAAGCATCATTTTTCATTTCTCTGGCACAATCTGTCACATGGCGTCTTTCTCAAAAAATTCTTCACCGTGTCTTAACTCTCCTGGGTTGATTGGCAGAAGAGGAGGGCTTTGAATATAAGCAGTTTTGCTCATATTTTATCTCCAGCACTGTATGCAGGTTTTGGAAATATTAACAGTCATAGAAACATTTCCAAATCCAAATTATGTTTGGATATGTTTGAGATGTCTGGTCATGTCTCCTATATATTATCTTAAAAGCCTATTCAGAGTCCTTTTTCTGGAATCCAGAATCAGGAAAAAAAAATCTTTTAAAGGTAATTTTTCACACTGATCTCTGTGTATGAAATATTATGGGGAAGGAAGAGTTTTTTTTTAAAAAAGTTACAAGTCTTTCTGCTTACATTATTTTAGCTTTTGGTGGCATTTTAAAAGAGAATTCATTATTTAAATTACTCTTTACAATCATGTTGTACATTAATATAATTAATCTTACTTTTCTAAGGATGAAAAAGATAACATCCTGGGGCCCAGGCAGCAACAGTAACTTTTACCACTGAATTCAGCTCTAAACATGGCCACTTGTTTGCTGCTTCTGATGACCACTCATAGAACTAAAAAATGAACCCTGGGAGGTAAAGCAATAGGTCTATGGAGCAGTGAAGCAAAGGAATGGATGAGACACCTTAATGATTGGCTTAAATGTGTAGATCTTCCAAAGGATACCTCCATATGTGCCTCCCAAATATACATCGAACTCGGTAGATCCCGAGCCATATGAATTACACACAGTCATGGGGATTGATAATTATTCCTTCTCTGTTCCTCTTTAACACTTTATAAAGTATGTACACCTTGGTCATAGCATTCTTCACATTGCATTGTACCTTATGTGCCAGTCTTCCCCCACCACACTGGGGACTCCTGATGGCAGGAAATGGGTGTTCCTTATATTCCATAGGGGGCAGTCCATAAATGCTTTTCATGAATGAATGAGTGAATGAATGAATGCACAAGCTGACAAATTGGAGGCACAGTAGTCAAAGAGAAGTACAGTGTCCAAAACATCGCTGTGATTGCTCAATATCCCTGGATATAACCATGGAACAGAGTTTTATCATGTGTGGTCTTTGTAGTATCCTTATCAGAATCAGCTCCCTAGGGTACTTGCTAGAATTCTGTTTCCTGCATCCTGACTCAAACCTACTGAACCAAAAATCTCTGGAAGAGCAGGGCAGGAATCTGCATTTTAAATGAAGCCTGCAGGATATTCACTGTGAGTAATGAAGTTGGGTAATCATTGCTGTGGAGGATCAATTAGGTAAAGGGGAAGTAGCCAAGGATGATTTGTGACCTAGTGAATGTGCGGGAGATGTTAAGTCTGCTTACAGAGATTTTGTTTAAGGCCTTGATGTGTTCCTCCTAAAGATACTATGGTTTTAATGTAGGAAAAGGGGCCTGTTTTTAACCTTATTAATTAGACCTGAGAAAATTCTCTGAGCCACCACAAAACAATATAGTTAAGAGAGTTGTGTGTGGCAATCTTCTATCTCTATGCCTTTGTTTTCTGGGTCCAAACACTTAATTTGTTTCTCCTTTGGAGAATCGGATTTACTAGATTTAATTCCAGTGTTAATAACAGAATGAATTGAAATAGTCCTAAAGAGTAATTAAAAAAAAAAACCAACACTAAATGAAATCACTTCACAAAAGTATCATGGATTGTTAAAATAGGCAAGAGTGAGATTTTCACAAGTTTCCTTGATTGTGTTCCCATAATATTCATAAACAGATAGGTATAAAATTATATTAAAAGGATTTTAAGGCTTTTTTTGTGTGTGTACTTTGCTTTTCTATTTAGAGAAAATGTACCGCCAACGAGACTTGTAAGAGAACAAAGAAGACATATGAGACATGAGTGGACAAACTTTATATAAACCCTAACAAACAAGATTAGATTTAGAGAAGGTATTTAGGTACATGAATTAAACATCTTCAGTGTTACTTTTTGTAATTATATTCCAGCCTGAAAGTTACCTAAGTCTCTAAAATATGCACTCCTAGAAAATAGACTATTTCAGTTGGAAAACAGACATTTGAATCCTAAAAGGAAGGAAAATAAGAAGGAGAATGGGAAAGGGAACAAGAAAGGTAATATTCAAAGAGCAAAAGCAAAACCAGGAGAGTGTGCCTCACAGAAGCTGACATGTTTTTAGGTTGAAAGGAAGAAGTAAAAATCAAGGTGAGAGGTGACTGATGGGGAGGATTGGGTCAAAGCCTCCACCATAACAGGGTAGAACCCTGTAAAAGAAGGCAAGGAGTAGGTATGGACCCAGAAAAGAGGGCGTTAGGGAAATGAGACCTCATGTTCTCCATGGTTTGGATGCTACCCTGCTCCAAGTAGGAGCTTGGAAATTAGTTATGGGATGTGAGGACGGTGGGACAGATTTGAATATTTGTTAAGAGAAATGGAGAAAGGAAGTAACTAAGTATAAATGCACCAATTGATAATTGGCTTTAAAGGCCACAACATTTCTTTGATCAATCAGAACCTTTATTTAGTGGGGGGAAAATAGATTTATAATTATGTCTACATTCTACTCGTAAGGGATTTAGAACCCTTTCTTTGGTATACCATTTTATACTCAACTATTTTTCTTATTTGGAGTAGGGACATTTAAAAAAGACCAAATCACTAATATACATGTTAGATGAGGGGAAAGAAAAATAACTCCTACAGTCTGGGAAAAAATAAACTGTCCTCAGATATCCATGAAAAGTAGATCTCAGCATAGAAATACTGTCACAGAGGGGTGCCTGGGTGGCTCAGTCGGTTGAGTGACCGACTTCGGCTCAGGTCATGATCTCACAGTTTCTGAGTTGGAGCCCCGCATCGGGCTCTGTGCTGATAGCTCAGAGCCTGGAGCCTGGTCCGGATTCTGTGTCTCCCTCTCTCTCTGCCCCTCCCCACTCATGCTCTGTCTCTCTCTGTCTCAGAAATAAATAAACGTAAAAAAAATTAAAAAAAAAAAAAAGAAATACTGTCACGGATAAGGTGTTCTGGGTCTAGACTAGAATTGACTGCAACCTAAACAGTGTTAACCTACTTAAAGACAAAATTTTACTCTGAGGGACCAATTAAAATTGGTCTTCTTGAAATACAAGGAATGAGTCATTCTAGCTGTTCTTTATATGGTGTGAGCAAGGCTGGCCAGAGGTGTGCCAGCTAGTGGCCGTAGGAGCTGTAGTAGTGATGGAGGTTGTGATAGTCATATCAGAATAATTTGTCCTGTTTGCCCCTAAGCTAGTTTATTTATATGGACTTGGTATTTTCAATTAAGGGTAACTGCCACTCGATGGCAGGAATGCTTGTATCTGTCAGGGATAATGAAGTATCAGAAACGTAATCTCATCAGAGAAAAATTTCAATCCAGAATAAACAGTATTAATCAACTTGAGTATCTTCTATGTGACAAACACTATGCCTGGCGGGGAATGAGATCTTCCCTATGGAGATTTACAGGATGGTCTCTTGCTGTCGCATTTTAAATCAGAACAGATCCGTCAAACTTCTGCTCTGGGCCTGCTTATCCTAATTCTGACCCATTTCTCATCATATATGGCACATTTGAGTTCCAGATGAGCCTAAATAGTCCTGGTACATTTTCAGCATTTTGCTTCAAGGGGATAGTCTGTTTTTCTTTAAATACAAACGTAACCAAATGGAGTTGTCCACATCACCTATGAACCAAAGAGGGGAATTCAAGTCAGAGATATATGGCTTATCCCAACCTACAGGAGCTGAGGGGTAAATTGAACACGTGACTCTAGATCTGTTTCTTATGTGCGTGCGTGCAGAAAGGACAGAAAGAAAGAGAATCCCAAATAGGCTGTGTGCTGTGAGCGCTGAGCCTGACTTGGGGCTTGAACCCACAAACTGTGAGGTTATGACCAGAGCCAAAATCAAGAGTCAGACACTTAACTGAGTGAACCACCCAGGCACCCCTCCTCCCCTGTTTTTGTTTGTTTGTTTGTTTGCTTTTTGTTTTTTGTTTTTTTAATTTATCCTCTAGATATGTTTCTTGGTTAAAGGTCTTAGAAGCAAGCACCCATTCCTGTTCTCCCTTATTTCCTATTCACATGGTATAGTATTTCTACCTTGAAGTGGATGTGGTTGGCAAAGAGTTATCAGTGACCCTTCTTGGAACAAGAGATGCCTATAGTGGTTCTCTGTCAAAGTTCTTTTTCTAGGAATGTGTACGTGACGTGTAGCTCAGGCATCACTTTCTGTTCGGGACTCAGACCACTTGCAATAGTTTGCATCCCATTACCACCTCCCATTCTATTTCTGCTCCTAGTGGTCCTTTTTCCCAAGTTTGTGTCAGAAATGCATACTTTGGGGCACCTGAGTGCCTCAGTTGGTTAAGCGTCAGTCGTCGGCTCAGGTCATGATCTCACAGTTTGTGAGTTTGAGCCCCGCATCGGGTTCTTTGCTGTCAGTGCAGAGCCTACTTCAAATCCTCTGCCCCCTTCTCTCTCTTCCCCTCCCCTTCTTGCTCTCTCTCTCTTTCTCTCTCTCTCAAAAATAAATAAACTTTAAAACAAAAAAAAATAAAATAAAAAAGGAATCTGTACTTCATTTGGCTTACCTGATGGTTTTGGGAGAAAAGGTGAGTAACAGCAGAAGTGCAAACCTTAGTGTGAGGTTGCATTAACAAGTACAGTTTTATTACCACTGCTTTTTATCGCTGTGATCCTGCTGATTGCTCCCTAAAGCAAGATGCAATGCTACTTCATCTTTCCTGATGCCCCAAGAGGAAACTCTCACAACAGGATTTTCAGAAATGTGTTATGTGCATAGCCATGTTTCTAAAAAAGTATTTTGCATAGCTGGGCACTGTCTACTCCCGATGCATATATTCTGTTCCTTCCAGGGTCCGGCTTTCTGTGCCTTCCAAGTGGCCAATAGCTTAAAAATAGTACATTTATTTGCAGAAACATGAGAATCACTCTTTTAAGCACCTCTGCCCATTAAACTATCTTTTAGAAGGGTAGCAAGTACTTTGTTGTCTAGCCTGAAGCAGTGATGCAGTCACAGGGATTCGGGCATGATGAGTCTAAATCACTGGTTGATTTTTAACAGGTATTTCTGTTAGGAATTGTGTTAAACTGCAAGTAACAGAAACCCAACCACAGGGGCTTAACCAAATAGGAATTTATTTTTGCATAGGTAGCAAGAAGTCTGAAGGCAGGTAGTTCAGGACTAAAGGACTCATCATGGTTACTCCTAGCTTCTTCCTCTTGCCATCCTTAGTGTATGGTTCTCATCCAAGAAGAGGGGAGAGGGAAGAGCAAAATAGGATTGCTGGGTCTGTCCTTTAGAGCTGGGAAGAGCAGAGAAAGAAAGAGAGAGTCCTAAGTAGGCTCTGCTCTGTCAGCGCAGATCCCAGTGCAGGGCTCGATCCCACAAACCATGGGATCGTGAACTGAGCAGAAATCAAGAGTGGGATGCTTACCCGACTGAGCCACCCAGGTGCCCCAAGTCCGTCCTCTTTTTAATCAGGAAAATGATACCTTTCTCAGAAGTCCCATCCACTAGACTTCCACTTACACCCTACTGGCCATAACTAGATCACATGCTACCTTTAGCTGCAAGAGATTCTGGAGAGATGAGTATTTTTAACTGGAAACATTGTTGCCTTGGATAAAATTGGGGTTTAGTTGGCAAGGAAGAAGCTCAGTGGATAGGCAGTGATTGAGATCTGCCCCGAGGAGCCACATGACATCTTTCACAACCAGGTTTAGGTGACTGCCTTTTAAACATTGACATTGTTGGGGCGCCTGGGCAGCTCAGTCGGTTAAGCGTCCGACTTCGGCTCAGGTCATGATCTCACGGTTTGTGGGTTCGAGCCCCACGTCGGACTCTGTGTTGACAGCTCAGAGCCTGGAGCCTGCTTCAGATTCTGTGTCTCCTTCTCTCTCTGTTCCTCCCCTGCTCACACTCTATCTCTCTCTCTCAAAAATAAATAAAGATTAAAAATAACTAACTAACTAACTAACTAAATAAATAAATAAATATTGACATTGTTGGGGCCCCTGGGTGGCTCAGGTGGTTGAGTGTCTGACTTCAACTCAGGTCATGATCTCATAGCTCGTGGGTTCGAGCCCCATGTCGGGCTCTGTGCCGACAGCTCAGAGCCTGAAGCCCGCTTCACATTCTGTACCTCCCTCTCTCTCTGTTCCTCCCCTGCTTGTGCTCTATCTCTCAAAAATAAATAAACATTAAAAAAATATTGGCATTGTTTTTCTATTTCTGTGATGGAATGGAGTGGTGTGCCTTGTCTTGTTTGTTTAGGAGAGCAGGTGATGGCATGAGTGTTTATGCTTTTCCATTCTTACAAAGAACAGTGGCTCCTTCTTGGCTTTTCACAGAAAGAACCTTTAGCTTGCAATGTGCCTAATGCAGATGGCATGGGAGGACCTTTCCTCCTAGAGTTCTTTGACTTATGAATATGATGAAAATAGTAGGCTCCAAGTGCAACCACAGACACAGACAGAAGTCTCCCAGAGCTGGATTATCTGACTCCTCGCTATGGCCCATGTTTCTAGTTCTTTCATGTTCAGAAGCGTGAAAAAAAGGGAGGTTTTTCTTTTTCTTTTTTTAAGTTTATTTATTAATTTTTGGAGAGACAGAGAATGGAAGGGGAGGAGCAGAGAGAGGAGGACAATCTCAAGAGGGACGTGGGGCTTGAACTCCTGTAACGGTGACCTCGCGACCTGCAATGAAATCGAGTGTCCGATGCTTAACTGACTGAGCCACCCAGGTGCCCCCTTTGTTGCAGGGGACGTTTCTTCTCAGGCCTATTCCCTTGAGCTTGGGACCTTTTCTCCAGGTTTACTTTATTTTGGTGTAGCTCTCACTTCACCATGTCTAATTTATCCCAGCTCTCAGTTAAAATGTATCTTTAATCTTTCCTCCTCGGAAAGGGGTTTGGGGAAACAAATGAAAATATCTGACTTTAAGAGCCAGTATCACTGTATACATTTTCATGTGCCTGTAAAACTCTGAATGGTCTTCTTTTCATGTTTTTAGTTTTATTTTCTATTCTGGGCCCTAGGACAGAACTTCAAACTAGTGTGATGCGGGCAAATTATAGAGTATGAATCCTTTCAGCCTTTGAGGTGATGGGGCAGAGCTGGGTGCAGCCAGAGTTTCCCTGCCTGCCCTTTTAAGTTATAAGCATGTCTTTCGTTTATCCCAGTGTGTCCTACAAATATTACCATTTTCTGTGTGCCAGGAGGTCAGAAAGCTTGGAAAATGCAGGCTGATTCTTCAGGTTACTATCCATACAAAAGCCTAAACATTCTTTCTCTCCTTTTCTTGTGTTGTTTGAGGTTTACGGCCTCTGGTCTTTTGTAAAAGATTATCCTAGCAGACATGGTGACTTAGTTGGTGTCTCCCAAATACTGTTCATAGCAAACCCATACTGTGTCCTCACTCATTTTCATAGCTTAATGCCCCCCCCTTTTTAAATGCCATTTTAAGTTCTATTATATTCTCTCAATTATGCTCTTCCTTTCTTTTTTATATAGGATTTTATAGATGGGAGCACACCCAACTCCTTTCTTACATATAAGCTCACCATTGATGCTGAGATAGTTGTAGCCTGTGTTCTTCCCAGTTTTGCCTTTTGGCAACATTGATTAACTGGGCCAAGCCCACAAATGCCAACTTCTTTCCACCCTGTCCCCAATTCCTCAGTATCAGTGCAAGGACAGAAATGCAGGGTAATAATCTGCTGGGAGCTGGTCAGTAATAATAGTGTTCATTAATATTTCCCCCTTTATCTTTTTTTCCTCTTATTTCCTTTTATTTTATTTCCTTTTTATTCTCCTTTTATTTTAAGTTGTATTAGTCTGAACTAAGGGAGGAGACATAGGTTGTGATTAAGCTGAAAAAGTGTTTGTTTGGTTTTTCCAGATGAGAATTCTCCAGCCAACTTCTGGGATTCTAAAAACAGGGGTGTGACTGGAACCCAAAAAGGGCAAATCGTATGGAGAATTGAGCCTGGGCCCTATTTCATGGAACGTAAGTACTCAGCGAGAAGTAGAAGTTTGTTACTGAAATTCCATAAATATACAGAAATCTAGGGAGTCTTGTCTGAATTTATTATAAAAGTTTCTGGCTCTGATTTTCATATTTATGCCATGTATCCTCAAACTGGGAAATATATTGTTTTAGAAAATGCTCGTTAGAGAACGTTCACATATTTTGAATAAAGTGTATGTAAATATATATGTGTGTGTATAATACATATACACATTACATATATCTTGTGAATGCATAGTATATAAGTCATGTTTGGTTATTTTAATACTTTACACATTTTTATATACCCTTGTATCTACATTCGTAATTAATATTTATTATATTAACTTCCGGGAGCAGAAAGAATAATTCAAGATTTCAGTTAACTTAAGAATTTTATTTGTCTTTAGAATACGTTGCTATTATTTTTCCCAGCAGCGGAATAACTGTTGCATTCGGGTCCTCGTCTTTACAATTCGATGAGAGAGTCTGGGCAAACTGCCATAGAGGTCAATTTTAAGAATAAGAAATTGGCTGCGGGTAACTCAGCCATTACCCCGTTGATCTGATGTTGTATTTCTTTGCAAATACAAATGCTTCTATATAGTACATGGCTCACAGAAATAGCTCATCTCTTTTTATTTAGGGTGAAGGAGAGTATTTATATTTGCCACTAATGTTATTGAGAACATGGTATGTACATTTTTGTAGGCTAGATAGAAGCGTGAATGAATACACGATTTACTGAGTGGTTCAAGTTAACTTTTACATTTACACAGTTCTTCATTAATGTAGAAAATGGGCTATTTAAAAATTTTCTGAGTTGTTTAGTTTGTGTAAGAATTAACTTTTCTATATTGAAGAGATTTAATACAAGAGAGAGAATGTGTGTATGTGTGGATTTTAGTACTGAAAGATTGTACTTATTAAACCTTAAAATATAAAGTAAGGTTTGATTAAATGGGAACATGCTATGAGCTTACTTTTATTCAAGTATATAAATTTTTATTATATAAAAAGTTATTTTCAAAGATTAACATCTGTTACTTTGAATTGCCATTAAAGACATTAGATTATTTCTTCCACATCCTTACTGGTAAGTCAGCATTTCATAACTTTCTCTAATCATGTTTCTGTCTCCTAAGAACTATCTGTTTTTCATAGTTCAATATTTGACTAGGGTCTCTTGAAAATCTAAAGGGAATGTAGTCTTTAAGGGAAAATGTTCACGTTATATCAATAAGTGAGGGGGAAAACAGGTAGATACACGCAACATAATTCTAACTAATACCATAACATATAGGAAAAAATCTGGAAGGAGATTTGCCAAAATGTGAACTTGGGTTGTTTGCGAGGAGGTGAGATTATGGGACATTTGTTTTTCTACTTATTATTTCTACTTTATTTTCTACTTTACTTTCCAACATTTGTCCCAGCTGGCAGTACCATGAATTAATAAGAAAAAGAAGTGGGGAAAATGGAATGGGTTTACTTTCATTCAGTGTGATTCCTCCTTTGAAAGGATGCCAGGGTTTAAGAGGCTGACGTAGCAGAGAATCTTGCCAACTGAATTTCAGGGGAAAAGGTAAAACAACCTTCCTGTTCCTTCCAAAATGCCAGCCTGCTAGGAACGATTGCCTCCGGATGGAGTGTGTAGCCTCATACCATGGGGTTCAGATGAACACCGGGGAAGACGTTAGTATCACATACTATTATAATTTGGAACATTTTTTTGTGAAAAGCCCCACTTGCAGATATTTCATTTGCCATGACTGATTTTTTTTAAGCTTTTATTTATTTTTGACAGAATGAGAGAGAGAGAGAGTTGGGGAGGGGCAGAGAGAGAGAGGGAGACACAGAATCCGAAGCAGGCTCCAGGCTCCGAGCTGTCAGCACAGAGCCTGACGCGGGGCTCGAACTCATGAACCATGAGATCATGACTTGGGCCAAAGTCAGACGCTTAACCAACTAAGCCACCCAGGCGCCCCTGCCATGATTGATTTTATTTCTCCTCCCCAAAGCGTTAGAGATTCATAATGTCCTGGCCGATCAGGATATACTAATATCTCTGTCTTGAATGTTTTTCTTTACGCTTCACTCTAGTGTTTAATAGAAATAAGCTTGACGTTGACACTAGGAGTTGGGAATGAAGAGTAGGTTTTTGTTGTTGTTTTATTTTCTCCTCTAAATTCCATCTCAATTCTTCACACACAAAACTGGAGAAAATAAAACTGGAAATATTCAGCAATGAATTTTTGTAAGGACTAGGAAAAGTCGTGTATGTTAAAATCCAAGACGGTGAATGAGAATTACAGGAAGTTTGGTTTTAGAATACATTTGTCTTCATTAATCAGAATGAGGCCTCTTTCAGCACACATTCATATCCTATCAACGTGTAAAAACCTAAGGTGGTATTTATCTAAGTGCTTAGTAGCGTAGTCTGTGTCTTTTAGACATCATTTTTTTTTTTTTTTAACCCCTACAGCAGACCTAAGGGGACTTCCGGCACAGTGAAGTTTTGCTTGAACCTCTGGAGCCGATGGTGTGGAACTTCTAAAAATTGGGTGGGGAGGGGTTAGACAGCTTCTATATTTTCAACCTCTGATTTTGAAAACTTGAGACATTTAAAAACTTTTGCTTTCATCTTCAGAAAGAAAATTTATCTTTAGCTCAACAGAAGTTCAGGCAAAATAAAATTAAAATTCTCTGAAAATTGCCCTAAGTGCATGGGCAAACCTTGATCTCAGCCCCCTCTAAGTTCTTTCTGAATGTAAAGATGGCTTTAGTTAGTCTGGAAAAAAATCCAGAGGAGGCAGGCAGCCCAGACTTCAATTATTACGGGGCCTGCTTAAATGAATTTGAAGGACAAAGACAGGTGTAATTTTGGACACATGACTTTCCTAGACCCTGGAGAGGAGGATCAGCTTCCTCTGCACCTACTTGTCACCAAACTGTCAGATAGTCCTCAGATGAGCTTATGCTTGCAGAAGCTGAATGGGTCATCTTTGCAGGATGCATCTTGAGTTTTGAAATGTAAGAGGTTTCAAAGTTGTCTTATCATACTAGGATGTCTCTGTTATTCTTTGTAGTCTTTCATAGACTTTGGCCATTCGTTCATTCATTCATTCACTCAGACCTGCTTTTGTCATTCCTTCATTCCTTCTATTCATCTGTCCATCTCTCTCTCCCCAGCCATCATGAAGTATTTATTAAGTGCCAGCTGTGTGCCACACACTATTCCAGGAGCTCACTAAATCCTGGATCAGTGAATGAGCTTAGAACTTCATTGCTGTGTGATAAACTGCTTTGTGATCATTGAGGATAATATCAGAACATTGATATTTATATAAATGATAAAGTGCTTTCACACATCTTACCTGTCTCAGCCCTGGGAAGTGGGCAGGCTTAGGAAACTGAGCATCAGACGTGTAAGTGGCTTGTGTCTCTGATTGGCACTCAGGTTAGTAAGTATGATTGCCAGCATACGGTGCCTTGACAAAAGGCCTTTGCTTTATGAATGGCTTTTTGGGGAGGTAAGGGAGGCAGGTGGCCTTGGTACTGTTCAGAGGCTTTGCCCTAAATATCTCCATTCCCAAGCCCCTTCCTGCCAACATCAGAAGGCCTTTTTTTGCCCCTTGGATGGATTTGGTGCTTTTTATTTTCCACTCTCATACATTAGGTTTTGGATCCTGTTCATTTGCTAATCCTATTAGGTTTCCACTACCTCCACACCAATATTATCTATCTTTGATTTTCATGATTGTTTAGCTGAGCTTTCGCAGAGGAGGAGGAGCAGAGCCATTTTAGGCTCTATTGGCCCTTAGTAAAGAGAAGATAACTTGTAGTAACATATAAACGATAGGTTAGCGGGGTGCCTGGGTGGCTCAGTCGGTTAAGCAGCCTACTTCAGCTCAGGTCATGATCTCATGGTTCACGAGGTCGAGCTCCGTGTCGGGCTGCATGCTGACAGCCCAGAGCCTGGAGCCTGTTTCAGATTCTGTGTCTCCCTCTGTCTCTGCCCCTCTCCCGCTCATGCTCTGTCTCTCTCTCCCTCTCAAAAATAAACAAACATTTAAAAATTAAAAATAAATAAATAAATAAATAAATAAATAAATAAATAAATAAAAAGCATGTCACTGGAAATGTGGGCAGACTTCCTCAAAAGCATGAAGATTAAAATGTATTTACTTTTTCCAATTTGTGGCCTCTGAATATAAGAGCCTGTGAATAAGAGTCATAGTACAAAGAATATGATAAAAGCACACAGGACAATGGTGAAAATCATGTTTTAGAATTAATTGCTTTAATTGTTTTAGAATTAATAAAATCAATAAGTTGAATTTTTTAAAGATTATTCTGTTTAAATAAAAATGCTTGAAGGAAGAGCATCTCCATTTCATCTCCTTTATGGTTCAAAATATTCAGCTTCTAGAAACCTGGGGAAAATGCACACTTTCTAAATAGGAACAAGCTATTAGTGACTGCCTAAGTGAATCTTGTTGCTATTTAAAGTGATGGATGAGATCCCAGCCTTTGAAATAAAACTATTTCTTGCACAGGGTGGCCTGTAGAATCTTTTTTCAGAGAGGGCTTGAAATGAAGTTTTATACTAATGCCTGGAGTTAATGTAGCTGAGTTGAGATTCTTTTTAAAAAATAATTTTTGAATAAGTAGTGTATGAAAGAATATAATGTTGAAAAGATCCAAAGGTAAACGTATCTCCTCAACTTCATGCCCCAGTCATCAGTTTCTCCTCCCCGAAGGCAAGCACTTTTACCAGTTTCATTTGATCTGTCTGAAAATATTTTATTCATATACAAACCCAGAAACACAATGGTTGCCTTAAAAATGCAGTGTCACAGGGGGCACCTGGGTGGCTCAGTCGGTTAAGCATCTGACTTCGGCTCCTGATCTCACAGCTTATGAGTTTGAGCCCCATGTCAGGCTCTGTGCTGACAGCTCAGAGCCTGGAGCCTAGAGCTTGCTTCGAATTCTGTCTCCCTCTCTCTGCCCCTCCCCCACTCACTCTTTGCCCCTCCCCCGCTCATTCTCTCTCTCTCTCTCTCTCTCTCCCCTCTCTCTCTCTCTCTCTCTCAAAAATAAACATTAAAAAAAAAGAATTAAAATGCAGTGTCAGGGGCGCCTGGGTGACTCAGTTGGTTAAACATGCAACTTCGGCTCAGGTCATGATCTCACGGTTTATGAGTTCAAGCCCCGTGTCAGGCTCTGCACTGAAAGCTCAAAGCCTGGAGGCTGTTTCAGATTCTGTGCCTCCCTCTCTGTCTCTGTCTCTCTCTCTCTCTCTCTCTCTGTCCCTCCCCCACTTGTGCTGTCTCTCTCTTTCCCTCTCTCTCAAAAATAAATATACTTAAAAAAATGTTTTTAAATGCAATGTCAGTATCATGCAGTTATAGAAACCCCTTTACTTAGGAGCATGGTTAAGTTCCTAAACCCTGTTCAACTTCCCTTCCACCTCCCTGACCTCTCCTCCCCCACCCCAAACAAGCCGAAGGTACTATCTCCCCACAATCCCCCTCCCATCACCCCACAGCACCAGTGCTCTGGGAGATGTCTTCATTAAAATTAGTAAATTAAAAATTTAAAAATAAACGGGCTTCTATGTCTGGTCAGCATTTAAATAGAGGCTGCCAAGTCTTTATTGTAGTAAACCTTTAAATGAAAGTATCCTGAAGATTACTAAAAGGCACCAAAATATATTTCCATAATTCATGACTGGCTTTAGCCGTTCAGAAGGGACCTCTGAGAGAGGAAGATGCCTTTTGGGTGGTGCTTCCTTCCTTCCTTCCTTCCTAGGCTAGAGCGGGCCCAGCCAATGGCAGGTCCTTTTTTATTTTTTCTATTTTTTAAAATGTTTATTTATTTTAGAGACAGAGAGGCAGAGCACAAGCTGGGCAGGGGCAGAGCACAAGCTGGAGACAGAATCTGAAGCAGGCTGCAGGCTCTGAGCTCTCAGCACAGAGCCCGATGCAGGGCTTGAACCCACGAACCATGAGATAATGACCTGAGCTGAAGTCGGACACCTAACTGACTGAGCCCCCCAGGTGCCCCCAGTGGCAGGTCCTTATAGGCTAATGTAGGAGGCCTCCTCACCCTTCTCCTGTCTTGCTGCCCTCTGAGGCAACATGCTTTTTTTTTTTTTTTAATTCAGTCCATTTATTTAAATGTATATTGTACGTAAGTTACAAATTCTCACTTCTGCCACTCTGCTAGAACTTTTCTGGATAAGCCTCCATTTCTTCCTTGATCCTGTGTTTTACAAGTAATGTGAGGTTACTATCTGTGTTTTGAAGGTTATAGCTGACAAACATCTGTTTGTTGGTCTTCCTGGCTAAGTGCCGGGTAAGATCAGTGGAGGTCATGCCACAAGTGTCTCTGAAGACGGAGGTAGACACGGGGATGGAATCATAGTGGCTGCACAGGGCCACGGCGAGGTTGCACAGGTGCGGCATGGCCCCCACCCACAGGAAGAGCCAGTGTGTCAGCCGCATGACGTGGAAGTGGACGAGCTGCTCCCACAGCCTTGTGCTGAAGTTGTGCAGGGAGATGTCCCGATCTGGGGTGGCCCCTCCATGCTGCCCGTTGGGCCCAGGACCACAAGCACCAAGACCCCGGCCCCCCCCCACCATCACTGGCCCAACCAGACCCTAGCAAGCAAGCCAACATGCTTTTTATAAAAGGCGGATTTTTTTTTTTTTTGGAGAAAATACTCTTACTTTATATATACATACACACATATTTTAATATATATATTTCCGTAATCTGAGACCGTTAGGAGGAGATGTTGGCTCCCACATCGGGCTATGGAGAAACCATTCTAAGGTACATGGGATCATTCATCGCTCCTTAGGCCTCCATCTCCCCTGCCTGTGCACAAGGGCTGGCTGGTGCCACAGGCAGCGGGCTCCTCCCATATCTGATGCTTGGTCATCATTCATATGTTTACTGTTATCTGTCCGTGTATCTGTTTCTCAGAAGTAGCTTTTTGTTTTCCTCTTGCAGTTAGTGCTTACAGACTGTAGCTAAAGTAGGAGCGCGAATGTCAGCTCCCCTGTCCACCCTTTTTGAGTCTTCTTCTAGGTTACCTCTCTCCACCGCTAAAATGTTTAAGCACGTCAATCAGAATGCAGCTCTCTGTCTTTTCTCTCTCACTCAGAGGAGATTGCATTTAGTAACACCATTTAAAAAAATCTTGAGTGACCTCATAAAACACTAATGTTTGAAGAGGAACGCTCTCACCTTGTCAGCGTGGAACGTTGGTGTATTTTAGGGGACAGAAGTCTTCACTGGTGTTCTGCTGAAGGGGCCAGTGTGTTTCAGTCCAGGCGCAGACGACTAGTTCTGTCCAGTACTGTCTTATTCTCTCTGATGACCAGCCTATGTGTTTGGTTCTGTAATGGGTGATCTGTGCAAATCCCCTTGGCTTTGCATCTAGCCTTGAAGCATTATGAAGCTGTTAGCTTTTGTTAGTTTTTGGCGATCATGTCCACAAAATCTATCCTGTGCAATTCAGAATGAGTTTATCTTATAGTTTCAAGGATCCTAATTTGTCACTGGGGTTGGAGACTTTTGTTATAGCAAGGAATAAATAACACCCCACATGGGTTCACTAGCAAAGCAGGCCTGGCTATCAACATCCTACACACAAAAATCAGCAGTCCCTTTTTTTTTTTCCAGTCTCATAATCTATTACCTAGCTGACTCTTAAAACCTTACAAAAGAGGAGATAGCATCCTGACTTGAGAGGAAGCTAGGGGAAGATGTCTTATAAAAATGCACTTCTCTTTGTGGAAAAATGAGCTGCTCACTCCCTTACCGCTGATCTGATCTATGAGGTGCTGCTGCAGGCGGATTCCCAGACTGCTGGTCGCCAGCATTTTGAGTGTGATCCTAATGAGCTCATGCCTGCAGAATTCAGTCCTCGTGCACACCATCAGGCTTGTTCTGCTTTGGCAGGCTTTGTGCATGGTGCTTAGCTTTGTTCTCGTAGAATACATGCTCTTGGTCTTGGAAGAAAGCAAGTGGAAGAGGAGGGTTTGCGCAGACCTGTACAGCTGTCACTATTTCAGTAATAACCAAAAGCTTGTGTTAATGTTCGGGAAAGTCCTTTGCAGAGGTGTTCCCGGGCGAGTGAAGTCATAGTGCGGCTAGAATTCCTGTGTGCGTCATCTTGCTGTTCCTCAAACTCAGCATGCTTATTCCTGCTTCCCTGCTTTTACCGCCCCTCACCCGTTATCATCTCTGCTCCATTTTTCTCATCTAGAAGTGTGAGTCCAGACCTATTTGTTCCATGAGGCCTTTCTGACTGCACCGTGTCGTCGCTCATCTTCTCCGGGGTCTCCACACTCTGCTACCCGGCCGCTCTTCCTTTTTAGCCCTTCCTGTAAAATTGTCATCCTAACAGCTACACGAAGAACACCTGCTAGACCAGAAACCTTTCTTTGATTCTCTTGCACTGTCAGGCATATGTTGTGATGGGTACATGGTAAAAATCTTTTGCTTGATGATGCTAACTACATTGTGAGTCACTGCACTGTGATCATCATGCATAATGGAAACACTCAATATTTTCCCTCATGACAGAGCTAATTTTTTAAGCTTTAGTATTTTGTCATTGACAGAAAAATGTAATATTCCTGTACGTAGTATTCCTAATCCTATGTAAATTCCTAAAATGATTTTTTTTAAGCATTCTATCTTTCTCTTAAAACTGGCAAACTCGGGGCGCCTGGGTGGCGCAGTCGGTTAAGCGTCCGACTTCAACCAGGTCACGATCTCGCGGTCCGTGAGTTCGAGCCCCGCGTCGGGCTCTGGGCTGATGGCTCAGAGCCTGGAGCCTGTTTCCGATTCTGTGTCTCCCTCTCTCTCTGTCCCTCCCCTGTTCATGCTCTGTCTCTCTGTCCCAAAAATAAATAAACGTTGAAAAAAAAATTAAAAAAAAAAAAACTGGCAAACCAAATACACTGTAGGAGACCATTTGGTGCAGTCAGGAGAGTTGATAGAAGAGTAAGTTCTTGGGGAAAATCCATCTAGTGGCCCCACTTTAATAATCCAGGTGACTCAGTTGAGAGAGGAGCCCCACTTCTCTAGGCTGCGACTCTTCCCTGGTGCCTGTCCATCAGCATCATTTCCTATGACATCATTGCCTTAAATGACACCTTGGGGAAAATGCGTCTTGTAGGGACACTACAGTGACTCAGATACTCTGTATACAGAGAAATTCTAGTGGCTGTGGGTTTTATCTTTGACACATTTGCCTTCACGGTCTTTGAAATTGTAATTACTTTCCAAAATCAATAATTGGCATTTTTATTGCTTTTCATCAAGCTCAAATTTTATGTGTGTGTGTGTGTGTGTGTGTGTGTGTGTGTGTGTACACATGCACCTGTGGGGAGAGAGGTATATATATGTCCACATATCTCTATCTGTCTATCTATTTATCCATCTATTTATCTATCCAGATCTATATATTTATGTATCTATATGCCAGTGGTTCCTAAATTTGATCCCTGTCTAGTGACTACATTGAAGCCATCTGAAAAATTAAAATACAGATTCCCTATCACTGCAGAATCTATACAGCATTCTTTTTTACTCTGTTAGACTGCTTTTTTGTATTTCCACTAACAGTGGCAGTCTATTTTGTAGAGGTTAGGAGTGAGCGCTTTGGAGTCCCACAGACTGGGTTTGAGTTCTGACTCTGTCATTTCCTGTTTATTTGACCTTCTGCAAACCCTGCCACTTCTTCTGTAATATGGGGATGGGAATTTCTGCCTCCCAAGGTTGAAGTGGGTATCAAATAACAACATGAGTGGCGACAAACCATGGTGTCTGGTGCGCTGTGGAGCGCCTCAATAAATGGTGACTAGTTTTCTTCCTATCCCTACACTATACATATTTTGGTGTGTTGTTTTGTGCATTATTTTTCTCATATCTTTGGGATATTCATAGAAAATTTCAGAGAACTCTGTAAAATCAAACAAGAATTGATGTAATTTATTTCTTTGATTGGAAAAGAAGGGATTGATTATTCAAAGAGTCTAGAGTAGGATCTTCTGACAGGGGGTGTGGCAGGTTTCTTCAGCTGATTCCTAAATGACTAGTTTCAGTGTTGAAATTACTGTTTTTCTCCAATCAATTTGCAGCTGAGATAAAAATCTGTTTCAAATACTACCACGGCATTAGCGGAGCCCTGCGAGCCACGACCCCCTGCATCACCGTGAAGAATCCTGCTGTGATGGTGAGTGCCCCTCATTGCCGGCTTCCTCATGAGGTCCCCCCGGGCCCTCGGCTTCTATTTTTGCCAGTGCAGCTCTGGCAGGGTTATGAGGAACGATGAAAAAGGAAACACGTAACAGTGTGGGCACTGTTGTAGGAAAGGAAATAACTTACAGGCTGGCTTACCTGGATCCATAATACGAATCGTGGAAAAATATGATTTGATTTATAACAATTCTGCAAATGGTCAGCTCTTCAGAGAACCCATTCATGAAGCAAATTAGTGAGTATGCCATCAAATTTAGTCTTAAACTTGGTCTAAATTTAGTCTGGGTGACTGGTTGGGAGGAAATGGTGGTATTGCGTCTTACCTGAGTTTAATTTACATGAGCTCAGTGAGTAAGAGGGGAAAATAGCAATTCAAATCCTGTGTGATTCTACCCGCAGTCATCCTTACAAGCTTTCACTCCAAAGAGTGTGAGATGGGGATCATGCATGTGCTATTCCCTCAGGAGGTCTGAGCACCAGATTCCTAGATGCTGAGTTGGGCGCTAGAGCCTAAATATACCACACATTTTTAGTATAACATGGCCACTCAACGGAAGTCCCCCTCTTCACCAGGCCCTCAAGTGAAGAAAGAGATGCCTGATTTAGTTTGGAAGGAAACTGGTTGTGTTAGACTTTTGAAGGCAAGTATATATATATATATATACATTTTCAACATGGTACTTTCTGAAGGTTTATTTTTCACAATTTTGTGGTTTTTCACTCCATTGACTAAATTTAGACTCTAACAGCTTTGTAGTATGTACTCATTGTAGATGGGTGGTTGGGTTCAGGTGGTTTGGGGAGATTCTTAGAGTCTAAGATATGTAAAGCATTGGAGGTTTAATAAGCCATTAATAAAAATCAGATCATGAAAGCAAAGAAGAAAAATATTGACTCCCACAATATAGAACCTTTATCACAGTGTGTGTGTGTGTGTGTGTGTGTGTGTGTGTGCACGCACATGTGTATTGTGTATGTGTGCATTTATAGATGCAAGCATTTTTGGAAATAGGCAAGTAGTCATGTTGACTCCCTGAAATTCAGAAAGTAATCTCTGCAGGTGGCATTTTGAATCAACAACGGTATATCATGAAGTCTTTCCTTTTCATTTATTCACTCAAACAAATATTCATTGGGTACCTGCTAAGTACCAGCCGTTGCATTCACCATTGGGGATGACATGACAAGCAAAAACTCAGTCCTTTCTTTCACTGGTCTGGTGGGTACAAGAGACATCACTAAATTAATTTATGTTTATTTGAGTGATAATTGCTGTGAGGGGGAGTAAAATGGAGCTATGAGGGCACATACTAGTAGAATTTATCCTGATCAAGTAGGTCTTGGAAGGCTTCCTTGAAGAAGGAAGATTGTTTGCAGGACAATCTGAAGGATGAGTAGGAGATACTTAGGTGAAGAGGTGGGGTGGGGGCGGGGTGGGGGGAAGATCATTTCAGGTAGTGGGAATAGTATTTGCAAAATCTTTAGTATCCAAATATTCTACTCACATTTGAATTATATTTAAGTTCCCATGTAGTAAACATAATTTAGAATTTAAAAGAATAATCCACATTTATTATACAAGACTTTGAAGGTCACCAGGAGAATAACCGTCATTGATTACAAAATCTGCCATGTCACATACTAAGCAGTGGAATGTGCTTCAACTGATATTCTAAAAAGAAAAATTACAAAAGTGGAAAAGTGAGGTCTTTAATAATAGAACCTTTGAAAAATTAACTGTGTGTGAAATTAGACAATAACTTCCAAACATGATTTTCTAGATTCAGATTTTATTAGACTTGAGCAACTTAAGTGATCAGATATCACTGAAGGCAGCAGGGTTTTACAGCGTAGTGAACACTGGTCTCATTCCATTGATTTTGCATTGAGATTACTCTGTCAAAGCCTGTGGATAGTTTGTAGATAATTAATTTTCTTCAGACAGCTTTTAGAGAACCATCAAAGCTTCATAGATATAGCTCTGGCAGTCAGAATAGAATATTTCTGTTCAAAGGGTGACAATAATGGAATTGTTGGTCAATAGATTTCTGACCCAGCTGAGACAATTTGGTGTATGTCCAAAATTGGAAGTCTGGGGGACACCTCATGGTGGGGATAAGTGCTGTGCTTCCATGATGGTCACCTAGTTATATGACATGTGTCTAGTTATTGTGACTGATGGACAACATTGATATTTTAGTTTGATTATTCCATGACCATATGCAAAGAATAGCCCTGGAGGAAGTGTCTGAGCACCTCTCTAGGGAAGAAAATGAGCTGCCATCATCCTCTTATGGCCTCCTTTCTCATATATCCTTTTGCAATGAATCAAGGATTTTAAAAAAGTTGCGTCTTTTCTGTCATTTGTACTTTGACGTCATTGTCATTCATCAGAGTACTCAGTGATACGTGTCTCTGACACTTGGAACAGGAAATCCTTTGGCTTCGGGGACAGATAAAGGCTAGCATCACTCACTACCATGTATTGTTTCAACACTCGGTTGTCAGTGTTCCTTCTGGGTTTTCCTGGAATGAATCTGTGGCGTGAATTTATTTAAAATCTCTCTTTAAACATTGAGTGCAGATGTGTTTCGTATCACCGATGTTCCTGTATCTAGTGATAATGTTTGGTCTTTCCTGGCTTTCTTGTCACAAATGATGGAATTGAATTCATGAGTATTACTTCAGAAGAGCATTTGCCTCAGTTGTAGTACAGGACGCTATCTGTGAATTCTCTGAGAGTTGTTTCACATTAGCTTTTGCCAGACAGTGGTTTATATTTTTAAAATGAGAATTTGAAGGCATTTTCTTGTGTTTCTATAATATCTTATAACATTTCCAACACGTTTAAATGAAGACTGACCATGAATCTTTTTCATCTCCTTTAACTCACTTAGCATCGGTGTAGCTTAGCAGGAAGAGACTTCACGTTTTTGGAGGGAACACATCTTATTGGGTGGTGTGGTCCATTTGGTGGGAAGCTATGGTTTATCAGGCTGTACTCAGGACTTGGAGGGCAGGTTGCTGAGTGTCTGTCTCACAGCAGTCTGTACCACCTCACGCTGTTCATTGCTCTATGGTCCAGGGATGTGTGTGGTGAAAGCAGGATGAGACAGAGACAGCCATCCGTTATCTGGCCAGTCTGCTGCTGTGTCTTTTCCGATTAAACTGGGGATGGTGAGTCAGAGAGAAACAACGCAATATGGTAAACTTTACATACTTGTTGAGAGTCAATCCAGAGTTATCACGAAGTTGGTTTTATGGATGAAATAAATTAAAGATACCTGGATGATACCCTGTTATACTGCAGATGACGTTTGAAAGCATCAGGAATCAGTGAAGTGCCATGCAAAATAGTTTTGATTAAGGTACAGGAAGTAGAGGGGCACCTGGGCGGCTCAGTCGGTTAAGCTTCTGACTCTTGATTTCAGCTCAGGTCATGATCTTATGGGTTCGTGGGATTGAGCCCCACATTGGGCTCTGTGCTGACAGTGTAAGACCTGCTTGGGACTCTCTCTGTCTCCCTCTCTCTCTCTGCCCCTCCCCAATCTGTGTGTGCACACTCTCTCCCTCAAAATAAATAAATAAACATTTAGAAAAAGAGAAGGAAGTAGAAATTTATATTTCAAAATTTGAATAGAATTTATTTAAAAAAATTTTTTTAACGTTTATTTATTTTTGAGACAGAGAGAGACAGAGCATGAACAGGGGAGGGTCAGAGAGAGAGGGAAACACAGAATCTGAAACAGGCTCCAGGCTCTAGCCATCAGCACAGAGCCCGACGTGGGGCTTGAACTCATGGACCGAGAGATGACCTGAGCTGAAGTCAGACGCTCAACCGACTGAGCCACCCAGGCGCCCCAATGGTGGTAGATGATTTTTTAAAAAGTGAGGGAGTGAGGCAAAATTTAGATGGAAGGGTTTAATCCAAAGTTTAGAATTAATATGTGGTCTCTGTTTCCCAATTATTCAAAATATATTCTGCCTTCAGTTCAGTCTCTTACAGCGTTGTGGGCTTCTTTGTTAGAGAACTGGGAGACCTTTTTTTTTTTCCTAGTGTACCATAAATGGAGCACTTACTTGTACATTAATTGAGAGAAAGGCTAAATTTGCCATCCTTGGTGGTCCATAAATGACAGGTTTCAAGTGAGATAGCCTTTACAAAAACTTTTACAATACAATAATCAGTACAACAGCACTGCAGACTCTTACAACTACTAATTATAATAGCTGTGCCATGTACCTGCAGCACAGTAAAATAGGAGTCTACGAGGGCAGTGGGGCATCCACATGGTGACTCAGAAATATTTGGCAGGTAATTGGAGGGTAATTCTACATATATGTGGATGAGTTTGAGAAAAATCACCTGTTTAGTTTATTCTGTTTTCCTAGTAAATCTAAAGGAATCTGGTGTTTGGTTTTTAACTGAAAGGAATATTTTAATATAGTAATAGTAATGTAAGTACATTCAGTACATATCAGCTATATTCTTATCAAAGAAGTAAAAGGACATAAAGTAGGTTGATTCCTGTCCCAGGAAATTTAGAAGTTCATATTGGTTTCATTTGGGGTAATGATTAAATTTAGGTGTGACTCTTTCTCTCGTCTCTGAAAATATGCATTTTTATGTGTCTGGATTCCAAGATTTATAGTATATGAAAGGCATATACTACAATGCATGTTTGATACAAAAAATCATCACATTTGTAAATATATGTGGTTCCCTAAGCACGTTGGGTACCATCATACTCCTGTGAAACTTCATATGTGCTTTTCCTCTGCAGATGGGGGCAGAAGGCATGGAAGGAGGTGCTTCCGGAAATCAGCATTCTCGGAAACTCGTCAGCTTCACGTTGTCAGGTAAAGGTGTCTTTAAATGTGATGTCCAGTTTGAAAGTGTATAATTTCAAAGACATGAATAGTCAGTTTTGTCTATAGATTCTTTTTTTTATTAAAAAAATTTTTTTTAATGTTTATTTTTGAGAGAGAGAGAGTGAGCAGGGGAGGGACAGAGAGAGAGGGAGACACAGAATCTGAAGAAGGCTCCAGGCTCTGAGCTGTCAGCACAGAGCCTGACATGGGGCTCGAACTCATGAGCTGTGAGATCATGACCTGAGCTGAAGTTGGACGCTCAACCGACTGAGCCACCCAGGCACCCTTACAGAGTCTTACATATGATATGTGAACTATTTATTTTTTTGGTAAAAGTTCTGGAAATTCAAGTATATTTCTTACCATGAAAAAATTAGACTACTAATATAAACTCAGAAATTATTTCTTCCAGGTTTTCTAGTGATAAAATGACTGTAACTATATACAGTTACTTAAAAACAACACTGTAACATATGCTATCCCTACTGGAGAACTTTAGTTTTGAAAACCATGTATGTGCTTAGCTCATCTGAACAAGGAAAATATTGGAGACTAGGAAAAATAAGCCAAGGTTACTCCTCCTATTTCTGTGGAGAAATTCACATAAAAGTTGGAAAGCTGATAAGGCAACTTTTTTGTTTATTTTCTGATTAAGGAGATATTCTAATTGCTTGTTTGTTTATGAAAATGTGCTGCTTTTCAGATTGTGAGTTAGAACTCATCTGTGTTTTGTAAGTTTAATTTAGTTGAATCCAACAGTTCAAAAAAAGAATAGGGGGAAAAATCAGAGTTTTTCACCAAAGGGAAATATTTTTTCATAGAACATCAGTTTATACAGACTGAAAACTTTCACACACAAAATATACCCACACCTATGTATGTGTATACTGGGTTTCAGAATAAAATATATTTCATATGTAGATCATGGTCAAAAATGTTTCAAAGCTACTGATTTAAAAAAAATAATTGGCAGTCATAAAGTCAGGAAGACACTAAGAAAATCAGTCTTTGAAATGCACTTTTAAAACAGACAACTGTGCTATGACACATATAAAATGCAGTCTAACAGATGTCTGTCACTAAAAGATGTTTTGTTTTCATTTTTCCATTGGTGCAGTGCTTCTACATTTTAAATTAGATTCACTTTTCTTGGCTGCAAAAAGTATTGTGGATGAAAATTCACATTGTCAAGAGTGAGAGAAAACTGATCTTGAGAACAGACATTTCCATGATGTATAATGACCACATATGATGAAAGTGTGCACATTAGTTCATTGCTGGCCCATGGCCTTCCAGAGTATCCATTTCTGTTCTAGCATGTTCCTACTCCCCTATATGAGTTTACTTACTATGAAAGCCTTTTTTTGCCTTTGGTTCTCTGGTGGATCTCAGAAGTTGTAAACTGGTGGCTTATGGTTCAATTTTGGCCAAGAAGTATGTTTTGGTTGGAACCCTCAGGTTTTAAAACATATCTAGGTTTTTAGAAGCACACTTTGAAGTTCCACTGCCAGTGGAACTTACCCTTACCCTCAATGTCTGTGTGTCTCCTGGAAGCATTTATTTGGCTCTGCTTTAGACCTTCACAGTCTTGAGGGGTTGCAGGTACAGAAATCCTTTGTGTATAGGTAGGGAACAGTTAGCCCACCTCCATGGTTACTTTAATCATACCATGGTCTTCTTAGTTTAGACGCATTGCCTTAAGCTTCCAAGTGATCAATATCATTCCAAATGCAACACACACATACTGATTTTGACTCCAGAGGGGAGGTTAATTAATTCACTGCAGGAGAATGACCAGCTAGAACTTGAAAACCCCAGGACGTTTTCCTAAAAAGTAGGAAATAGCTTTGGGGCATCACCAGATGCTTCTTCTTTAAATATAATTTCTTCCAACATCCCACCTCAGTACACAGGGTGGCTGGCTACTTTATATCTGTTTTACTTCCTAATGTATGGTCAGATATTTGCAGATGGTGTACGGAAGTGGCTAAAAATTATATAAGATGAAAGCAGTTCTATAATGGTAATTCTGAACAATTAATCCAGTTATAGCATATTGACAGTGATAATAGTGTTTAGCGAAGAGCATTTAAGCATTGTAGAATGTCTGCCTGCAAATGTTCTACTCTTGATTCTCTGTGGTAAGTAGGGACACAAATTAGTGAATTCTACAGCTAAAACAAAAGCTGTTTGTGTTTTTTTTTTAAGTTTTTTAATGTTTATTTAATTTTGGGAGAGACAGAGGCGCAAGCGGGGGAGGGGCAGAGACAGAGGGAGACACAGAACCCGAAGCAGGCTCCAGGCTCTGAGCTGTCAGCACAGAGCCCAAGGCGGGGCTTGAACTCATGAACCATGAGATCATGACCTGAGCCAAAGTGGGACGCTTAACCAACTGAGCCACCCAAGTGCCCCCAAAACTGAGTTTCGGTTACTATCTTAATCCTCTTCTCCAAATAAGACTTTAAACTAGGGTATTTAGCATGTCATACTTTTGTGACTTTGAGGTCTTAGTTGGTCTATTAGGTGATGCAGATATTTATGAGCAGTAAAATATATAAAAGACAAAATGGAGAAGCCAGAGCAGAAATGAGATGGATAAAGGAACAGAATAATCAGACTACAAATAGTTGGTAGATTCTTATATTTATTAATGAAGATTTATTTGTGCAGCATTCCTTGTGGAAAAATTTGATATGAGGGTTATTTAATAGTGGCATCTTTCATCACAGTGGCGTAACCTTCTGATGGAATGCTTTTTGTCCAAAGGAATGCTTTGCGTGAATAATTTAGCTCTGTCATGCTTTGTGGCAGCCATTTCCGTCCATGTTACTCCTCATTTACTGCAAAGAAATCCCTTGTTTAGAAGTAGATTTAGTATCTAAAGACTATCATTCTTCTGTCTTTGAGTCTGAGGCGAGCCTAATCGAGAAAGGTAAGAAAGTAAATATGCAAATTGTGTTTTCCTCTCGGAGCTATTTTATGCCGAATAAAGCCACGCGAAAACATGTAGCACCATTAAATTGATAGTGAGTTGCAGATGCTGTGTTAAGATGACTGTGTAGCTTATGAAGTGCCAGGAGTGGGGACTGTAAGGCTAGAGAGATGACAGTGGCATCTCTGAAGTGCCTTACTCATCTTTCTCTTCTCCTTCTCTTTTCTCTTCAGATCAAAGATCTTACTGTATTTCATGCAGTGTCCTTAGCATAAGGACCTCCTGGTTGACTTTTTCGGTCTTTGCTGACATATGAAACTCGGCTGTCAGTTAGTTGTTATTAGACAGCACTCTGGGCCACAAGTTGTTGTTGGCCATGGGTGAGCCTCCTCCAGGAATTGCTCCCTAGACAATGTGGTTCTATTGGCAACCCCACCAATTCTGTCCCTCCAGGAAAGACTTTGAGTTTCAAGAATGGGCTTGAGTAGGATGACTCAGGGAACCTGCCATCATTGACAGTCACCATACAGAGTCTGCTGCCCAGCTGATCTGGGTAATCCAAAGGTCTTTGGAGGTTTAGAGGGATCTGCAGAATTTTTTTCTGGACTAGTTATCAGGACCTCCCTAGACTGATCATAATTGTAGCAAGTTGCTTAGAAACGGTCCGTTATTCCAGAAGCTTTCAAGATCCCTTAGCTCTTAGGCCAATCTTATTCAAACTGATACTCTCAGAAAGGTGTTGAGGACCCGGAAGAGCTGGGTTTGTTACCTGACATGTTGGTGTCCCTTATCCTCACTCCTTTGAAAAGTGTCAGTCTCTCCACTTACCAGATTTTAGCCAGAAATTTTAGCAACTCACATACTGTGAAGTAGCAGCTGGTGAATCTAAGATGTTCTGGGACAGCCATCAAATATTTAAGTTACTAACCAGTAGACTCACAATTATTTAATACAGCAGGTAGCATTCAAATTTTAGAAATATTTCTCGTTTTCTTTTCCCCCTAATATTCATTACATTTGTGGAATATATAACATTTTAAATGTGGTACAACTGAATGTGTGGTCTGAAGTTTCACCCCCAATTAAACATAGGTCTATAATTTCATTATATGTATGTAGAAGAGATTTAATTTTTCTCTCATGAAAGAACATATTAACATTCTTTTTTAAAAAAATAAACTGTTTCCTAAGAATTTCTCTCAAGATACTGTGTGAAATGCTGGTTGCCAAACCACATAGCAAAATGGTGGTGAAGACGCACGTTAGAATCAAAATGGTTCCCAGGAAGTCAGTTTAGGTGCATGAGGTGATGGTAAATGTTTGGCTTCATTTATTCAGCCTGTCAAGAGACTCCCCCTCTGCTGGAATTATTCATAACTCACTTGTCCTTACTTATCTCAGCGATCATAGTGTGAATAACGTTGTTATTGTTTACTGTTGTTTACCCCCCTCTCCCTTTCTCTCCCTCCCTCCCCCTCTCTTTCTTTCAAGATCTTAGAGCAGTTGGGCTAAAGAAAGGGATGTTCTTCAATCCTGATCCTTACCTTAAGATGTCCATTCAGCCAGGGAAGAAGAGCAGTTTCCCCACCTGTGCCCACCATGGGCAGGAGAGAAGGTCTACTATCATCAGTAACACCACTAATCCAATTTGGCACCGAGAGGTAAGATGATCCTCAGGGATCTTCTACTTGACAGGAATTTGGCCAAGTTCATCTCTCTTATGTGTACTGTTGAGCTGTTTATGAGCATGGGCAAGATGGCTAAGATATCTCGGGATTCTGTTAGGAAGAGTGTAGGAGGAGAATGAGACAGTCCCTTGTAGCCAGGGCCAGGAATAGGGCAAAGCAGGTGAGGTCCTTGATCTTGGGTGCATGACTGAAGGGAGCCAGAAGACTCAATAATCAAAATTAAGATTTTAGTGAAATATTTAAAAAAATGAAAATCAGTGCAAAAAATTCATGATGAACAGATATTAAAATTTTAAGTAAGGACAGGTTCAATAACATTGGCTTGCAGAGCCATATTCGAGCCTGAAGCAGAAGGAAAAGTCAGTAACACTGATCCTGTTTTTATTTAAAATTTTTATGTTTTTACACCCAAAACTAATGTAACACTGTATAACTAACTGGAATTAAAATAAAAACTTGTAAAGCCCCCCCCCCCCAAATTTTCTATATTTTGTTCTAGTTATGTATTCAGTACAGATTAGAGGAATTTCTCTCCCTATGGGCTTTGGCAAATGTTTTTTGGATTTCTAGATTTTGGTTAATTAAGCCATTCAAGGTAGTTGTCATCCCGAGGGAAGCCAGATCGTTGATGTGTTGGTGATAGATACTTTGACGTTCCTTCCAGCCACTTTATGCTACCAGTCATCTTAGCGCACCGTATCAGTGAAATCAAGCAAAGCGTTTTCTCATTAGAACTAGGGAAAATCAAGGAGTGAACAGAGATATTGTTTCTCATCTAATGAGCAAAGCATGAACTCTGCCACCATTTCTCAGAGATCTAAGACATGTTTCACACACTGGTGTTAGAGTGTTTCTAGGTAAACCTTTATTGGCGTAGGAGTTGCATAGTTAATCAGATCATTCCCTACTGTTTAATGACAATATGTTCTAACTTTGTAGAAATATTTCCATGGGGAGGGAGATGATTCGGGGATCTAAAACCAGTTGGAAAAAAGGTACTGCTCTTTGAGACTTGCCAGCACAGCAAGATGTTTCTCCTGAGCAGTTCTTATAGTTATTTAAATGGATTAAATATTGCGTGTTTTCTTACACCTGGTTTAAAAAAAACTGCTTATGATCTCCACATAGTAAAAAATTCTTAAAGGCACACGACTTAATTTAACATATGTACAAGCCTAGAAGACATAGCATGTATCTCACTATGAGCTTTAGAAGGCACATAGTGGATTTGGTAATGATATTGGCAATAACTTTCTTTTCCTAACATTTTATATTTACAAAATTCTTAAACTTTGTATGCATAATAAGGGTGCATAAGGGATGAGATCATCATCCATCCATTTTGATGGTTAAGAGACTGAAGCTTGAAGTGTTTATGTAACTTAGCTGTTCAGAGGCAGAAGCAGTGCTTAAACTTTGCTCTCTTATTCTAAGCAAGTGCTTTTTCCATGAAGCAAATTACTAGATGACATGGCCCTTTGGGGAACTTTAATTGTTATGACTAAATAAACTTAGTAGTGCCTAAGTATAAAGCTGGCTGGAACCTTTCACATCACTGTGGTTGAATGGATAATATCAGGACTGGGATGAAATGATTCTGGTTAGATTCCCGGCTTCATCACTTATCCGGAGATCCTCGTCCTTAAGAAGAAAATTTTATCTGAGGCACCTGGGTGACACAGTTGATTAAGCGCCTCTTGATTTCAGGTCAGGTCATGATCTCACAGTTTGTGAGATCGAGGCCTGCATAGACCCCTGCCTGGGATTCTCCCTCTCCCTCTCTCCCTCTGCTCCTTCCCTCTTGCCATGCTCTCTCTCTCTCTCCCCCAAAACAAACAAACAAACAAACAAACAAACAAACAAACAAACAAACATTAAAAGAGAAAGAAAATGTTATCTTTCTAAAGATAACATGAAGGTAATGTATGTGAAAGTCTTTGTAAACGAATAAAGCTCTTTATATTTATTTTAGATTCTTATTAATAACCAGTCTGATTTTCTCCAATGGCATTGCTAAGCAAAACAACAAAACTTATGTTAGCTTCATATTTTGATTTTTCTGTCTCAGAAAAAAATGACCCTGTGTGCCTTTTAAATTAAGTAATTTGCCTGTAAGCATCGTTTTATTTTCATATTTGTCAAGAGAAACCACAGTATTCTGTAGGTGTTCCTACTTTAGCCACTAAGTGAAAGTTCTGTATAATTTCAAAATACCATGGGATTAAGAATTAAAATTGCTGTTAATCAACTACAGTGGTTAATGTGAAATTGTCCAATAACAGGATATTAAATTTCAAAGAATTGAGATACAATAAATATAGTAAGTGCTAAAATTGTATTGCGCAGTTTAATATTTGATAACGTCTCCTAAAACTGTTGAACCAGGATCCTAAGCTTCTTTTGTGACAGGTCCTTAACTGAGGCCTTGTAATCACTGTGAATGCTGATCATTCACTCAGAATGACAATGGTTGTAGATATTTCTAGCAATGTGGACTCTGGGTGTCGTCATTAGGATTTGAGAGATCCCATTTTCTAAGTAATAATAAAATGATATAATTTCATATTTGTCTTCCTTTTGAATCACCACGTTATCTGTTTTTATTTTCAGAAATATTCCTTTTTTGCGCTTCTTACTGATGTCTTGGAAATTGAAATTAAAGACAAATTTGCCAAGAGCCGTCCTATCATCAAGCGTTTTCTGGGGAAACTAACCATTCCAGTCCAGAGGTTGCTGGAGCGGCAAGCCATTGGGTAATCAGCCCCCACTTGGAGGGATCTTGTTGAGATTAGTTTGCATAGAATCGACTGAAATGAAACTTTGTAGTCCTAGGACTTATCTTAGTGATAAGAAGTGGTAAGGTAATTCTTTTAAAATTAAAGTGTTCGTATACTCATTAAACTGTGTGGGACAAAAGGCTCTGTTTTCATTATATACTTTTTTGTTGTTGTTGTTTCTGTTTATTGTATCTGTCTTTTCCAAGATGTGCTTACCATTAGCATGTCAGTGTCAGATGTCATAGTACTCAATTGTTTTTGAAGATATTGAAATCTTGCAGTAAAAGCTTCTCCCCAGAGCCGGATTCCAGCGTCAGGTCGACAGCTCCCTTATCCTAATTAATCCCATCCAGACAACTCGTTATTCCTGAAAAACAAAACCACCTTGTTTCAGGGCCATTTGAAACAAGACCTTGACTCACAGGAGATATTATAGTAGAGCTCCTACCTACACATTCATTCAGGCAACTAAAGCTTACTCACTGAGAGAATTTAAAAATGTGATTTCATGTCTGTTTTCTTTCTATGAGCTTTTTGTAAACTGTGAATAAAGTAGTTAAGAAATCATAACATTGCTTATCATAAATGGTAGGTATATTTTTGCTTGATAGTTTCCAACAAACTCAGTAACACTGCTGCTCCGAAGTAGCACTCAGGGTACTTTTCTTGTATCTTTTTCATCATAGGCAACATTGTGAACATACCGCAACAGTAACAGTGATAGTAGTGATGGGGCATCTTGTTTTGTATCTTTTTCACTGTCAGACCATGAACAAATGGTAGTGGCAGTAACAGTAGCAGCAGCAGCAGACTATAAGTAGTAGCAGCAGAAGTAAAAAATAAAAGTAAACAGTGTAAGAAGATGCTGAGAGCTTATTCTGTGTCAGGGGTTAAAGACATTCCTCGCATCAGCGCCCGTAATCTTCTCAACAGCTCTGGGAGGTAAATAATGTGATTACACCCATTTCAGAGATGAGGAATGTGAGGCTAGCAAGCAAGAGGCAGAGCTGGGATGCGAGTTCAGATCTCTGTGCTCTAGATCCTGGCAGCGCCCTAAGGATGGGCAGCAGTGTGATATTATTCCAGCTAACTAAGGAAGGCTGGTCATTCACATTCACTCTGTAACAAATGAACTGTTCTGTTTCGGCAAGTCATAATCTACTTGGGCATTAGTTTCCTCATCTGAAAAATACAGTGTTGCGATCAGTGGATCTCAAAGGCCCCTTCAAAATCTGAAACTAAGAGATTCTAATGGATTGTAATTCTCTGGCCATCAGAGACCATGAAATGTGTGGTTGAGCCAGGACACATGAAGTAGAAATATTATACTGAAATCTTAGCAGCCTGATTTATCTGATAAAAGCTAGGAAATCACAAGTATTGCTTCTGGTAGAGATACTATACTTGAGGAAGTTTTTTAAAAGTTATTTTTAGGATTTCTAGAAAGTGAAAGATTTTAGAGAGTCAGGATTAACTAGGGTAAATACAGTATATCTGTCATTTAATGTATATAATTATAATCATTTAATTTATATATCACGCTTGCTAAAAGTATGAATTTATGTACACTAGTAAGAATGATCAAGGCAAAATAAAACCTTTTCAGTGCATGAAACTGTTGTTGACTTGTTGGCTTTTCATTTCAGCTTTTAAACAACTGGACACTTAGAGAACTGCCAGTCATGAATTTATGTGCACTGGAAGGAAGTCCAGCATGAATTTGTAAAATATTGGAATTAAGAAATGTTTCTGTATAAGTATATTTAAAGCATTGCCTGATACAGATACTGGGGATTTGCTTTATTAGATAAGAGTGACACTACATACTAGTATATCAGCTATTAACACCTAAATGTGTATTCCTGATCTTAAGATTGCCTTCCATCAAGTGATTAATTCATCTCGAAAAGTGCTGGGTTCTCATTACTTATATGTTTGGTAGATTGCAATCCTCTGAGGTAGTTGAGGTTTTACAGAATGTGGTTTGTAGAATGAGATAGAATCCTTACTAAGTGCCTATTTTGAAGGCATTTGTTTGAATGTAACATTTTACAGGGTGGCCTGCGTTTTGTCCAAAATGCAGATCACTTTCCCATGCTTTGTCACCCCCTCTGATTACATTAGAAAGAGAATGTCTCAAGTAGTGAGAGTACTTTGGCACTTATTCTTTGCAATTATGTATCATAATGATATATAATATATTGCTCACAACAGTATATCACAGGAAGAGACAGGATGAGTCAGGTAAGACTGGGTAAGAACAAGAAGGCGGGCGACTCTTCCGACAGGCACTCAGCAAGGGATGAAACCCTTGACTCGGAATCTCCCAGGAGGGAAGATTTCCTGTATTTGTAGGTTGAATAGTTGAATTGAGTTATCTTGCCAGTTTGGTAAATAAACGGTACTAACACTTGTTAAAATTCTTCTTTCCGAGTAAAGAGTCTCATTTGTTAGTTAATTTATTCAACAAATATGTGTGTATGCATATTTAGTGTCTTCGAAATGTGAAGCACTGTGTCTGGTATCGGGGATGTGTCAGTGAGCAAAACAGATGGATGCAGTTCTTTTCTTACAATTCCTACTAAACACTTATTTCCTCGCTAAAATCCATCACTTTTATAAATCTCCATCATCAGCCTCAATACCTTAATTTTACTGGCTGAGGAGGAGAAGAGGAGGGTCAATTTATTTTTAACAAAGAAATGAAGACTTTATTTTTGCCGGGACTTAATGCCCAAAGAGATGGGCGAGGAACCACAGTGTTAAAGGCAGGCCCGTGTAATGTGCTGCTAGATTCATGCATCAGTGGGCAAAGATCAAGAACCTCTGTGTGTTAGGTGCTATCTAAATACTGGGAAGTCCGTGGTAAGAGAAAGAAAGAGACGCCCCTGCTATTATGCAGATTACAATCATTAATATAACGTTATTTGAACACTCTAATGTAAAAGTAACGTAACTATGTCTAGTAGTAAGAAATGCCTGCGTATCCCTTTGCAGATTTTTTTGTAAATACCAGTTGAAGCAGGAAAAGCATTATAAAAGCAGGCACGTTTCGATGAACCATGAGTAAATTATGTCATTAAAATGCATGCTCCTGAAAGCAGCCCAGAACCACTGGGAATTGTAAAGTGAGATGGTAGTATGATGACTACAGAGCAGGGGCTTCTGTGTCAGATGAATCTGTGATCTCATCCTGGGTCTGTCGCTCATTACTAGTCTGGCCTCGGACAGGTCACTTACCCTCCCCACGCCTTGGTTTCCTGTTCTAGAAAACTGAGCCACCACCTGCCTCACGCGGTTGCTGAGAGATGGTATATGCACAGCCCTTAGCTGAGTGTGCCTGGCACACATCATGCACTCAAAGTGGGAAACCAAAGTGTCAGTTGAGAAAGAAAATATGACAATGTTTCTAGGGAAGAAAAGCAAAAGAAAGAAGAAAAGGAAATCATCTTACAGTTTTAAGAAATTCTCATGAAGTCAAAAGACTAACAGGTGAAGTGGGGTTTTATAGTAGCCTGTGCTCTTTTAAATGGATGACATCCATTTGGAATTGTGCCAAGAAGGTAGAGACGAACAAACAAAATAGTTACATACATTCATAACAAATGGCAGACCAGAGGCTCTAAACTGTACCGTGGTGCAGGTATTAGGTCGAGGCATTGTTTTCCTTCTGAAGTTGCCAGTAGAGGGCAGTGTGAGAGCAGAGATGGCGTGATTTGGTATCCCTTTGATTATTTTCCTTAATTGAGAATACATCAGATTCAGAATAAAAGTTGCTTCCTACAAGGTAATGATGTAATTGCATTTGACTTCGATCAAACAAATGCAGAATTACAAAAGATTTGACACCTCCATCCTTAAGGAGGCTGGTAGCTGGAGCGGGGGGCCAAGATGGGGCCCTGGTGTGGTTCCCTCGAGTACGCCTCTTAGTGAGGCAGCAAGATGCCTCCACAGCAGCCCATCTAGCTTCTCCACTGGCATCACTCACAGCGCGCACTGGGAATCAGTTGATAGCCAGGCTCCCCCAGTGTGAGGGCCAGCGGCTCCAGCCCCCTTGCTCTGCAGGTAAGGAAGGGAGGTTCAGCGGCCCCCTTGCCTCCCACAGCTGGAGCAGCTGTCAGAGGCAGCCACTCCTCCCCCCGCTGTCTCCTGACTTCAAGTACAGTAGCATGGTGCCCTCCGTGCCGCTCTGTGATGGTCCTTCCCTGTTGTGTGCTCGTAGGATTGGTTTCTTCCAAATGTGCTAAATGCTAAGGAACCAGGCCCTCTGTGCTTTTATACCTGAGTCAAAAAATACCAAAAACCGTAGACCTTTCACAGCTCCTTGATGACCTTCAAAATATGCTTTTCTTGGTCACTGTTAGCAGTGATGTGATACTGTATTGCATTTTCTGCTTACAGAGTTCTTTTCATCCTGGAGTTTATAAGTATTCCCTTGTGCCAATGAATCGTATTACATTGGACTATCTATACCGTGCCTTTGAGCCTTTTATTTTCTTTTGAGTCTGAAAGTTTTAAGAGAAATGTGTAAGATTTGGGGGTGGCCTGCTGAAGGAGGTGAAGGCTGACACCAGTGTATTTCTCCTCTTACAGGGATCAGATGCTCAGCTACAACCTTGGCCGAAGGCTTCCAGCTGACCACGTGAGTGGGTACCTCCAGTTTAAAGTGGAGGTTACATCTTCTGTGCATGAAGGTGAGATGTCTGGATAAGTACATCGCTGTACCAAAAACTGTTCGGTCTTACTCAGTTGTCAGTTTGCATGTGAATAGAGTTGAATTTGTGTCCTGTTCTGAAAATAAGATAGCTTTTATTTATTTATTTATTTACTTATTTATTTATTTATTTTTCAACGTTTATTTATTTTTGGGACAGAGAGAGACAGAGCATGAACGGGGGAGGGGCAGAGAGAGAGAGAGGGAGACACAGAATCGGAAACAGGCTCCAGGCTCCGAGCCATCAGCCCAGAGCCCGACGCGGAGCTCGAACTCCCGGACCGCGAGATCGTGACCTGGCTGAAGTCGGACGCTTAACCGACTGCACCACCCATGCGCCCCGTGAAAATAAGATAGCTTTTAAATGATTACTGCCAAAGTTTTCCAAGCAGATATGAAAGCTTGTTTATCAAAAAATATCTCTTAGGTTTATGCCTACATTTGGAAACCAGGCTATAGAATTTCTAGTAATAGTGAACATATATAATTCCTGTGTCAAAGTGACCAACTCATTTAGTCGTGAGTGGCTAATCTTAGCAAGTCAGTAATACCGTAAAGAGACCTTACTGGGATGATTGAATTCGTTGAACTGATTGGTGGTAAAGGAATAGGACACTAAAAGTTTATTTGTTATTACCACTTTGTTTTCATCAATGCCGTTTTCCCCTTCAGATGCTTCTCCAGAAGCTGTTGGCACAATACTTGGAGTCAATACTGTGAATGGAGACCTAGGAAGTCCTTCTGACGAGGAGGACATGCCGGGGGGCCATCATGACAGCACGCTTTGCTCTAATGGGCCAGTTTCTGAGGACAGTGCTGCTGATGGGACCCCCAAGCATTCTTTCAGGACTAGCTCTACTCTGGAAATAGACTCAGAGGAATTAACCTCTACTTCTTCAAGGACCTCACCTCCCCGAGGACGTCAGGATTCACTCAATGATTACTTAGATGCTATTGAACACAATGGCCATTCCAGGCCAGGCACGACTACCTGCTCGGAGAGGTCCATGGGAGCCTCTCCAAAACTAAGGAGTAGTTTTCCCACCGACACGAGGCTCAACGCAATGCTTCATATCGACTCAGATGAAGAAGACCACGAGTTCCAGCAAGACCTGGGATATCCGTCTTCCTTGGAGGAGGAAGGAGGGCTAATAATGTTCAGCAGAGCGTCAAGAGCTGATGACGTGAGCCTGACATCGCAGACCAAGCCAGAAGACAACCCAGTGGAGATTGAGGAAGCCTCCACAAATGAGGCTGCTTCCTTTGAGGATAAGCCAGAACATCTTCCCGAGGTTGCAGAGGGCTCCTTACCCTCGGGCCCAGTCGCAGATGAGAGTGAAAGTGGCCCAGAGTCTCAGCCAAGCGCTGAGCAGGGCAGCACCGAATTGTGTGGCTCTCAAGAGGTGGATCAGCCCACGAGCGGGGCAGACACAGGGACTTCCGACACGTCGGGAGGAAGCCGCAGGGCCATCAGTGAGACCGAGTCCCTGGATCAGGGGTCTGAGCCTTCCCAGGTGTCCTCTGAAACAGAGCCCAGTGACCCTGCCAGGACAGAGAGCGTGAGCGAGGCCAGCACCAGGCCGGAAGGCGAGAGCGACTTGGAGGGTGCCGACAGCTCCTGCAATGAGAGCGTTACCACGCAGCTGTCCTCGGTGGACACGCGGTGCTCGTCTCTTGAGAGCGCACGGTTTCCCGAAACCCCAGCCTTTTCTTCTCAGGAGGAGGAAGATGGAGCCTGTGCAGCAGAGCCCAGCAGCAGTGGCCTCGCTGAGGGGTCACAGGATTCCATACGTACTCCCACTTCTTTACCTGTGGTGCAGGTGCCCGCTGGAGAGGAGGAAGGGGCAGGGGCAGACTCGGCCCCTTTACCTAACCAGGAGGAGGTCGGGGAGGTCTGGCAGCGGAGGGGGAGCTTGGAAGGAGCTACTGCTGCTGAGAGCCAGCCCCAGGAAGAAGGGGATGCCAGGGATGCCCACGGGGCTTGTGAAGGGGCCACTGCCCAGGAGGAGGGCGCCACCGGAGGTAGGATGTACAAGACGGCACGGCTCTTGGCTCAAGCATACTGCTTAAAGAGAAGTTTTGTCCCTCGATGTAAATTATACTGCAGGTCACATGTTCTCTGAGTTCTTCACCTTGGGGTTCAACAGTTAGCTTTTTTTTTTAATGGATCTTCTCTTTTTAAATTAAGAGGCTTGTGAAATAGCAGTCTTCAGATCTTGATCATGAATCTCCAGTGGCACCTGAGGTTGTAGACACAAAACCAAACAGGCGAGTAGCTTTCACATCAGTGTAATCTGCAGGGGTTTGCAGGAACATCATAAGTCACTCTTCTTTATATAAAACCTTCAAAACAGAACTTCATATGTACTTTGCATCAAGTATAATATTTTTGACTTCTGCAGTATGGAAAAAGTGAACTAAGTTAGGTGATGCGTTCGGACACTTGAAGAAAAGGCTATTTTTAGTATCTCAGGATGCCAATTCACACATAAAATTTGTATTATGTCTCAATGAATGTGGCTTGGTGGAATGTTTCCTTTGAAATGTTCTATTATAGATGTATCAGAAAGGCTGAGGATAATTTCAAATGCCTAAATAGCATAGAATCAGAAACAGGAATGATTTATTTATTCTGTAATTTATTTTTCTATCTAAATTATCCCCTTCTCCTCCTCCTCTTTTCCTTTTATTTGTGTTTTTGTTTCCTTCATTATCTTGTGGCCATTATGTGACCCTAAAGCATTAGTGCATGAGTGGGTCCAGCCAGGGTGGAAAAAGGTGGGGGAGGGAAGGGATAGGTGCAGAGGGACATTTCTCTAGAAGACCCTCTTCTGCCTAAGCATTCATCTCCTATTCTCTTCTTTTGTTTCTGGGTCCTCATGTGGAAAATGAGAGACACTAAGGAAAGAAAAGAGACTAGCTCCAAGATTTATGTTAGGTGGTTTTTGTTTGTTTGGTTGGTTGGGTTTTTTTTTTTTTTTTACAAGACTGTTTTGATACTAAAGAGGAAAACAATACCCAAGTGCCTTTTTCTCTTTAATCCTAGGTTCTCAAGCCAATGGCCACCAGCCATTGAGATCACTGCCTTCAGTACGCCAGGATGTTAGCCGATACCAGAGGGTGGACGAGGCTCTTCCCCCAAGTGAGCGCCTGTGAACTAAGGGGTTCCCCTTGATCAGAGGGTGCAAGGATGGCGGGCAGATCCTTTCCACAGAACCTAAGAGATGGAAACCCACTCCCTGAGAGGAAGGGACCTTGTTGGGGCTGCCACTTGACATAGCAGATGTAGTCTGGAAAGTGCTAAGCTGGTGACTCCTCTCTGGCACTGTTCTGCTGAACGAGCGGGCAGCTGGGGGAAAAGTAAATACTGTAATGCCCACAGAGTAAATATTGTAATTGGGGAAACAGATCCAGATATTTGGGACAATTGGGTTTATAATAGAAACTTTTTAAAATTATGCCTAATGGCAGCAAGAATTTTCAGTTAGTAGACAAATGGGTACAATCTCTTAGCAAAGCCTCACTCTATGGAATATACTTCTCTCTCTTTACTTAACAGCATTTTAAATCATTAAATACAGGGCTCTGATTTTTTCCTTGGGGATATGCAGAGAACTATTCATAATTTCAGAAATTGGTCTACCATTTATTTGGCACGTGACAATTACTGGGGATTTGAAATATATGTTATTTCTTTCACTTTCTTTTTTCACTTTGAAGGAGGGATGGCTGAGAATGAGGGATTCTGGGAAATAGTTATGCAACCTGTATCCAAAGGTTAGAGTGATATGGCCAGTCATAATCTGGACATAATTTAAACTCTGTTATAAAGTGATATTGCTCTGTAAGAGCAAGCATTTTGATGAACAGTAACAAAGCTCAGTAAATACTGCTTGTAGGAACATACTGGAGTATATATCTTTCTGCCTTATTGCTTTTCCTTCTTATTCACCCTCTCTACTCTCCCATCTTATATGTGACCATAGCAAGAAGCTGATGCCCTTGGCTTTCAGTATTTTAAAAGTGGTGGGGCAGAAAGGTAGAGATGCAGGAGTATGCATTTATAGAGTTAAAATGCTGAGTGCTTTGTTTTGAGGAGTGTTAACAAAAAAGCTGAATGGACTATGATAATAGGCCAAAATATTGGCTTGATCCTTTGAAAATTCTGTTACGTACAGTTCCTTCCCTTGTTCATATATTTCAATAATTGAGGGTGGTTACTTATAGGAAGTATGTATTTTAAGCAACTTTTAAAAATAGACCAAGGGATTAATTAACCATTGTATCATTTTAAGCAGATGGGAGAACAAAAATATCCTTATTGCTTGCCCTTGGAGAAAAGATTAGAGGCAGAAAAGGAAAGTATTCCTCGGAGATGCTTCGATATAATAGGAAAAAATGAATTGGGAACATGAGGAGAGAATTCTGGAGAGCTTTCTTTATATGTGTATGTGGATTAATAGTAAGTCATTCGAATTTTAGAGGCATTGCATCACATCAGGGTATAGATAAATGGCATTTTCCTGGCCACACCTAATTGCTCTGAATTTTGTTGAACCATAATTTTGGTTTTCAGATTATAACTAATAAAGACAGGTATTTTCCCGCTGAAATTATGACCACTGTTTGTGGTATTTCAATGCACTTATTTAAGTACTGATATTTGCATTACACAGAACGTATTTTAGGATTAATAAAAAAACAACTGGCAGTTTATTTTAATAGGTTGTTATCTCCCACAGCAAAGAAGGAATTTAATAGTATATCTAATTTAATGAATGACTGATGAAGAGGAGAAAAATTCTTTTTTTTAAGTTTATTTATTTATTTTGAGACAGAGAGTGTACAGGGAGGGGCAGAGAGAGAGGGAGAGAGAGAGAATCCCAAGGAGGCTTTGCACTGTCAGCCCAAGGAGCCCAATGCTGGGCTCGAACTAACGAACCCGTGAGACCGTGACCTGAGCTGAAACCAAGAGTTGGGTGTTTAACCAACGGAGCCACTCAGGCACCCCAGAGGAGACAACTTTTTAATTCCTCTTATGCAACTTGCAAATACGGGGGTTTATATTATCAAGGAGAGGTTACAGATTACGGTCAGAGCATGCCTGATTACTGTTCCCACACTGAGCATGCCTGATAACTGTCCCCACACTGTTTTGCCCTCTCCTACTCCTGTGTCTGTCTCTTCTTTTCAATAGTTTATTTAATCACGTGGCTGCCCTGCTAGTTGTCTATCCCCAACCTAGTCAGTTCTCTGCCTTCCTTTCCTAACTGGGCGACTCTAGTACAGCCTCTGACTTTGAGCTATGGCCTTCCATATTCCACACTGTCTTGTGCCTTCTGCCTTCATGCAGCATCTCCCAGGAGGCTCAGCTAAGGGGCACCTGCTTGGAGTGTACAGATGAGTCCATCCCTTAAATGACCTGGCTGAGTTATTTTAAGGCTAAGAGTTGTATTTAAAAAAATATATATTTATTTGAGAGAGAGAGAGAGAGAGAGTCAGAGAAAGAGGAGAGAGAATCCCAAGCAGGCTTTGCAATGTCAGTGCAGAGCCCAACGGGGCTCAATCTCATGAACCGTGAGATCATGACCTGAACTGAAATCAAGAGTCAGATGCTTAACTGACTGAGCCACTGAGGTGCCCCTTAGAATTGTACTTTTAACACTATTAATTGTAATACTTCAAACTTGCATGGTGCTTTACAGTTTACAGAGCACTTTTACATGCTTTTGAAATTTTTATTCTTTGTTACATTTTTGTGGGGTAGGTCAAGTGGATCAATGGGTAGAAACTGGTTAAAATGATTCTTTCATTTTATAGATGGAGAAACTGAAGCCCAGATAAACTTGTTTAAGATCCCGTACTAGTAAAAGTTGGGGCAGTCTTAAACCTTCCTTCTCTATTAGATATTCTGATCTAAGATTAGACTGTTGTGTGGGTTGATGAGTATAAATTCTAAAAGTTTACTTAGCAGCAAAGGTAGTGGCTTATATTGTGGTATGTTATCTATCAGGTGCAAACAACATCTTAAATCAGAGGCTTTGGAGGTTTCACTGAAGCTTTATTATATTGTAGTGTTTTGAGGCCAGACCTAGGAAGGCTCAAAAAATGCTCAATTTTCTTTTTGCCCCAGCTAATCAACTGACTAGCTGATTTATTTTGAGAGAGAGAACTCAGCAGGACTCTTACCTAGGAGCCCCTGAAGTGTAAGAAAAGCCGTTGTAGTGACCATATGAGCATAGCCCAGACAGGTTTGCTCTGTTAAGCATCTGTATCAGACTCAGAAGCACTTTTTCTTCTCCCCAGCCAGGTAGGGCCAGCTACTGACACATTGTGTCTTAGACTTTAATACCCCCCTCACCCCCATTATTGATTTTTTATTTTCCTAATTGTTTTTGTTATTTGAGCTTACTTTCACCTTCAAAATACTCACGTATTACCATATGGCAAGGAAACCACCCAGCAAACTTGTGCTTCTCTCTGAAGATTTACAAACTCAGCCAGGGGGATTCAGTGGTGTCCCTTGCTGTACTGCTTCCCTGTTACAGCTGATCACGTGGTGGTCTATGCATCAGTGTTATAACTTAGTCTCTGAACATCTCTTTGAGCTCTTCTTATGGACGGCAGTTCTCCTGGCTTTTCTGCTGCTTCTTCCAGTCTCACTCCTCCTGTCTCAGGATCGGGGAACTCACCTTGGACTGACAAAGACTGCACAGCTGTAAAGATGTTCGACCAGTTGTTTTCACAGCCTTACCTTTGCTTTAGGCCGTGGATCCTGCGATAGGACCTTGTGGACTGGGTAACTCTAACCTCTGACTGACAGATAGTCTAATGGTCCCTACAACGTCCTAAGAACCGCCCCCTCCCGCCCCCACAGTGTCCTAAGGGCAGCTTGGCAGTGTGGAGAGCCTTTGGCTTAAATCTGAATATGCACTGAGCACTTTAAGAATGTGCTTATCTTCTGAGGTGATTGATGGTGCTGGCAGCTGGAGGCAGTTCAGGCTGAAGCCCACCAGAACATCATCAGCAAGACAAATCTTGGTCATTTTAGCATTAACATAAGCGGAAAGAAAAAAGAATGGCTCGCTTAGCCCCTTCTGAAAAACGATTTTATTTCTCCTCCTGGGTCCAATATAATTGTCACTTAATCCCTTGCTGCACTGGGGACAATAAAGAACTATCGAGTAAGTGTTTTCCCTCTAAAAGGGTAGGAATAGGATTAGATACAAGATGAACAGTCTGGATTATCAGACTCTTGTAGGATCCCAGGATTATTGCCATGTTGTTAGGATTAGTGTATTATTTAGGCGGTGGCTTCCAATGGGCAGGTCTGGAAGAACACAGGAGAATGTTTATCATTCTTTGTGGTTGTGCACTTTCATTATTAAAGCATCCTTTGACATGAAGGTTTAAAAAGACGGCAGTGACTCTGAAAGGTATAATTAATCTCACTTTCTATGTTCAAGGCTAGGAGCTCTTATTTTCTAAAGCTTAGAAGTTAGTTTTATGAGAGGAGAATTGATGCTTTTTTTTTATTAAAAAAATTTTTTTTTTCTTGATGTTTTTATTTATTTTGGAAGGAGACAGAGACAGAACGTGAGCGGGGGAGGAGCAGAGAGAGAGGAAGACACAGAATCTGAAGCAGGCTGCAGGCTCTAAGCTGGCAGCACAGGGCCCGACACGGGGCTCGAACTCACGAACTGTGAGATCATGACCTGAGCTGAAGTTGGACACTTAACCGACTGAGCCACCCAGGGACCCCAAGAATTGATGCTTTTAATCTAAAAGCTACTTTCTTTAAAAACTGACCCACCATATTAAGGCCCACCATATGCATTTGTTTGAGAGATTTTTAAAAACTTTTTGTTTAAACATAGTGTACACACAGAAAAGAGCACATTCTCCCTGCTGAATTCTCCCAAACTGAGGGCATGTGTGCACTGGATGCCATGTCACTGGCACCCAGAAGTCTCTTTGTGCCCCCTTCCGATTACTGAACCCCACTCCTGAAGGGGAAGTGAACCTACCATGCTGACCCTCAAGTCACCGAGAAGTTAACTTGCTTTTGTACTTGGTACAAACGGTTACCTCCTTGAGTGTCAAAATAAGGAAAAACTAATCTTTTAAACGTTGTTGTCCAACATCTATCGCAAAGCTTAATTTTTTCCTCAGAAGTACCTTTAGTTTGTTACAACCTCATTATCCCATCATTTGGTGGAGATACTGTGGTTGTTATAATTTCTTATAGTTGGTTTATACATTTACTTCACAATGTTCAGGTTCTTCATCTTTCTTTCTTGTTTTTAATGTTTATTTATTTATTTTGAGAGAGAGCACAAGCATGAGTGGGGAAGGGGGCAGAGAGAGGAAGAGAGATTCCCAAGCAGGCTCCATGCTATCAGCGCAGAACCCAATGCTGGGTTCGAACCCACAAACCGTGAGATCATGACCTGAGCCTAAATCAAGAGTCGGATGCTTAACTGACTGAGCCCCTCAGGTTCTTCATCTTTCTAAACCCAGTTACAACTAATTCCAGCCCTACTCATGATTCTCTCACCCCCTTGGTTCTTGTGGTTCACGAGTCCCCTGAAATGTCATTCTACCTAGTCATTGATCTTCTTGTCGATCTCAGTGCTGAGATGTGTTCGTTTCTTCACCTCATTGCCAGCTGGACAGACAGTCCACTGGGGGCCAAGGTCTAGTGTGAAGGGACTGAGAAAGAAGCATTTTGAGATGAGGAGGGATCGAAGGGATGACCCCTGCTTCCTTCCCACATATGCTGATTATGAAAGTTGAAAATGAGTAAGACCTTCCTTGTTCTACCTCCCTCTGGTGCCCTGCTGAGGGATTAATGCTGCGACAGTAGCCTTTGGTATATACTTTGACACACTTTCCAACTCTGACTTCCCCTTATCGTGCACCTATTTAAAGGGGGCACAGGGCATCTGTGAGTCCACTCGCTCCTGGATTCCAGTTCAGAATATTTAGGCTGAAGTTTAGTTTCTTGTAAGCCTGTACTTCATGACCTCTTAGAAATTTAGCATGAACTCCATGGGTTTATCTGGTAAATTAGCTGCTTTAAATTCTTAGAAATTTATGTCCGTGTTCCTCAAATTTTAGTGCGTCTAGAAGTCACTTGGGAAGGTTCTCAAAAATGTAGATAAGTGAGTCCTAGCTTCAGATAGTCTGGTTTTACAGACCTGAGGTTTGTCCTGGGATTCTGCATTTATATTGGTCCTCAAAGTGATTCTGACACGTGCTGTCAGAGTCCCAAACTTTGAGAAACATTTCTGTAGATGACAGTTTTCAAACTCTTTCACTGAAGCTCTTTATGAAAATGAAGTCTTACGTGGAAGACCAGTAGGCACAACAGATAACACGGGGGGGGCTGCAATGGCTAACATGGTGTTGGCAGATAGTTCTGGAGCCCCAACACTCAGCATCTCAAAGCCCCTGGCTTTATAAGGCTAAATTAATTAGAGTTTAGTTTGCAAATTCTGGCCTAGACATAAGATGTTGACAGGTTCTTACTGAACCTAATGTAGAAAAATGGGTGTCGTTTTGAAGATTCTTATAATTTTAGAACCGAAAGAGACCTTGGCAATGTATAATTCTGCCCTCTAATTTTTCAGGTAAAGAAACTGTGGTTCATAGAGATGTAATGAGTTGTTGAAGGTGTCGTAGGAAAAGTGTGACAAAGCCATGGCCAGAAACCCCAGGCCTTCTTCCCGATTTGGTGCCCTACATATACACACATCTCGGTACACTGTTCTCAGGCTCATGGCGCACTGATGATATACCCCATTGTACATTGTGGCAAGACAAGGAAGTAAATGCCAAGTGCCCGGTCTTCTAATCCTGCCTGTCTGATTTTATCATGATCTCTGAAAAAAAAACTTTGATGTTGGGCAATGAGTTCTTAATATGGTTGCTTGTACCCAGAACAAACCAGGTCCAATATAAAAATTTATAAGATGTAAAATAACCATACCCACCTCTCTCCTTTGATAGATATGATAAAGAGCTCATCTTTCTGGAGGCCCTTCTACTGTCTTTTTCTCGATGGTAGGGTATTGACCACTTGGATAAGAATGGATATGTACTTCCTGAACAGGTCAAAGACCTGTTTGAAATCGGGAAGACAACATTACTCTTTATGGGAACTTAAGTAACAACGTCAATTTAAAGTTATGACATTTGTGGGTGCCTGGGTGGCTCAGTTGGTTAAGTGTTCAACTTCGGATCAGGTCATGGTCTTGTGGTTTGTGAGTTCGAGCCCCATATCAGGCCCTCTGCTGTCAGCATGGATCCTGCTTCGGATCCTCTATCCCCCTCTCTCTGCCCCTCCCCTGCTCTCTCTCTCTCTCTCTCTCTCAAAATAAAATAGACATTAAAGACATGACATTTGGTAGGGATAGTCTTTCTTTTTTAATTAATTAGGGTTTTTTTTTATGTTTTAAGTTTACCTATTTATTTTGAGAGAGAGAACATGAGCAGGAAGGGTGAAGAGAGAGGAAGAGAGAGAGAATCCCAAGCAGTCTCTGCACTGTCAGTGTGAGGAGCCTGATGCGGGGCTTGATCTAATGAACCCATGAGATCAAGAGCCAAAATCAAGAGTTGGATGCTTCACTGACTAAGCCACTCAGGCACCCCAATAGGGATAGTCTTAATATACATCCAACATCCCGTGTTCTTAGAAAGCACATTTTTGGGCTTCTTTTTCTTATTCTTCTCATTGCACACAGAGATATCTTTGTTGAAATACATCAAGGTTATTCCTGGACTTTGTGGAAAGCGAACACAAGAACCATTCTTTGTTATGGTTTCATGTTCTTTAAATTACTCGTCCATTCATTTCATGCTGTGTGCAAGGTATGGTGATAAATATATTTGGAGATTCCCCACCCCACCTCCACTGTGCTGCCCATGTGGCCTCACAGAGACCACATTCAGTGGGGTAAATTCTTGTCTAGTTTGCTCAAGGAAAAAGTTCTATGTTTGAAGATAATTTTTTTTTACTTTCTTCTGTCAGAAAATGGAAAGTATGCAACAATGTTTTCTTTTCTGCCTGAACTGCCAGAAAACCAAAATTTAGAGCCAAATTTTAGTTATACGCTTATCTTGGGAGTTTGGCAGCACCTCTCTTTCTACTTCCTTTAGTTGGTTTCTGTTCTGTTTTTATCCCTTGTTGACTGATTCTCCATTTTTAAAATTGGAAGCTAACTGCAAACAATTTTGGGAGAAGGAATGGCCATTTGTTTTCTTGTGCATTTGGTTTGCATAGAATATGTGCTTGAATTACCCTGGCTCTAATGAGATGGCATAATTGCTTCTCAAGATCTTTGAGATGGGAAATATGCAAAGAGCAGAGCAAAACAATGGAATAGATCAAAGGGTTTTGGAAAATCATTCCTGAAAAGGCTCTAATGTAGTAACCATTTGTCAGCTTATGGCAGGCTGATCATGAGGTCATTTTGAAATGTCCTATTGATGGGATTGCAGCTGGGGCCAAAGAATTCAGATTTGGCTGGCTGGTTCGTTGTGAGTCTGCGTTACCTTGGAGCATGAGTGGCACTGAATTTGTCTCTCTGGTGCTTTTTCTCAGCGCAATTTTTCTTTCTCCTGCCATTTGTTATAAATTACCACGTGCTAGGAACAACAAGAACAGATCTTTCCACCTCCCACTGAGGCAGCCCGCAGTGATTGTCTGGTGCTGGCATTCAGGTCTTTCCAACCCTGAGAACTTTGTTGGAATCCTCGCTCTGTTCACCTCCAGAGTAAATACCGTAGGAGGTCAGGAGCAGGCATGCCTTCCTACTAGTCTCCAGGATTAGACCCATGGTATCTGTTGATAAGCTATGTGATGACATGGGGAGTTTTGAAATAATTGAGCTGCTAAGGAAAAAGTTGCATATTAATTTCAAAAAATATTTTACTTAGAAATGGAAATGTGTAAAGAACTTTGCTGGTTAAAGAATAGATTTCTGCTCTTTTCACATACTGCTATATAAAATCACACTTTCCAACTACAATCCATTTCAGACTTGTGCCTTTTGAAAAGATCAGCTCATGCTTTGTGTATTTTAATAGAATGGCCTTTTAGAGAGCCACAGAGGAGGTATGTCTGGCTCTGCTTTCTCTGTTTTTGGGTAACATGCACTTATGTATTTGTTTACAAAGATGAACACAATCAATGAGGTTGCTTAAACAGAAAATTAAATAATGTTTTAAAACATTGTATTTATTTGAGGTTGGAGGCAAGTAATTACCCTGCTCTGAAAATGTATTCATCTTTGGGAAAACGCAAATGGGAGCTTGTAGGTAATGATGTTATTTGATGCCTGGGCTAGCATTATTTTCTTTTGAAGACTACATGTACCAAAATTTTATGTAAATATGCACTTGGAAGGTTCTAGCTATGAGTCGTTCATCTACGCTGGAAAAAAAAAAGGAAATCCATTTTTGGTGAAAATGATCATCAATACCAATTTCGATGCAAATACCTGAAGTCTTTGCAGTAGACCAACTACTTGTATTTTTATTTTTACTTGTTTTTTAAAGGTTTATTTATTTATTTTTGAGAGAGAGAGACAGAGAGAGAGAGTGCACGAATGTGCTAGCAGGGAAGGGGTATAGAGAAAGGGAGAGAGAGAATCTCAAGCATGCTCCATGTTGTCAGCACAGAGCACTACGATCTCATGACTGGGAGATCATGACCTGAGCCAAAATCAAGAGTTGGATGCTTAACCAACTGGGCCTGCCCCCTACTTGTATTTTTAAAATGCTGGCAGTTATACATGAAGATGAGCATTGTGGGCAGATCTGGAAGGATTCTCTACATTCAGAAACTCTTTAAAGGGTTGGTATTACACCCACACCCACACACACACACACACACACACACACACACACAGTATGTTTACTAACTGATCACAACAGATCATGAAGTGGACTGGGGGAAGTGCCTGATTATACAGTGAGGTATATGTTATTAGCCCCAATTTATAGCATGTCAGGGAAAACACATGCTGAAATTAATGACCCACGTTAATGGCCTCAGGTCCTCTTCTAACCAGCCTTGGTGCATTCCTGCTATATAGATTGGGAAGCACGCATTGACAGCCACGGCAGGATCTTCTACGTGGATCACGTAAACAGAACCACCACGTGGCAGCGACCAACAGCTCCTCCCGCCCCTCAGGTGCTGCAAAGATCAAACTCCATACAGCAAATGGAGCAGCTGAACCGGCGGTGAGGATGCACGTTTTCACTGTGACTGTTAGTGGGTGGTTGGGCTTATTTTTACGTGGGCCCAAGTAGAAAACATGGTTGTCTCTCTTTCATCTTTGGGTGACCTGTCATTAAGATGTAGCTGGTACCTCTTGATTTAGAGACTTTCTTGAATTTCTCCTGGTTAAAAAAATAATAACTATATGCATACACCACTTGTTTGCAAACTAGAAAAGGAAGTAATGATGATGCTTTTAGTCATCCCAAGGCATTAATTTTTAGCAAAACAGAGCATATACATATATAACTGAAGCCAAATATCTTTCTAAATATCTAGAATCTCCATTCATCATGCATCTTTATTATTAAGCTTTTTAAATGTTGTTCTTTTTTTGAGAACTAATTGCTATGAAGTAAAAAGTTCTTTAACAATATAAGAATTTAGTTTTCTTTGGTTAAGGGCCACAATTTTTTTAAGTTTTATTATTTTGTTAGGAAAATGTTCCACAAACAACAGACAGAAGAAATTCAATGCATTGTAATTTACTTTTAAACAACAGATGGCCCAGAAGGTCAGGAAATGGAGGTTTGGGGAGATAGGCCTGAGGCTGAGAAGATAGTGATGCCTTCTGGGCTCTGGGGGAATGGTTGAGCCTTCTTTCAGAGGCTGCCGTGATGTGATGGTAGGCTCATGATTTCAGATACCAGAGTATTCGCAGAACCATGACTAACGAGAGGCCTGAGGAAAATACCAATGCTATTGATGGGGCAGGAGAAGAAGCTGACTTTCACCCAGCCAGTGCAGGTAAAAGCCTTTAGATTGGTTTGGTTTGTTTGTTTTTAAAGTTTGTTTATTTATTTTGAAAGAGAGAGAACATGGGCAGTGGAGGGGCAGAGAGAGAGAGAGAGAGAGAGAGGGAGAGAATCCCAAGCAGGCTCCATGCTGGCAGTGCAGAGCCTTACTTGGAGTTCAGTGCCACGATCTGTGAGATCATAAATTGAGCCGAAATCAAGAGTTAACTGACTGAGCCACACAGGTGCCCCTAGGTTGGTTTGGTTTGTAATCTCACAAAAGTAGAAAACAAATAATAACGATTTCCAAGAAATGAGATTTTCCTTCTAGTGAACTTTTGTTCTTCAATAAGATCTGGTAATCAAATGCAAATAGCAGAATTCACCAGAGACCTCTTCTAATCCCTGACTTTTTGTTAGTGCTAAGAAAAGAACCACAAAACCAACTAGAATATAAATGACTTTAATCTCTGGATCTGTGGGATAGTGGAAAATGATTGAATCTGATCACTTAGAACATCCAAGGATGCATTAAAATGTTAGTAGTGGCTAGAAATGTTCAATTCTATTTTCGTCAGGTCTTATCTATGAATTTGCATCAAAGAAAAGAGTATTCAGAGAATTAAAATAATAGCAAATGATATAGGCATCCTTTGGTTCTTTTAAAGCATAGATGGAAGTGAATAAGTATGTTTCCAGTACATGGAAAGGTTTCCCTAAAAGCCTTTGTGGTCTGCCCCATCTAGATTTCCGACGAGAGAACGTCCTGCCCCACTCTACCTCCAGATCCAGGCTCACGTTGCTGTTACAGTCCCCCCCTGTGAAGTTCCTCATCAGCCCAGAGTTCTTCACCGTGCTGCATTCTAACCCTGTGAGTATCAAACCTAAGAGTTTGTAACGGAAAAAGTCATTGGCCAAAGGAAATTATCCTCATATATGTGATAATGGTAAGAATGACAAGAGCTAATGCTTGCCGAGCACTAAGTGTGTTCCAAGGTCTGTATTAAGCACTATTTATGTTTTAACCCGTTTGGTCCAAAGAAACCTATGAGTTTGATAAAACTCTCATTTTTCCAGATAAAGAAACTGAGGCCCAGAGAGGTTAAATAACATTCCTGAGATACAGGCTTCCATTATGGGATGAATAAATCATGAGAATAAAAGCTAGAGATAGGAAATACAGCCAATGGTATTATAGTAGCATTGTATGGTGACAGATGATGGCTGTACTTGTGGTGAGCATAGTACAGAGAGTGGTTAAATCACTGTGTTGCACACCTGAAATTAATGCAATATTGTGTGTCAGCTATACTTAAAAAAAACCCAAACAAAAAAAAAAAACATTCCTAAAGTTATACACCTACTAAGTGGTATCATTGGGGTTAAAATGCCAGAGATACTAACTCTAGAGTCTATGCTCTTAATGACCACCTTATTTTGCCTGCAAAAATGTGACTAAATATCTGTGCATTGACAGCAGGCAGTGGTCAGGTCAGTCTTTGAGACTGTGATACATATTCTCTGAAAGAGAAAATATAAACTTTATACATTGCTGTAATCTGAAAAATAAATCAATGCGTAGAGGAATGTTTTAAAGATATAAGAAGTTTGCATGGAAGTTCAGGGTTTTATTTTTGAGAGGGGGAGGCATGGTGATGTGTTTAGAATGAAATAGATTTAAATTTTTGTCCTTTTACTCATGTGTCTATTGTTTAGAAACCCTACCTCTGTGATTTTGCTATGGGCCTAAAAATGTTAGTATCAGCTAAAAGAATAAATCTTTTGTTAACCAGAAGATTAAAAAAAAAAAAACTTTAGTCCTTCAGTCTTTTAGTTATTGTTCTAAATAGAGAGAAATCACTATGACTCCCTCCTTTGCTTCTTTGCTTTCATTTCCTCAAGCCCTGAGTATTAACCGAAATTACCCCTTTTCCTGATCTTGATTCCTTAACCAAGAAACCCCTCACTTACATACCATCCCCTTGTTTAATTTTTCAGGACAACCAGTCTCTCTAATTCTGCCCACAATTATTTTGGAGTTAAACCTGGATTAGAAAGTTTTTATTTTGCTCAAAAAACATTAGGGGTGCCTGGGTGGCTCAGTCAGTGAAGCGTCCGACTTCGGCTCAGGTCATGATCTCAGTTTGTGGGTTCGAGCCCTGCGTTGGGCTCTGTGCTGACAGCTTAGAGCCTGGAATGCTCCGGATTCTGTGTCTCCCTCTCTCTCTGCCCCTCCTTTGCACACGTGCGCTCTCTCTCTCTCTCTCAAAAATAAATAAACATTAAAAAAATTAAAAAAAAAAGCATTGACCTCCTGAAGAAACTAGAGTGTATAGGGTGACAGTGAAAATGTTGCACACTTATTTTTTGGTCATGCAGCATGATATTTGTCTAAAACATTTCTAGAAAAAAGAGAAGGGTTTGAAAATACTATATAAATTAAGCCAAAACTCTGTGTGTGTGTGTGTGTGTGTGTGTGTGTGTGTGTGTGTGTGTGTAGAATAAAAATTAGAATGTGAATAGGAAAGCATTTTGGTTAGAAATTGGTTGGTTAGAAAGGATTTCTTTGTGATGTGAATCTTGTATCACAGAATAAATAATGGATATTAGTTGGTAAAAATCGTGTAGAATGACCTTCTAGGTGGAAGATATGCATGAACAAAGATGGAAGTAAAAAATGTGTCTTATATGCATACTGAATTCTTTCATTCATCCAATAAATATTACTGAAAACATGATCTATGCTAGAAATTATGGCAGGTGCTGCAGACGCTGGAGAATAAGGTAAAGTTCTTTCCCCAGGGTGGACAGAGAGTAAGGGCAACTTTAGGATGATGGCTGCAAAATGCCTCTCAGAAGAACTAGTTTTGAGTTAAGAGCTGAAAGATGAGAAACCATCAGTCATGGGAAAAGCCAGGGGAAGCTCATTTCAAGCAATTGAAGCATTGAGCGCAGGGACACCAGAAAAGTGAGCAGACTGTACAGGGCTACTGTGTCATGATAGAAATGGGGAATAGTGTGATATTAAGTCAGAAAGTTAACAAGATCCAGATTGTGGATCATTCTGAGATCATGGGGAGCCATCATGCACTTAAATTGACACACCCAGTGTGGAAACTGTAACTCTGAAAGACAAGAGTGAAAGCAGGATGATGAGAATGAAGACTCTTTCCTGGTCCAGGGAAAAGACAATGATGACTGGAGCCTTGGGCTTGGCATGGAACTGGAGAGAAGTGCATGGATTTGAAAAACATTCTGAAGGTAGAATCACTATGATGTGGTGAGGAATTGGTTGTCAGAGATGAGAAAAGGGAAGAAGCCAGAAATACTTTTAAGGCTTTGGTTTGGCCAAGTTGTTAATTATTTTGGATCATGGTGCTAGTGTAGCAATAAATAGCTCTAAATTTGACTAGGTAGCTCTTTATCTCTGCCAGGTGTTTAGGTGTAACATGGTGGGAAAAGGGGCATTATGCCACACATCTCAGAGGGCTGAGGGAAGATAGTAATTAGAGGAAGGTTTTCCTAGCTGCACATGGAGTGATTTAGAATGAGGGAAACAGTGGCCGTAGAAGTCCAGTTGGATATCCAGTTGACCCTTGAACAACACAGGGGTTAGAGTTGTCAACCCCACACACAGTTGAAAATCTGTGTTTTGACTCCCCAAAAACTTTACTAATAGCTATTTTTGACCAGAAGCCGTACTGATAAAATAAACCAGTCCATTAATAACACATTTCAAATGTATATTATTTACTGTATTCTTCCAATAAAGTAAGGTAGAGAACAGCAAATGCTATTTAAAAAATCTTAAGAGTGTTGTAAAAAATCCACATCTAAGTGGACTCACATAGTTCAGATCCAAGTTGTTCAGGGGTCAACTGTAATACCTTCATCATGGCATGAGTTGATAAGAGCCTGGACTAGGAGGTGAGGAAATAGAGAAGAACCATCCAACATGAGAGGAACCACAGGCAAAGAGTAGGCAAGATTTGGTGGAAAATAGATAGAAAAGAATTAGTGAACAATAAGAGGAAAGTAGGCATGGATGCTCATTAAGGGAATGGAAGAAGAAGAACACATGGAACTTAACACAGTAGGAAAACCAGAGATTACAGGGCTGGGTAGAAGTTGGCATAGTTCGATCACCAGGACTATGGTCCAGAGGTGGGGTGGGTGAGGTCATCAATGTGTTCATATATACTGATGTTAATGTATTTCTGTCTTATTTCATTAGCTTTGCTTTACAAGTATAAGCATCTGTCTGGTTCACTGATTATTACCTCCTGGTTTACAGGTTTAGCTTGGAGCAAAGAGGACTTGGGACAGGGGTGAGCAATGCATAGCATGCCAGCTGTCCTCAGGTTTCATGCAAGAGGGATTAGATTTACCATGCATTCAATTTAGCAGTAGTTTGTTGATTCCCTGTTACGTGTTGGGCACTATACCAAGTCCTAGAGATACAAAGATGACAGAAGCTATGGACCCAGGAGTCCCATACTTGGAAACACATCCCCCTGCAATGAGCAGAGTTATGAGTGCCATAGTGGAAGGCTGCTAGAGTGAGTGATTCACTCAGGCTCCCTGCTAGAGTGAGTGATTCACTCAGGGCAAGGCGCATGGAAGGGTAATGAGTGGGTTTGCATTTGAGATATGTTTTTAAAACTGAACAGGAACTTACCCTAGAAATGAGATGGCCAGAGCACTTTTGGTAGAAGGAGCAGCATTTGCAAAGCAGAGGTTCCTGGAGTTGTAGAGCAGTGTTGATAATCATTATGGAAGTACCAGAACTAGTACAGAAGTATAGCAGTTTGGCATTGCTGGTGTGTTAAGGGCATAGGACCCTACTGAAAGTCAGGTTTGAGCCTGGCAAGGGAGGCAGAAGCCAGGTTATATGAACCTAAACTCATGTATGGGACAATTTTAGGAGATGGTAGGGGCTTTTACACAAGGAAGAATGGGCTCACATTTAGAATTGATACTGTAAGACAGTATCATGCTGTGGTGGGAAGAGCTTTAGACTTGAAGTCACATAGCTCAAGTTTTTCTTTATTTGTTTGCCCTTTATGCATTCACTCAACCAGTGTGTATTAAATGCCTGTGACTTGCCTGGTACAGTCTGGACTGGGAATAGAGTACTAACCAAGACAGAGTAGATTATAAATAACAAACTAGTGAACAAGAAAAGGCCATTCGAGTTATGCAGTGTGGCATGAGGTACAGTACACTGGGCTAGGGTGTACTTGGGGATGAGCTTCTGGAGGCACTGCTTTAGATCGGGTGGAGAGGAAGACCTCTTTGAGGGAGCCACATTGAAGCTATTGTAAAATGTCAAGAAGCCAGGAGGGTAAAGGTCTGGCAACAGAACCTTCCTTGCCAAGGAAAAGGAAAGGCTCTAAGGCTTGAAAGAATTTGAAGTGGTATATATGTGGTATATAATAACGTCAGAGAGGTGGGCAGGGCTTCAGTATGATCTGGCAGAGTTTGGACTTTATTCTAAATGGATTTTATTCTAAAGTGATTTCCTGTAGGGAATAATTCAGGGTTTGAAAGTTCCTTCTAGGGTTGTGTAGGTAGCTCAGTCGGTTAAGCGTCCGACTGCAGCTCAGGTCATGATCTCGCGGTTTATGGGTTCAAGCCCTGCATTGGGCTCTGTGCTGACAGCTCAGAGTCTGCAGCCTGCTTCAGATTCTGTGTGTCCCTCTCTCTCTGCCCCTTCCATAGCTCATGCTCTGTTTCTTTTTGTCTCTCAAAAATGAATAAATGTTAAAAAAAAAAAAAGAAAAGAAAAAAGAAAGTTCCTTCTAGCTGCTTTACCAAGAATGGGTTTTAGAGGGCAAGACTGATATCAGAAAGACAAGTGAAAAGACCCTATGGGGACATATAGAAGGAGCTTGAACTAGTGCAGTAGCAGTACATATGATGACAAGTGGATGAATATGGGACATATTCTGGAACGAGAGCAGACATTCTTGCTAGACTCCCCATTAGACTATGGGGAGAAGAAAAAGGAAAGCCTACAAGAAAGAGCAATTGATTGGATGGTAGTGTTCAGCGGTTTGCTGGTAAATGTTCAACAACTGACTCTAGGAAGAAAGTGTGTGTGTGTGTGTGTGTGTGTGTGTGTGTGTGTGTGTGTCTTATAATTTTACTGAGTGAAGGATGTATAGCACACAATTTAAAAATAATGATAAAATATACACAAAATGCTTTTGTTGCCTTTTGCCGAAGTCTTGTATCTGTAGCCAGCCTACCATTGTAGTTCACAGGCAAGTTCCCACATGAATATATTCATTTGCATTAGCCATTAGGACAACAGTAAAGCAAGGGAGACACAAGGCAGAGCTTCCTACTCCTTTGTCAGTGAGGTCGGTAGCACCTTCTTTTTGAACCAGATAATAGCTTTTGAATACTGGACTTCTATTTCTTCATTTGTGTGTGTGTATGTGTATGTGTGTGTGTGTGTGTGTGTGTGTGTGTGTGTGTACACGCGTGTGCACGTGTGCGGGCTACTTGCAGTGTAACAGCACAATGTGAAGTTTAATCTGTATTATTAGCATTTTATTTTCTCCATCAGTTTCTTAAGTCTGGACCTTACATCTAGAAAAAAGCAACACACTTTAACAAAAACAAAACAAAAGCAAAAACAAATGAAAGCTGAAAGCCTTTTGGGCCAAGGACAATATGTAAACAAATGGCTGTGGCTACATTGCAAAAAAAATTTGTTTGCAGACACAGCCAGCCAGCCTATGGGTCCATCGTTTGCCTGCACCTAGCTAGGCAGCCCTCAAAATAATATCAAGGCCTGGTTTGCATTTACTGATTTTTGTAATATTAATACTCTCAATGTAGCTGATTTTAAGCTACCAATATGACCTCACTAATCACCAAGTTCTAACTTGACTTATGGCTGCCTTCTTGGGTACAAGTTCCTCGTCACTTCTGTGTTTCAAGTAAAGAAAGGCTGGATTCACAGTTATTGGGTTGTGATAAAAGGCTATAGCTTTTAAAGTTGGTCAAGTTCTATAAATAAATGCGTATTCTTAGTTCCCAAACCTTGGAGATCCTGGTTCACTCGGTCTGGAGTGGACCTCAGGCATTTGTTTGTTTGCTTGTTTGTTTTTTAGGTTCCTTAAGTGATTCTGATGCAATTGGTCTATGACCTATAATTTGGGAATTCCTAGAATAAAAACATACTGCGTTAAATGACCCCTCTGCTTTTGTCACAACAGTAACGCATCTGGACTTTTGACAACTCATGTATTTTAACAACATGAAGATACTCAGCAGCTTAAAAGTTTTTTTAATTTCTTTTGTCTTCATGTTTTCATCGTCTTTCCCCTTTCTTGGGCATGTTTCAACTTTTTACACTGGGAAGCCAGTCTTGATTTTAAAGTACTCTCTCTAAAGCATTTAAACTTCTTTTTCTCCAACCTAAACTGTCTTCATTATTAGCTACAAAGATGATCTGTGCTGTGCGTCTATGCACTTCTATAAGATTTAAATTCTGTTGGGTTTAGGAAGTCTTATTTGCCTGGCTTTTATATGGCAGGAATTAAAGTTGCAGGATTTATCTCACTAATGATCTCAACATATGAATTTATGGGAATAAGTCACACAAATTTTTTTGTAAAAGGGCATTACTTGATGAAATTAAAAGCAAACTTTTATTTGGTTTCCTCATTTTAAGATTTATTATCTAGTGTTTTTTTGCTTGAATTGTTTATTATCCATAACTGTTTCAGTAGCTTCCTTGTTTATATTGTTGAAAATGCTCAACATACAAAAGGAGTATTCTTTTTATGATTTGAAGATAATCAATTTATGTTGAAAAATACTCATGAAAATAGATTTCATGTAGCAGTAACTTACTTAATTTTTATTGAAAATAATGAAATTAAGTAGACATATGATTGTCATAACTCTAAAGGAAAACTTTAGAAACAAAGTTTTTTTGTTTTTTTGTTTTTTTTCAAATTTTGCATTGTGGTTGCTTTAAGATATATACTGCTGCCCTCTGCTGGTGTGATCAGATTTCTTCCAATATTGTATTCATAAACTGACTCTGATAACTCAAGATTTAGTTATTAGCGTCATGTCTTTTATAGTTGGTATGCCTGTGTTTGTCTAATTAATGTCAGACGTAAATACGTTTCCTTATATGTAACTGAATAATGTTTCCAACATACACGCCAAAAATCATTATTCTCCTTTTAGTAAGCTGTAGAAATACATTAACTTTACCATCTAAACTTCTTGGTAGTTAGGGGCGCCTGGGTGACTCAGTCGGTTGAGCATCCGACTCCGGCTCAGGTCATGTCTCATGGTTCACGAGTTTGAACCCCACATGGGCTCTGTACTGACAGCTCGGAGCCTGGAGCCTGCTTCAGATTCTGTGTCTCCCTTTCTCTTTGCCCCTCCCCACTCATTCTCTGTCTCTCTAACTCTCTCAAGAATTAATAATAAACATTAAAAAAAATTAAACTTCTTGGTAGTTAATGGAGAAAAAAATATTCAAAAATACATAAATATATTCTTACAAGTCAGGAATTCCTGCTATTGCAAAATACACGAGTTGATAGTTTACAGTTAGTTTTGCCGAATAAGTTAAATTTTCCCTCCATTTTACTCTTTAGCTAGATGAAAACAATGTAAGATCCCTTATGATTAAAGTGAAGACAGACTATGTATGAGAACTATTTCCATATCCCAGCATACATCTTATGGAAACAATGTTACTTGATTTTATTCATAGTAAAGCTCGTTTAGTGAATAAGGTATACGAATGCTCACATCTGTTCCCTTGTGAATATGAGAGACATTTGCTATAGATGCAGTGATGATATTTTCCAAGTGTGGATTCAGAGTACCTATTCTTGATGAAGGATTTACAAAATATGAAAGATAGATTTTATTTAGAGTTAATGTACTTGCCTGTGTTATTGAAAAGAACCAAATTAGATGAAATCAAGACTGGGCCAGGTAATCCCAGACATATGTTCACCATAACACTAAAGAAAGAAAGAAACCTGACAGAAAAAGAAAAAAAGGATTGACTATTATTTGCATTGTGGTTGGTTGATAAGAAATGAATATTTATATATAATGTTCTTATTCTGTCACCAAATGGGAATAACATTCCCCTCAACCCCTCTCAATATTTTTCACTTCTAATACCTTAACACACTTAACTAAACAAAACACATTAAGCTCTGAGGAATGTTATTTTAACAAAATTCCACTAAATAAGTTCAGTTAATCATTCACGCAGCCATTGGATGTTCATTTCTTGCACGGGAAACAAGAAGCAACCAAGAATAAGGTTAAGAAAGGAATTTTGGAATAGAGAAGCAATAATTGAAGAGGACCTTTTAAATCACATGAAAGGAAAAGAAAACAGTGCATCCTTTAGAGATCATGTAAAGGGGCTTCATCTGCAATTAGCAGTTGCCAACTCGCCTTGCTACTCGTGACTCCACATGCAGCAGCTTCCCAGACGAGATCGTTCTTTGCATTCTACACATTACCATCTTTTTCTATAAGACCAAAACAAAACAACAACCCAGACACCGGAAAGGTCCTCACTCAGTCAGAAACACCGAACCACAGAGGGAGAATGAAATGCCTCTTTTCTCTTAACCCACAGCTTTCTTGTTGTCCACTTCCAGGAAGACTAAACTCGTTTAATCCAATCCCACCTGTTTAGTGTTTCTCAAGTCTTGGGACCCCTCTTATACTTAGCTCTGCTAGTTTTATCTGTGTTTCAGTATTTTCACTGCTACTGTGGCCTTCGATTTCCAAACTCTCATTTCTGCCTCCAGGGAACCTCTTCCTCCCACCTTTCCCTATAATGTTCCTTACCATCCTTTTGAATCATGGGGCTGTGCTCATCCCCATGTGTGTATCCTTGGGGTTTAACACCGGGCTTATGACATAATTAATGAAAGGTTATGAAAACCTTCTTTAGTTAATAGAAAATGGGATGCTGGCCCAGGATCTTCAAAGACCTCAAAAGTAGAAAACAATTTTACTGCTATCATTCATCTGTTATAACATACGTATGATAGGTATAATCCCTTATATATTCCTTTAGTTACTTCTACTCTGTATTTTTATAGTGATTTTTTACCTCTTCAAAGCAGTTTTACATCCTTTGTTTCATTGGATTTGAATCTCACATGCCTGTGAAGAAAGCAAGGTAGTTATTATTAATCATTTTACAGTTGAGCAAAGATGTAATCTCTGAGGCAGAGATTAAATGATTTTCTTTGTCTCTGTCCATGAGTGACAGGGCTGTGACTAGAATCTTCAGTGTAATTCTGTATAAAATGGAGTATAATTATTCTTTCTGAAATATATTTACTTATATATGTATAACTATATATTTAAAAATAGTGTATATGTTAAAAATGAAATATGTATTAAAAATATAATAAACATGTATATAAACATAAACACACATAACATGTGTATAAATATATGTCACATGTGTATATACATAAATACATATATAAATAAATTTACACATGTATGTGTGTGTGTGTGTGTGTGTGTGTGTGTGTGTAGTTTCTTTATAAAAATGTAGCAGTATGGAGGGATGTTCCTATTTGCCTTAAGGGTTTTATATAGACACTTACAGTCTTGTGCATGTTATTCAGACTTGAAAAAGCTATGGTTCCAAAGATTGTTTGCTAGTTTCCAATAAATCTTTCTTGCACTTATTTTACTTTGACAGATGCTTTTTTAGCAGATCACTTGAACTTGGCCCTATATTGTATGTCTTACTGAGAGGAGAGGAGAAAATGAAAACACATAATTAATTATACGATCAGCCATAAGACTCCTGAACTGAAAGAGCTGGGTAGCCCCCGGAATTACTTCCAGCTTGGGAAGGAGGTTCTTTCACCTAATCGCTACTTCTTTCCCTAATGAAGTTCTCCTTTTCTTCAGCAGAATGAGGAGCAGGTCTGGTGCTCTAGATAGAGTCGGGATGTGGCCTATTTACTTACATTAGAGAGGGGAGGAAGAAATGAGGGGTGCCAAGAGATTTACCTATTTAGAACAACAGGTAAGGTAACGATTTATCTGGCAGAATTATCCCACGATAATTTGTCCCCAAAGAGACTGATTAGGATGTATGACTTGAAAGCTCATTGCCGACCACCACTCAAGCTAGTATGGTCTCAGGCCTCTAAGCTTGCATTGGCTTCCGTGAAAATACATCTGCGGCAAGAAGCCAAATGCAGAAAACAGATGCCTTGCTGATTGTGCATAAAACACCAAGACAGGGTCAGCCACGGGCTAAACTATTAGTTAGCTAATGTTTGTCTCTGACAACCTCCAACTTCTTTTATTAGTCTCCTTCTCCGCTTTCATGGTATCACTTTCTTATTCTCTCATGCTCTCTAATTGCCCAGAGCCTCTGTGTAGACTTGCCTGCGTTGGCAGTGTTCTGTGCTCTGAGCCTCACAATTTCTCACAGCCATCAAAGCCTCCTCTCATTTAGATTATCAGGTTGAAATACAACCTCAAAGTATTTTATACTCAGGTGTACCAAGGAGTTAGTGCACTAATATTTGAGGATGGTTCAATGTGGTCCGTCTCCCTCTGTCCCTGCCTTCCATCTTTCCTTCTTTCCTCCCTTGTTTCCTTCCTTCCTTCTTTCCTTCCTTCCTTCCTCCCTCCCTCCCTCCCTTCCTCCCTCCCTCCCTCCCTCCCTCCCTCCTTCTTTCCCTCCCTCTCTTCCCTCCCTCTCTTCCTTCCTTTCTTCCATTTGTTTTGACAGGAAAAAAAATATTTTAGTAAAAAGTATATCATGATGGTGAGTCAATCAGAAAAACTATATAAAAGTTATTTTATGTAGTTTAAGCTATATGTCAATAATAGCAACCAACAAATCTCAGTGGTTTAAGGGGACAAAGGTTTGTTTGTCATTCCCAGTTGGGTCATCAAGGTTCTGTGATCCCTGTAGTCATTCAGGGATTGAGGGACCCGGGCTGGGGAGCAACCTCCATGTCAACATCACTAGCTTCTATGATAAGTACCAAACATAAGAAAGCTCTAGAAGGATGCACATCATCAAAAATGCTTTGACCAGAACATGACACATCTTGAGGGATCCTGGACAGACAAGAACAATATTAACTGACCTCATTGTCATTCATCTTTTATCTTCAATAACTATCACAGTACTGGGCATAGCAAAGATAGTAAATGTTTATTAAAATGAAATTATTTCCAGAGATTCTGGTTTCTTTGGGGTTTGTTTTGATCTACCTTAGTGTATGAAATAAATAACAGAACCTATGAAATAAAGCCTGAAGGCCTCCAGACTCCATCTAGTGGCCTGGGAAACTAAAGGTAAGAAGAATCCTTTGAACCTGTCTGAGAAGAATAGAATTTCAGAGTAGGTCATTCACCACCTTGTAATTTCATGAATATCATCTTCTGTCTGACAATTCAAGGAAATAGCTCCATACAGTTACTCCTTTTCTACTTCTTGGCACATGATATTATGTGATGAATCTTTGTCGACTTATATGTTGATAGCCACGGTTTATGGTCAATTTTTGGAATCTTGTTTAAGTATCATAGAGATAAAGAATACAGCATTTTTCACAAGACAATCACTTTTTTTGTGTGGTGGGGTTTATTAAGCATGCATTTCAACTGTATAAATTCAGCCATATATGTATATATGTGTATACACACACACACACACACACACACACACACTCACTCACACATACACACAGAAAAAATAGAGAACGAAAAAAAAAATATGTATACAGCCCAGGCAGTTCAGCCTGTCATTCTGTTCTCTGTGATTTTGCCTCAAAGAAGGTGTAAGATGAAAAACTTCGATCTATTGTGGTCTCAGTTGGATTTGAGTCTCAGTGACTGCAACTCAGCCCTTTGCATGGACTCCTAATATTCAAATATGTGGCCAAGCATTTTTCCATACAACTTGGCTGCTAAGTGCATGCCAACTGCTTCCTCTGGCGCTCACCCAAAGACCAGTCATCTCTTCCAGTGCTAGAGCAAAAAACTGGCTATGTTGGGGGTCCCTGTGAGGTGGTATATTTGTGTCTGACATGATGTGACTTTGTGTGCTTTTTTTCTAAGACCAACTTTAGGATCTAACATCCCCTGTAGAATGAGACTCCACAGCATTCTTGTTCTTTAGAAAATGAGACCTCATCAGTGAAGATACCTTACTTTCTGCAGTCTTCCTATTTTATTTTCATCAAAATATTGTTCTCAGCCTGCTGCTTCCATGTGTGGGTCCAGAGTTACGTTGAAGCTGATACGCCCACTGGAAGACTAAATGTGCCCTCGAGTACCATGTGTGTTCCTTTTGCGGTCCCAGGCCGGTTAACGTGGGCTCTCCATTCTTTCCTCCAGAGTGCCTACCGCATGTTTACAAACAATACGTGTTTGAAGCACATGATCACCAAAGTCCGGCGGGACACCCACCACTTTGAACGCTACCAGCATAACCGAGATCTTGTGGGATTCCTCAATATGTTCGCCAACAAACAGCTGGAGCTGCCAAGGGGCTGGGAAATGAAACACGATCATCAGGGCAAGGTAACATGGGGGAGTTGCCGCGTGGAAGCTGCCGAGTGACCGCGGGCTGCTTGTGGCTTTGGCAGTGGCTCTGCCATTGAGGGAGGGCTGAGAGCCTTTGAGAGGTGAAACCTTCCCCGTCCAGGTTCCAGTGAAACCTGGACTACAGGTTGTTACTACAAGCAGTGATATGCTGTTCTGAAACAGTGTGTGGAGCAGACAGGTGTGGGGACATTTGTTTGGGAAAATACTCCCTTTTGCCTGGATATTCTTCTACCTGTAGTCACCATTTTCTGCTGATCAGAGAAAATATTTCTTAGGCAGTGACACTTCTTTCTCAGTTGTACAGCTTGTGTGATAGATAGTTTATTTAAAAGTTGGGGGGTTGTTTGTGGAAGGTGGCTAGGAGGTCAGTAAATAACTATACAAGGTGTATCTTGTGACCTCAGTGATGTTGGTTCAGAACCCTGATTTTGTTATATGAAACAGCACTCACGGAGTAATTCATTTATGATGAGAAACGCATAATTGTGTCACACAGGCCAGAGTAACCACATCTGCACTCTCTTTATAGATAGATGAACCAGAAACCTGGGTTATGATCAGGAAGTTGTTATGAGTAAGAAGCAGAATGAGAACGTTAGTAATTTTTATAAGGTGTTTCTCAGTTAAGATTGTATTTATTTAACTCTGGTTTAGTACCTGCTATGAGCCATGAGCTGTTTAAGATATATTTAAGCTCCTCACAACAATTTCAGAAGGCAATGGTTACTATTATTGCCACTTACAGATTAGAAGCCTCAGGTCCAGAATGGTTTGGTGACTTGCCCAATGTCAGAGAGGGCAAGTGACCAAACTGTGCTCTAACCCAGGCAGTCTGGTGCAAGGGTTCATGCTCTTAACCGCATATGCTCTCCATGTATTGAGTAACTAGCCTCAGTTTCCCTGTATGTAAAAAGACTTGAAATACATGACTTGAAGGATGGAGAGGATTAAAATGACGTGATATTTAAAGTATTTAACCATGCTTCTCTCATTCATTCAGCAAATATTTATAGAGCACCAATGCAAAACAGGTAAGCCAGCTATTTCATAGGACTGCCATTCTCCTGGAAAGAGACAGAAATAAACAAATAGCATGCCAAGTATTGATTAATGCTGTGATTAAAAAAAAATCAGGGGGATGGAGTCTACAGAAAGACAGGAGTGGGGAATTATTTTATACAGGGTGGCCAGGGAATGCCTCACAGGTAAGGCTATATGTGAACAGAGACCCAAATGAAGCAAGGAGTAAACCATATAAGGAAAAGAGCATTCAAAGCAAATGAAATGTTTAAGGTACTCAATAAATGCCATCCTCCCTCAAGGTACCCTAGCAATAATAACACAGTAGCATCTTATTCACTTGAACTCAGCTTCCAGCTAGCTTATCTGAGAACCTATAACCAGTCCAAATAGATGTTACAAAAGGCATGTATTTTAATGCATGGGAGGAGCCCTCAGACTCTCATTGAAACTATTGACTTGATTTCTAGAAATTTTAAAAATAAACCTATCATTCCCAGCCAAGAGAAGATTAGAAGTCTCAAGCATGAAATTTAGAATAGATGAAAGAGAATGGATTTGTGATTATGTCCCTGGCAGGGAAGCCTTTCCAGGACACTAGGAAGCTGGAAGCAGGGCCACCTGGCATTTCCTGTACTCTCTCCTCCTAGAGAAGATGGCACATTGCTGGTGCTAAGTTTGGTTCCGCAGCCTGAGAGCCCAATGTTGGTAAACATTCTACTGAATGGAAGAGCATAGGTTGTCCAAGTAAAGACTTAGGAAAATACTGATGGTATTATACCTGGGTATAAAAGAGAAGTACCATATCAGGAATTCAGATCTGTTCTCAGCTCAGACAAGATGTCCCCTGTGTCATGAGGAGTTATACTCATTAGAGAGCCATGGGTCCAGGGAAAGCCCAAGTTGAGATAATGCTGCCATATATTTCTGCTCTGTCTAGAGACTTACTAAGTCATTTTTGTATCCTTCACTAAGGGAGATCAGGAACTTTTGTATACATAGTGGGGCCCTCCTTTCCTGCCAGTCATAACTTGCCAGACACACTTCAGGAGACAGCTGCTTATTAATAATCCCTGGACCTTGAGAAAAGTTTTAAATTACATTTAGGACACTATTTAAGAAGAGTTACGATGTATTCTTAAGAACAAGTTCTGTCTCATAGTCTTTATAAAAGTTTCCATAGTTAAACACAGGTAAACATTATCTCAGCTATGTGGGTAATGCAACTATGTATTTTATTCCCTGAAGGTTTTGGACTTATTTGGGAATTTCAACCTAAAGTTGTAGAAATTGTAAAGAACCTTGAGTGTGGGCTGGTAGATAGTTGATCTTGCAGTCTACTGGTGGCTTTGCATTTGAACGCTGCTTGGCATGAAAAATATAGAAAGACCCCTTCTATATTGCCTTGTGGACAAAATGGATTATCAAACAGGCCTGAAAGCTTATCACATTAGCCTAATCTCTGCTTTGTGCAGTAGGACTTTAATTTTTAGTTAAGTTGGACACCTTAACTGAAGCAGGTATATCTCCCTGTGATTCCTCCCACCTTCCTTTACAAATGACTGGCTTCCAGTTGTCTGAAATAATTTGAAGGAACATTTGGAAGATGTTTGTGCTAGGTGTGTAGAGGGCTGTACTGCATTTGGCTGCATTTTAGATAGCATAGCTCTTATCCTCCAAGGCAGTTAATAGGTCTTTTTCTAGCCCTGAAATTTTAGCTCACCCCCCTTTTTTTTCTCCCAAGATTTTATTAAATGCTACACTGCATATAGTGTAGTATTGGTTTCATGAATAGAATTTAGTGATTCATCACTTACATATAACACCCAGTGCTCATCCCTACAAGTGCCCCCCTCCTTAATGTCCACCACCCATTTAGCCCATCCCCCTACCTACCTCCCCTCCAGCAACCCTCAGTTTATTCTATCATTAAGAGTCTCTCATGGTTTGCCTCCCTCTCTGTGTTTATCTTATTCTATTTTTCCTTCCCTTCCCCTATGTTCATTTGTTCTGTTTCTTAAATTCCACGTGTGAGTGAAATCATATGGTATTTTTCTTTCTCTGACTGACGTATTTTGCTTAGCATAATACACTCTAGTCCCCCTTTTTAATGAATTGCTTTGCTTCCAGAACACTTAAAGGGAGTAAACTTTTCCCCCACTTAATATAAAAAACTATTAAATACTACAAAGTTATTTTCCCACAGTGACTACTGGTTTTTAGAATTGACATGGAACAGGATATCCAAGTCCGCATCTACATGAAAGGAAATGCTTCTCAAGCAGAGTGTTTTCAAAGTTAGCTCTTCAGACTTACAAAGCCTGGCTCCATCTTGTCTTCTCAGTTGCAACATTTTCTTTTTGTGTTTTCGGTTATAGTCATTCAGCACATAATCACATCCTTCTGAATGCCTCATATGTGCATGCCCCTGTGATGGCAGTGATAAAAGCCAGCAGTGTAGCATTAGGTAGTATGTAGCTTTGACTATGTGCTACCCACTGGTGTAAGCACTTATATTAGTTCCTTTCATGCTCACAGCAGCCTTGTAGATAGCTGCTGTTTTTATCCACATTTTAAAGAAGCGGAAACTAAGGCAGAGCATGGTTAAGTGAACTGACCAAGGTCCCACAATTAATACGCAATTTGAACACAGACAGTTCAGCTCCTGAGTCTGTGCTCTTATTCTGCCTGTCACCAGTGAGTAGGGAGAATGGATGTCTTCTCACAATCATAATAAAGGTAGTAGAAGGTACCATAGGATTTCCTACCACCATCGAGGAGGTGGGGACTTTCAGATGCATCATTGAAGGACAGCATATAGTGTGAGCTGCTCTTTGCAATCTGGGCGTAAGTGATCAGTCCTTCCTTGTATCCTCACATAATTTCCCTTGTATTGTTTTCATGACATCTATCTGCATCTTTCTCATGCTATAGCCGTTAACATGATTTATCTCCCCAAGCAGATGATCCCTTTCTGGGGGGTTCTTGTATTTATTTTTTAATTACCCTCTCTTCCACCTCAGTGCCTTTTACATGGAAGGTTCTCAAAACAAGTTTGATGTATGAAACTTGTCACCTGTAGTTCCCCAGTTTATAGTAATTTCTGCTTTGGACAGATGAAGACTCCCTCCCCACTTCCTCCTCTTTCTGTGCTTTCACCAGAAATAGCTCCTAGATTTGCTCCATTCGACCGCTCTTAATGCCCATGTTGCCTTGGATCTTCCATAATATTGTTTAAACAAGGTGGTGATTATGCTTGTACTGCACGTTAACAGTCTTCAAGTTGGGGAGAGACTTTTTTCTAATTACTTGAAGCCAAGGATTTAAATTGGGTGAAATTTCACAGGATTCTAGATCTGGTATCCTCTTTTTGGAAGTTCAAGGGTGAATCATGTCCTTGACTCACAAAAAAGAATGGAAATAAAATACTGTTTAACTATTAATTAAAGAATAAGAACAGTATCAGGCTTGCCAGGTGAGATAATGATGATGGTGATAATGATGACAGTGATACTGATGATGACAATGATACCTGCAGTTATTAAACTCCCGCCACATGCCAGGCACTGTACTAGGTACTCTCCTATGGATGATCTTATTTGCACTTCATGGCAATTTATGATGTGGCTGTGATTATTATTATTATTATCCACATTGTGTGAAATTTAGGGATGGTAAATAATGTGTATAATTTTAGCAAGCAAGTGAGGAATCCAGGAGTCAAACACTAGCAATGTGACTTAACCACTGTTCTCTACTGGAACGGATTGTCTTTGGAAATGAGAGATCCTTTATTGAGGGTTCCAGGCCAAATGCTGGGGTTGCCAGTACCCTTCAAGGCTGAGACATATATGGATGCCCTGATGAGATCACAGGTATTCTAGCAGAGGATACACCACCAGAGACATATACATGGCTTCATACTTAAATACCATTGATTTCTTATGCTAGGGGTACTTAGGATAATGAAATATAATAATAATAATGGCTTGTTAGATGCAAGGCTCTATGTTAGGGATATTATATTAGCTCATTAAACTTTCACAATAACCCTATGGAATAGGTTTTGCTATAGATGAAGGAACTAAGGCTCAAAGAGATTAGGTGTGTAAGTAAACTCTTAGATACAAACCCAGGTCTTTCTGTATTCAAGGCCGTTAGCAGTTTTTCTATAAAAGATTAGACCTTACTGGCCACTAACCACCTGACTAACTTGAAGTATGTCATTTATATTAACTGGATCTGAGTTTCTTCATCTCTACGTACACATTTTTCATGTGCTTATTGGTCATTTGTGTATCTTCTTTGGAAAAATTTATGTTCAAATTATTTGCCTATTTGTAATTGGATTATTTATCTTTGTATTATTGAATTGTAAGAGTTCTTTGAACAGTATATTCTGAATACTAGTTCCTTATCAGATATATGCTTTGCAAATACTTTCTTTTGTTCTTTGAGTTGTCTTTTGACTGTCTTGATGGTATTATTTACAACACAACATTTTAGATATTGATGTAGTCCAGTTTATTTGTGTTTTTTGTTGTTGTTGCTCATGCTTTTGGTGTTGTATCTAAGAAAACATTACCTAACCCAAGATCACAAAAATTTACTCCTGTGTTTTTTCTGAGAGTTTTATAGTTTTAGCTCTTACATTTAGATCTAGGATCCATTTTGAGTTAATTTTTTATATGGTGTGAGGTCAAGGGTTCAATTTCATTTTTTGCCTGTGAACATCTAGGTCCTAGCATCATTTATTGAAAAGACTGTTCTTTCCCATTGATATCATTAGTTATTAGGAAAGTGAAAATCAAAACTACAGTGAGACACCACTACAGACCTACTTGATAGGCCATCAAAAAAAATCTCAAAAATAATAAATGTTGACAAGAATGTGGAATCTGGATACTCATATGTTGCTGGTGGGACTGTACAACAATACAGCCATTTTGGAAACAATTTGACAGTTACTAAAAAAATGTTGTACAAAGAGTTGCCAGATGATCCAGAAATTCCACAACCATGTATATACTCAAGAGAAATGAAAATACACTTTCTTCTATAGAACTTGTACACAGATACTTCATAGTAGCATTATTTGTAACAGCCAAAGTGTGGAAACAACCCAAATTCCCATGAACGGATAAATGGGTAAATACATGTGGTAGATTCATACAATGGAATATTATTTGACAATACAAAGTAATGAATGACTAATACAACATGGATAAGCTTTGAAAATGTTTGCTGAGTGAAAGAAACTGTCACAAAAGATCACATATTATATGATTCCATTTATATGAAATGAGCAGAATAGGCAAATCTATAGAACTATAAAGTGGATAGGTGGTTTCCTTCAGTTGGAGGTGCAGTGGGACCTATAAATCCTTGATTCTTTAGATTTGAAGTTGAGATGATATGATTCAAAAACTAGATTTGCCATGAAATATGTAATGCTTTTGTTTCTGCTTTTAATTCCAGGTCTCTTGTTCAAAATTCTACTGTGTGTTTTAATCAGTATTTTCTTCCATTACTTGATTTCCCTAATTATTTTGATTCTGTAATGGTGGGACTGGAACTGAGCCAAGTTTTATTTTATGCAAGATCATCCTTATGAAACTCTGATCAACATCTGTGTTTATTTGTTGGATCTAAGGCCTAGGATTTTCACCTAACATATAGAACACATTTTGACTTGCCTCATTTTAAAATGAAACATAAACAAAGAAAGCAAGCCAATATATAAAAAAAATTCTTCTTGCTTTTTATTGTAATAATTCTTAAATTTTTATACACTCTCGGGAGTGTAAAAACTAAGCGTAATTTGGGATCTGGATACAGTATCAATATAAATGTTTTATATTTTTGCAAGAAATATGCATCAATAGTATTAAAATGTGACTTGTTTAAAATGCTTCTGATTCTTGGCTGGGTTTGATCATTAGTATGTGCTCATGGGGATAATATATCTGGAAGACAAATATGCGCTTTAATAAGAAAAACCAAATGTATTTAACCTAGGAACTAACTAACTTACTCTCTTTCTTTCTTTCCTTCTCTCTCTCTCTCTTTCTTTCTTCCCATTGTTAATTTGATGGATTTGAGAATATTGTGCCGCAGTGGGGTCAGAATTTCTGGATCCATCCCTATCTGACCTCTGTGAACCTCAGTTTTCTCTAAAGTGAGGATTAGTAACCTATCCTTTCCAGCTCCTGGGACTGGAAATAACTGAGAGTTTCATCAGTTTAGAATTTCATGAAAATGATAAAGATATGTTATTAATGGCCAAATCCTTTTTCTAATAGGAGATACACAATGGTTTTATAAAGAAAATAATGTAGGATTAGTACAGTGTCCCATTCTTCCTCTTAAGGTACTGCTGATTTTCTGTACCCATGATGGTCCAACAGAATGGTTTTTTCAAAGTAGGGTTCCTTTTGCTATTGTTTTTTGTTGTCCTTGTTGTTCATGACCACTCCAGGGTAGTCTGTCTTCAGATGTTTGCTCCTATCTTAAAACAACCCAGAAGCATTTCTTTCTCTACCATGGCTATTATGGTCATTCTGGTTGATTTCTCTCTGTGTCTCTCTGTGTCTCTCTCTGTCTCTCTCTCTCTTTCACACACACACACACACACACACACACACACACACACACACACTAATGTGTGTAAGTTCTAATCCAAACCTGACAGGCTTGAGACCCAAAAAAAGCCTATGTTTCAGTCTGAGTCTTAAAGCCAGAAAACACCAATATCCCAATTCAGTTAGGCAGATGGATTTACCTCTTCTCAGCCTTTTGTCCTATTTGAGTTCTTCAGTTGATTGAATTAGGTGTGCCCACATTAGGGAAGGCAATATGCTTAACTCTCTCTGCTGATTCAAATGTTAATCTCATCAAGAAACACACTCACAGACACATCCTGAAGTGTTTGGCCAAAGGTCTGGGTACTGGTGGCCCAATAAAATTGACATATAGAGTGAACCATCACAGACCCATGTCAGGGGAGTATTATCAGTGGAATATCTATTGCAGAGGGGTAAGGATAACAAAGAGAAAAAGGCAAAATGGCATTGATAATTAGAAAAATACCATAAAGCTTATTATTTCTTTTTTCTAATGTTCATTTATTTATCTTGAGAAAGAGAACATGTGAGTGGGGGAGGGACAAGGGGTGGTGGAGAATCCCAAGCAGGTTCTGCACTGTTAGCACAGACCCCGATGGGGGCTCAATCTCACAAACCTCGAGATCATGGCTTGAGCTGAAATCAAGAGTCGAATGCTCAATTGACTAAGCCACCCCAGGTATCCCGCTTATTATTTCTTAAGTTCACACAATGGGATTATCATTTGGTTTAATTTTTAGAAAAGAAAGTTATTTTTTGATTCCCCTTCCAGATGTTAAATATGGAATAACTCCCCCCCCCCACCTTTTGGCTTTGTACTCGCAAACAGTATAACACAAAATGTTTTACCGAGATTATTCTACATGGGCTTAAATTGAAATACTAAGAAACTTGAAACTTTAAGAATAACATATCATAAACTTCATTTTTTAAATAAAAATCTAAAATGCTAACCATCTTTTTATTTAAGGTGAAATGTCTTTTCCCATATTTTCTTGTGTGTTTTTTTTCCTACAAAATCATATGCTATATCTCCCAGCTAAAATTGACATCCATTTCTATATCCAAGCTTGGTAACTCTAGAGCTTTGTGACTTCGGATGTCAGATTGGGGGTTTGAGTAGCAGAATGGTCCAAATAACCAACTTAGATGACCATGGCAAGTAGAAGTTATGGTTATGAGGATAGATTTTTAGAAGAGAACAAATATTTGTACAGTGAAAGTTACCACAGTTTGAGCCTACTTCTCATTTTACCAGAGTATAATAGCCTCTGTGGCTGCAGAAGTTGCCCCCGTGATGGCATAGGTTTTGGTTGTATCCCACAGGAAGCTGATAGCCACAATTTATGGGGTCAGGCTCATCTCAATGAGTAAAATGCAACTTAATATTTGGAAGTCTCAAGTGAATTCCTAAAATACCTTAGCAGGATAAGTTCTACACTTCGAGAAATATGCTTTTTGTTAGTTTGATGACTACATTTCTTCTTTTTGTGGCACGTCTCTAATTGCTTTGAAATAATACCTCTTTGTGGTGGTTACCTGGTTTAATAACCTGAAGTTATACAGCAATCCAGGTGGAGATGGAATGAAATTCTAAATTTGTAAATCGCATTGTGGTTTTTTAATGATCTCTTGCTGATTTTTAAGGGGGTAAAAAAGTGTTAGATTAAATAATAATAAGTCACATAAACACACATAGGAGGTAATGGGAAAGAATATTTCTGGGACAGTGTACCGTTTTGAATGAGAGAATAGAGCAGAAATTAAGTTTCATGAGTGTATTTCTGAGTAAAATGGTAGACTCATGGAGTCTTGAAGGAATTATCCAAGTATGGAGATGGCCTTTGTCTTTTATTTTTAAACAGTTATCTTCATGACTTGCACTGGATATTTTTTATAAAATATAATATGCTATTTTTAAAATTTTATGGCAGTGACTTTCTGCTCCACCTAAAATGGGCTGATTTGGACAATTCCATCCTCAGTCTTCTATAGTGATGTGCTGCTAAATGTTTAAAACCCAGCTCTCCAGGGGAATTGCAGAGGAAGGCTGATCTGTAGAATTTGCCATTTTCTGTGGGGTAAATAACCAATTTCAGGCTGCCAGCATAGTCCCCTAAAATCTCACAGTCAGCTCTCATGAGCTGGTAGAAGCCATCCCACCATATCACTGGCTCTCCTAATATATTTCCTACAGCTAAATACCACCACTCCTAACATGTAAAGTACCCTTTGGCTAATATTTTATACCTAAAGTGTTGAGGATATTGTACTTATCCACATCTGCTAACTGACCAGCTGTTTCCAGAACTCTAGCCCAAGCACCATAGATTCCTGTTTTGTCTCCTCATGACTTTAGGTCTCTAATCATAGCTGTTTAAAAAAAATGACCTTCTTTAACTTATTTTGTGACTAATACAGATGTCATGAAATATTTGGGATCATTCCTTCTTTCAAAAGACCAAGTGATGGAAAACATTAGCATGACTATTTTTTTACTTATAATAAACTGTATCAATCAGCCTTTTCATTTCTCCTACTGCTAAGAGCACTGTTGGGATATAATGCAAAGAAAATAATAGCATGTTTATTACTAATAATTGGATAAATACTAGGGAGGGAGCCAAGAGCTGAGAAGAGATTTATATTTTGGAAGGGAGAGAATATGAGTATCTTATTCAAATGTTTGATAGAATTTACCAGTGAAGCCATCTGATCTTGGATTTTTGTTTCTTGGAAGTTTTTTGATTACTGATTCAATGTCCTTACCAATAATTGATCCAGTCGTATTTTCTATTTCTTCATTATTCAGTCTTGGAAGATTGCATGTTTCTAGGAATTTACCCATTTCTTCTATGTTGTCCAATTTTTTGGCATGTAGTTACCTTTTTAAAAAATTTTTTTAGAATTTTTTATTTTAGAGAGAGAGAGAAAGAGCAAAAGAGAGAGTGAATGGGGGAGGGAGCAGAGGGAGAGAGAGAAAATCCCAAGCAAACTCCATGCTCAGCATGGAGCCTGATACGGAGCTGAATCCCACAACCCTGGGATCATGACCTGAGCTGAAACCAAGAATCAGATGCTCAACTGATGGAGCCACCCAGGCACCCTAGCATGTAATTATCTTTTATAATTCTTTTGTATTTCTTTGGTATCAGCTGTGAGTTCTCCTCTTTTATTTCTGATTTAATTTATTTGAGCCCTCTTTTTCTCCTTGTCTGTTGTCTAATTAAAGGTTTGTCAATTTTGTTTATCTTTTCAAAAAAACAGCTCAGTGAAACTAAGGTCTCTTCTATTGTCTTTTTAGTCTCTATTTCATTTATGTCCTCTCTTATCTTTATTATTTCCTTCCTTCTACTAACTTTGGAGTTTGTCTGTTCTTTTTCTGGTTCTTTTGGGTATACAGTTATATTGTTTACTTAAATTTTTTCTTGCATCTTGGAGTAGACTGGTACTGCTATAAACTTCCCTCTTAGAACTGGTTTTGATGCCTCCGTAGATTTTGGTATGTTTATTTCCATTTTCATTTGCCTAAAGTCAGTTTTTAATTTCTCTTTTTCTTTCTTCATTGACCCATTGATTGCTCAGTAGCATGTTGTTTGATCTCCACATATTTGTGATTTTCCCAGTTTTCTTGTAATTGATATCTAGCTCCATACTATTGTGGTTGGAAAAGATGGTTGATATAATTTCAGACTTCTTAAGTTTATTGAGAGTTGTTTTGTGGTCTGGCACATGATCTATCCTGGAGGATATTCCCTGTGCATTTGAGAAGAATGTGTATTCTGCTACTTTAGGATGGAGTATTGTATGTATGTCTATTAAGTTCATCTGATCTGTTGTGTCAGTTGAGGTTAGTGTTTCCTTATTGATTTTCTGTCTGGATGAGCTATCCATTGATGTAACTGGGGTATTAAAGTCTCCTACTAGTATTATGTTGCTTTCAGTTTCTCCCTTTAAATCTGTTAATATTTGCTTTAGGTACTTCTGTGTTGAGTACATAAATATTTATCAATGTTATGGCTTCTTGAATTGACCCCTCCATTATTATGTAATGTCCATTTTTGGGTTTTGTTACAATCTTTGTTTTAAAGTCTGTTTTATCCAATGTAAGTGTAGCTACCTCAGCTTTCTTTTGGCTCTGTTTGCATGAAACATCTTTTTCCATCCCTTCACTTTCGGTCTGTGTGTTCCCTTACATCTAAGGTGAGTCTCTTGCAGACAACATATATAGGTCTTGTGTTTTGTTTCTTGTTTTTAACCATTCAGCCACTCTATGTCTTTTGATTGGAGAATTTAGTTCATTACATTTAAAGTAATTACTGATAGATGTGTACTTATTGCCATTTTGTTTATTGTTTTCTGACTGTTTTGTAGTTCCTCTCTGTTCTTTTCTTCTTTGCTTGCCTTCCTCCCTTTGTGGTTGAATGCTTTCTGTAGTGTGATACTTAGATTCCTTTCTCATGATCTTTTGGGTATCTACTACAGGTTTTCACTTTGTGGTTACAATAAAGCTCGTATATAGTAGGCTATACATATAACAATGTGTTTTATGTTGATAGCAAGTTAAGTTTGAATGCATTCTCAATCGCATTTTTACACCCCCCTCCAAACATTTTACATTTTTGATGTCACATTTTACATCTTTTATCTTATGTATGTTTTAACTAATTATTGTGGTTATGGTTATTTTACTACTTTTGTTTTTTAACCTTTATACTGCCTTTATAAGTGATTAATTCTCTTCCTTTGCTATATATTTCAGTGAGTTTTTTCTGTTGTATGGTTTCTTATTCCTAATTAGCGCCCTTACTTTTCAGCTTGCAGAGCCAGTTTATTGGTAATAAACTCTTTTAGCTTTTGCTTGTCTGGTAAATTCTTTGTCTCTCCTTCAATTCTGAATGATACCCTTGCCAGATAGAGTATTCTTGCTTAGAAGTTTTCCTTTTAGCACATTAAGTATATCATAGCGTTCCTTCTGATTGGCAAAGTTTCTCCTGAAAAATCTACTGATTATCTTATGGGGGTTCCCTTTTGTATAACAAGTTGTTTTTCTGTTGCTACTTTTCAGATTCTCTGCATTAGGGGCATTTTCAGCCATTATTATCTCAAATAGTTTTCAGCCCCTTTCTCTCTCTTGTCTCCTTCTGGGATCCCCTAAAATGCACATGTTATTTTTGCTTGATGTTGTCTTACAGGTCCCTTAAGCTATCTTCACTTTTTAAAATTTTGTTTTCTTTTTGCTGCTCTGTTTGAGTGAGTCCCACTACCCTGTCTTCCAAATCACCGATTCTTCTGCTTCATCTAGTCTGCTGTGGAACCCCTCTAGTGTATTTTCAGGTGTCATATTCAGTTATTGTTCAGCCATTGTATTCTTCAGCTCTGTGACTACTGTTTGGTATTTTCTGTCTTTTATTGAGATTTTTCTCAATGTTCATCCATTTTCCTAAATTTAGTGAGCAACTTTTGACCACTACTTTGAACTCTTTATTAGGTAAATTATCTCCATTTCATTAGTTGCTTTTTTTTTTTCTGGAATTTTATCTTATCCTTTCATTTGGAACATATTCCTCTGTTCCTTCATTTTGTGTGACTCTGTGTTTGTTTCTGTGTTAGGCAAAACAACTGTCTCTCCTGGTCTTGAAGGGTGTCCCTGTGTGGGCAATGAACCTTGTCATTTAACCTTGCCCTAGTTCTTAATCGTCTCTCATGGTGCCTGTCCATTTATTTCAGCTCCGTGGGGTTCAGAAATGCAATCCCCCCTGGTTACTGGAGCCAAGTACTCAGTGGGTATCCCCTGTGTGGGCTGTCTACACCTACTGGCTTTGGGGAGCTGGGAGGGAAGCTGGGAGTGGGACAGGGCTGCAAAAGCAATAAGAGGGCTTAGGGTGCTCACCTACTGCCTCTGGCCAGTAGCAGTAGCAGTGTCAGGGATTAGGGCACCCACCTCTGCCTCCAGGGTGGGGGTGGGAGTTGGCCCCAGCAAATTAAAGTGAGAGTGCAAACATGGCACCCACCAGTACTTCCACTCCTGGAAAGAGTCCCAACAGGCTTTTGCCCTGTGGCAGATGCTTTGAGATTATTAATACATGAATTTCTTCACATATGATCTAGGCTCTTAACAAACTGCTGTTTTTGTGCTGGATCCCAGGGCAAGTGAGTCTGCACACAACCCTTTTAAGAGCACAATGTCTGCTCCCTACAGCCTGATGATTTTTCTGGATGTAAGTCTTGTTGGCTCAACAAGCCAGATATCTTGGGAGCTTGTCTCTCCAGTACAGGTCCCAAGGAGTTGGGTGCCTGACATGAGGCAAAAACCCCTCACTCCTCAGGGAGGATTTCCATATTTGTGAGACGCCTCCAATGGTTGCTACACTTGGGGGTGGGATTTTTGGTGAGATCTCTGCTTCTCCTACCCATCTCCCTGTGGCCCTTTTAATCCTTTGTTGTGGAGTAGTTGTTCAGTTCTCTTGTTTTTTTCCGGAGGGAATTGTTTTCTTATGTAGCTGTAGATTTGTTGTGTCTGTGGGAGGAAGTGAGTTCAGGATCTTCCTGTGCCACCATCTTGAACTGCTGATTTCTCCATAGCTCTTTAGAAGAAGATAGAAGATTTGACCTTCTTTGTGGAGCAGAGTTACAAGTGCTTTTTGTTTTATTTTGTTTACATGGTCTTTTAATATGGATTCCTGGTTTGGCAGAATGTTAACTGGAAACAATTTCAAACTTCTGTAACTTAGATTTGTTGAGCCTGAGGTTGGTATTTCTTCACAAATACTGATGACTTTTTCCTTTCTTAAAATAATAGAAGCTTAAAAAAATAAAAAGAAAGAATTGTGTAAAGAGAGAAGTGTATTTTGTTTGGCCTCGCTAAAATACCACTTGGCTCCAACCAGCCCGTATTTCCTGACTCGACCATGCCCTGAAGCAGTGAAAGGGAAGAAGTTTTTCAAATGAGATTTGAGTTTGTGTATTTGCATTCCTTTCAGTTTTTGACTGTGTTGTTAGTCTTAGTTGGTCCAGCACTGTGAAGCTTGAGTCAATTTCCTTAATAAAACTTAACAGTAGGGAATCCATGTTGTTCAAAATTTGCTTTTCTATGGCTAATCTGAAAAAGACTCATTTTTTGATAGTTGTTTTTTTCACGTAGTCTACATTCTCAGCATGTCGTTTATCCACATAGAATTTATAATACATGTTAAATGCTTTCATAAATAAAGGCAGGTGATTCAAGAACAGTGACATAAAAAGTGACCCAAATTAAAAAAAAAAAAAAAAAGTACTAGGTCAACTTCATTACTGGCTTGAACTACTTAGGATATCCTGTGGGAAAGTGATCCACTTCTCTGACATAATTGATTTGTGTGTCACAAATAGAAATGGCAAACCTAAAATTGGCCCAGGAAGTTTTCTGTGCTTTTCTCTCTATTTTAAAGTAGAATACATTTTTCACAACTCAACTGTTACCCGAGTGAGTGGTTACCTTTCTGTGGAAATAGCAAAGCACGAAGGAAACCTGTCCATGGTCACACAGTGGGTGGGCAGAGTCAAAATGCATGCCAAGTAATTGTGTCTTTGTGCTGCATTCCGTTAGTGCTCTACCAATGTGATTTTGATAGAGGTCTTAATCAAGATCTTTCTCCTCAAGTACTTGGCAGAGTTAAAAAAGCATGTGTAAACAATATGCACATTTGATTTGACTCTGAAACTGACCTTTTTGTGGGATACAAATAGCACCTATTCCCCACCCACAGCCGTACCTCCAACTGGTTAGTGATGCAAATTATGGAAATTGTGTACCGTTTGCTGTCTGGCGTTAGTAGCCTTTTCAGTGTTGAAACAGTGTTGAGGCCCAGCACTGTGAATGGCTGTTATTGCCAGTCTAATTCAGTAAATACTTGAATGCTTTCTAACATCACGTACGATGTGAGGTGCGAGGGGAGTGGGAGGAACATGAAAAGGAAAAGATAGGGAGCAGAAAGCAGAATGGAAACAAAAAGATATATGAAAAGGAGACAGAGGGGAAAGAGGTACTGCTCATTGGGCTTTAGCGTCAGACAGAAAGGTAAGTTCAAGTCCCAGCTTTACAGGTTCCCAACTATACATTTTACTTAAGTCAAGAACTATTATCCAACTATATTGAAGCTGAACAACAATGAGATATCATTATTTTTCAAATAATGAAAATCTTTATTTATAATGGTGGTTGCTGGCTTATGTGTTCTTCTGTGTTTTTAATTTTAGAAAGACCATGTTTCCTTTGCATTGCAGAGGAGACTTCAGTGGATCAATTAGGATTTGGTTCGGCTGCATTGTGACAGAGACCTGTACAAAGTTTAATATACAGGATTTTATTCACTCAATAAAGGAGCTCAGAGGCAGGCAGTCTGGGGCTTTTAAGGTGATTCCTCAAGTTGTGAGAGCCCTGGCCCCTTCCATTTTCTGCTCAGCCATCTTTCTTTCATCTTTATGGCTCAGTGTGGCTGCTGGAGCATCCTTATCTCAGGGAACAGAAAAGATGAAGGACAAAAGGAGGGCTTGACTTTGTAAAAATCTTCTTGTGAGGAGGTTTCCCAGGAGTATCATGTGACACTCTGTTTACATCTCATTGACCAGAACTTAGTCTGGGCCACACATATCTACCAGGAACTCGGGAAATGTAGTTTCACTGGTTCTCCATTTTTTTGAGCTTCGTTCATGGAATATAGCAAGAAGCATTGTGATCCTGGGAAAAATGTCTTAGAAGTTAAAACTTATTATTAGTACTAATAATAGTAACATTTAAGAAGTTATAGGCACTACAATAAAAAATTTATGAGAACCATCTCATTTAACCGTCCTTTGATGTAGGTGTTACTATCCCCATTTTACAGAAGAAATTGTGGTTTAAAAAAGTTAAGTAAGTAGTTTGTCCAAGGTTACATTGCTAGTAGGTAGTGGAGCTAGCTCTCAGAACCAGGCTTGTCTTTTTCTAGATCCCAATAATTTGATTATTATTTTGCCTCCCACATCTCGAGTCTTACCTTGGTAGTTTATTCATATCTACAATGGGATGTGTTAAAAACTCCTGTTCTGTGGTTTTATATTCTTTAGCTCTCCACGTTTTTCACCTAACACACATGCGCACACACACACACACACACACACACACACACACACACCCCTCATTGGTTTTTTAAGATCTTTAAGTATTTCTATGCTTATGTAAAAGAATGTGACTTTTATTACTTGATTAGTTCATTGTGAGTTGTCTCTGTACTTTGCTCAAGATACTAGCATGTTAGAATTTTGGACAATTTATTATTTTCTAAGCCTCCAACTTTCCCCTAGATGCAGTCCCAAAAGCTACCGGGGATAACAGGATGAGTAAGAAAGAGTCCTTATCCTCAAGGCATTTACAGTATAATTCTTTAGAGAATTGGTTTTAGACAAGCCTCTTAACATCAAATTACACTGTGACACTACATGTAAATCACAGCTGACCTAGATGTGCACACCCATTTATCCTTGTAATTATAAGTGCATCATTGTTACCTCTAAATGGCTACCCATCCCTTCAAAACATTCCAAAGAAATTAGGTAGAGTAAATAGGCAATTCTATTTTAGTACTCTTTGTATTTTTCCCTTAAAAAACATGGCTTATATTATTGTTTTAGTAATAAAAACTTTAATAAAGATACATGGCTGATTATAGTGTCTATTACTTTGAAATACCCATTTGTAAAAATAATTTCTATTTTATGACACTTTGAATAGTGGCAGAAATGATGTACAAGTATATTAGAAGCCCAAATCAAATGGGGACCAGTATGACATTTGGGACCAGAACCTGCCAATATAAGCCTATATAGAATTTATCATTTGGTGTATTATTTTTTTACAAGATCAGAGAAGACAGGTGTTCCACCTGACATGTTAGGAAAAAGAGAGCATTACCTAGGGATGTGAGGCTGATGACATCATCTCCTACAAGACTTCCATTTAATTCAGTCTTTGTACCTGGAAATTGGCTATGGAAAGAAGGGACTGGCAAAGATTCTCATTCTGTATATTTCTCTGCTTTGTTTTCTAGTGCATCTACTGCTTAAAGTTATTTAATTACAAAAAAAATAATTTTTTTTCCTATTTGTGGACTACATTGTTTCGCCTGTTTCCTGATTATGTGTATACAGAAACATTTTATTTCATAATGGGAAGGTGATTGATTTTTTTTATAGATATAAATATATCATCTAAACCTGGTATTTGCCTAGGTGTATTCATTCCTAGTCTTTAAGGTACTTTTTAAACTGAGCTCCATCAGTTTAAGAAGTCCGTTCTTTTTTGCTTAGGTTATTTGGCATATATCATGTGCCCTGACACTTGACTTACAGGTTAAGTGTCTCCTGACTCTCCTAATCATCTCTCTTATCTTGATGACTTAATTAACTTTATCTGATCATGGAAAACTTACATTTTCTAATTGTCCTGGAGATACTGGGCTTTGTTACTACCTAGAGTGAATTTTACTTTGAAGACTTATACCATTTGGCTCTTAATGATAAGGATAAATAGCACTGGCTTAGAGCTTCAGAATTAAACAAACACAAAGAAACAGTTTGTACTCATTCATGATTTCATGTCATCAGGGATTCTGCAGTAAACACAGTAGAACATGATTCCTCCCTCCTTTCATGTTATGGGGAAAGAAATGTTTATTATGAATGAAGCAGACATGTTTTTATACGAAATCTACAGCTCAGAGAAATTAAGTGACTTGCCCAAAGTTATTGTAGGTGATAGAATTTGTATGGATGTATGTGATCAATGATTAAACTGGGAAGGTAGATGGGAAGGAGATTTTAAAGTCTTGGAAAACCTCCAAAGAGTTGGAATGTTTTTTTTTTAGATAAACACTGGGTAGCCAGTGGAAGCTTTGGACTGGAGCAGTGATGTAATCAAAGCAGTCAGAAAGAATATTCTGCTACTGAGGTGCCAGCTAAATGAATACGGTTGTTGAGGTGTGGAACAAGAGAAAACCCTGAAATAACGGGCTGGTCATCAGGCTGGGATGAAAAAGTAGAGAGGGCACTACCCTGGGAAAGTGGAGAGACTGGGGGCTGACAGCATGGGAGAGGAAAAGGAGCAGTCAATGATGGTGAAGTTTTTAGGTGATAAAAACTTCACAATAACCACGGATAGCAGTAAGAGCTTAATGAGAAGCCCAAATGCCCTTTCATATGGCTCCTTTCTCAGATCCTATCTTTGATGACTGTTCCTTAGAGTATTTCCTAAAACCAGGGATGACGTTCCCCAAAGATTAAAATTAAAAGGAAATGGAGCTAAGATCGTTACTCAAAAGTCAAAATTGGGACTTTTCCTGAATGTATCAAATGATAGGGCAGCCAGGACAAGTGTGTGGCATGAATGGACTACTGATTGAGGGGATTGTTTCCTAGGCATTTTTTGTCGACCACAACTCCCGCACCACCACTTTCATCGACCCCCGGCTCCCGCTGCAGAGCAGTAGACCCACGAGCGCGCTGGTTCATCGGCAGCATCTGACCAGGCAACGCAGCCACAGTGCAGGCGAGGTGAGTCACGCGCCTTGGGGATGGGCCTGCGGGTTCATGGGAGCTGCAGGGATGTGGTGGTTTGTGGAATCTCTCTCATCATTTTGTTTTTCCAGTTTGATTTAGAGATTATCATTTGGAGACTGAAAAGTGCTGGAATGCTGGCAGGGCTTCTCTGAAAATACCCAAAGCCTAATTTACACATTTTAAGAGCTAGATATTTGAAGAAAGATGGAAGAAATGAGAGAATTTTTTATATTCAGAAGATGGTGAGAGAGCATTCTCCATGTATGAAATGTTCAAGAGAGGATGGTGGTAAACCCTTTTGCCCACCTAAGGACAGCTTCAGAGGAAAAAATAGGGCTAAAATTCAGTGACATATGGGAGGTTTTTTAAGTGAGCGTTGCTGGATTGGATTAAAGTCTTTAGCCAATGCTATGGGTTGTGGTGTCCTCACTAATAGTCTTTAAAATCATGATATATTGGGGCACCTAGGTGGTTCAGTCGGTTAAGCATCTGACTCTTGATTTTGACTCAGGTCATGATCTCACAGTTCAGAGGTTCAAGCCCTGCATCAGGCTCTGTGCTCACAGTGCAGAGTCTGCTTGGGATTCTCTCTTCCTCCCTCTCTCTCTCTGCCCCTCCTGCTCTCTCTCTCTCTCTCTGTCTTAATCTCTCTCCCTCTCAAAATAGATAAACTTAATAAAATAAATAAAAATCACAATATATCTGAGCATTGATTCATGTACTCTGAGGAAGAGAAAATAGGCAGAATTAAGAATTCCTAAATTACTAAATTACTTGCTCTACTTTACTGGTTTGCAGTGACCAGTGGTAACCACATGGGGGCTCTCTAATAGCCTAACCCACCCCCCCACCACCTCCACCAAGACAAAGGAAATAGTCTCTTCCTGTTTCCCTTTTTCTTTAGCAGCTTAAATAAAAGGAATGCTTTAGGTCAACTTTGTTTCTCTTTAATACTGGCTTAGTGTTGAATGTATGTCATCACTTGGTAAACATTGTTTCGAAAGATTTGCTTAGGCAAAAAGAATTAAGGTTCTTCTCCTGCGTTCCTTTCTAGGTCTATGTGCATATTCTATTTTCAGTGTTACATTATAGGTCAAAGAGTTTTGTAGACCCTGTTATAAGGAAAATTACGAATGTGATAAATAACTGGATTTGATTCATCAAAATTCTACTCTTGGAATTTCCCCTCGTGATTTACAGACTTGTGGGTTTGCTGGTTGTATGTGCAGAATATACTTGAGAAGCTCGTATAAAAATGATATATAAATCTATTACAAGATGAGGTATGCACAAAAATATTTATGTTTTATGAGTAACTAATAAATCTTTACTTTGCTGCCATGGAAACCATTAGTGGTGACCTGGATGATGCCAACAGCATTCATCCTAAAAGCAGAAAACACACCTCTCACCTTTGGACTTCGTGTGTGATGTGTATCATAATTAGGGCCCTGCCTGACTTCATCACAAGGCCAGTGCACTTTAGCCACTTGTATTTTTTTTTTTTTTTTTTTTTTTTTAGCCACTTGTCTTATCTTGACTTCACCGTATGAGCCGGCTGCTTGGTCTGGTCAGGTCTGCATCAGATTAATAGCTGTGCTCCTTTTGCTTTCAGTTCTTCTGCCTCAGAACTCGAGTTATTTCCATGGTCTAGTAGCAGCCTGTTGTGGGAGAGGGATCCTAAGGCACACATTCAAATGCAAGTTATCTTCTCCTGTTGATGGAGACTGAGTGGTAGAACAGAGCTAACCCCATAAAGCCTCAGCAGTCAGCCCCAGCCTTGTCAGACCATTTATGGGAAGGTGTTTTCTGGCACAGCTGTTGGAAGCCCGCACGCCCCGCCGTGCTACACACATTTATCTGGCCTTGCCCACCATCTAAAGGTCTCCTTCGAGGAAGGAGGGTGTTGAAGAGAAGACATTTGGCTGTTCTGGGAAATAATGACACATGACCACGTCCTGACAGGAGGCAAAGTATATGTTCGTGTATTGAATGATAAGTTCTGTGACTGGCAAACAAGGTGTAGTTAATGATCGAATCTCCTCTGAGAGTGGCTGACTCTGTTCTTCAAAGCCAATAATTCAAGAGACGCACAGCAAGCAACTTCGATTATACACATGAGTCTTACCATCTACTCTCTTATACTCATTTAGCAAACATTACAGGTAGTAGAAATTTTGCTGTATCTTCCATCCAGCAAACTGATTCTTACCAAATGCGTGCAGTGTAGAAACATGGTGGTTGGGGTGAAGGATGCCAATAACGTATGTTCCTTGTTCTTATTAAGGAGAAAATGTGTGAAACAAACCATAATACAAGTGAGTAAAAATATGACTGAGGGGCGCCTGGGTGGTTCAGTCGGTTAAGCATCTGACTTTTGCTCAGGTCATGATCTTGTGGTTCATGAGTTCGAGCCCCGTGTTGGGCTTTGTGCTTACAGCTTGAAGCCTGGAGCCTGCTTCCGATTCTGTGTCTTCCTGTGTCTCTGCCCCTCCCCTACTCACATTCTGTCTCTCTCTCTCAAAAATAAATAATAAGACAAACATTTTTTTGAAAAAAATACGAATGAAATGCTTTATAAAATGTTAATGATGGCGGCTGCTTAAGAAATGTATACCAAGTACTTTGGGAGGTCAGAGAAGGGTGCATTTAAAGTCAGCTTGAGGGGCAGCTGAGTGGCTCAGTTGGTTAAGCGTCCACTTAACCAGCTCAGGGCATGATCTCACAGCCCCGCGTTGGGCTCTGTGCTGACAGCTCAGAGACTGGAGCCTGCTTCGGATTCTGTGTCTCCCTCTCTCTGCCCCTGCCTCGCTCGCACTCTGTCTCTGTCTCTCAAAAATGAATAAATATTAAAAAAAATTTTTTTTTATAAAGTCAGCTTGAAGGGAAGGCAAGGTTTCATTGGGGAGGGGGGTTGCTGTTTGAACTACACTCTGAAGAATGAGTGAGATCATTCTTGAAGGATAAGCAAGCAGTGTAGGGTGAGAATGGTAGTTTCAGTTTTAGGGCCTTTAGAAAAACCCGTCCCCAGGCACCTAACAGATACGATGTGATAAAATGGCTGTGAAGGTTTTGATGGGTGGGAATAGAAGCTCTGTTTTATTTTCTTATTTTTTTTTTAAATGTTTATTTAGCCTGGGGGGGGGGGTGCGGAGAGAGCACGCGAGTGTGCACGCAGATGAGCAGGGGAGGAGCAGAGGTAGAGGGAGAGAGAATCCCAAGCAGGCCCCAGGATACGCGGGGCTTGATCTCACAAGAACCATGAGATTGTGACTGGAACCGAAACCAAGAGTCAGACACTCAGCCGACTGAGCCATCCAGGTGCCCCTAGAAGCTCTGTTTGAAAAGTACCAATTTGTAAATCCAATATGTTATTTGGCCTTTTGTTCTCTTTCCCTCTAATACTTCTGTTCTACTATCACCTTAAAAGACTTGTGTAATACGGGCAAGGAGGGGATGCTAAAACAGAAGCTAAAGCAGTGTTAGAGTTTACTGATAAGACTGTTAGTGGGCATTTTTGTTCACCTACTTGTATGTATGAGTTTCTAAATCTATAATAGGTACAATAAATAATTTCGGTTAGGGCAGCCCTATGGTAGCTCTTCCACAGCTGCTGCGATTAGCTGCCTGGTGTGGGAGGTTCAAACCAGAAAGAGCTGTTGTACCGGGTGCTCTAACAGGCATGTAAAATTGCTCCTGAGGAGATACCACACCAACCCTGAAGCCCACACGAAGCTGGCTGCTCTTCAGGCTCTGCTGAGGCAGAGAATTCTCCGACCTGCCTTAGCCAAAAGAAGGTATAACCTGGCACTCGTACCCTCCAGGTTTTCTCTCCAATGTATTGTTCCAGGTTTTTGTTTTGTCAAACCAGAGGTTATTCCCGATGAACAGGTCTGCTGCTGTTCGGCTTCTACAGCCCCAGTAATTGTACTCGTGTGGAACTACCTCGATACCATGTGGTAAATAGTCACTGCCCGGCCCCTCTCGAGGATACGGATGCCTGAACCCTTCCCCTCAGTTCGGCAACTAAAGCAGAGCTTGTGAGAACCCTGTGTCAGCTCCTCACCTGGCATCTGTTCCCATCAGTTGGTACTTAGTAGTCGTCAAGTATTTTGAACAACTAGGCTTGGTGTGCTGATTTAAACCAGTCTCGATCTTGGTGCAAAACATAAACGATGCTTTTGTTTGCAGGTAGGAGAAGATTCTCGACACACAGGACCACCAGTGCTTCCCAGGCCATCGAGTACATTCAATACAGTCAGTAGGCCACAGTACCAGGACATGGTTCCAGTGGGTATGTCATCCCATTCCAGAAACCTTTATCTTTGCTTTTCCTATCAGTGTGAATCATGCATCCTGTGCTGATACTTCTCTATTGGCAGCCTGCTACTTTTGCCCTGTACTGAGAAACGTGCATTATCCCTAAGAGACCAATTTGAATCGCAAAACACTTCTGTCATACAAAATCCTATAGAATGAGATTTTTTATCTTGCTCTACGTTTTCTGAGCAGAGCTATTATATTAGATTGTTGAAATTACTCTTAAGGCAAATATGTTATGTGGTCATTTCACATTAAGCATTGGACAAGCATATATATTAGTATATACATAATGCTCAGGACAGAATTTTTTAAATTTTTTTAATGTTTATTTATTTTTGAGAGAGACAGAGAGAGAGAGAGGGAGAATGAGAGCATGAATGGGGGAGGGGCAGAGAGAGAGGGAGATACAGAATGGGAAGCAGGCTCCAGGCTCTGAGCTGTCAGCACAGAGCCCGACATGGGGCTCGAACCCATGAACTGTAAGATCATGACCTGAGCTGAAGTCGGACGCTTAACCGACTGAGCCATCCAGGTACTCTGGTACAGAATTTAAATGGTGTGTGAGCCTACGGTAGCCTCAGAATAAGAAAGCAATTATGGCACATTCTTAACGTTTTGGTGGAGAGCTATGTAGTTGTAGCAAATACAAGGCAGCAAGAGCCTCCAAAATTATAAAATACAAATAAATGAATGGGGCAAAGAGGCCTAACCAACAACTTGAATTATTATTCACATGATGAGGTTGACGTAGATCGGTTTTCACACCTGGACCCCTAAAGCAGGTGGAGTAGACAGGTAGGTGGTAGGAGGCCATGTCAGCTCCCTGCTTCATCTTAAATTTGAGTAGTTCTCCATTTGTCTGTTTTTACCTTAAAATTTTTACTTCTTTAAGAAAAACTTTAATGTGAAATATAAAGTAATGCCTGTGGCATTACTTAGCTAAAGAAATTTGACAAACACTGGACAGGAAGAAATCTTGGATCAAAGTCTAAGAGTCTGTGTATTGTTATGCTGTTATTAATAGGATACTAAATGCTGCATAGAGAATTTTAAAGTCTTATGAAATTATTGCTAAAAAAGTTATATAGTCTCTGATCTTGAATGGAGTGTAAAACCCAGTGACAAAATTTCAGCTATCAAAGTGTTTTCTCAAAAAAACTATAAAAAGTGTTTTCATTATTTTTGTATGAGGAAACGTGCAGTTAGGTACACTTCAAGTTTGACAATGCGATTCCATGTTAGCAGGTAGTATTTTTTAAATTTTATTCACATTTAACTAAAATTTGTATGCACAGGTGGCCTGATGCATAAAATGTGAACTAGCAAATGTTTAGAGCATTATATTTCTTTTGTTTGATCACTTGTGAGTTTAAGTAAGGCATGTTACTTGATCATATTTATGAGCTGAATCAGAGTCACTGATGTTTGAAAATTCAGATATTCAGTTCTGTGATTTAAATATGTCCATATTTCTGATTAGAAATAGATATAATCAAGATAAATAATCTTAAGTAAACAAATTAGTTTTCTTGACAAAAGAGGTATTAATTATTAGAGCCCTTAATAAATTTTAATTAACTATTTTTAAATTTCTATAGACATTAGCCAGTCTTGACAGAGGTGAATTTTTCTTTTAATTCTATGTACATAGTTGATGATTCCGTTTGTGTTGTAGCTGTTGGTATAGTTGGTTTGGTAAAAAGCTAAGTGTGGCTTAATGGCATTTATTTCCACAGAGAATTTGGGAATGGTTTGTCTTCTACCTTTTGGTAGTAACTGTTGCTGACAACTGTTTTTCTTTTTTTTTTTTAATTGAAGTACAGTTGACATACAATGTTGTATTAGCTTCTAATGTATAGCATGATGATTCCACACTTTGATACGTTACTCAGTGTATATCTGATACAAAATCATTACAGTATTGGTGACTGTGTTCCCTGTGACGTACTTTTCATCCCTGTGACTTACTTATTTTGTAACTGGAACTTTGCCCCTCTTAATGCCTTTCACCGATTTTGTCTATTCCCTCAGTCCCTGCCCTCTGGGAGCCATCAGTTTGTTCTCTGTATCTATGAGTCTGTTTCTGATTTTGTTGTTCATTTGTTTGTTTTTTAGATATCACGTAAAAATGAAATCACACAGTATTTGTCTTTCTGGGTCTGACTTATTTCACTTAGATAATACTCTCTGGGTCCCTTCATTTTGTTGCAAATGGCAAGATTTCATTCTTCTTAATTGTGAAGTAACTTTCTATTATATATGTGTATAATATATATATTATACATGTATAAGATATGTATATATGTATATAAGATATGTACCACATCTTCTTAACTCATTCTTCATTCATCTATCGATGGACACTTAGGTTACTTGCCTATCTTGGCTATTGTAAATAATGCTTCAGTGAACAGAGGGATACATATATTTTTTAGAATTAGTGTTTTTGTTTTCTTCAGGTAAATATACAGTAGTGGAATTACCAGAGCATATGATATTTCTATTTTTAACTCTTTGAGGATCCTCCCTACTGTTTTTCATAATGGCTGCACCAATTTACATTCCCACCAACAGTAAACAAAGGTTCCCTTTTCTCCACATCCTTGCCAACACTTGTTATTTCTTGTCTTTTTGATACTAGTCATTCTAACAGGATGTGAGATGATATCTCACTGTGGTTTTGATTTGTATTTCCCTGATGATTAATGATTTTGAGCATCTGTTCATGTGTCTGTTGACTATCTGTATGTCTTCTTGGGAAAAAGAAGACCTATTCAGGTCCTCTGCCCATTTTTTAATGGGATTATTTGTGCTTGTGTGTTGTTTGTTTGCTTTTGGTGTTGAGTTGAATGAGTTCTTTATATATTTTGGATATTAACTTGTTTTTGATATATGATTTGCAAATATCTTCTCCCATTCAGTATACTGCCTTTTCATTTTATTGATGTTCCCTTTGCTATGCAAAAGCTTTTTAGTTTGATATGGTCTCAATAGTTTATTTCTGTTTTTGTTTTCCTTCCTGAGGAGACATATCAGAAAAATGTTGCTAAGGCCAAGGTCCAAGAGATTACTCGCTAGGTTTTCTTGTAGGAGTTTTATGGTTTAGGTCTTTAATCCATTTTGAGTTCATTTTTATGTATAGCGTAAGAAAGTGGTCCAGTTTCATTCTTTTGCATGTAACTGTCCTGTTTTCGTGGCACCATTTATTGAAGAGACTATCTTTTCCTTATTGTATATTCTTGCTTCCTTTATTGTAGATTAATTAGCCATATAAGCATGAATCTATTTCTGGGCTCTCTATTCTGTCCCTTTGATCTGTGTGTCTATTTTTGTGCCAATAGCCTACTGTTTTAACTATTGTAGCTTTGTAGTTGAGTTTGAAGTCTGGGATTGTGATACCACTAGCTTTGTTGTTCTTTCTCAAGATTGCTTTGGCTATTATGGGTCTTTTGTGGTTCCATACAAATTACAAATTTTAAGATTGTTTGTTCTAGTTCTGTAAAAAATGTTGTTGGTATTTTGATATGGATTGCATTGAATCTGTAGAGTGCTTTGGGGCATATGTACATTTACCAGTGTTAATACTTCCAATCCATGAACATGGTATACCTTTCCATTCATTTGTGGCATCTTTAATTTCTTTTATCAATGTCTTCAGTTTTCAAAGCACTGTTGTATTTGGGCAACTTTTGTTCTGTCTCTTTACCTCTCTGGATGGTTGCTATTTAGTCAGAAGATAGTTTTCCATTTCTAACAATTGCTTATGAGGTTGATTTTGGTAAGCAGTAGCTAAAAACCATCCATATCTAGAATCTTGTTTGTGATCTCATCCTGCAACTTGATAATAAATATGGCTTATGAAATGAGTTTAATTTGTGCTTAAGTCACACCTAATACATCTAAGTCCGATAATCATATAACAGGTAGACACAAATTAAAATTTAAGCATCTGTAGTGGCTTCAAACTATGACTTTGAGTAAAAGGAATATTAACCACAAAAAACAGACTTAAAGTTTGGATTTATGTGCATAAACTTAATAACAGATTTTTAAAGCGTCATCATAATTTTTTTATTTTTTCAGCTTACAATGACAAGATTGTTGCATTTCTGCGCCAACCCAACATCTTTGAAATTCTACAGGAGCGCCAACCTGATCTTACCAGGAATCATTCACTCAGGTAACTGTTGTATTAGTATTTGGTTCAAATTCTGTAAGCCCCAACTATTAAATCATCAGTAATACTGATAATCATCTTGGAAATTCACTCTTTCTTTCTGGCAGTCTGAACAAAGGCATCTTGTACACAAAGACTTTATGTCATCAACAACCAGGTCATTGTAGTACTGGCTTTTCTCTATTAAGTATAAAGATTGAATAAGATTGACTAAAGAACCTAGAACCCTCTTTAAAGAAGAAATATGAAAAAGAAACAAAAATTCATAACCAATAATCCATCCTTGATCTGCAGGTTATAATGAAAATAATAAGACACTAACCTTTTTGTGTGTAGCTTGAGTAAACAAAAGTAACTTAGAGTTTACTGAATTGAGACCTATAAAATCCTAGGCTTGGTATTCACATTTTTTCATAATAAAAACACAGTGGAACCCAAGGAGGGAATCTGATCCCCTCACTGTCCCGTATTACCCTGCATGACCCCTCTATTCTAAATAGCTATTCAATGCATCACACTTAAGTCCAGTTTTACTTTCCTGAATACATGCTGTTCCTGTTCCTGGCAAGTTTTTCTCTTGTGTGTTTGGCAAGAAAAATCTTTCTGATAAAACTCAATGCAAACTACCTCTTCTTGAAGCCTCTCAGCTCCACTGTGAGCTCTTACTCTCAAGATCTAGACTAGTGTTCCTCACCCTTGGTGTGGTAAGCATCAGTGGAGATGGGAAAAGATGTGAGTTTCTGCTGAAAATGTGACATAACTCAAAGCTTATTTGGTTTATATGCTACCTTTACTGGTAGAAATCTGTTTTTGTCCAGTGGTGCCATCTTGGCCCACAGCCGTGATTCTCCAAAACTACTGTATTTAGTTGTATCAAGCTTTTTTCATCAGAATCACCTGGGGAGCTTTGTAAAGTACAAAATGCCAGGTCTTCTCTCCCCTAACTCTTCTCCCTTCTCTGAATTTAACCCCCTATCCTCCTACAACTTGTCCAGAAATTTAATTCAGGAGGTCTGTGGGAGAGCTGAAGCATTTAATATCTTAAAACTTCTCCATATGACTCCAGTGGCACATTCAGGTGTAATAACCTCTGTTCTAGACACTAATTTCATAATTAATTATGTAGTGTATCACATTGTCCTTTATACTATTTTGTTTATGTGACTTTCATGCTGTAATTTGACTTTTCAAATCCTTATGCTTTTTTTTTCAACTAGACTATAAGTTTCTTACAAATATGGATCTTCAACTCATTATTTCTCCTCCTTATTGTTTAAATATCAAGAATATCACTTGGCATATAGTGAATGTAGATAGATAGATACATAGATAGACAGATAGATACACAGATGGGGATAGAGATTTTCTTGTTGATTTGAAAATAAATTGTCAAATATTCTTCTTATTATGTTCTTCGTCTCTCATATCTTTTGTTGAGGTATCATTGATATACAATATTATATTAGCTTCAGAAATACAAAATAATGATTTAATATTTGTATACATTGTAAAATGATCACCACAATAAGCCTAGTTAAGGTCCATCAGCACACATTATTATAGATTTTTTTTCTTATGATGAGAAGTTTTAAGATCTCCTTTTAACAACTTCCCGATATGCATTATAGTATTATTAACTTTAGTTGCCATGCTGTACATTACATCCCTATAACTTACTTATTTTATAAGTAAGTTTGTACCTTATGACCCCCTCTGCCCATTTTGCCCACCCCCCCATCTCCTGTCAGTCTCTTATAGCTTTAAAGATGTCATTAGCTTCCAGAGTTTCTAAAGGCTACATGTAATTTCAAGTATGAGTATAAACATCGCTTACAAACAGAAATCCCAGTTTCACATTAGTTACCATCTAACTCAAGTCTCAGTGCTTTTCCCAACCTGACAAGCATGCTGTTCCCAATCACAAGAAAGTCATAAAAATTAGACGAGCTGTCATTTTGCATATTCGCGTACTATAGCATCTACTCAGTAATCCATGGTCCACTGGAGCATCTTGTGTAAGAAGTTTTAGTTAGCAAAATTGCATAAATAAACTCCTCAGTTGTCTAATGAGAGATCTTAGATTCCGGACCACAAAGCAAAACAAAAAAACAAATCTCTCCTCTTTTGCTAACCACAAAATAAGGAGAGCTCTGTTTTCTTTCTTTCCCACCAGCTCTAGCCCCACTGCATAGACATACTTCTAGTCAGTATCTATTCCTGTCAAAGTACCCCCTCCCAAAAAAAAAAAAAAACAAAAAAAAAAAAAAAAAAAAACAAGAAAGAGGAAGCCCAAGGTTTCTACTTTTACTCTGCTCTCCACATTATTATTTACAGCAGTTTAACATATCTTTACATTTCCACCATGGGAGATGTCAGATGATTTAATCTACCTGAACAGCACATCTAACAGCATCGTTGTCTCCAGTGATTTGACAGAACCTTAATAGACCCTAACAGAGGGAAAACTGCTGGGCCCCAGTTGGTATCTTTCAGTTTTGTTTTTGTCTTTCTTTCTGCTTTTCAAAGTCTTAAGAGTCTCTAATCTCCTAAAGATCGGCAAGGATTTTTCTTTTTTAGTGACACCTAGGGTCTTCAGCTGAGCCCATTCTTCTAACGTAGCTCTCACACGGTGATTTAATGGCAAGAAGTTATTTGATAGGTTTTGAGATAAGTTTCCACTTTATTCCAAAGTACTTACAAGTTTCTACTTACGCTTTCTGAAACTATTTACAGAATCTGATCATAAAAAGCTTATGCTGTCATGACAAGTAGAAGGAAGCAGGGACATAAATCAATGAGATAATGCTGTTCCTCTTAGAGTGTGTGTCATGGTGCACTTTTATTTTCTGAAAAGTTTGTGGTAGTTAAGCATCCTGCTTATCACAACAACATAATGGGGAAGTTCGTATATCTAAGAGAACATTCTGCTTTTATAGTGAAAAACTGCATTGTAAGATGTATTCCCACAAACGCAGGGGTGGGGAAACAGTTGGGGCTCTTTAATCTCGTATTTCAGTGATATCTTTAATAAAAGATTTATGCATGGGATAGAGCCACTGTGTAATTGTGTGTCAAAGGTAACAGTGGGCCTTATATTCATATTCCAAGCGAGGCTTCCCCATACCAGCATCCTTCTGTGTGTATGCTTCCTCATCTGTGGCACAGCCGCTTAAAGGAAATATCCCTTCTTATGCTCTCCATGAGTATAATAAGGAAAAGTGCTAGCTGGAGGGAGAGTCAAACGGATACACCTATTTACTTTGTGTTTTTATGTTTGCTCGTGATTCCTCCTAAACCAGAGAATGGCCAGCAGTTTATTTAGTTTGTATCCATGTGTAGTTTCCTCTTCCTTGAGACTGCCCTTGCATATCTGTGACCGTAGAAAGGCTATGGTTTTCTATGCAATGGGATATGGCTTTAGCTTTCAACTACTGTATTTAAGTCACTGCTCCCTCTAACTTTATCTGTCATGCAAATGTGATGCTACCAACTTTTCCTCTCCTTTTTTTTTTTTATTTCCTCAGAAAAGATTTATTTCCTTGGCTAGAAAACGCAACATCCATAAGTCAGTACCACCTCCTTCAAGTGGGCACTGTCCTCCACGGATTGCCATATCCTACTAGGGGCTCTCATTAGAAGACAGTATTCATGCTAAGAAGCTTTTTATATGTGTGACATTAAAATAAAAGTCAAAATAATATGTTCTGATATTTTATTTGGAGACAAATATATTCATTTAAAAAAGAACCTTTTAATGATATTTTATTAGTGAATATACTGAATACAAATTCAATAAAATTTTTGGTATTGGTATTTGTACAACACTACATTATGAGCAAGGATCTATGTGTCATAAAACCGAATTAAGAGTTGAGAATAATCACTCTTGTGTGGTTATGAGGTCTAGCCAGTAAATCTACTCCCTGCTGGTCTAGCTTTCCCCAGGTATAGGGATAATTATTTTGGGTTTCAGGTTGATTCTGTTTCTATTTGTGAGAATCATGTGACCATAACAGACCTACATTTCCAAATCTTATGGGAAGTAGAAATAAACATTGATCTTTCTACTATGTGGCTCTATCCTTCAAGTCAGACCATGTCCTGTGACTATAGTAAAGGGTATGAACAATCAATCAAATAGTCGATGCTAATTCTCCTTTCTTGGCATTACACCATTAGAGAAATCATGGGATTTCTCTAAAATTGCCCTCAGGCAGTGTTTTTAGACCATGTATTTTTGAAGGTGTTACTGAATGGTATGTGGGTACAGAGTCTGCAGTCCAGAGAGTTTTTGTGGTTTCGAGGCATTGCTGCTTCTGATTGTTTCTAGTCACGTGCCCTTCTTTAACTTCACCAAAAATGTTGGTTGGTTTCAATGAGAGTATGTTCTGTGGGAATTCCGGTCTTGAGACTATGTTTCATTGTCCTCAAATGATCTTCTGCTAGCGTTGATCTTCTGGGGTGATTCTGTGCACTTGAGGAAGTGGTTACAAAGGTCTAACTGAGAGACAGCAACAACTAGCAAGCTTTTCCTGTGTTGTCTCTGTACAGTTTAGTATCTTGTTAGAACAGTCATAAATGTTCGTATTAAAAGATTGCCTCTTTATCCACCTTTGCACTTCCCTCGCGGTGGGGGGGGGGGGGTGTTTGTTTTAGCAAACAATCTGATGTCAGCTCTCTGCTTCTCTTTTTCTGCGCCACAACAAAAAATGATAGTTTATTTCAGACACTGAGTGGAGTCAGAGAAATTTGTTAGGAGCCGACTCTGTTATAATCTTGTGCCCGGTTGTGTTTTACTGAGCATTCCTTATGTGCATAGCACAATGCTAGGTACTTGGGGAACATGAAAATAAAGGAGGAACGGCTTTTACTTTGAAGAAATTCATGTTTCAGGGCGCCTGAGTGGCTTAGTCAGTTAAGCGTCCAACTCTTGATTTCGGCTCAGGTCACGATCCCACCGTCAAGGGACTAAGCCCCAGGCACTGACAGCGCGGACCCTGCTTAGGGTTCTCTCCCTCCCTCTCCTACTGCCCCTCCCCCCAACTCACACTCTCTCCCCCTCCTCTCTCTCTTTCTCAAAAAACCCCCTCATGTTTCAAAAGGAATTTATGTTGTAAGTGAATGGCCGGCCCAGTGAGAAAGTACACTGGAGGGCGTGCTGGAACGTATTCTAAAGGACACACAGAGAGAAACATACCCATGCAGAGAGGATCAGATAGAAAGTGTTATTTGAGTATTATCTTAATCCTCATTAGGAACCACGAAAATTGAATAGGATTTCTTCATTAGAATGAATGCAGTGAAGATAGGAATTAAAAGGACTGCGACAGATTCCTTCTAACTCTGTAAATTGATAAAATAAACTCGAATAAATATAGTAATATAGCTCTCAAATGTCCTTCTAATCAGAGTCATATGTATCTTTAATAATACTGCTCAAGCTTGTTATGTTTATTTTAGTCACTGAGTGGACTCATGGAAAATTGTTAGGAGCCAAAACTGTTATTTTCCATTCTAAAAGGAAAAATATTGCAGATCTACAATGTTGACTTTAATCCCTTTTATTTTAGTGAAATGTAAGTGTGCACAAATATAAAATATGCAAACACTTCTTACAACTTCTATGAACTATAAAACCAAAAGACATATCAATTAAGGAAAAACTGTAAAAAAAAACATTTAATTGAATCATATTAATGTGAGATTTTGTTGTTCAGAATCCAAATTACCAATATTGAGATCGTGGTCAGTGGAAAGATACATTTGTGCTTTTTGTTTCACTTGTGTTTGACTTGATTCTTTCCATTTTGTATCTAATGGTTCACCAAGCGCATCTGTGGCAATATTGTGGCCATCATTTTTCTAAATCAATAGCTTATTTTTGTCTACTAATTTACCTACCAATTTTATTTTTACCTACTAACTCATTGTTTTGATGAGCCAATTCATTTAATACCCCCCACTACAATAGTAAAGAAAAAAATATTTTTAAATGCACCCTGTGATGATTCTACCACTACTTTTCTATTTGTAAAAAACTATTGTAAAACTTGTTCTCATAATAAACTGTGACATCTTTAAGGCTTTAGTTAACCTAAATGCATAATTTACTTTCAAAATCAGGGGCACGTGGGTGGCTCAGGCAGCTAAGCATCCGACTTCGGCATAGGTCACGATCTCACCATTCATGAGTTTGAGCCCCACATTGGGCTCAATGCTGACAGCTCAGAGCCTGGAGCCTGCTTCAAATTCTGTGTCTCCCTGTCTCTCTCTGCCCCTCTCCCGCTTGCACTCTGTGCCTCTCTCTCTCAAAAATGAGTAAAAGCATTAAAAAAAATTTCAAATCCATTTATTTTGTTATCTCTTTAGCCTATAGCAATTTATATATATACATAACCTTGCCCCAGTTCATCAGTGTCAGTATGCAAATTAATACTGCAAAAGAAAAGCTTTGCCTTTTTAATTGGTAAGAGAATTGTGTGTGTGTGGTAGATGGGGACTGCTCCTACCACACTTATCATCCAAGGCCCTGCCCACCTCATGGCCTGCTCACCAACACTTTCCTCTCTGATCTTGGAGCAACAACTGTCTTGTCATTGCAAACAGGAGAACTGAAGTCAAATGGCAGTATTCAGTCGTAAGTGTCATTCAGATTATCCAAAACGTGCCTGCCTAAATAGTAGCAGTTTTGATCCTCAATGTGAAAACGTGGAATTTTTTAATTCCCCCAGAATTTGAGATGATGTCTATAGATTTCTAGCAGACAGTGATGCCAGTTTGAGAAATACCGGTATGGAATATCAGGCAAATACCTAATAACCAAGATGTAGTTCCCGTTTGTTTTTGTTTTTCTTAGAAAAGGTTGGCGACGTTTCTGAGGCTATCTGCCGACCTTCTCTTCCTCGGCCTTCATGTGCTTTCTTGACGTTCAGTGAACCAGTGCCCTCTTTGTTTTTATGTGAAAGGACTTTATGGGATAAGGGTGGGTATAAGGCCTAAACAGAATCCAGTGAAGGGAATGGCCCTATTCTATTTAAATATTTTCATATAATACTAGAATTGGCTTTCTCTCTTCCAGTGCTCCATGAACTCTTTGAGGAAGGAACTAGGTCTCCGACCCTATTGGATACCTAGTGTGTGATAACCAGGCCCAGCACGCAGTAGACCCTCAGAAAAGCGAAAGAATGAATGTTAGTATAAGAAGGTCCTTAGTGGCACAGTGTGCACCAGATGACAGACAGCCCCAGTGTCGTGTTCCTGAAAGCATATGACTCTTGGCTGGTCAGTGCCATAAATTAGCTGGACTGGTAGAAAACTAGCCTCAGCTTGCCTCTGGTATGTTCTGGCTTAAAGAATCAGACCCGTTGCCTTCACTGTCTAATAGTATCTGAAAAGTGATGAAAAGTTTCCCAATTGGCGTATTTCCTCCGGTGTCTTTCCCTTTCATCACTCTATCATCCATGTGACTCAGGAAGCTGTGATCTTTTCCTTGTTCCCAGGAAGCCACAGTGCACATCACTCACCTTGCTCTGTGTAGCTCCAGTTAAAGAAGTGGAAGGAGAGTGTGCACCCTGTTTGTTTTCTCGTTTGTTTGTTTGCCTGATCCATTGTGATGACGGGCTAAGGAGATAAACTGTGGACTTATTGGAGATAGCTTTTGATTGTTCAGGATCAAAGTATGTTCTTACTGACCCTTATAAGAATATTTCTTGGATTAAGTTATTGTTCATTTTTCTCCAAGACAGCTTTTCTCCAATGTAGCTTTTTTTCTTTATCTTATGCAAATTAATACGGTGTGCTTTACAATAGTATCATGTAAATGAAGGGAAGCAACAGGAAAATTTGTATTAAAATTTTATTCATATAAAGAATTGAAGATAGTAGCATATGGTGACTCATCAAAAAGAAAAACATGCCATTTTTACATAATATGTAATAAAATAATGGCAGAAATAGCTCACATTGTCATGTTTGATATGTGTAAGTATATACACATTTGCACAGGTATACACATAATCTGTTCCACCAACTATAGTAACTAAAAGTGTCTTGGATTTTTCGGTTATTTTAAAGAGCCATATGCCTTTATATTGAATATATAATAAATAGATACTATCTGTCTCCAAGTAAGAATGTGCTCATCACACATAATTTAGAGGTATACCCCCAGGAAAATAGATGAATATCCCTACACACACGCGCGCGCTTTTCGGAATAACAGGGAATTACCCTGAATAATCTAGACAGTTGCTCAGATTCAAGCCCACAGCAGGCTTTAACTCAAAGCAAAGACTGGGTTGGATGGTACCACTACCTCTAATAGTACATGGGCAGCAAAATGAATGAAAGCAATAAAGGAAGCTTTTCCAGCATTAGGACGTGGTGATGTTGATGCTCATTGGGTCCTCCTTGAAAGCAAGGACGATGTCTCTCTTGGATGTGGATTCCCATATTATGCATTAGATACCACATGATAGATACTGTATATATAAATGTTTTATATATATAATACTTATATATATGTTTACATAACATATAACATAAATATTTGTATATGTTTGTATAACACTGTGTGTGTGTGTGTGTGTGTGTGTGTGTGTGTGTGCATTGTGGCTACTATTTTTAAATGGTACCTAAGTCACTCAGTTTTGTTTCAAAAGCCTACCACATATGTTTTGAGCTGTTTCTTTGCTTGCATAGGGAGAAGATCCAATTTATCCGAACTGAAGGGACCCCAGGATTGGTGCGTCTTTCAAGTGATGCAGACCTTGTCATGTTGCTGAGGTAGGTAACCAGCTTTTGAAGTAGAAAGTCTTTCTGTCATCAGATACTATGGAGCATTTTAGAAAATAATATGCCAATATTTGTAGCCTAAGAATGTCTCCATTATTTTCAAAGACTTGTGGAATACTCATGTTGAAAACGTAGCATGCTGGTTTAGTGATAATTCATTTCAGATTGCATTTCTTATCCTAAGATCTGTTTGATATATATTCTTTTACCCTGGTGATAAATGAGGTGGTGCTGGAGAAGGGCAAGGTTAGTAGAGGCCGATGGATAAAATGTCCACTCACAGAATGGAACAGAAGGGCATACAGGGCTTTACCCCTTTGGAGTAGAAGAGAGGCTGAATTTATATTTTCTTTCAATTTTTTTTTTCCCTCAAAGTATGCTTTTCTCCTTTTTCTGATTTGTCCTGATTTTTTAAAGTGATTTTGAGAGTTTAGGTTTTGGAAGTTAGATCAGAAAGTTGCAATTTGGTGACTGGTACTCACTGCCAACTTGATGGCCCTTCAAAAAATTAACCAATTGTGGGGCTCCTGGGTGGCTCAGTCGGTTAAGCGCCCGACTTCAGCTCAGGCCATGATCTCCCGGTCCATGAGTTCGAGCCCCACGTCGGGCCCTGTGCTGACAGCTCGGAGCCTGGAGCCTGTTTCGGATTCTGTGTCTCCCTCTCTCTCTGACCCTCCCCCATTCATGCTCTGTCTCTCTCTGTCTCAAAAATAAATAAACGTTAAAAAAAATAAAAATTAACCAATCGTATTTTCTTTCCTGATGGTTAGATCAGCTTTGGTTTTAAATTTTAGAGAGTTTAGAAGGGAAACTGGCAAGTTTTCATAAGAGTTTTCATTTTTAATATTATCCCACAAATGTAGGAGGCTAGAGTAAAATAACACCTTGCTCTACCCAATAGTCGAGACACTCACCACTGTAACTTCCAAAGAATTAAAGGGAAAATCATGCTGAACCAACCACACAGTGTTTTATTTATCCCAAAGTGCCAACTAACGATCTCATTTGTGATATTCATGATGATCTACACCCTAACCATTTCTAACTGCCTACGTGGTAGTTGCCCTATTTGTAAAACTGAAGTCAAAAAATTGTTCTCCTTTACTGGATAGATGGAGCATAATTCAAATCATGTCCCCCAGAGACTTCACCTTACCTGATTCTCAACAAGACCTGTTGGGAGGCAGGGTCGCTTCTCAGTCTGAGAGATGACTGTGACTCTGCCGGAACGAGCTAGTTCTGAAAACAGACTGTTGGTCAATTAGTATGTGGCATGATGTTTCTACCATAGTTTAGTTGGTGATAAAATAGTTTTGTTACAAAATTCTGACTAGGATATGACACTCTCGCTTCATTCTAGACATCTAAAGCTTTTAATTTACGCTAAAGAATTCTGCTTTTGGAATTAGTAGAAACAAAAATGATTACAAAACAGAAATCATGATTATTACTCACCTTGTCTTAGTTAAATAATCTTTAGATGGTATAGTCCTAAATATTTTAAGTTACAATATAGCTTAGAATATTTGTACTTTAATAAACACTGCTGTTTGCATGAGTTTCTATGTGTTATGTGGTTGAATTTTAAAATATTTGAAAACTGATGTACATTTATGTTTTATGTATGTTTATGTGTATGTATATATCTACATACACACACACGTATATACATACATATATAAACACATATTAAGAGCAAGGCTACACTTTCCCCTATTTGGAAAATAAGCATGTTCTTTGAAGTTAATGGGTCTTTGGAGAAGCATGAGAAATTCACTTATTAAATAATTGTTCTATAATTATTACATGCAAATGATGTTATTCAATTCTAGAGTTATTTCATTTAGATGATCAAATGTAATTTATTATTTTAATAATTGTACAAATGGTGACACAATTATCACATGTGTCTACTTAAATAATGTTTAATAGTTACTAAAACATATTCAGATATCCTCAGTTCTTTATTTTTCATTTTACTTTGGAGTTTGAGTAGTTTGAATCAGTGACTATAAACTCCAGCAATGGGCTAGTTGCACATGTAGTGAAAGACTCTGTGTCTATTTTTGTATTGTGTCTATTTCTTAAAAAGGACAATCACTCCTCGTACAAATGGACTTGATTATCGGCAAGCCGCAGTGTAGACATGCTGTAGTTCTAGGAAATTATTCAATTCAAAATAAGCCCATGTAAGGTTATTTTCCAAAATAGCTGTTCTAAAACTCAGGAATTTGTAAACGACCTTGCTGCATTTGTTAGTGATTATTCTATTTCATATATTCTTTCATTCACTCAACTCTTATAAAAAATGTACCTCTATCAGATTGATAAATTTAGCTGCATTAGAATTTTAAATTTTATATAATGAAGGGTACCATATATAAGGCATAATGAAAGGTAACACCCTGGAAGAATATATTCACAACACATAAAACAAAGATATTATGAATGCACAAAGAGTGTCTTTAAATCAATTTAGAAGAAAAGAGCCCAAGAGAAAAATGGGCAGAGGGTATACAAAGGCATGTCATAAAATTGAAGTAAGAATAGCCAGTAAACTTACAGAAAGATGCTAGCAATCATAAAATGCAATTTCCAGTAATGAAATAGTATTTCACACCATCGGATTAAAAAAAATCAAAAAGTGGGATAATATATAAGATGAGATTTAGGGACTCTACTACTGTCTGGACTTGGTGGGATTACAATTTCTGCAACTTTTTCAGAGTACAATTTGACAATGCCTTGTATAGTTAAAAAGGCATACGTGTTATGACAGAGCAATTCTGTTCTTAGATACATACCATATTTATACTAAGAAATTCTTCCAGGTTCATGGGGCAAGAAACACAGGATCCTCATTGCACCGTTACTGATAAAAGCACAAAGTTGAAAAAAGTTAAATGTTTGTTAAAAGAGACAGGTAAAGAAATTGATTTGTTCATAGAATGGACTCCTGCATAGCAGGTAAAAGTCATAAACTAGATACTTATGTGTCGACATAAGTTCAAGAATGTTACATACTTACATAGCCCTTATGTAGTTTTTTAGCAGTGCATAAGGCAAAACTATATTCATCTATGGATATATGTTATAAATATAAAACTATGGAAGGAGGATACCTTGTTAAAGTCCTGATAGAGGAGGACAAGAGGGGCTTCACTTACACACTGTACACATACAGATTATACATGCATATACATATAAGTATGCATGTGTGTTTGTCTGAAGCAAAAATAATAGTGATAACATTTGTGAATCCTGGATGATATCTCTCAAGTGTTTTTATATTACTCTCTATCTCTTATGTATTAAATTTTTCTAATAAAAATATTTCTCTCAATATAAAAGATATCAAAGTACTGATTATATTTAAAGGAAATGATAAATGTCATGGAGCAAAAGGACACAGGTATAGGTATCCGAGTAGAGTGTGCTAATTCTTGCTCTTCAGTTAATCTAGTTATAGGTTTACCGACCTTTGTGGGATCAACTGTTACATGGGACTTTGCCTTCAATTAATTTTAAATTCACATTATTTCAATGGTCATTGATTTATTGACAAAGAAAAGGACCTTCTCGGGGCTCAATTTGGTATTATACGTATGATTAATTCCTGCTTCTGTTTCCAAAACTTTTGACTTTCGTAGTTTAAAAGTGGAAAGATGGCTTTAAAAAATAATATCATGTCTAAAAATTTGCTACAGCAGCGTGGCAGACGTGTGCATGTGAATGAAGAACCAGCACAAGAATCATCAAGTTGTTATTGCGTTGCTATAACCCCGGATTTCTCAGCCTCAAAAGTATTGCCATTTTGGTCTGGATACACCTTTGTTGCAAGGAACTATTCTGTGTTTTACAAGATGTTTATCAGCATGCTGGCCTCTGCCCACTAGATACCAAAAGCATACCCTTTCCCAATTATGACAACCAAACATGTCCTCCGACATTGCCCAAAGCCCCCAAATGCTATGAGAGGAGTGCAAAACTGCCTCAGTTGAGAACCAGTGCTTATAACCCTTGAGAGTCTTTTCCTTAATCTCTGAGTGATTCAACTGCTGCTCCTTTTTTTCTGAGTGTTTTCTGAAAACAGGTAACAGGTTTCTAGATTTGGCCAAGTGGGAGGAAAACCTGCTTCTACCTCTTAATTAAAAAACACCAGGCTCTTACTTTTATTATTATTTTAATTCTACTTCATCAACTGTCAAAAGCTTAGTGCAGTTGGTAGTATTTTTATCAGAATATTTAATGAAAAGTCTGTCATTCTAAGATCTCATGTCCCTGATTAGTATCTTTTGGGAGAGTCCTAGAAAGAAAAATTTCAATAGGGAGACAAAAGACACTGGACTGAATAATCTAAAATCAAAATCCTCACATTTAAAAAACATTGTGAAGCCCGAGTAAATAAGGGAGCTAGTTATTTAGGAGTTGTAATTATTTAGGAGGTGTTTTGTTTTGTTTGGCTTTTAATTGTCCAGTTAAATCCTGAGCCCTTTGCACATTGAGACCCTGTTGTATATTTTTTAGAATGGAGGTAGAGAATATATTTTGAGCTTCTGTTATGAGTTCTCAATAAACATTGTCTGCTGTGTTTGAGTCTTATTCTTAAATCTAAAAACCTAGGTACTGTGATCAAGCAAACATGGAAATTCAGACTCACATATTAAAGTGGCAAAATAGAAATCTAGGGGAACAACAAATAGTTGTTCTAGGAAAAGACAAACACTATATGATTTTACTCGTATATGGAATTTAAGAAACAAAACAGATGAACATAGGGGGAAAAAAGAGAGGCAAACTGGAAAACAGACTCTTAACTATAGAGAACAAACTGAGGGTTGCTGGAGGGAGGTGGGCGGGGATGGGCCAAATAGGTGATGGGGATTAAGGGTACTTGTTATGATGGGCACTGGGTATTACATGTAAGTGATGAATCACTAAATTCTACACCTGAAACAAATATTGCACTGCATGGTAACTAACTAGAATTTAAATAAAAACTTGAAAAAAAGGAAAAAAAAAATCTTGTTGTCCAAAGTTGGTAGGAAAATAGGCAAATAATCACAGGTTTCTACAGAAGTTGCAACAGACGGCTTTTTGTCCCAAGAATTACCTACAGGAGGAGGACAAGCGCTCCCTCTGGAATGTGAACTGGACCTCAGAGTGAGAAATTGACTGTCTTACTCATGTGGAATGAGGCTTCTCCCCACCTATTTGGCTAAAGTATGCATTTTGTTTCTTGTCTTTCCCCAGTTTATTTGAAGAAGAGATAATGTCTTATGTGCCTCCACATGCCTTACTTCACCCCAGCTACTGTCAGTCCCCACGTGGCTCCCCCGTGTCCTCTCCCCAGAACTCGCCAGGTGAGTCCCACCTGCTGCTCACGGTGAATCCTCTGAGAAGTGTACCCTAAAGTCAGACCTTCTGCCCTTTGTAAAGGACAGTAAGGGAACACTTTGGGCGTATCTTTAGTGTTAGCACAAATGCACATTGTGTGCCACGGCTTGTTTCCATGGCAATTCATTTTGACAGGAAAATAATGACATTCCGAAATAGGAGGATAAATGTTAGCAGTATGATATACTCAGATACAGGATTTACTTTTCATTATATCATGTAGTGCCTAATATATATTGGAACGTATCAGGACACAAAGTGTTATGTTAGCTTTGGGATTTAAAACGTCCTAGTTAGAAATCTTATTCTAATAAAAAAGAAATCTCTACTTTCAAGAAATAATACAGGATTAAAATTAGTTGAATGGACTTGGATAGTTTTTTCCTGCAATAATCACTAACTGCATTAGTTAGGAAGACTAGAGACACATTGGTAGATAGAACATATTGCTAGAGAAAATAAACTAAAATTTTTATAAAATTTTTAAGTTTATTTACTTTGAGAGAGAGAGCGCACACACAAGCAGGGGAGGGGCAGAAAAAGATCATGACCTGAGCCGAGATCAAGAGTCAGAAGCTTAACCAACTGAGCCATCCAGGCTCCCAACAAACTAAAATTTTTAAGTTCAGATTCTTTTTTGAAAGAGGTATGGTATGAATTAAGCAGTAAATGGATGTATGGATGAATGGATGGTAGAAAATGTAGTTTAGGAAATGAGTTTTTTAAAGGAAAGTAGTCATCATGTTGACAGAACATCAGCTGTATTTATTTTTATTATAGGCCATGTATTGTTTACACTTTAATAGCTATCAGAATTTAAAACTATTTTAATAGAAATACAACCTCCATATGTGTCCCTAGAAGCTACTCTATGGTCTTTGATATATGACATGTTTTCATAAATCCTATGATAATGAAGCTACTGCCTAATTGAATACCACAAACAGGAAAAGGTCTATTAATTTGTTCTTTAACACAGATTTATTGAGCATCCAACTATGATCCAAGCAAGGAATTAGACTCTGGTGCTACAAAGATGAATAATACCATCTCAGCCTTTGAAGGATTGGTGGTGGGGTACTGAGTCCACAAATAACTCTGTAAAGCCCTGTGGTTAGCTCTGTAATGAAGAGAAGTTTGGGAACACAGATATGGGAACGGTTTTTTCCTTCAAGACTGGGAGCGGGTGTTTGGGGAAAGATGAAGACAACAGGTATGAGCAAGCCTTGAAGGGTGATGAAGGCGAGCCAAAGGAAGGAAGGTGTTCTGGGTGAATGAGGAGCGTAAGCTGAGTCTCAGAAGCATGGAAGTAGTTTAAGCCAATTAACAGATACAAGTAAGAGCAAGTTCTCAAAGCTCAGGTTGGAAAGATAGGCCAGGGCTAGTTGGTCATTGAAGCTTTATTTTGTAGTCCATATGGAGCAACTGAAAATTTATAAACAGAGGAATATCCTGTTATACAAAGATCAGTTTGGTAGCAATTTGGAGGCTGGATTAGAAGACAAGAGAATGGTGGGGCGCCTGGGTGGCTCAGTCGGTTAAGCATCTGACTTCAGCTCCAGTCATGATCTCATGGCTTGTGGATTTGAGACCCGTGTCGGGCTCTGTGCTGACAGCTCAGTGCCTGGAGCCCGCTTCAGATTCTGTCTCCCTCTCTCTCTGCCCCTCCTCTGCTTACGCTCTGTCTCTCTCTCAAAAAATAGATAGATAAACAAACAAACATTTAAAAGAAAACAAGAGAATGGAGTCTAAGAAACCACTTGGGAGGCTGTTGCATTAACCCGGGTGACCTGCTAAAGGGCTGGATTAGAGGTGATGGAGAAAGAGAAATTAGTTCAAAGGATATGTGGGAGATCTAGACACGAGGACTTTGAGTCTCCACCACCGAGACTACTAGGCAGATGGCAAACTATTGGCCAAGGAAAGGAAAAAGATTAGACTGCAAGGGAGAGGTTAGATGAGTTTAGTTTTGGACATGGTTTGTTGAGGAATTTCTGAGCCATCCAACTAGAGATACCAAAGATGTCTGGAAAAGATAATCGTGGAGCTCAAGAGAGGTTGGTGGCCAGGCATATACATATGCTGGTGGCAGTTGAAGCCCAAGGCAAATTAGAGGAACTAAGGAGGACAAGCTCATGGAAAGAAGAGAAACCAGAGGATGGTAACATTGAGGAACTCCAGTATTTAAGGGATGGGCTGAGGATGGAGGAGCAAATGAAGGAAAGAGAGCCAATGGATTTTGGAAGAGAATTAGGAAAGTCTTTTCAGGAAAGCCAGGCTTCAAGGAATAGAGAGTGTGGCCAAATCCTCAAAGCATTCAAGAAGGATAAGGCCTGAGAAGAGGCCATTGGATTTGAAAGTCATGAAGTTATAAATGTCCTTCGCCAGAGCAATTTCTATGACATGAGAGGTTATAAACTCTACTGTGGCCAGTTGCAGAATGATATAGGATGTAAAGGAGAAACTAAGAGTATAGAATATTCTTTCATGAAGTAGGTGGGTAAGAAAAAAGGAAAATAGGACAGTACTTAGAAGGAGAAGATGGGTTAAGGAAGAGGTTTTAGGATGGAGAAGTTGAGCATGTGTGTGTGCAGAGGTCAGAAGATGTGGGTGGAAGGAAACTAGTTTGTTGGAGCAGCGATCATACAAGAGACCCATGGGAAGGCAGGATGCCGGAGACAAAAGTGAAGGCCAACTTTGGAACAAAGTAGGGTCACCTATTTTGATGATCCAGGATGAGAAGAAATAAGTATCTGACACTTCAAGTAAGTTTAAAGGTGTAGGGGAACAATCGATGGAATGTATAGCTGGCCTCAATCATTACTGTGTGTGACTTTGGACAGTTTACTTCCTTCCCTGAACTTGACTTTATTTTTCTATAAAATGGGAATAATAGCAAACACCTCCCATGGTTACTTGGAGGAGAACACCTTGTCTGGTGCCTGCAACATAACAATTATCTGATAACTGTTAATTTATCCCCTTTTGCTTTCTTTCTGGAAATCTGATCCTGAGAAGTGTAGTTTTTCCATGTTTAAACCATTAATAACTGGGAAATATGAATTCATTTCTCCCTGATTTGCACAGCTGGCTGCCTAGGTATTTAATTGTTCTGACTGGTCTTTATCTTAGCTAGGAATTATGATGGAGTTTAAATGGGTCGTCCCTTTACCTGATGCTTTGTGGTTAAAGAAATGAAGGTGTGGGGCGTCTGGGTGGCTCAGTGGGTTAAGCATCCGACTCCTGATTTAGGCTCAGGTCATGATGTCACCGTTGTGAGATGGAGTCCTGCATCGGGCTGCACTACACTGACAGTGCCTGCTTGGGATTCTCTCTCCGCCCCTCCCCCGCTCATGTGCACACTCTCCTTAACACACACGCACTCTGTCTTTCTCTCTCTCTCTCAAAAATAAACAAACATTTATAAATGAAAAAGAAAAGAAAAGAAAGGAAAAGAAAAAAGAAAGGAAAGGAAAGGAAAGAAAAGAAAAAAGAGAAGAAAAGAAAAGAAAAGAAAAGAAAAGAAAAGAAAAGAAAAGAAAAGAAAAGAAAAGAAAAGAAAAAAAAAGCTGTATGGATTATTGCTCATTCCAGTCAAGGCTCTCCTTCCCAAGGGCTTTTCTTCAGCCCATCCTCCCCAGGAAAAAGGTGGATCAACAGATTCCGTCCCTTCCCGATCCCTGCAGAGGCATGTGCTCTTGGAGACTGGCCGGGCATTCTTTGAGACCGTATGAACATTCTGAATGGTGACTGACTTCGCTCCTTTTCATTTAGCGTCACAAATGTACACGAGTCATCCATGGTGGCGGTAAGGATACATTCTGGAAGCACAGTTTGAGTCAAACGATTTCCAAAGATACGGAACCCAAATATATCTAAATTGCTAGCAGTGTGTGTGGTGGTTTTAATTTTCAGGGAGAATCATGTCCACATTTTTGGCCTACTCAGTTTCAGGGGGCTTCATTTGATCTTGAAATTGGGATGAACTGCCTGGTATCAGTGGACATTACTGTAACTAATTCCACATGATATTGCAAGGCCAAGACTAGCTAGCCTCATTTACCCTGTGGAGGAATCTTCTGACTTTTTGAGTAAAATAGCCTCTCCTTCTACCACTTTCCTGAAGTTTTTTTGTGAAACACATTTCAAACAGATTTTTTTTAAGCGGTCTCTTCGTCCTTCTTGTGACTAGAATTTCATCTCTTTTAGTATGAGGATAATATTCTGAAAATTATGACAATAATAAATTTGAATGATCTTTCAGAACGCCTCGGGATCTGGTAAACTTTCCACACTTTTCCTCATTTTGAGCATATTTACATGTCTTTTCAAGTGCAGAAGAGAGAGGGGCTTCGGAAACTTTGACTCGCTGCTTTTTGCAGCTGTTAGAGTGCTCACCTACAATTTGTCAAAATTTCGGAATGTGAAGGTTTGTTTTTCTAGGACCGTTATAATGCCAGTCCCGACCTTAGCTATGCCAGAAGGAAAAAATCTTTCCAAACACCATATAGTTCATTATCCCAAATATGGGACCCAGAAGTTTATTTAAGGACCTTTTGTAACTCTACATTTCTAGGAATTTAAATTCAATAGCACCTAATCTATCTAATATTATTGAAGATGTGCTCACTTATGTGAATTTTCCACGTAACCAAAGTTATGATTAAGTGTCAGAGAATTTGTTTAACCCACCATTTGCTGAAACTCTTTCATAAATACTTTGTATTTCTTTCTGCTTCCCCATATCCAGTACATTGAGGATATTTCGTGGTTCAGGGGCATCATCGTACAGAGCTGTTATTACTTGACTAAAACCGGACTATCTGGAAGCTAGGCCAGGTCACACTCAACACAAACAGACCAGAGAGCTCTGAAGAGCCACGGTGGTTCTTTGCTGAAGGTTGTCTTGAAGGCATGGCTTTGAGAGGGAGTTATTCCCCGCCTCCCCGCCCCCCCCCCCCGCCCCCGCTGCACTAGGACCCTCTTTTCCTCTCTCTCTCCCTCCAGAGTCTTAGCATCTTGGCTGCTATTTATCTCCTGCTCTTTTCTCTTTCTTTCTCTCCTTTCCTCCCTTCTTTCCACTCTTCCTCCATCTTGCCCACAGCCTGAAGTAGCTTTATGCCTTTGAACTCTGTGGGCTCCAGGCACTGACCCCGCTGTGCGGTAAAAAAATCTGCATATGACTTTGACTTCCCCCAGAACTTAACTACTAATAGCCTACTGTTTCCAGGAAGTCTTACCCATAACATACAGTCAATTAACACGTAGTTTATATGCTGTATGTATTATGTCCTACATTCTTATGCTAAAGTAAGCTAGAAAAAAGAAAATGTTATTAAGAAAATCATAAGGAAGAGAAAATACTACAGTTCTGTACTGTATTTATTGAAAAAAAATCCACATATAAGTGGATCCAGTTATAAATCTGTGTTGTTCAGGGGTCAACTGTACTTGTTTTTAGAAAGTATTCTTTCTCTTTGCTCAGTCCTACAAAGATGTACTAGGAACCAAACACTACAGACAAAGGATGGTCCTTGGATGGGTGGAGACAGAGGAGTTGTGATTCCAGAGACTGAAGGAAAGCCAAATATGGTCTCTGTCACAATATATGGGTGTTTTTATGTTTGTTCTATTGTTATTAGTCTCTCCTGTCCCCAACCCCTAATGCTGTAAGAGAATACCTGTTACTGGCATTCCCTACAGCTTTGCCTTTTCATAAATTTCTTCTGGAGTACATGGGTGGCTCAGTCAGTTAAGCATCCAACTTCGGCTCAGGTCATGATCTTGAGCCCCACATCGGGCTCCGTGCTGACAATGCAGAATCTGCTTAGGATTCTCTCTTCCCTCTCTCTCTCTCTGCCCCGCTCCCATTTGCGCTCTCTCTCTCTCAAAATAAATGAATAAATTTTTAAATAAATAAATAAATAAATAGCTTCTGATTTTCAAGGATTAAAAAATCAGCTTATCAGGTTGGTTTTTAAAAATAGTGTGTAAATACAAAGCACCAGCAAACTCAAAACAGTGATCTAGGGCCTTTTATTGCTCTTAAAGAGTAAAGCAAAAATGCAAGGACTTCAGTGCTTCTGCTTTGTGGCAGCCATTTGGAGATGTTTTTTCACGTTAATTGTCATTGTTGAGCCATGTTCCAGACGGTGGAGTTTTCCAGAAATTATTGTAACGCTTGATGGTTTGTTCTCATTCACTAACAAGGAATTGTAAAATGATGATGATAATGATAATAATAATAATAATAATAAATTTTTTAAAAAGCCATAGAGACTTTTTTTAGAAAGTGAGCCAGGAAAGAAATGGACTATTGATCCATCCCAGTACACTAACCCAGAGCCAAGCTTGATTAGACCAAGCCCCATCCCATCCAGTGCATGGTGAGTGCTAGTCATCAAAGCAATCTGGGATCCTGTCACACCTGGAATCCAAAAGACCCAGACTTCCTAGCGGTTTGATGCCAAAATACTAATGCTATCACCTGAAGTATTTTGTCAGGTAGAATTCTTTAGTTTGTACATGATTAAGCAATTTTGTAATGATAAATGGAAATAGTATCATACTTTATAGAAGTACTTTAGGTCTGCCTAGCAATGATAAAGAAAAAAAAACTAATATCTGTTACTGAATTTTTTTCCTGCAAATAATTAACATAATGCTGCCTATCCATGAAGTCAGTCATGTATTTGATCAGTTCCTAAATGCAACATTGTTTTTTTTGTATCCGATTTTATTTTTTAAGACCATAAAGACCATAAAGTTACTCTCTATCGGAGTATTGTATCCTAGAACTTTACTGGCAGTTATGGTTCCCATACAATTCTATTAACTCAGTCTTCCAAGATCATTTTTTATTTCTAAAGTGGAAGTAACATCGTTCCTGCCCTGGAATTTCTTGGCAGTGACACCTGACTTGCATTAAGAACTTGACAAGGGCCAGGAGCATAATTTATTGTAATTTTTAAACCATGAAGTAATGTATAAATGATTTTTTTTTCATAATAGAACTATTAAGCAAAAGAATTTTTGCATTTAACAATTTCTGTCTCCAGGGTCTCTGTAATTGAATCTCTTTACCTGAGCGTAAGTGGAGTCAGAGCTAATTTTTATTAAGTGTCCATATTGATATTGATGGAATGCATTATGGCATTTCCCACATCCTTTTAAACGTCTCAAATTATACAGCAATAATATGTGTGCTTTTATTTTAAGTAACCAACTTTAGAATCATGTTTCTTTTGAGTCCTGAAAGATTTTTATTCAGTCTTTTGTTTTTCTTTTTCCTCTTCCCTATTAATGATTGTGTTCTTGAAAGCTGATTCATGACGGCTGCTTTCTGAGCTGTCTGGGTTTACTAGCTTACAGTTTCTCAGACTGCAGCACCAACAGCCTTCTGATGCCATCCCTGAATGGCCCTGTGCTACACTGCCCTGTCCCCCAGCCATGCAAGAGAGCAGCCTTAAGCTGGTGGAGATCATGTTCCTTCATGTTGCAAACGGTGCCTTTCAGATACACAGGAAGCACTGCCTCTGTGTTGGTCTCTGGATGTTGCCCAGATGTTTCATTGGTTACATTTGACCTTCCTGTAGGGGATAATGGGTCTCAACCTTGGCTACACAATTGGAGTCTGCATAAAACACTTATGCCTGGGTCCTGCCGCACAGATTCTGATGTAATGTGCCTTGGGTGTGGCCTGAACATTGGGATTTTTTTAAGCTTCTTGAGTGATTCCAACATGCAGTCAGGATTGAGAAGCACTGCTGAGGAGCCTCACCTGTATCCTTGAGCTTTTAAGGTCAAGTTTATTTGTTTCCTTTATGACACAGTTCTTAGCTCTCTGGCTAAAAGATTCATAAACATGCCAACGGACCTCTGGACAAATCATTGATCGATAGCCAATTCTATTAAATATTCACTCTTGGGGCGCCTGGGTGGCTCAGTCGGTTGAGCGTCCGACTTCGGCTCAGGTCGTGATCTCGCTGTCTGTGAGTTCAAGCCCGGCGTCGGGCTCTGTGCTGACAGCGCGGAGCCTGGAGCCTGTTTCGGATTCTATGTCTCTCTCTCTCTCTCTGACCCTCCCCCATTCATGCTCTGTCTCTCTCTGTCTCAAAAATAAATAAACGTTAAAAAAAATTTTTTTTTTAATCCATTTTTGGGATGCCTGGCTGGCTAAGTCGGTGGAGCATGTGACTCTTGTTCTCAGAGTTGTAGGTAGGAGTCCCATGTTGGGTATAGAGATTACTTAAGAATAAAATATTTTTTAAAAATCCATTCTTAACACCCTAACACATTTCCCCATGTCTTTAGTATTTGCTTCTATGCAGATAATATCAGGAACAGCTAACACCTACACAAAGGAACCTCAGAAAGTGCCTTATGTACACGAACTCATTTAATGCACGGGTGTGGGCCTGGTCTCCCGCTGGAACTCCAGTACTGCGTTTTCAAGTGCCTATGGAGGATACCCACCCTGAACAGCTCTCGTCTCCAGCACAACATGTATAAAGCTTCATGTGCCTCTGTCTACTAGCATTTTCCACACTTCTTTTAGCGTCAGATGGACCTGGCTCAAATCCCAAACCTACCATTCACTGGCATATGACTTCAGTTTCCTTAGTTACAAAGTGGTGATGATGGTGATAATAATAATGTCTGCTTCATAAATCTGTGTTTCCCAAGATCCTCTCTGTAAAGTGTGTGGTTTCTAATGCATAGCAGGCACTTAACAAACGACAGTTACTCTTATTGTTTAAAAACTTGACCGTGTTACCATCAGAGCTTCCTATTTTTCTTCCTTACTATCTGTTGGCAATTCTTATTTTACACTGTAAACGTTTCAGTGAGTCACCACACTGCCCTCAGGCCTCCATGGCTGCAGTGACTCCTAACTGGGTCCCCTCCCTTTGGGTTCCTCCCCTCCTTCCCACCCTGAATCCACTCAACACATTCTGAAAACCGTTGCTGAAAAACCACCATGTGTTGGGGTGCCTGGCTGCCTCAGTCAGTTAAGCATCCAACTCTTGACTTTGGCTCAGGTCACGACCTCATCGTTCGTGAGATTGAGCCCCACGTGGGTCTCTGCGCTGACAGCACTGAGCCTGCTTGGGATTCTCTCTCTCCCCCTCTCTCTCTTCCCCTCCCCCACTCGCTCATAATAAGTACATAAACATTAAAAAGAAAAAAATACACCATGTGTTATGTTCCTCCCTAGCTCAGAAATCTCTGAAGTCCTCCCACTGCTCACTGCATCCTGCCCAAACCCCTCAGCTAGGTTTTTAAAAATTTCCTCACATAATTTGGCTCCAACTATCTGATTAAATGTCCCAGTTACTCTGCACACTCCCCTGTGCTCTGAGTTAGTAGGGTCTCCTCGATCATCTTTTTTTTTTTTTTTCAACGTTTATTTTTGGGACAGAGAGAGACAGAGCATGAACGGGGGAGGGGCAGAGAGAGAGGGAGACACACAGAATCGGAAACAGGCTCCAGGCTCTGAGCCATCAGCCCAGAGCCCGACGCGGGGCTCGAACTCCCGGACCGCGAGATCGTGACCTGGCTGAAGTCGGACGCTTAACTGACTGCGCCACCCAGGCGCCCTCCTCGATCATCTTTCAAACATGCATGTGGGGCTTCTCCCAGCTCTCGCTGCCCTGCCCCAGCGTAAGATATAGATTCTCTTGTGTTTACGAGGCCTGGCTCCAATAAAGCCTCCTTTTGGTGATCTTTTCCATCTTGATCTCTGCTTACCCTCCTTTACTATCACTTTTCTGTAACACTGATCCCAAATGCAAATACTGGGGGGAGCCAGGCAATCAAGATCATTAAACGGCTGTAGCACAGTCTTCATTTAATGGAGCAGCTGGCCACCTTGGCCTGAAGGAAAATGCAGGCCAGTTGTTGAAAGAGTTCCCCAATAATTTTCAAGAGAAAAGCTGTTTTATTCTGTTTTTTTTTTTTTACTTGAAATCTCCTAATATTTAAATGTTGGTAGTTAAGTTAAATCTTTAAAAACAATTATATGCCAAGCAAAATAGATCATTAGGGCTGAGTACAGCCCCAAGGCTATAGTTTTGTCTCCTATGCTTTATAGTTTGTTGACCACATGGTGTAGGACTTAATTATTTATCTAACTGATGTGTTTTATTTCTGTCTTCCTAACCAAAATATCTACTTCAGCAACCCCACCTTCCTCATCTGTACATATGTTGCTGAACTTAACATAGTATTAGCAATGGATAGTAATCACTTAGTTGACTCATTAAAGAATTATTTAATGAGTTTGTATGGCATGTCATTGCACAAGACTCCACAATTTTTGTTTTCTGGTTCCTTTCGTTGTGTTGTGAAATAGTTCATGGAAATGTTCAGCATTTTTTGTCATGGCTCTGTGTCTGATTCCCATATTTATCATCAATTTTGTGTCCCAGCTTGTTGGTTAGTCACTCTGTGGCACAAAGCTAGATTTTTGTATGAAAAGACGAACACGCTGTGTTACTCTTATATTTTATTAATGAGACTTACCATTGGATGACATATGAAACATCTTTATTTTTCTTAATGTTTATTTATTTATTTTGAGAGAGAGAGAGAGGGAGGGAGGGATTGAGCCCACGCATGGGGGAGGGGCAGAGAGAGAGAGGGAGAGAGAAAATCCCAGGCATGCTCTGATAGCACAGAGCCTGACACGGGGCTCAGTCTCACGAACTGTGAGATTATGACCTGAGCTGAAATCCAGGCGGATGCTTAACCAACTGAGCCACTGAGGCACCCGGATGTGGATGATCATAGCACTTGGCACATATTAGGAGTGTAACAAATAGCATTATTATTTATTCTTTGCTTTGCCAGGAAACATGGTGACTCTGCAGTTATGTCTGAATTCTGTGTTTATATCAAGATTATTTTACCCTGCAGTATAAAATGTATGTTAATTATAAGTCTAAAGTAATTTTCGGTTATAGTGCCTATCTAGAAGACATTTTGTACATTTTTCATAGGGCAAGTCTGGAAACTCGCTGTTCTTGCTTTATATACCACATACTTTCACATTGTAACTTCCTGTATAATTGCCATGATATCATCTCAGCAGCAAGCAGATATTCCACCCTGAACAGTTACCATCAGACATGAGTAACTCTGCTTGACTCATATTAGTTTGGACTGAAAAGGGAAACATATTTGACACACACATGGTCACACATTGTAACTATGCAAACAGAATTGTTATTCTCAACCAAAATGCCGCATAGAAATATCTTAAGACTTTACTTCAGCTCTGTTAGAGCCTCCAGCTTGAAGAGGTGAGAAGCAAAGCCACTGAAAGAATTGCCTCCTTTCACTTGTTGACTGTGTTCTCATCCTCCTGGCAGTGTTTTTACATGGTGATGTGATACATCAATCAGGACATTGCACAAACCGGGACCCTTCTCTTTTTATGGTTTGCTCTAGGTACTCAGCGTGCCAATGCCCGGGCTCCTGCCCCTTACAAGCGAGACTTTGAAGCCAAACTAAGGAACTTTTACAGGAAGTTAGAGACTAAAGGATATGGACAAGGCCCAGGGAAATTAAAGTAAGTCAAAGTGATACAAACCACAGGCTTGGGTGATGGTGAAGGGATGGGATGCAGTTGGGAATGTAGGAAATTGATTGTGATTTCAGATGACCAGTCTTTGTTTTAGTCAGTGTAATCATTTTGGTAATGATGTGTGAATTATAGGATCATCGAAAACAAAGTTCTGGAATTAAACACCATTCTGCTTAAGGTTTTAAAACAAACACCACGTTCCATGTAAAAATATAGGCAAAATAAAAAGCTGATTTATTTCTCCTGAAAAGTACCTCTTTGTTTTTGCTTACAGTACATTTGACAGCCGTAAGGCTGTCACAGTGTCCTGTATCAGTCTCCTGACCTGACTGTAGGAACACTGCTCAGCTTTGTTTTGTTCTGTGAAATAAATGTCACTTGTCCAATGAAATATGTCATGAATGTTGTTTCTGCCTTTCTTTACCCACCTTTAAATGAGGAAATTAAACATCATCACGCTGTTTGGCCTAGAATTATTTTCATTCCCTACTTATCCGTACTGCCTTCATCCTCTCCTCCACTGCTGCCCCGCGTACCCACTAGAGATCACTGTGCCACCTGAGAGAGGGCAGAGGAGGAAGGGTCTCCACTGCCACACCCGTGATGCTGGGTGCCTGGGAGGAGATGCAGGAGCCACCCCCCAGCTCCCCAGCTCACTGCCTCACAGAGAGGGCTCCCTCCAGTATATTCACAGGTCCTACTTTCTCACCCTCAAAGTACATCAGCTTGAGATTCCCCTTTCTCACGCTTCACTTAAGAAGGGCTTGAGCTCAGGCTTCCCTGCATTCAGCCTATTATTTCCCTTTCTAGGACTATCTGTACTAACTGCAAACTGATACCTTCAGGATGACTTTTATTATCATCATCACAAGTAGACTGTCGGCTATGAGTATCGTTCATTTGTATCTGTCACTCGGGGAACCTCAGATTCGCTTAATTTGAGAATTAAATTAAGCATAGTCATAAATGTGTCTTCTTTGGAGAACGTGGAGGGTTTTGTTTTGTTTTTTGTTTTTTTTCCTTCTGGTTCTGATAAGTCTTTCCCTGCATACTTCGTAATTGAATTCCTTGTCTAGGTACATTCTCACTGAAAACATGTCCTCATAGGGCTGTCCTTTCTTTATTAACAAAAGCTTTGGGTCTGTGTTGTTTTACAATCATCTTCCTTCTGGGGTAAATTGATTTGGCCACTCAGAAAGGACTCATGAGCCGTTTTCATATGTTGTAGGTGGAGTGCTCCACTTAGGTAACCATTTGCTTGTGTATTTTGACTTCTACTGTTAAGAGCAAAAGCCAAATGTGTATTATTGCAGACGACAATGTAGTAAGTCACCGCAATTTTCACCTAATTATGGCAAGTGGGAATTGAATCAAAAGTGTCCGGTTCTAGAAAGATAAGGATTAGGAAATAATCTGTTTTTCAAATTGTCTCTTTATGGACAGGTTAATTATCAGAAGAGATCACTTACTGGAAGATGCTTTTAATCAAATTATGGGCTACTCCAGAAAAGACTTACAGAGAAATAAGCTGTACGTCACATTTGTCGGGGAGGAAGGGTGAGTAGAACAGAGAAGTGGTGTGTGGAACACAGACTGCGGCTGCACAGTGGATGCTTCACCACGTGGTTGCTGTGGTTGCCTGAAACAGGAAACCCTTCTGGCAGGAAATGCCATTCTCATACACTTAAACCTCTGGGCTTTTTTTTTTTTTTCCCTAAGGCTTCCTCTGGTTTTTAAATCATTTGACATAGAAATTCTTGGGTAAACGCTAGTAACTATAGATCATGTTGAGAGCAGAAGCTCGTTTGGTTTCTTCTCTGTGCCTATCTCTTTCTTAAAGGGACAAAGTGGGGCTGCGAGGGACAAGACAGGAATTCTGCTATCTGTGAGCATGTAATCTGCACTGGGGTGGAAGGAGTACACGCTTCACCTGTTCAAGAAGCTCAGTTTCAGAGTCACGAATTAGAATCCTGCTCTTCTACCTGGAAGCTTCTGAAGCAGTAACTCCGGGGCCTTGGTTTTTATTTCTCTGTCGCCGGTTTTCCTCTTTTTGGGGGGGACAGTAACACCTACCAAAATAACCACCTGCCATAAACAAATGTCTCCGGCCTTCTATGACTCTTCCGTGAGTGTGCTTGTGGAGATTAGGGTTAAGAAACAAAGGAGCAAGACTCCTACGCACTGTTTGTTGCGTCCACATAGACATAACAGCTGTTCTGTAACACTTCAGAAGGTGACAGCTCTCGTCTTGTCCAGACCCCTTCCTCCTTCCTCATTTCAGGTCTGCGTTTCAAGTCGCAGCACCTTCTTTGTCACCCAGCCATCACGAGGGCCAATTTAAAAAGTACCACACGATAGCCTGAACTCTGGTTGTTTTCTTGACTCTGTTGATTTGGATCATTTTAAAGCTACTCTTCTCAGTCCTGCCCAGGAAATAAAGTGTGCTAGATTATAGACTCATAGTAGTAATACCCAACCATTCAATATATGCAGCCATTCAATATATGGTTAATTTGGAGGCTCCAAAGTGTACAATAACTTGCACATGCTGATGGAACTAGGTAACAGCAAAATCAGGATTCAAAACTGGGCTTTTCATCCATGACTCTTGGACCAGCACTGGGATAGAAGCAAAACTCCTGAACTCTGCTCTATCAGAATTTTTTTCTACCTGTGGATCTTTTCCCTCTTACAGCTGACTGATAACCACTAGTCTCATCACATATGCTGTTTATAGTCCCAGCTGTAACTACATGGAAGGAAAATATTGTATGGGAAAACAAGACTAAGTGACAGAATTTGGGCAGAAGCTTGCCCGTGACTTGTTTTCATTGCTGAAGTGCATTAAGAGACTTCTAGCTTCTGTTGGCTTAAGATGCAGGTGCACAGTTGAAAATGAAGGCAAATGTTTTAAGCCTAATCATAGGTGTGCATGGCATTCCAAATATTTCCTTACATAACTAGTCTCGTTTGGGTGAGAATACTTTTCCTCCCCCAGGAGTCCAGCTGCCTTCCTTCTTTGTTTGCACAGTTTGTTGAGATCTCAGAGATGTAGGGAAGAGTCTTTGGAGGCCCTGGTACTGAAGTTTGAATAGAGCGGATGCTTATCCTACTTGATCATCCTCAGGTAGTTGTCCTATGATCTGGACTGATGACATCTGTTCCTAGGAGGAGGCCCAGGCTGAGTGTGGTTTGATACCTTTGTATCCGGTTGCCACTAATGTCCAAATGTTTCCTGTTTCCATCACCTGTCTCCTTCCTGTAACCCCAGAGGGGAAACAAGAGGTAGGGCATTTTGAAGTGTGACCTCAGCCATCAGGAACAATCTTAATCAAGCCCCTTCTGTGTATGGCTTATCGAAGCTGGAATAATATGGCCAGGTAACTTCTGGTCTCATGTCTTTATTCATGTCAACATCATACACATAGGTTATTAGATATATATATATACTTCATTTTGCTGTTAAAGCATTGAGAATACATACCCTGTTTTAAAAGATTAAAATAGCACTCTTGCTGAAAAAATAGAAACCTCAAAAACAACATATAATTAAGAAGTTATTTTAGACTTTGCCACCTTTACAGACACATTGATTTAACCGCATTAAAATTGAAGATCATAACATTCCTTTCTGGATTATAATCAATATTCAAAGTGAAAATCTACCTAAATTTTTCTATTGAAGTGTAAGTGTAGAGGTGAAAGTTTTCCATCTCTCTCTCTCCATCAATTTTAACGCTCTCAAAATGTGTCATGTCTAGCCCCAGTAATAGGTATTTAAAAACATATACACCCAGTGGCTAGTTTTGGTTTCTAATATTATTCTTCAATAAAAGGAACAAGATTCCTTGGAGAAATGACTGATTCTAGGGCTGGTCGGAAGTATACAAGATGGAGCTTAAAGTAGCTTGTAGTGCAAAAAGTAAAAAAGTGCTCAAAACATCCACAATGGTAGGAGTATGTCAAAGAGACTCCAGAACCAACTGAAAGATCACCCAGTGGCCCAAGCTGGAATAATTTGAGCAACAAAACCGAGTAGGATTAGATTATAACCCAAACTATAAAGTAAATATCTGTACTGATGTAAATACATGATTGAATAAGTAAATAAATAAATGACGAATAGACAAATCTGTGCAGAAGATTTCCAAATAATTCAACATAATTCCTCACTCCTTAATTGTGGGTTGCACATAATGACATTCTTCCAGTAGTATAATATGGGAAGTGGGAAAAAGAAGTAAGTCCAGAGTGGAGAAGCCTGGCAAACACATAGCCCAATGATCAAGGTTAAAATCAACAGTGATATATCATGTTAATAGTATATACCCTTCACATGATGTGATGAAAATGGCTCTTATCTCCACAATCTTTGGTCCCCCAAACCCATAATGTGAGTCTATCCATGAGAAAAACCTCAGATAAATCCAAATTGAGGGACGTTGTATAAGATACCTTACCAGTACTCCTTTAAACTATTAAGGTCATCAGGGGTACCTGGGTGGTTCAGTCGGTTAAGCGTCTGACTTCGGCTCAGGTCATGATCTCACAGCTTGTGAGTTCGAGCCCCACATCAGGTTCTGTGCTGATAGCTTAGAGCCTGGAGCCTGCTTTGGATTCTGTATCCCTCTCTCTCTCTCTCTGCCCCTACCCCACTAGCACTCTCTCTTTCTCTCAAAAATAAATAAACGTAAAAAAATTAAATAAAAAACTGTTAAGGTCATCAAAAACAAGGAAAGTCTAAGAAACTGGCACAGCCAAGAGGAACCTAAGGAAACATGACAATTAAACATTAATATAGCATTTTGGATGAGATCCTGGTACAGAAAAGGGACATTAGGTAAAAACTAAGGAAATCTGAATACAGTATGGATTTTAGCTAATAATAATGTCTCAGTATCTGTTAATTAATCATAAATAATGTGAGGTGTTCATAAGAGGGAAACTGGGTATACAAGAATTCTCCGTATTATCGTTGCAACTTTTCTATAAGTAAAAAAACTATTCTAAGACAAAATATTTGCTAAATGAAAGCATATAGTCAGGATTTGGGAGATTTAGGAAATGTTTCCCTAAACAACTTTTCTTATTTCCCTATTGTCTGATGAGAGAGTGCCACCAGGGTGGTTTTGGGTATATGTATACTTCCTTCTGCACTTAAGGTCAGTAGAATAACATGTATATAGAAATGGTTAATTCTGTGGAAAGTCCAAATTATTAAGGGTAATGGTGGGGAGAGACAGGGAGAGAGAGGGGGAGAGAGAATTGTAAGCAGGCTCTGAGTTGTCAGCGAAGAGCCGGACTCAGGGTTCAATCTCACCACCTGTGAGATCCTGACTTGAGCTGAAATTAAGAGTCAGCCGCTTAACCGATGGAGCCACCGAGGTGCCTCAAAAGGGATTTATTTTTAAGAAAACTGCATCTGCTTGCACTCCAAAAAAAGTATGAATGAACAGATTCACAGACCTCAGCTCTGCTTTGAGCTCTTTGCATAAGTCTGAAGTACATATATATTATTCTGAAATGGAACAGCTGAATCAAGAGAAATTATGAGAAAATTTATAGTCAGAAATAGGATAACTACAAATTCCATGTAAGGTAAAATTAATCTCAGAATATTGGTGAAAACCTATGTTCATTTTTAAAAATACAAAAATAGTCCCAGAGCCTGTGAATGCAAGTGTGTTAGTTGACAAGTAATTATTATTTCTCGCTAAAATAATGTTATGGTTGGCTTTTTACAAAAAGTAGACAGTTTCTAAGCAAACCACTGTGATTTAATTTGGTTAGAACTGGAGGTTTTGTTCTAGTCATTACATTTTCCACCCAAGTTAATTTGGTTATCTGTCCCTGCAAAAAAGGGTAGGAAGTCAGCAGTGGCAGAATGGCTGGAAACTGAGTCATCTTGACAGAATGTGGTGGGAAATTGCATGCATGTGGTTGCCTCTTTCTGTTGGGCTTCTGTCTGCCTAGAAGTTGCTTCTTTAGGAAGGAGGCCAGTAGAGCACTGCATATTCTCCAGCATATTATTTTCTTCTCAGTTAAAAGCCCTAGCAACTAAAGCTTACGTGGTGTCAAAAGTTAGCTAGGCAGACTGTTGTATTCTGATAAGGTGTCCGGGGCCATTAACTTCTTAGTATCCTGAACAGTAAGGCAATAATGGCCTGGATAAAGAAAGAATGTTTATACTGTGATTGCCTCGCCTCTTTTTCCCCCCCATGGCCAGATCTTTAAAAGGCACCTTTCTTTAAGGAAGAATGTGTTCATTATATGTGAGGTGCCATCTATTGACATCAATCATCTGTCTTGCAAAACCACGCTTAGACTAGGGAGGGGCCGTGTGCAAACAGTTGTAGTTCAGGGGTTTAAGAACAGATGAGCTCCTTCTGTGCTGTTTCTCCTGAGGCAGGCAGATGAACATAACTAAGGAAGATGAGATCGGAAACGGTTTTCCTGCATCTCTGCTTATAAAATAACCAGAGGCTCTTACATATGACTGGTCTAATCCTTGCTAGAACTTGTCTGGAGTCCTGAGCTTGACTATTTATTCCTCAGGAGTCAGTCTATAAAGATGCAAGTTAAACTTCATGGTGCTGCTTGTTTTTCTCCAAAAAGAGACATTTGCAGGGTGACCCCAATAATCCAAGCCCTGCTGAAGGGTACTTCTGCATAGGCTTGGGCTTGGTATCACCAGGCAGAATTTTGTTTGTCACACTAATTGCTTGCAAAATTCTTTACTCACCCAGCAGGCCTCCTTAAGTAGCTCAAGAACTAATGCCTTGCTGCTATAAATACCCGAGGGTGAATCAGAAGGTGAGTAGGAAGGCCATGTTTGCCTGAACCAACTATTAAGAGAGCAAAGCTTTTCTGCCTTCCAGAAAACTTATAGGAAACAGTGGTGTGACTTCCTACTGCCACCATCCGCCTTCATTCAGTAGTCTACTTACGTGGTAATACTTTGTTTTTGGTAATTTTTAGTTGGAAACAAAGGACAGGAGAATAAAATTACAAAATTAATTATTTTAACAAGTATTGAATACCGCTGACAACTTGGGTGCTGTTGGCCCAACAACGAGATGGTGTTTAAAATGCTTCCTCAGCACTTCATGGGCTCAAAACTACACTGCCAGCCCAAAGACATCTGTGCATATTCCGAAATGCCCTCAGATGCAGCTGTTGTATGGCTACCCACCCGTTGTCTGGAGTTTCTGTACTTCCGTGCCAAGCCTTTAGCTGTGGAACCAACCTAACTGGCAAAACAGGAATGTAACAAACGATCCCTGTGATATGAGTCATATTAACTATTTATATGGAAGAGGTTGGTAAGACATTGCAGGAAGCACATGCACGAGATGCCCTGCTAGGACACGTCTTACTGAATTAGGTAGACGTGTATCATTTGTAATCTACAGCCTGGTCTCAGATATGCATTCTAAGCTTTGGATGATAATCAAATCAAATGTTTAAAACTGTCTTGGCTTTAGAGTGGCTCCATCAGTGCTGCTAGAGTTAAAACACACACACACACACACGCACACACACACACACACACACACGCACACACGCACGCACACACGCACGCACCAGCAGATAAAAACGTGACCAGTTAGAGAAGATCCATTTTCCTCCTAGAGGAACTATTATTAGCTTTGTTTTCTCTTGGGGGGGGGGGGGGGGAAGGAGTTTTACTTTTCACTTTAACACTTCAGGGAACACTCTCCTTATCTTTAGCCAGAATCAGCTCTAATCATAAACAAAAAACCAATCAGTGAGGTCCGCTTTTGTTGTTTTAAAAACTTTACCATATTAGAAGATATTAGATCTGGAAAGGGACAAGCACCAAGCTAAATATAGTTCAATTGAGTGATTTCTGACAATGTGTGCAAATCGAGTTGTCTTTTAGGGATTGGCATACCCTAATATCACTGAATGAATCTACCACCTGAAGGCAAACTTGTGCAAAATTATTCACTCTGCTAGATTGTCAAATAACAATGTAAATTATGTTGATTTTCTTTAGAGAGAGCATCAGAGAGCTCCACTCATGGATTCAACAACAGACATTGATCCCCTGTGGTAGATCAGGCTAAGGTACTTGGAATACAAAAATGGGAAAGAGACACGGTCCCCTTCTCTGTATGGTTACAGCCTAGATGTGCGGATAGGGGAGGCAAGCACATAAACAGGTTATTATAATACACTCTGGTAGGTGTGGTATTATGGAAACACTGAGAGTTGAAGCTCAAAGCTCTTTCTAACTGAATGCCACTGTTTAATTTTAAGCAGCTATAAGCCCATTTTTCTTAAACCAGTTGTCTCTTTGTAAGAAAACCTTCTTATAAAACTGGCTCACGTTTCAGTTGTCTGTGGCCCTTCATGTGCCTCGATTGTGTCTGAAAGGCCCTTCAGGTCAGGGACCACTGAAGACCACAGTCTCACACTTAGTAATTGTGACTATTCTTTTTTTTTTTTTTTAATTTTTTTTTTCAACGTTTACTTATTTTTGGGACAGAGAGAGATAGAGCATGAACGGGGGAGGGACAGAGAGAGAGGGAGACACAGAATCGGAAACAGGCTCCAGGCTCCAAGCCATCAGCCCAGAGCCTGACACGGGGCTCGAACTCCCGGACCGCGAGATCGTGACCTGGCTGAAGTCGGACGCTTAACCGACTGCGCCACCCAGGCGCCCCAGTAATTGTGACTATTCTTAAAGTTACATATACCCTAGGGTACTATAGTCATTATTTCCTTGAAGAGATCTTCACTAAAGATGAAGATTTATAGTAAGCCAGGTATTTTAATAAAGGAGCATTTTCCTCTTCCTTTCTTTGATCTTCCATTGGCCAAGTTTCTGTGAAGGCCAGATAGTAAATATTTTAGGCTTTGCAGGCCATACATTTCTTGTTGTACTTACTCAGTTCTGCCACTATAGTGGGAAAACAGCCACAGATAACATGTCAGCAAATATGCATGGCTGTGTTCCAATAAAACTTTATTTACAAAGCTAGAGGATGGGCCAGATTTGACCCTCAGGCCATAATTTGCTGACCCCTGCTTTTTTTTTTAAATTTTTTTTTTCAACGTTTATTTATTTTTTTGGGACAGAGAGAGACAGAGCATGAACGGGGGAAGGGCAGAGAGAGAGGGAGACACAGAATCAGAAACAGGCTCCAGGCTCTGAGCCATCAGCCCAGAGCCCGACGCGGGGCTCGAACTCACAGACCGCAAGATCGTGACCTGGCTGAAGTCGGACGCTTAACCGACTGCGCCACCCAGGCGCCCCATGCTGACCCCTGCTTTATAAGCAACATTTTTATTAGTCTTGATAACATTTAAAATGTACTGACCGGTAGGCTGTAAGGAGTAATGAGCATTAAATGTGGGGTCAGGAAACCTGTGCCAAGGCCTAGAGTTGCCCCTGCAGCTTTCATTTGATCCAAGTCAGTGATGTCCTTCAGCCTCAGTCTTCTCTTCAGTAAAATGAGGGGATGGACAAAATGACTTCTGAGATGCCTTTGATTGGCATTCTCTATTTCTGGAAAGACACAAGGATCTGATGATGAAATTCACCATCAATAGGAAATTTAAAGGGACATTTGCATCCACAAGGATCTGGGTAGACTGGAATGTGGACCATGTTTCACAAAGTGAAATTTAGTAGGAAGAAGTATAAAGTCTAGTACTTAGGTCCTAAAAAGATACAGCGACATGCAGACAGGAGGGGAGAGTCTTGGGATAAAGCAGCACAGGTGGAAGGTTTGAGCTGATGACTAGCACATTATGAATCAACAAAGTAAAGCGGCTGTCCCACGAGGAAAGATGGCTTTAAGCTGCATTAGCAAGAAGAGTGTCCAGGAAGAGAGGACAAGGGCTCTTTCTAAGCTCTGTGCTGACAAGACCACACCTGAAGTATTGTTATCAGTATTAGACACCACCCCTTAGGTCAGACTTTGACACCCTGGAGAGTGTCCAGAGCACAGGACCAGGGTGGCAAGGGAATTCCCAGCCCTTTCCTTCAGAGGAGATTGAAAGACGTGGCCATGTTCAAGAGTGGGGGAGGACACAGAGAGCCAGTGATACCCAAACGGCTACACTTAAGAGTTCCTATAGAAAATTACTTGTTGAAAGATTTTATATCTTTACATCTAGGTTAGTGCTCAAAATATAATAGGCACTCAAATATTTGTTGAAAAAAAGCCTAAGTATGTGAAGAGCATTCAAGTAGAAGAAGTATTCTACTTGTTCTCGGTGGCGTCAGAGGCCAGGAGTAGGACCGAGGGAGGAAGCCACAGGCAACTGCTGCGGTCTTAGCATGTGGAGAGGTAGTCCTCATCATTGTGCCTGGGAGGGAGCCCAGGTGCTGCTTTGGGAGTCCCCATGGTAATCTTAGCACAGTCTCACCAATGCTGGTGGTCACCTGGTAGCCACAATTATATTCAGCTGCCTCGAGACAGCTGCATCATGTCACCTTAAGGCCTCTTGGGTTCTGAGAGCGTGTGTTATGTTTGCATTTTTCTGCACACATAGGTTTCCTGTCTACACTCGTATTTCCCAAAGTGCAGTGAGGACCGGAGATGTATGAGATGACTTTAGCTATTACACAAACTGACATTTTTTAAATATTTACATATTTCTTTTAATGTGTATTAGAAAAAAATAAAGCTAGCACATCATAATTCCATAAATATTATGTAAGACATAATACAGGCTACATTAGAAAAGCAAGAAAATTTAAAGTTGATAATGAAACGTGGTAAGCACACTTAACAGGACCTATATATTCAGATACGGCAAAAGTTGACAAAGTAGTATGTGAATGGCTGAAGTACGTTCTAAGTAAATTCTATTAAACTCTCAACGAAGAGCTATAAAAGCCATTTTATTTTGCTTACAAGTATCCCATCTCTTTCTTCCACCTATAACAAGGTAATTTTTCTCTGTCACACAATCCCATCACTGGAAAAGACTCAGATGATTTTCCTTTTTCATTAAAAAAAAAAAATGCAGTAATGCCGATGGAGAAAATTCCAGAAGAGAAAAAAAGTCGAGTGAACAAAAGAAATCTTACAGAATCCCACCACCCAGCTTCCCGTTCCCCTCCAGCATTCCCTCCTTTCTTTGAACCCTTGTGTAAACTTGTCATCGTGGGATAGATGTGCTTTATATTTTTCATTTTAAATTTAGCGTATCAAATCACTCTATTACAAACTCCTCTTTGCTGCATTTTTTGCTCTCAGCATTCTTGGCCACTTGTCATTCCTCAAAGTTAACGCAATTGCTTCTCATGCGTCTCCTTCACCCTGATGTCTTTCTAAGTAAAATGGAATTTACACTGTAGTTCAGGTGCTAGAGTTTCAGCCTCTTCTCTGGATACCTTCGTTTAGGAAGCTTTAGACACCCTCATTTTACTTGTCTATAATTTTCCTTGGTGTTTTATAATTTAAAGTTTTCACTCGAACCCTGTCATTCCATTTTTTGGGCCTCTGATCTCCCTAGGGGGTCTTGTATCTGTACTCTCCTATCACCAGTTCAGGAAAGTCTCTTTCTTCTCCCATTTCAAAATGTTTCAGAAATCCATAAGGACTCCATGTCCCATGGTTGTAGGTAGCTGATACTCTCTGGTTTTACTCTGTTTAAGTATTTCCCAATGTACTCCCTTTCTCCATAACTCCATTCCAGACATTGAAAACATTTACTTTTTTATATGTGTGTATATATGCAACCAAATTATTGGCATATTGCCTATTTTATCCGTTATCTGATGTGTAGCTTTAGCCTTGGATATGCCTCATACAAATGCCCATTCCACTATTCTGGGTCAAGACATGGATAAGATTGGGACTCATGATCATTCATTTTATTCTGATAGTCCAGACATGCGGGCAATTAGACTTGTAATGACTGTTCTATAGACAGCTGAACTTTGTAGAAAATGTGCCCAATATATAGAAAAAAATAATAGTAACTGGTTATTCTTTCTGTGGAATTTTTCTAAAGGCTGGATTACAGTGGACCTTCCAGAGAGTTTTTCTTCCTCGTGTCCAGAGAACTCTTTAACCCATATTATGGCTTATTTGAATATTCAGCCAACGACACATACACAGTACAAATAAGTCCCATGTCTGCTTTTGTAGACAATCACCATGAATGGTAAGTACTTTTTCCTCAACACTTTTTTTCAGTTGATTTTCTGTGAGAGTATTTTTTATAGGAACCCCTATTTCTTTTAACACTTCTTTCCTTGGAGAAAATCATATTTTCAGTTTCATTTGACTCTTATTTTTGTTGTCAAATTTAAATATGCAGGCAGTCTCCAAGCTAGGGATAGATTATATTCCACACTTGATCGTAGCCAAAAGACCGAGAAGTAATATATTCCAAAAAACCAATTTTAAGTGAGTTGGGTAGAATTCAAAAGGTTTTTTTCCCATTGAAAGAAGGTTCCAGATGATGTTAGGTTCCCAGCAAAATCGCTAGATTCTGCTCTGCACCTTTGGGCATCTCTGAGCTGTGAGATGGGGTGGGAGAAGGTCCTGACCCAGAGGTCGGGCAGCTGCTAGAGCAGCCCTTGGGGAAGTGGCCAACACTGGGGGTGGGGCAGAGCAGCTGGGGTGCTGGCTGAGGGTAATGATGGCATTCTAGTAGGAGGGAGGGAGGGTGCGGTGCCCTGGAAGAACCGATAGTAGAAGAGAACCTGGCAGAAGGACACGGGCTCAGAGTCTCAGCAGTGGCACTTACCCTATTAGCTATTGAAATTTGTAGCCAGGGACTGCTCCTTTCCTATTTTTTCACATAAAATCATCAAGGAAAACTGGTATAGGATTCCCCTCTGGGGATTACTTTTTTTGAAAATCCTGAATTGCACTCTTTCCAAATGTCCTTACATACCTTTTTAATCCCTGTGTTTATACACTTTAAATACTCTATAACCCCTATTTGCTTGTTCCTCTTTATTTATAGTAACAACAACCAAAAAGAAGTAAGTAAGACTCATGGAAAAATTCTCTTTGAGTCATGAAGGTTAATATTGGTGGGTGGAGGGCATTAACTTTTAGGACTTATTCTTCAAATTAACTCCATTTAGTTACAATTTGGAGTCCTCTTAACTGTAGCTATTACAGTTATGCTACCTTAGGTGGAAATAAAGAAAACAAAGCTGCTGGACATTCATCTTAAAATGGCTGTCTAAAACTAAAATCACAGATGGACTGTATGGACTTCAGTGTGGATGTACACTTTTGGATCCCTTTCTGAAAGAGAAAATAAGTGTACATCTCAGCAAATCCAGTCATGACTGATGTATTTAGTAAAGTTTCCAAAGTGATTCAGAATAGGATTGAGCCTTGAAATTTTAGAGAACAGAATGTCCCATGAGGAAACTCCCCCAAAGGTCCACATGCATAATTCTTGGATCGTGACAATTACCATCCGGAGTGCAGTTTGAGAGAGACCAGGTATAGGAACTTTCTCACTTTGAGATTGGGCTTTTCCTCAAGAGGGGATTGCTAGTGGGTTTGTACTAGAGAAATTCTGCGAATATTCTTGCAAGCAAACTAGAAGGGGACAGCATTTTCCCCACCACCGCTGGTCTCAGTCTGTCATCTCTGAGAAATGGCTTGGGGAAATTTCACTGACCTGCATATGGGGAATTCGTGTTGACCATGTGGGGTGCTACATGGTAGACATTATTAACATGAGGTGAAGGAATTATTAACAGAGTGAAACAGATTTTTTTCAAGTAAATGTGAATATTTGCCTAATGAAGACACAGGCTACAATGCACACAAACTCTCACGGACCCAGTAAACGATCAGTCCTGGACAAACTTAGATGATTAGAGCTGAAAGGCTTTCTAGAAGTCAGATAGAACAATTTAGAAACTGCCTCATGATGTGTAAGCTGTCTTGTGCTTTTTCTTCACAGGTTCCGATTCAGTGGTAGGATTCTTGGTCTTGCGCTAATACACCAGTATTTGTTGGATGCTTTCTTCACGCGGCCCTTTTATAAAGCTCTTCTCAGAATGTAAGAGTATTTTTGTTGCTTGTGCAATTAATATGTAAGAATGTAATATTTCTTTTATTAAAAAAGGGCCTTTTGTCAGTGTCATGTATCTGCTTAGATGTCTGAAGCTAAAACAGTTTCAAATATGGTCACTGTGTTTTCCCCAACCCTATATTTCTGTCTTGCCCCTAAAGTCTTAGTTTTGCTTTGTTCTAGAAAATTTATTCTCATTTGTTGCAACACATGTTTCTTCAAAACAATTGTACTTCAAATACAGCTCTGGAATTCCTGTGGTATTAATGCCGATTATTAATAGAATAGTTGTGGGTTAGTCTTGGTGACTCACAGCCCCCTATCCTTTATGAGAAGCATTTTATATATTGCTTAATGCAGACTTGAACTGCTTACTCTTGGTCCAAGTTTTCATTCTCCTTTTGTTTTGTTTTTGTCTTATTTTTTGTTTGTTTGCTGGAGGTGGGCAGTCCCTTATTTTTCTTGAGACTTCCCTATATGCAAGATAGTAATTTATTATGGCAGATGAGAATTTAGCATTCACAGAACTTTTTCTTCATTGTTGCCACAATGAAAGATTGCAATTATTGTAAAATGTAGAGCAAACAGTTTCTGTCCTGTAATCAGTAGTCATTTACAAGGCTAAACAGGAGAAGGCAACTGTCTGGTGGGGTAGTAGCTCAAACTTGCAAGGAGAAAGCACAGAATGATTGCTGGGTTCTGTCCAGCTTATTCCCTGACAGGCCTTGTGCCTGCTTTCTGTAAAATGGAAGCCTAGACTTCAAATGAAAAGCAAGCGTTTCTAATGGGCTCTTAAGAGGGTCAGTAGGAAGACTTTTTGCTTTCCTCCCTTTTGGTGTCTGGGCAGATGAAACCCTGGGCAACTGGGCACTGTCCATTTGCCTCTCGGGTTCCCCCGTCCGATTTGCACCTTCCCATTTCATTGCCTTTTCTCATCTTCTCCTATAAGCTTCCTAAAAGAGTGGTCTGTGCTGATGTGCCCTCAACACACTTTAGCCTGGCTTCCTTGCCACCAGCAACCCTTAGAAGCTTTTAAAGAATATCCTTTAGTCCTCATCTTACTGTATCATCCTACTGCTTTTGATACTGTTGACCACTCCAACCCCGAACCCCACCCACTTACTTTGTGTCTTTCCTCCACTGGTGTCCCTGACACTATTCTCTCCCAGTTCCCCTTTTATTTTTATGTCTCTTTCATGGGCTTCTCCTCTGACTTCCCCTTAAATTTCGGTGTTCCTGGATCTTCCATTCTTGCCTCTCCCCCCTCCTGCTTTTCCCTCTCTATGTGCTGTCATGGCGAAATGTCTACACCTGTCTCTTCTCCTACTGGCTCACATCTGCACCCTTAGTCTTACTCTTTGAGTTAGAGGCTCATGTGGTCAACATTCCACTGAGTGTCTCCACGTGCATGTCTCCTAGGCATCTCAAAATCAACATGGTGACCACTAAACTCCTCAATTTCCTCAACCTAAAAGTGTACCTTCTCCCATGTGCCTAATCACAGTCCATGGTGCCAGGATTCTCAGGTCACTGGTCAGAAACCGGGAGTCACCCTCACACAGGGATGGCAGATACACAGCACAGATTCTGCTCTTCCCTACCACCCATTCCACTGCCATGCTGTGGTTCACAAATCATTTATCATATTTTTCCCCACTGAATTCATTTTGGCCTCAGGAATTTTTTCCACTTATAGTCCTCAAGACTGGCAGTTAATCAGAGCTGGCTTGCAACATGAGTTCATTTGGTACCCCTATTTTGATAGCCTTCTTTATACCCCTGATGATACCACTTACTAATGCCCATGTTTACCCCTTAAATAATTCTTAAATTCATCTTCTCCTGTCCACCCTTAATAGCAAAATAAAACTCTTATCTTATTTTGGCCAGATTACTGTAGTGGTCTACTAATTGCCTCCACCATCTGATGAGAACCACTCCTCTCCCCACCCCCATTTTAAGTAATCCTCTATACTACAATCTCCAGAGAACTATTTAAAATCGCATCTCACATCTGATCATGTCATTTCCTGTCCTAAAATATTTCAGTAGTTCCGAAGCACCACGCTCCTTAGAATGATATTCAAGGCCTGGTCCCAGCTACCTTCCTAGCCTTCTCTGGATGTTATGTCTTGTGGTTAACTCTCTGATACTACCAGTATGCTTGAGTATTTTGCATATTCCATGGCCTTGTGCTTTGTTAATGTTGTTCTCTCCTCCCTTTCTTTTCCCCCGTCTCCTTCTTTTCATCCATTTCCCTTTACTTCTCTATCTTTTAAACAGCCTACAAATTTTGATGTAGGTATTACCTACTCCAAAAGACTTTCCTGAATCTCCAGGTTGAAGTCCCGCATTCTTGCTATGAGAGCTCCCTGTATCTACCTTATCGTTGTTTTTAATTGGAGTGTAACATTCATGTAAGAAATACACAAATTTTAAGTGTTACCCAGCCTAGGCTATCATCATCACCTTATATTAATTGACCTATTTGTGTGCCTGTCTCCCCAACTAGACCATTAGCCCCTGAGGGCAGTAACTGTTTATCAAGTAGCTGTTAAGATGTCTGGCACTTCCTTGATGGCTAATAAATGTTTACACTGAACCAAACAAAATGACCTCTGAAATTGGGCTGATGGGGGGAAAATTCAAAACAACAAAAGCAAATCCGTTGTTACCACCTTAAAACTGGGCTATGTAACAGTAACTCCATTGTATGCAGATCCTCTCTCCACAATGAAAAAAGAGGAAAGAAGTATGGAAAACTATTATAATTGTAGAGAGATTCCATAGCTTGCTGTTTTCAGAAACCTGGAAAGAACAAGAACCATGAAGAAAAAGGAGATGTATGTGAATGTGGATCACTCAATCTAGTCTTTGAAAAAAATAACAAAGTTAAAGTACAGTATAGAAACACACCAAAAATATCTAATTATGAGAACAGTGTTTTAAGGTGGTATAACGTAGCCAAAAGAATATGGGACTCAGGCTGTGAACACCTGAGTTCCAGTTCCTGCTCTGGCATTAGTCGTGAATGACTAGGCAAATGGCAGCCACTCGGACAGGCTGGTTGATTTAAGGCATTTTATATATCCAGGATTTTTACATCGTATAGCGTAATTTTTTTTTATTATTTAGCTGCTTTGGTTACTGAGTTTGACTGAGAACATTCCAGAAATCACTGCCTATTTTGTTGACCTTGTTCTTGTCTTCAATTCTTAGTTTCTTTCCTGTGTCTGGGGGGTTTTCCTAACAGTCATCCCTACATATCTGCTTCTATCTGTTTATCATCTTAGTCTGTGTGACCTGAGTGATCTAGAATACCTTGATGAAGAGTTCCACCAGAGCCTGCAGTGGATGAAAGACAATGATATCCATGACATCCTGGACCTGACATTCACTGTGAATGAAGAAGTTTTTGGGCAGGTCTGTGTATGTGAATCCCCGGTGACTTAGTGTGGTAATTAAAGGCTGTTGGTTGATGAAGAATTAATTCATATGCGTACTTATTTGTGGCTTGTTGGGTGGTTTCAACCCCTGTTTATATACAGTTATAATAATTTTGGCTACAAAGATTATTTTAATACCAACAGCAGAGTAGGATGGTCTAATTTACAGATTGTGGTAACTACTTGTGTATTATAAGCAATCTTCTTTTTATTCCCAACTAAAATATCCACATAAAATTTTAGAATTGCCTTGTATAAAATACAGCTTTTCAAAGTCCATGCTACCCCAGAGTTGAATATTAAATTATTTAATTGGCATTTGTACTTAACTCTCATTCATGTTTAAGAGAGGAAAATGTTTTGAAGCTGAGGGATGAAATAATGTTTTGGTGAAGGTTTGAAAACATGGTTGTTGGTTAAAAACATTTCTTTCAAAAATTATATACTGTTTCATAAGTAATATTCTTATTTACACATTTATGTTAAGTAATATTCTTATTTACACATTTATGGTCTTCTGTATTTCGTGTTTTGGAAAAGAAGTTCTCAATGTAACATTCACTTAAATGTAATTCTGCTTCCTTAAGGCAAATCTTTACTTAAATATTGGCTTTTGATATGTAGTTGATTCTGAACCCTAATGGAATTTGCGAAAATATGTTTTTGCCAAACATTCCAATAGCAGTGGGGCAGAACCTGGAGCTAATTTATTTTCATTTAAAAGACTTACTAGTTTAGTCAGGATTTAAAATTTAACCTCCAGCACTCACAATATATAGATTTTTAACCACTGAGGCTTTTAGACATCAGCTCAATGCCTAGTTTTTACTGAGCACCGGTGTGTGTGTGGGCTCCATGTTGCACCTCCCCCACTGCTGTGGAAACCCCCCTCCCGCCGTGGCCAGGGCAAAGACAGGTAGCTGGGTGATTTCGGCTCATTGGTAGCAGTGTTCTTCTAACATCAAGAGTATTTCTTTATGTTCAGTGTTTTGTTTTGTTTTTTAATCTCAGATTACCGAACGAGAATTAAAACCAGGGGGTGCCAATATCCCGGTCACAGAGAAGAACAAGAAGGAGTACATCGAGAGGATGGTGAAATGGCGGATTGAGAGGGGTGTTGTTCAGCAAACAGAGAGTTTAGTGCGTGGCTTCTATGAGGTAAAGACAATCAGAGGGAGTGGGGTTTTGCAGGCTGCTATCTATGATACCACAGTCCATCTTCTGGTGCTTTATTTGTGTGCGATATTTCCATTTTTCTTTTATTTATTATTGCACTTTCAATTTAAAAACTCCAATATATTTTGTATGTGTTTCAAGAACACAAAAAAGCTCCATGCCCCCTTACAAGAGATCTTTGAAATAAAATGATGAATTCAAGTAGCATTTCATGACTTAATGACCACTAATAACAGTGAAGTCATACGTCTTACTCATGCTTTGATACGGGTGATCACGTCTCATGCTTGCTATGTGAAGTGATTGTATCTTAGGGTTTGAATGAGTTGTGACAAATACTCCATGTGACTTCCTTTGGAGGAGCACTAGATCTTTTTAAAAGAGAAAAACAAACTGGATTTATCAGTGGTCAGTCTTAAAATGAAAATTCTGTTGAGGAGAAGCTCATCCATCTTGTCTTAAAAATATATTTGTCGAGAGCATTGCATTCTTCAGAGTGCCTACACAGAGCACTTCCGTCCTATTCCTAAAATTCCTTGTGCCCTCCTTTTCTGATGAGGCTTAATTATAGCTGAGATTTCTCCTGACTCGCAAGCCATGCCCTGCATTCTTTTTACTCCACAGGTGGTGGATGCCAGGCTGGTGTCTGTTTTTGATGCAAGAGAACTGGAACTCGTCATCGCGGGCACAGCTGAAATCGACCTGAGTGACTGGAGAAACAACACAGAATACAGAGGAGGTGAAATGTGATTTAAAGATGGCTGAACTTTTACGTTTCATATTCAGGGGAAGCAAATGGTTAGCATGCCAGCCTGAATCCAGGACAGGCAAGGCACTCTGTGTTATAATCATAGGTTTGCCACAGTCTCCTCTGAGACCTTGGGCAAGGTACATTCCCTTCTTTTCCTAGTTACCTCATCCATCAAGTGGAGGAAGGACTGTTTACACACCATCTGAGGATGTCATAACTGTTAATTGTTGGTGAAGAAATGTGACCATAAGAACACTAATTAATTGTTTTATGGTGTTGTTAGTGAAGCACCTAGGAACTCACATCCACCTGGTCAAACTCCACCTCTTCTCCCTCCATTCTAAAACTTGAAGCGACACACCCTCTAAGCTTCCCAATAGAGCAAAGGCAGTTTTTCTGCATTTCGCTGAACGACCTACCAGTCGTAATTCACGGTTGAAACACATAAATGGAATAAGACCTGGTTCTCAAAATTCAAGAAGCTTATTGAACAGACCCTTCTAAACTCAAGCATGAAGTTCAGCTGAAAAGGAAACTACTGTAAGATTAGTTAAAACCTGCATCGTATGACAGTTCACTGCCTGGGAAGCTTTAGAAGTGGCATTTCTGTAGATCACTATAAATTGTCCACTAGCAGTTGGGACTGAAGCCATTGAAATCTCCTCACTGAGTTAATAGACTTTGAAAGGGACCTGATGGTGATCCAGAGTTGAAGTTTTATCCCGTAATTTTAAGCAAAGAGAGAATACCTTTTCTGAAATTTATTGCAGTGTGATAGTCTTCAGAAAGTCACGACAAATAGCAGTTGCTTTTTGTTGTGATTTTGGCTTTTGGTTTTTAACTCAGAATGTAAGGCTAGCAGCAGTTCTGAACTTGGAGAGTAAAAACTACAAACTTTAAGTCCCTGAATTAACCACTTAGGAGAATACACTGAGAGCTGAACATCTCTATCTTCAGTTATCTGTAAATTGAAACAAAAGGTTAAAAAAAAATTTTTTTTAAGTTTGGAGTAAAAGAAAAAAATAACCTTAACATTTGCTGGATTGCTTTTGTTCTTGCCTGTTCGTGGCTCTTCCAACTCATCGCTGTTGCCGTGGGCTGGCCGCGTGTGCCCATTTTCTCTGAAAGGCGGTATTAAATTGCAGTCTCTCTTGCTGCTATTTCTGAAACCCAATTGCTACGATGCATCTTTTCCAACTGGCCCCATGTGTAACCCATATGTGGCCTTGGTTATTGTGACTTTGTTAACCAAGCTCTTTTTACCACCTAGAACACAATTTTCTCCAGCATGCTACATAACTTAAAAATCTTACCATAAATGCCATTAGCCCCCCGCCCCCCCCCCCCCGGCTCCGCCCCGGGCAGATTCTAATAGCAACACTGCTAATCAGATCAGCCATATTCATCTTTACGTATTGTAAGCTTTATTCACAGTGTATGTCTACTCAAGTCCCTATTTCCATGGTTATTGTAAATCTTTCCAAGTGAAATGCTTGGGAAGAGAGTGCTCCGGGTGGGGAGGCAGGGAGATGGTGAGATACCCAGCTGTTTGCTGACCCAACTAGCTGGCACTGGATGAAGAGGCAGCTCTGCCACCTGCCATGTGGTCATTAGGCAGCTGTTTGTAGAGAATATGAAGAGACACTTGCTGTCCTCCTCCTCCAGAAGGTTTGGCACAAACAGCAAAGGAGAAGCAGAAAGGGGCCTGATTCATAAGATCAGAAGAGCTATAAAGAGCCACTGTGCTTATTTTATAGATGAGAAAACGATTTGCTCAGCACCAAATAGCTAGTTTCTGCCAAATGGACATGGAGCCTGTATAACACCATGTCCAGTATAAATATATTTACCTTTCACTTGGATCCCTTTCTTGTCCAAAGCGCACTAAGCATCACTGATCAAATGGTAAACGCTAAGGAAAAATTTCCCCCAAATGCTACAACCACTGTAACCTGTGAGCAAAAATTCAAATTCAAATCGTTTTTTACCCACCTTGTATGTTGGACTTACTTGTGCTGACTCGGAATGAGAGTGGCTTTGTGTACCTCGAGCACATGAGTTAATTGGTTTGAATCACCAATTGTACCTTAATCTTCTCTCAACTTAATTTTTCTCCGATGAAAGATTTTGGGATCCACACGTACTGCCTTAATCCTCCCGGGGATGATACTTTTGACATTTTATTAAATTCTACTAAGCTATGGAATAAAAGTAACATTTAGGTTTGTGGTTATTTGCGATTTATTAGTTGAAGGAAATAGAGTAATAAAATTACAAATTCCTTTTTATTAATAAAAAGTAAGTTGATTTAAAAATATAAACATTATATGTAGTTTTAAAATAGTTTGCAATTAAGTATTTACTTGTATACTTATTTGATTAACATGTCTCTCCTTTACCAGAAGCCCTGTAAGGGTCTGTTTTCTTTGCCACTGTTACCCCCAAGCTTAGTACAGTGCTTGGCATAGTGATACTTGAAAATTATTTCTTAAATGAATGACCAAAAGAGTTAGGTATTTCCAGTAACAGCAATGATCTTTTTCAGAAATTGTATGGTTAAAATGACAACTTTGTTGTTTTTCTCTCCACCAGTTTTGTTTACTGACCACTAAATGGAAACAGAGACCTCCTAGTTTCATTGAGTATTGTCTTTGTTTGACTTTTGACACTCATGTGATTGTATTTACAGTGTTATTCCCTAGCCTTAAATGATAAACAACCTTTAAAGAATCCAAGATGATGATTTATGTCTGGGGGTCTTTTGTCGACACGTCATGGTGTCATGTCATCTTAACATAGAAAAGTCAAAGTAATGTGGGCTTTCCTGATTGGTTTAATAGGATATCATGACAATCATATTGTAATTCGGTGGTTCTGGGCTGCAGTGGAAAGATTCAACAATGAACAGCGACTCAGGTTGTTACAGGTAAGATGCCATTAGTTAATTTTTTAATGCATTAATATAATTATTATTGGAATTGCTTATGTTTAATAATTGCTAAGTACTCAGTAAACACACCCCATGTTTGCCTGCAAATGTGGGATACATTGTTTCAGACTCTTCTGATTGCATGTTCTGTGGCTCCATCACTATGCAGAACATCCCCAGCCATGTCCAAGCATCTCATTAGAATTTTGAGGAAATACCAACTCCAGTCCAAGAATCCCAGGAAAAACAGCTGCCTTCAGGGCAACTTGGTCCCTTCAACACGAGATCCCGGGGGCACTCTGCAGGGCAGCACCTCTAGCAATAGAAAATGACCTTCAGTCTCTTAGGAAGTGACCAGGTCTTTGAAAAAGAATCTTTTCTTTTCTTCCATGTAACTTTCCACAAACTTGAGATAACAGTGAAGTTCAAGGATACTGGGAAAACTAACTCATTATTTTCTTGTGGTGTTCATAGTTACATGGGCATTTGGTGGTTGATCGCAGCCAAAGAAATATCGGGAACAAGCCTTCTGAATGCTTAGGCTGAGCCTTACAAGTAGATTGGGTCTTAACTCCTTTGGATCAAGGATCTGGTCCTCATTTATTTACCTCAAGTTGATCAGGGACTGATGCCAAGTAGACTTAGGCTGATTGATATACCTACTTTATTTATCTATAATGGGAAATACACCCAGTTTAGTCTACTGAGCTGGCTAGCCGTACAGGATGCTTTATCTACTAAGACCCTCTGGATCTCCTTTTCTTTTATAATGCACTGTCTTTCCTTAGTGTTCCCCAGATCTTTGTCAGAATTCTTGTGTTGGGTTTTTCCACACCCATGGAGTTTTGTCTTCAGGCTTTCCCACCAGTGAGCAACCTGCTGTTCTTCCCTGAGAGCCCTGCACATGAATGATGCCATGCGTTTGTCAGCAGCTAGCCTCTTGGTTTCACTTTATCCTTCTGTTTTCTTTGGTTGATAGTTTGTCACGGGCACATCCAGCATTCCCTATGAAGGATTTGCTTCTCTCCGAGGGAGTAATGGCCCAAGAAGATTCTGTGTGGAGAAATGGGGGAAAATCACTGCTCTTCCCAGGTAAAATAAAAAAACAACACTTCTGTACTGTCACGACAGATGTTCCAGGAGAGAGAGACCTTTAAGTTATGCGTGTATTGATTAATTACTGTTTTTATATTAAAAGTTTGGGAGAGTGGAAAAAGGCTTTAAAATTTAGAATGAATTTATCTTTGATTACCTTTCAAAATGGAGGAGTAAAAGATCTTACTGGGCATCCTTAAAATGCATGCATACATATCTTTTTCTCTTTTTTTATTGAAGTATAATTTACACATGATGTTACATTAGTTTCAGGTGTACAAAATAGTGATTCGACAAGTCTATACATTATGCTGTGTTCACCGCAAGTGTAGCTACTATCTGCCCCAAGACATCACTATTATAATATCATTGACTGTATTCCCTATGCTGTGCCTTCTATTAGCCTAACTTATTCATTCCACAACTGGAAGCCTGTATCACCTTCTCCCCTTCACCCATTTTGACTATCTCCCATTCCCCCTCCCCACTGGCAACTATAAGTTTGTTCTCTTTATGAGTCTATTTCTGCCTTTTGTTGGTTTACTCATTTGTTTTGTTTTTTAGATGCCACATGTAAGTGAAATCATTTGGCTTTCTGTCTGACTTATTTCACTTAACAGAATACACTCTAGGTTCATCTGTGTTTTTACAAATGATAAGATCTCATGTTTTGTATGACTGTGCAACATTCCTCTGTGTGTGTGTGTGTGGGTGTGTGTGTGTGCGCGCGTGCGCGCGTGCAGGCACATGTGACAGGCACACGCATCACATATTCTTTATCCGTTCATCAGTCAATATGGGTTGCCTCCGTATCTTAGCTATTGTAAATAATGCTGCAGTATCTTTTTGAATTAGTGTTTTCATTTTCTTTGGGTAAATATCTAGTAGTGGAATTACTGGATCATATGGTATTTTTATTTTTAATTCTTTGAAGAACCTCCCAACTGTTTTCCATAGTGGCTGCACCAAGTTACATTTCTACCAACAGTGCATAAGGCCTCATTCCTTTTTCTCCACATCCTCGCCAACACTTATTATTTCTTGTCTTTTTTATTTTAACCATCCTGAAAGTGATAGGGGATGTTGCATTGTGGTTTTGATTTGCATTTCCTTGATGATTAGTGATGTAGAGCATCTTTTCATGTGCCTGTTGGCTATCTGTATGTCTTCTTTGGAAAAATATCTGTTCACGTCCTTGGCCCATTTTTAATTGGATTATTTGTGGGATTTGGGTGTTGAGTTGTATAATTTCTCTATATATTTTGGATACTAACCCCTTATTGGATATATCATTTGCAAATATCTTCTGTTATAATACAAAATGCTGTATAACCAAAGCATTTGTTAGCTTTAGTGAAACAATGTTGGTCATCACACTGTGGCTTCTTATGATTGTGGCTCTGACTTAGGTGTTCGCAGAAGCTCTCATTTTAAGTATATATGAATAACTATTTAGAATCCCGTCACTAAAAATTGCCACTATGGTTTCTAGAGAGTATTAAATCATGTCAACGTACTCTATACCTCTTTAACTTAAATCATACATGCCTTAGTGCCATGTGAATGCTCTCTGCATTGATTCTCATTCATAATAAGATAATGCACTTCCCTGGAGTGAAAAAAAAATTGCTTTGCTGCTGCTAATAAATTTAAGAGCCTGTAAGGTAGTAGTTGTGAATATAAGTGTTTGGGGTTGAATGGAGAACTGGAACTGAAACAAAAGAAAAGGAGGGAACACATGAATAAAAGAGGAATGGAGGAGAGTTGATTTTAGAACTCCTTTATGTAATCAGCAGTAACAATACAGTATTTTTGAGGTAAAAAAAGACTTCAGATTGCCTCTCATTTTACTAATAATAAGACTGTGGGGCACCTGGGCGGCTCAGTCAGTTGAGCGTCTCTTGATTAGGCTTAGGTCATAATCTCGAGGATTGTGAATTGGAGCCCCTCATAGGGCTCTGACATTGCAGAGCCCGCTTGGGATTCTCCCTCTCCCTCCCTCTCTGCCCCTCCCCCGTTCGCATGCTCTTTCTCAAAATAAATAAATAAATGTTAAAAAAAACCCGCTGCAATCTGGGGGGGGGGGTGGTTAAATGATCTTCCCCAGTGGTATTAGGTACCCCAGGATGTCATCCTGAGTTTTTTTTTTAAGTACAAGTAACTTTGAGAAACCTGTTAACGAGACTTTCTTCCTAGCGATTGCAAGACACTGTTTCTTAATAATTATTTTCTAAGCATCAACACATGACAAGAGGGGCACTGAAAATACAGATACAGATGGCAATGAGCAGTGCAAGCTCAGGGCCAGCGTAAGCCTCCTCAGTCACCCTCAGTATATTTCAATCTGTGAACAGAGGCACTACATCCAAACCCCTAAGTATTAGCCAGCATACCTGATGTTCCAGATTTGGGAGACTGTAATTTCATTATTTAAAGAAATATTTTCTTTATACCTGAATCATCCCTCCCCCACCCCCACCTTAAACACATATTTGTATCTCAAAAACAGATTCACACTGTCTGATTAAGGCTTTGCACCATTCTGAAAAACTCAAGGATTAGCATCAAGGAGGCAGGAAATGGCAGATTAATTGTGCCACTTTACTCTTGAAATCTATTTTTTATAAAGATTTATTTTTGTAAAGTAGATGGAATAAACTGTAATAATAAGCAGATATATAAGTTGTTCACATTTAATCACTGCAATTTTCACCAAACATGGTAAGCAGAGAAAGGTAATTTGATGTAGACCTGAGACCTAGCTTCAGAGAGACTGGGCTGCATTCCAGCTCTGTCGCTTACCTGCAGTTGAGTCTTGGAGAAGTTGCTTAATTTTTCTGAGCCTCTGTTTCCTTATTTACTTTGTAGGTCAGTAATTCTGAGGATTCAATGCAATCATTCGTGTAAAACATTTACTGCTGACCCTGGCCTTGAGTAGTTAGTAGTGGCTGCCATTATGATTTCTGTCACCATCATCTGTAAAATATATCAGGCAGTAGTGTATTGGAAGGAGCACAGGGTTGGGAGTTAGAAGATCTGGGTTCTAGTCCTGCCTCTGCCACCAGCTAACTCTGGGACCTAGAAGATCACTTGATGTGCAAAAGGCCAGGGAGAGGGTGGTATATTAGGTTTGGTTGAACAAAAACTTATAGTGAGAGGTTTCTGAAAATCTTGGGAGTCAGGCTGGTTCACTTTCTACTTCCCCCTGAGAGTTCCAGGAAGTTTGTGTGCTGACTCATTATAAGTGATGGTGTTCTCCATTATCATTGCGTACACACAGTTGGGCAACAGACGTTGTTTCTTCCTTTCTTCATTATGACCTAAGGTTGGTTCTAGATTCCTAGTTTTACCCAGATTATAAAAATGCATAAATACAGATGATATATGAAGCACGTCAGGCAAGCAGACTACTTTCGTATCTTGTCTATAACAGGTTCTAACGTTTTAGATCTGATAGGGAGAAATAGCTGTTCAGCCATTCTGCTCCACAGGTAGTGAGCTTATCTATTGGAGAGGCATGCGTGCAGATCATAGCGCAAGGATATACTGGCTTTCTGCTCCGAAGCAAGAGGCCTGATCCATCTCTGCAGAATAGGGACAACAATGCCCTGCTCAAAGAAGATGTGACAAGTGAGTAAGATAATGCATTTGAAAGTCCTTAGAGAGAGTAGCTTTCCTTTGTTCTTTTTATCCCTTGATTCTGACTCTTCCGTAAGCCCACCATACTGCTATAACTATGAAGATGTGCTCCTCAGAGAAAGTACACTTTTAGTGTCTCACTTTTAGTGAGACAGTGTTTAACCTGTAAAGTGTTAAACAGTGTTTAACCTGTAAAGTAGGACCTCTCTTTTGACTGGAGACAAAATGGATGGGTGTTCTTCTTACTTACAAAATGTATTCTATAAGAATTCTGGCATGGGGCACCTGGGTGGCTCAGTCGGTTCAGCGTCCGACTTCGGCTCAGGTCATGATCTCACAGTTTGTGAGTTCGAGTCCCACGTCAGGCTCTGTGCTGACCACTTGCTCAGAGCCTGGAGCCTGCTTCAGATTCTGTGTCTCCTTCTCTCTCTGCCCCTCCCCTGCTCACGCTTTGTCTCACTCTGTTTCTCAAAAATAAATAAATGTAAAAAAATTTAAAAAAATTCTGGCATCATCTCATTCAGAAATGAGAGGCTGTAGCCTAGAGAGCTGGAAGTGGCTGTACAGAATGAGGATGGGCAGTTCTGGCAAACGGGAGGGCATCTTAGCCTTTCTAGACACAGATGATGGAGGGCTTTTCAACCTTTCAAGCAAGCAAATTTGAGTCTTATTTTCTCAGATTTCCTAGTCTCACTTTGTGGTAGCACTACTTACATTGTGAGCCAAAAAGTGTATTAAAGTATATAGGGTTGTTTCTGAAGCCAGTACAAGTTGAGTCCATGGCTCTTTTTTTCTCTCTTGTGGTAATGAAGTAACTAGAGACGCAGATGATAAATAATGATGGAGGCAGACGGGTGTCTCCGCAAAGGCTTATAGCCTGAACACATTACTGCACTTCCTCTGCTCTGCGGTTGGTAGTTAGTTCTGTATTTTGAGTTTCTGTAGATTTCCTATCCCCTGGTGCTCTGATGTACTTACGAGACAGTCAATTCACTTTATGGCAATTGCTCTGAAACATTCTGAAAGACAGGATGCTAACATGCCAGCCTGGAAAATGCAGGGCAAATCCTCTCTCCCAGCATGGTATGGAGTTTATGTGTTCATCTCTGAAGGTTCTTGCCAAGTAGGATGATGGGACAAAGGATTTGGAGAGCTGCAATAATGATGGAGGGGTAGTGGGTTTTTTGAAGGGGGGGGAAGCGTTTTGAAAATGGCTGTGTCTGGAGATTATTATGAATGAAATGCTGACCCAAATTAAGAAATAAGCAAGAATTAATTATGAAATGGGTGTCTCGGGGAGACAGTTTCTCTAGTAGACTAGAACTTTAAAAAATAAAAATATTTTTTAAAGATACAACTTTTTTCATTTTTAAAACTCTGCTTTTTATTCTTATGAAAACATTTACCAAAAAACAAAAACAAAAACAACAAAAAGGCCAAGAAATTCTTGTTCTCCTCAGAAAGCCCCTCCAGGCTAGTGCCCCCAGTGCACCTGTCACTCTGTCACACTTTATTTCCTTCATTAGACATACCCCAACTTAATCATTATGTTTAGTTATTGGTTTACTTGTTGATTATCTGTCTCTCCCTCTAGGATATAAGCCCGTGAGAACAAGGACCTTGTTGGAATTGAATATGGCTTTGCCTATAGTGCTGAGTCCTGGCATGTAATTTGCACTCAGTGAATATTGTTCTTAGTGAATTCTTTTTTTTTAATAATTTTTTTAAATGTTTTTATTTATTTTTGAGACAGAGAGAGACATAGCATGAGCAGGGGAGGGGCAGAGAGAGAGGGAGACACAGAATCCGAAACAGGGTCCAGGCTCGGAGCCGTCAGCACAGAGCCCGACGCGGGCCTCGAACTCATGGACTCTGAGATCATGACCTGAGCCGAAGTCGGACGCTTAGCCGACTGAGCCACCCAGGCGCCCTGTTCTTAGTGAATTCTTAAACTTAGGGTATGACTGTGGACTACTCCAGATGCGATATGCCAGAGTCACTTTTGTATCTCTGTATCCTCATCTGAACAATTGAGATACATACCAGTAATTACATCACAAAGTTGTCTTGAGGATGAACTGAGGTAACACATGCAAAGTGCTTAAAATGAGGCCTACTACATCATCCAATAAATGTAGCCATTATTTTTTTTGAAGTTTATTTATTTTGAGAGAGAGAGAGCAGGGGAGGGGCAGAGAGAGAGGGAGAGAAAGAAGCCCAAGCAGGCCCCGTGCTGTCAGCATGGAGCACAATGTGGGATTCAATCTCATGAACCATGAGATAATGACCGGAGCCAAAACCAAGAGTCGGACACTTAGATGACTTCACCACCCAGGTGCCCCTAGATTTAGCCATTATTACTGTTGTTCCTAATATCTAGCCCTCAGAGCTGGCATGGTATATCTTTGGGTGGGCAAGAAATATGCTATATCCACTCAGGATATTTATATTTTGCTTGGACTTCCAAGAGTTTTCGTCCTGGAACTGTTCCCTACTGAGTTTTCTTCTACAGCTTTAAATTCTTACATTTAACAAGTGTGTAGTCTTCTTCATTTACAGGTGAAGAAGCTCACAGTGCATAGGTTGAAGTTTCTTCCGCCGATCATCCCCAGATGCAGGAATCCCCACTATGGGGACATTCCACACTGTATTTATAAATCCAGGTACATTTTAACCAAGGTGTCCTATTGAAACTTTGGAAGGCATTATTAGCAGAGAGACTTCCTCTAAAAAAGCCTTTTGATACTCATTATGCATTTATTGTATGCAAAACCTTGTGGTAGATATAAATTGATCTCTGTCCATGTGGACCTTAACAGTGAAGCAAGTAATAGACATTTAAATGAACAGGTAACCAACATCATTGGCCACCAGATGGGATATGACAAATGAGTAGTGGGGGTAGTAAAGGCCAGAATTCCCTCCCTTGATTCACGTTTATTGAACACCTGGTGAAGGTCAGGGATTATTCTGTGTCGCCATGGATTACACGAATATTTGTGAACTAGTCTTAGGAATTCCTGTTCTAAATCTCATGGTCTAAGAAGATATTAATGGGGATATTACAGAAATTATGAATATTTTAAAAATCCTAACAAGTTTTACCTTTATTTGTGTTTATAAATCTATCTAGGCTAACAAAACAATCACTGGATTACTTTAATTGAATTTTATCATTCTGTGTGATTGGTAACTTTGAATTTTCATGCTGATTACAAGCTCTGAACTCATCGTCTATTCCCCCACCCATTTCCTATATTTCTTGCTTTGTTTAATGGTACCTCTGCCATCTTACTCCCCATACTTAGTCACCGGCTACCTTTCCTCTATGGAATAAATGGGAAAGGTCTTTGCATGAACACACCTCACTTCCTGATGTGGTCCTGCCTCCCCAACTGGCTTATGGTCTAGTCTTGGCCGCTGTCACTCAAGTACTTTTACTTCTCGAGTTTCCTGATGATGCATTGTTTCCCCATACTTCCGGGCAGTCTGCTAAGAACATCCTTCTCCTTGTTGTTTATCCAGAAAAACCCTATACACCTACAAATCCTTCAAGGCTTGGCACAAACAGTATCCACTTAAAGCCTTTCCTGACTCTGCGGAGCAGACTTGCAACTCCTTGTATTAAAATTGTTTGTGTGCAGGGCCACTAATAGCTCATCTGGATCTTTTGGATTAATTAGACAACTGTGTCTTGTAGCCTTGTGGAGAAATGCAGCCCTGAGTTAGGGCTCATGGTTTGGTGAGCATAGGCAAAGGTAGGCTGGATTTTAGTGCCCACTCACCCAGCCAGATCCCCTAGTGCAGAGCACAGACGGCACAAGCTTTAGGGCCTCCGATTTGCTTGCATATTTTGATGCCAGGTTGTAAATTCTCCTTGTGGGCAGAGGCCAGACTTTACTTCCTCATCTACCAGGGGACAGGTCAATGCCTGGCATGCAGTAGGAACTCAGTAAGTAATTGTTCAGTGAATGAAGGAATAAATGAAATGTTGTGTAAATTGAAAAATCTTTATTCATCATGGTACTTTGTGTGGGGAGGACAAGCTTTCAGAATATGGCATCTTCAGGGGGAGAAATAGTATAAGAGGTTTTACAGGGAAACAGCCTTGGATGCTGCCTGAAGAGTCATTGAGCCCTGAATTAGAGGCCCCGGAAAGCCTGGAGGAAACCCCCCTTTGCGTACTCCACAGCCCAACTACAGGCCCACTCTGGCCCTGCCCCCAGCAGCCCTGACAACCAGAACTGCAGGCACACCTGATTCCCTTAGGGGAAAGCCTGTGGACACTCACAGAGGCAAAATGTGGCCTTGAAAGGTAATTTAGGTCAGGAATACTCACATTTTCAAAGGAATCTAGACATTAACAAGTAATATGTTCCAAGGTTCCTTAGGAATTTTCCAGAATGCCTTTTGACTTATTAATTACTTGATAAAGAGGTGGGAATAGGAACAAGGAGACAAATCTGAAGGATTATGCACCACTGCCGATTGGAAAAAAGAGAGTATGAGTAAAACACTTTCTAAATAATAATGCAAGTACAAAGGATTTATTAGATTCAAATATATTTTGTTTCTAGGACTACCCCCAATTGATAAAATGAGATCCATGATTTTCTCCTTCTCTTTCTCCCTCTCTCTCTGTCCCTCATTTTCTCTTTTAATTTAAAATCCTGTTTGTAATTTCTTATTTGTCTTACATTTTGAGTCCTAAAGCTACCAAAAAATCAGTTCTGGGAAAATGGGCTATCAATTAATAAGTACACACACACACACACACACACACACACAGTGAAAGAGAGAGAGAGAGAGGAGAAATTCATTAATTTACTGTGAAAATTTAGAGGGGATTGTGATACTTTGGGCTCACTGGATTTAGATAATTGACTTGTCTATCTATAGGAAAGAAGAGAGAGTAAGCATGTGACCTGGTTAACGTTTGAAGAATACAGAAAGCACCAAGAGATTAAGTCATACCAGATGTCTGGAGGGCTTTAAGTCTTCTTTATATTGATGGCTGCACGATTTCCCAAAGATGGGTTCAGACCTGCCCTCCTTGAGTGGTTCTGGCTGCATAGATTAAAATGAGGTAAACTCATTATAGCCTTAGTGTAGCTGGCTTTGAAAGATTTGAAAAATGTTCTTTTATTGAGACTGAATAACTGGATGTGCTTTTGCTGCCAATGTCAACATAGTCTAAGAGCCCTCCTGTTATTTTCTGCTAGAGTTTTCTTAGGACATGGAATGGGGCGGGAGAGGGAGGAGTGTGAAAAGCCTCAGAGGATTGTGTTTTGTTTTGTTTTGCTTTTCCTCTTCTTGGCTCATACTGCAGGTTGATGGTAAATATTGGGCAATTTATTTAACCACACTATTCCTCAATTTCCTTATTAGCAATGCTGTCTTGTTTATAAGGAGTTTTGAAATTTTTGCAGGCATACAAAATGCTGATGTAGATAGCCAATGTCGATATCTTATTTCTCATCCACTTGATGTCTGTCCAGTAGTGGAGACCACCTGCATCGGACTCACTTGTAGTGATTGTTAAAATACAGATCCCTAGGCCCACCCTAAACTTTCTGAATTAGAATCTTAGGGGGTGGAGCCAAAGATCTCCAAGGTAAACAGGCTTCTTGGGTGATTCTGATGCACTTCAATGTGTCCCTTAACGTACCTCTGCTTTCTGGTAAGCCTGAGATAGGACTGATGGTTTGAACTGAGCCTAAAAATCCCCCGGTATCTCCCAAGGTTTTCTGGACTGACCTAATGCAGACCATTTTCCCCAGAGCTACTGCATATTGTGTTTGAGTCATTCATTTAAAAAATATTTGAAGCTTCATTTGGCTAAGCCTTGTCATCAAAATGTATGTAATCTAATATGATGTTCAAGTAGGATGTCCTGTAATGTATGTGGTCTGTGAACTAACAGTTCACAGTCAGGAGTAGGATAAAATTAACACTCAGACTTCAAAAAATGAAAGAACAGAGCCCATGAACATTCCTGTTTTCGGTTTCATCTTGGACTTCCCCTAGGTTGGGGTCCTATTTTTGATTTGGCCACTGACTCAACTTTGACCTTGGGAAAACCACTTAATCTTTCTGAAGTTTCCCCATCCACAGTATATATACTTTCCATCCTCGTGAAGCATTTTCTAGAGAAGCTATTTAGTTTATTCAGAGGGAAAGTTCTTTTATGGTAACCATATGTTATACAACTAGATATAATTTCGGAAGCAGTGATCATCTTAGATTATGGATCAGTAATGGTGATTGTGTCTTATGACTGAAGAGGATCAAAAAAAGTTGTCCAGTCCTTCCCTTTGTGTTGAGATCTGAGTCTTTAGAGAGAAGAGTACTCAGGCGTAAAAAAAACCATTCAGACTTATAGATTTACTGGATAAGATACCATAGTATCTGCAAAGATACTACAGAAACTGCAGAGAGAGAGACATGCTGAGTTCCTGTTTCTCTGCTCAGGTACCGGGGGAGTGGAAGGACATCTGTTTACTCTCAGCTGTGCCCCCTGCCTATCCTTGATAGGGTGATTCTACTGTATTACATTCATCACACTTACCTCCTTTCCTTGGACTGTTCTACTACCTTGAGACCTGCAGTCATTTTCTATTGCTGCATCACCAATTAGCACAAACTTAGCACCTTAAACCAACACACAATTATATCACTTTCTGCAGATCAGGAGTTCACGCAAGGCTTAGCTGGGTCTTCTGCTCAGCATCTCACAAGACTGAAATCAGGGTATTGGCTGGAATGCATTCTCATCTGGAGGCTCAACTGGACCTGCTTCCAAGCTCTTTTAGGCTGTTGGCAAAATTATAGCTATAGAATCCATGGCAGGTGACTTCTTTAAATCCAGCAACATTGAGAGTCTCTGACCTCCCTGATGCTTTTTTATTTTTATTTTTATTTTTATTTTTAATTTTTTTTAACGTTTATTTATTTTTGAGACAGAGAGAGACAGAGCATGAACAGGGGAGGGGCAGAGAGAGAGGGAGACACAGAATCGGAAGCAGGCTCCAGGCTCTGAGCCATCAGCCCAGAGCCGGACGCGGGGCTCGAACTCACGGACCGCAAGATCGTGACCTGAGCTGAAGTCGGACGCTTAACAGACTGAGGCACCCAGGCGCCCCTGATGCTTTTTTAAAGGTCTCACCTAATTAGGTCAGGCCAACCCAGGATAATCACCCTTTTGTTTAACTTAAAATCAACCCCTGGCTTTAATTACATCTGCAGTATACCTTCATCTATGCCATATTCCATGGATTGCAAGTTACAAATCCCACTCATGCTCGAAAGATGGGGATTATACAAAGGCTTGGGTCATGGTGAGTCATCTTAGAATTTGCCTGCCACAGACCCACAGTGAATTAAAATTCTGCAATTAAGTATGTGCAAGAACTTAACTGGGGACTTTAAACATTACTATTTATGAATCCCTATTCCTATGTATGTGACCATTCTGTTAATTCTTAATTAACTAAAACTAGCCTCTAGTTAAGGGAAAATATTTGGTGTCAAGAGGGAAGGAACAGGCTTAACTAGGGTGTGATAAATTACACTGATAGTCATGCCCTGTCCTAAGCAAATAAACCATTAATTAGGGATTATTACTTAGCTAGCAAATGGCTCATCTTGAACTATTTTTATTTCCTAATTCACCCAAAATGACTCAATTCATGAAAATGAGTTCACACGTATCTATTCAAGATTACAACTATGAGCTACTCTTTTGAGAAAAGTTGTCCCCAAAGTTGATCTATAGCACTCTTTAATACACCAGCACTACCAAAAGAAAAGCATAGACAACAAAAAACTCCTACTAGGTGTAAGCAATAATGATCACTTTTTCAACATCTTTCTTATCAATACACTGAAGACAGAATGACAATGTATCAGAAATGGATAACAAAGAGCCAGGTTTACATTGTTCTGTAAATAAAAGGCATAACTAAATTAAAAAGTGAATGGCTGAAGAGATTAGCCGGAGATAATACAAGAGTTAATCTCTTTATTTTGTACTGTTTATGCCAATCAATAAGAAATCCTAAAGCTTTAAATGACAAAATGGACTTCACACTCAGAGGATGGCTGTTATAAAAATAATAATGGTAATAAATATTGATAAGGATGTACACAAATTGGAACCCTTGTTCACTGCTGATAGGAATGTAGAATGATGCAGCCATTGTGGAAAACAGTATGGCAGTTCTTAAAAAAAATTTACAATAGAGGGGCACCTGGGTGACTCAGTCAGTTGAGCTTCTGACTTCAGCTCAGGTCATGATTTCATGGTTTGTGAGTTCCAGCCCTGTGTTGGGCTCTGTGCTGACAGCTCAGAGCCTGGAGCCTGCTTTGGATTCTGTGTCTCCCTCTTTCTCTTCCCCTTCCTGCTTGAACTCTCTCTCTCTCTGTCTCTCTCTCTGTCTCTCTCTCTCCCTGTCTCCCTCAACAATAAATAAACATTTTAAAAGAATTTTTTTTAATTAAAAAAAATTTACAATAGAATTGCTATATGATCCAGCAATTCCATTCCTGGGTATATACACAAAAAGAATTAAAAGCAGGGACTTGACAAGATACTCGCACACCAATGTACATAACAACATTTTTTTTAATAGCTAAAAGATGGAAACAACCCTTGCCCATCAGTGGATGAATGGATTAACAAAATGCAGTATATACCTGCATTGGAGTATTATTCAACCTCAAAAAAAAAAAAAAAAAAAAGGAAGTTCTGATCCATGCTATAATATGGGCCTGGAAGACATTATTATGCTCAGTGAAATAAGCCCATCATAAGGGACAATGATTCCAGTGACAAAAGGTACCTACTATAGTGAAATACATAGAAAATAGAGTTGTGGTTGCAGGGGTAAGAGAGGATTGGAGTTGGTGTTCAATAGTATAGTTTCAGCTTGGAAAGATTTTAAAATTTCAGAGATGGGTGGTAGTGATAGTTGCAAAACACTGTCGATGTACTTAATGCTACAGAACTGCACTTAAAATTGGCTAATACCAGATGCCTGGGTGGCTCAATCAGTTGAGCATCTGACTGGGCTCAGGTTGTGATATCACAGTTCATGAGATGGAGCCCCGGGTGGGGACAGGTGCAGAGCCTGCTTGGGATTCTCTCTCTTCCCCTCTTTCTGCTGCTCTTCTGCTCATTCTCTCTCTCTCCTTTCCTCTCTCTCTCTCTCTCTCTCTCTCTCTCTTTCCTTCCCTCTTTCCCTCCCTCCCTCTCTCTCTCTCTCTCTTTCCTTCCCTCTTTCCCTCCCTCCCTCTCTCTCTCTCTCTCTCAAAAAAAAAAAAAAAAAAAAGAACACTTGAAAAGATAAACAGGCCAAGGAGATGAACATGTAGGTCACAAAATAGGAAATGTTACAAGCAAGCTAACTTGGAGAAAGATGCTCAGCCATGTCGGTCACCAAAGAAATGAAAAATTTTATATTTCATTTAATGAAGCATTATCTTTTAGTCTAATGGGATAATCAATGTTATTCATCTAAATACAAAGCCCGGCATATAATTATATTCAAAACATATTTTACTTCTCTGCTTCTTCTCATTTCCCTAGAACAGAGATAAAGTCTTCATTGAATAATTCTATACTGGTACACAGGACTATCCTAGGACTATCTTTTAAACCATTCTAGGACTATCTTTTAGTATGCTAGTTTAATTTTTTTTAAGTTAAATGTCTTTGGGACGCCTGGGTGGCTCATTTGGTTGAGTATCCGACTTCGGCTCTGGTCATGATCTCATGGTTCATGGGTTCGAGCCCCGCATCGGGCTCTGTGCTGACAGCTCAGAGCCTGGAGTCTGCTTTGTGGATTCTGTCTCCCTCTCTCTCTGCCCCTGCCCAGCTCATACTCTGTCTCTCTCTCTCTCTCTCTCTCTCTCTCTCAAAAATAAATAAAACATTAAAAAAAAAAAGCTAAACATCTTCCTTGAGGCCTCCAAGTTGAGGTTCCAGTGTAAGGGAGATACAACAAGAACTACATTAACAAGAATTATATTAAATGCAATTCTGAAATAGTTTGTTATGTTAAAAACGTGTTTGGGTACAAAGATTAATTAGATGACTTCCCCCCATATATCTAGCATTTGTAATAACAAGAGTCATAAACTCTGAGCCAGTACCATATCTCTGTCCTAAAACTGATATTCTTATAATTGAGCCCCTTTGCATTCCCCGTCTAAAAAGGCACGTGGCCAGACACCTGCTTGATTATCTCTTTGTTATTTTGTCATTTCCATGAGTCATGATTATCTTTTGGCAATTTAATGAAGGCAACTAGAGCAAATCTTTTTGATGGTAATGAAATGTAGCTAACAATACATCCCTTATTTATTGGTCAAACAGTGTGAGCCAGGCATGATATTAAACACGCTTCTGTTACTTGATTTAATTCTTTAATTCTTCATTTAATTCTTTGGATCCTTCTGAGACAAATGATATTCTCATTTTATAGGTGAGAAATGGAGTCTCAGGGAGTTTTAATAACTCCAAATCACACAGCTGGGTGGTAGACCTAGAATTCAAACCCCAGTCTGTTCAACTTCAAACTTCTCATCCTTCCATGGCACTAAACTGCATCTAGGAATGTAATTATATTTACGTCTTAAGGGTTAAAGTGATTTATGAGAGTGAAAATTTAAACATGTAACTTTGTAAAAATAGTCCATCAGTAATTATAACTCCTAAAATTACATATGAATTTGGGAGCAGTTTTTTTTTTTCATTTTTTTTTTCAACGTTTATTTATTTTTGGGACAGAGAGAGACAGAGCATGAACGGGGGAGGGGCAGAGAGAGAGGGAGACACAGAATCGGAAACAGGCTCCAGGCTCTGAGCCATCAGCCCAGAGCCTGACGCGGGGCTCGAACTCCCGGACCGAGAGATCCTGACCTGGCTGAAGTCGGACGCTTAACCGACTGCGCCACCCAGGCGCCCCTGGAGCAGTTTTTTTTTTAGTCAACGTTGTTTAGCCCCCACAAAGAAGCTGTTGTACATTCAGAATAAAATGCTTCCTATTCCATGTCAAAAGTGCAGATTTTTTTCCTGATAAGGTGTACTATTTGGAGACTGTCTATTTTTTATTGTGATTCAGGTGCAAATAACAGGAAAGCATATTTTTTTCCTATCTTGGCAAAAGGGGAGGTATTTCTAAAAAAGAATACTTAATGTAATGATTTAAATGGCCATGATTTTGTACTGTAGTTAGGAGAAAACAGATTATAGCACAGGATTGGAAGAAGTAACAATGGTCTACTGACCTCGGCAGGAAAATCCAGCCAGGGAATTTCCCCAAGACTCTAAGCCAGTCTTCAGAGATACTCAGTGCTCTTCTGTGCCCAACAAAATGACAGAATGTAAAACCCTAGATTTTCTGAGACATCCATGCATAATCAAACTCTGAAAATGAATTACTTTGCAAGAACTTACATTCATGTCTGTGTAAGTGTTGAATCTCTAAATTGTACACCTGAAACTTATATTACACTGTTATGTTCACTAACTGGAATTCAAATAAAAACTTAGAAAAAAAGTATAACATCAAAAGAGATGCAAAAAATCAAACTTGTCTTTGCAGTTCTTAGACAACTAAACAAAGCAATATGTATGTAATGTGGATTTTAAATGGTTGTGAAAACAAAGAAAATATTTTTTAAATATCCCATTCCTCTTTAGAAATTCAAATGTTTTCAGTTTCTCCAAAAAATAAGTGTGAAAATTGGCAACAATCTGAATATGAAAGACGAGCATGAACACATGCGTGTGCACGCACGTGCACGCACACACACGCACACACACACACACACCAATCTCATTTTGTTCAAAGCACGTTAATCTTGGTACTGCTGCTTCTGTTTGCAGAGCTCACACTTGTTTCAACCGTCTGGATCTCCCCCCGTACCCATCATTCTCCATGCTTTATGAAAAACTCTTGACAGCAGTTGAAGAAACAAGTACCTTTGGACTTGAGTGACCTGGAAGAACGATGCCAGGCTCTGTATGGACAGGCAATTTCAGAAGCTGCTGTCTAGAAGAATGACTGAATGTTGGAAGTTTCAAGAGTATGCTTCCACTAGAGTCAAGCTGAGTGCTATTATTTTCCAGGAACACATGCTCTGTCACAATGGGGTCCGGATAGTGGTGATGAGTCCTCTTGGAAGGATTTGGGTGAGCTTGATGCCCAGGGAACTACCCAACAGTCTTTCAATCAACAGTTGTTGACTGCCAAACTTTTTTCCATTTGTGTTATGTTCCAAGACAAAGATGAACCTGTACACGATCAGCTCCATGGTAACTTTCAGGGACTTGGGAGAATCTTGAAACTTACCTTTGAACGCGGTTCAAGCCCAACTGGCAGCACTTGGTCCAATCTCCAAATTAGCTCAAGTTAAATAATATAATAAAAACAAATATATTTCCTAAAAGTACATTCATTTAAGCCCTACGTTATAGCAGAATATTCATTTTCTTGCTATGAGTGCCTGCATGGTGTGCACCATAGGTTTCAGCTTTCATGGGACACAAGTGAAAATGAAACCAAGTCAACATGAGGTAACTTTAAAGATTTGCAATAAGGTGGTCTGTGACAATGTATATGCAAAGTGGTATGTGTGTAATTATGGCTGAAGACAAACTGTTCTACAATGAATAACTAATGACAGATTTTATGCTTTATAATGCATGAAAACAATTTAAAAATAACTAGCAATTAATCACAGCATATCAGGAAAAAATACACAGTGAGTTGTTTACTTTTCATAGGTTCATTATATTTATGTTCTTTAAGATGTATATAAGAACCAACCTGTTCCGTATGTATCACCTGTTCCATTTTCATGTTCCATGCTTACTCGGGCATCATGCTAGTACGTATCCTTTTAAGCACTCTCAAGGGAACAAAAGGGCCTTTTATTTTTATAAAGGTACAAAAAAAATTCCCCGAAATATTTTGCACTGAATGTACCAAAGTTGAAGGGACATTACAATATGACTAACAGCAACTCCATCACTTGACAAGTAAATAGAAAATAGCTTCTAAATCAAACTTCCTTCACAGTGCCATGTCTACCACTACAAGGACTGTGCATCTAAGTAATAATTTTTTAAGACTCACTATATGTGATAGTATGATATGCATTTATTTAAAATGCATTAGACTTCTTCCATCCATCAAATACTTTACAGGATGGCATTTAATACAGATATTTCGTATTTCCCCCACTGCTTTTTATTTGTACAGCATCATTAAACACTAAGATCATTTAGAGAGCCATCAGCAACACCCAAGAGATCAGCTCTCTTTAGTAATAAGAATTCCATTTTCCCTCATCAGTGAAGACATCACAAATTGAAACTCTCAGCACTATATTTCTAAGCCTGCATTTTCACTGATGCATAATTTTCTTATCAATATTAAGAAACAATTTTTCTATGGTCTCTCAGAAACTGCATGATATCACTAATGTTATTTCTGCTTAGTTTTATCAGACGATGTTCTTCATTTTTATTGCTTTTGGGGTTATTTCACATCACTGTTTATTTCTTGACTTCTGGCCGTAACTAATCAAGAGTGGGTTCTTCAATAGAGTGAAGTTAAATCGTGGATAATAAAAGCATTGGATTCACATTTGGTTTGCCAGCCTGTGGTTTTACAGGCACTGCCCAGACACCTCTTTGAGAATTATAAGTAGCCATGGAATTCCTATTATGGGATGTTGGCAATCTTGTATTTTATAGAGTCAGATGCATGGTTTTCACAGATGGTTTTTAAGAACTAATTGCTCTCCTGTTGGTTAAGCTATGTTTACCATTGAGACCCTCAAGAGGAATACCACTCATGCTGCGATCCTGAACTAAAGACAGGTACTATAGCATGGGGAAATGTTCCCCCAAAAGGTTACAGAAATCTGGAGATAAGAAAGGAAGATTTATCTGTGTACTATAATTAGACCAGGAAAAAAGGGAAGAGAAAAAAATTTTAATTGGAAATGTTAGCTTGTGTTTACTGATCATGAATATAAGTATATATTTAATTTGCAAACTATTTTTACTTGTTTGTATTTTTTTCATTATAAGGAAAAATAGTATAACATACTTTTTCAAAAAAAAAAAACAACCCACATCTTTGACGGTATATAAGATGGTTCAGAGCTGGCATTCTCTAAGCAGCTGGTATAAAAAGTTACATTTCTTTCAAAAATAGACCATGTTAGCTTTCATTTGGTTTGTGACACTTTGCTATCATGTTCCACATTATTAGGTAAAAGAAGTTTGAAATAAAATGTATCTCTTTAATTATTTCTAACAACTATAGTCCTTGTTAAGGCATCTAACGTCTTCCCAAATAACAGGATAATCATCTGCTGTTGCTACTGTTCTCAGAATTGGGAATTATCGAAGACATACTTAACATATCAGAACACTATTATAACTGATCCTACTATTCATAATCAGTAAAACAAAAAAATCCAATAATAACTGTGAAAATATTAAATAACGTTTCTACAGAATAAATTGGACTGTAGCATCTGCTACAAACAGAAATACCCATAAATATTTTCTTTTGGACTCTGAGCCTAGATGACTTGGCTGTATGGTCTCGTTTTCTTTAAGAAACTCAGGAGTGATGCTTACACTCTGCTGTCTTCTATAAAAGACAGTCATGATACATCATGTATGTTTGTAGAACATCTCTTAGATGAAGCAAGAGGCGCACTCTTGGCCTTCACTCTGTGCCAACCACTATGTTTGATGATAGAGATGTAGGATTCAAAAATCTGCCCTTGAGAAGCTCACGGTCTAGTGGAGTAGACACCAAGGTTTTAAAAAAAAGTATTTTTAATAAAATTTGTCATGTTTTACAATCAAGGAATGAGGAGAGAACAGCTTGTTCCATCTGGGAGATCCAATGAAGGCTTCATACATGGGAGATACTGTGGCTGAAAATAAAAGTCACATAAATAGTAACTAAGAGCATGTAATAGTGTGTCAATACTGGTCAAGTGTGGAGGCCCAGGGTACATTTACCCACAAGGGTTTACAGTGTGCAGGCGGGAGCCGAACCATGAAGGAGCAACTCAAGGATCTTCAAATTATCAAAGAAATGCCAAAATTAAATCCAGTCATTTCCCTCCGTTTCCTTTCACCTGTCCTTGAGCCCAACTCACTTCTGGGGTCAAAACATTGATTTTGTGCACAAAAATGAATAGATCTTGGTTCAAGAAGCATGGTCACAATTTTCTAGCCTATGTTATGTTTATAATTTAATAGACATTCTATAATCAATGAAGGAACACCTCTCACCTGCATAACAATCAGAAGTGCTAGAACTGCCTTCAAATGGTTAACAGTAATGTTAGACTGTGTGTGTGTGTGGTGCTTTAAGGTTTCAAAATGCTGTCACGTGCATCTTCTTTTGCTCCTCATGTACTTTGTGGGGGAGAAGGTATCAATCCCCGCTGGGTTGACACTGGTTTTCATGGATGGCTCGTAAGATCCATTTCAACACTTTACGGTTGCAATTCTAGGCTTCACTTCAAGAAATGTGGAGGCTAACGTTTCTTCCAACGTATTCCACTATCAGTGAATTTTGCAAGATGCTTCATCTGCCCAAATTCTCATTTCTTCAAACAAACGCTCTTAAAATGTGACACCTTCTAAAAAGCCCGTGGAAGAAATTAGTGTATTCACAGAAAAAACTCCTCATGGACTTAATATTTGCATTTTACTACTTGTTACGAGAAATTTCAAACCATGCAAAATGGGATGGCTTTTGGTGGATTTCTATAGTACAGTTCAGTTCTCTAGAATATAATTTGGAAGCAAGATAAGGTTTGAAACAACCACTTTAATCAAGAGTTTTACTTTATTTTTCAATTCTTAATGAAGATGGATCCAGAGCTCTGGTAGTTAGGTTCCTGTGATGTGGATGAAGGAACCCCTGCAGATTCTCTTTTCCTCTCTGTCCTCTTCATGTTTATTCACTTTTTTCTTTCTTTCTGCCCAAATTGTATTTATAACTTGACCACTTCTAACTAAAGCAAACATCTTATAATAAAGAATCTGAAAATCTTTCCAACTTAACCCTCTTGGGGAAATTCCCAAGGCAGGCAAAATGATGATCCACCATCATTAAAAGATACCCATAACCCTGCATAGTAAAAACATGCAAATAAAGAATGTGACCGAATCTCCAAACTGGGTCTGAGCTTTAGGCCTTATTGTGCTCCTCTTATCTGCTTTAGTGGATGACTAAAAACACTCTAGATCTCAGACACCTTACTTGTAACCATAAAACTTGAGTTGAAATTAATGAGCATGTCACTTTTAATCAGATTCTAATTTTGAAAAACGTGTTACCTTTCTAGTTCAATTGTGTTTTCCAGATAGACTTGTTTATCTAACACGGAAACATACGAATGCCAGAGATATTAAGCTGTCTAAATTTTGGCTTAAGGCCAACAGCGGTCCACTAGAGGCATAATAAAAACAAAAAGTAGAAAAGAGAAGTCCAGCGGTTGTGTTCCCCACCCCTGCCAGAATGTAATGCTAACTGTTGACCAACTGTCAAGACTCAGAAGTGGTAGCTGCATTCCAAGGAGCTGGCACAAAGGATATGAGTGTGTGTGTGCTACCCTTATCATGGCAAGCTGGGCCGGGGGTGCAGCGATGATTAAGACAGGACCGTAAGAGAGGGAAAGATAGAACAAGGGTTGGAAAGATCATCTCAGGACCTGCTGGTGGGGGTAGGAACATGTACTTCAATTTGGTTTCTGACTTGGGGGGGGGGGGTGGGGAATAAAAAAGAATGCTGCCTAGTAAGGGCACTGCTTGATAATCTGCCTGGTGGGAAATAACCCTCATTGTATCATTTCAGTAGATCGATAACATCCTCTGTATTGCAAAACAGAATTTAGCCCCAAATTATTAAAGCTAACCATAGCTGAATCAGGAAATTTGACAATTGGGCATTAAATTATGTCGTGGATTTTATTTACCTTCAGAATTATTACTGATATTATTGAGCTTTCTATATAAGTAAAAGAAACGGGGTAGTTAGACATATTTATTTTGCTTAATTTGTTTTTCAGACATTCTTTGACATTAGAATAGCTTTTGGGACATTTCCATGGTTTCTAGTGGTGACTTAAATGTTCCCTGTTAACCCAGAAAGCAAAATCCTAAGAATTAGGTTGCTGAATTGTAAATGGAGACCTAATCAGTGTTTCCAATTTTTCAGGAAGTTAATCAAGACTGAAAATACACTTGCTTAGATTTAATCTGCTAGCTAGTTTATTTGGCTTTCATGATGGCACAGTTTGGTAGAATTGGCAGGCCCTAGTTGTATGGTATTTGGGGAACACAGAGAAATTATGTTTATATATGTGATTTTTATGTCTAGTGGCCTTGGGCAGGTGATATCTTTCTATCTAATTTTCTTTTAGGATATTACAACCCTGAGGAGTGTTGATAGGTATGTTGTATGATTCAAACTGAATCAGCTATTACTGATGCAGGTAAGGAACCGTCAGTAAACTTCTGGTTACTACACCTTCTGTAAAAAAGGATGGATAATGTTCAAGAGATACCTTGGAAGGACTAACCAGGAAACACACAGAACTGAGTGTTCTTTTAGGACCCTAAAGCTCTAAAAGCTGTTATTACAACCTATTTTTCTTTATGTGATATCGTAAGTAAAATTTGAAGCTGTTAATATATTGGAAAGTGCATAAGATTACATGTTTTTATAATAGGGATGCAGGCATTCCAAAATAAATAAATAAAAATACATGCATCTCTCTTGCCTCTTACTGAAAGTATTAATCTAATTTTATAATAATGCTTACTTTTTAATATTAAGGCTCTGTAAAAAGAGACATATTTATTTCTAAGATTTCAGTAGAGCACAGGTGATGTATTTTTTTAAGCCTTATCATTTCTTTTCACCAACTCTACCCATGTATCTACTATACCATGTATCCCAGTTAATAGCTATGTTTCTATTTTTGTTGAGTTAATTTAAGCTTCATATTCATTCAATGTGACTTTAGATACAGAATAACAATGGGAGGTATTTAATACTGGCATTAAGACCATACAGCTCTCATTTCACCTTATATTTAAATTTCATCTATTTTTTTTCAAAGCTAATAATGCAGATTGTTGACATCCTTGAAATGATTTGTGGGTGGTATTAAATGGAGCCTGGGACTTTGAAATGTAGACTAGATGTTTGTTTTCCGGAAAGTTTGTATTCTTATCCTCACCTGAACCCCTGACTTTTGTGTTGTATTTTTTATGATTCCAAAATGCTTTGAGGGAAAGATATTTTAATGTGTACAATTTGTTTTATTTTCATACTGATCTCTATTTTTGTTTAAAACCATGTTGCATCATGAAATCACTTAATCCAAAATAAATCTTCTTTAAAAAAAATAGATTATGACTTCTCTGTGATACATTTGGGAAAGAAAAAACTCAAAAGGAAAGAGAACAAAGTAGGGATAAAGGTCTTGTGGGATTAGTATGCAGCTTTGTGGATCCAGAAAGTTCTCTTCATGATATTTATAATTAGGACTCCATTTTGTTTATCCCTAAAAGAATGTTTCAGTATTTGATAGCCCCATCAAATAATGTTGAAGAAATGAATTAATACAAATCATAGTCTCTTAACTCACATGGGCTGAGACTATTTGTTAAGCCATCTTGGTTGAATGCTTGTTTTATAAACACATAATGCATACCACCACTCCCACCACCACTACCAATCTAATCCAGGGATCACATATTCACAAGCCTCCAGGGATCAGTTAGGTATTGCATGAGTGAAACTGGCTGGATGTAAGCAACAGAGAGTGATTGGATTTACCCAAAGACGGCATTCTAATATTTTACTCCAGCTCTAGTCACATAAGATTTAAGTCCAGTGTTGAAAGATCTTCAGATTTATCAAGAGAAACCCAGAAATCTAATTTTTATGTGATAATTCTAGATCTTTTTATGCTGGGTGAATCAACGCAAATAATGTCTGTAGGTTGAATTTGTCTTGCAGGTCCAACCAGTTTGGACTCTTCATTTAATCAATTTAAGCAATATCATTATCTGTTATACTTGATTCGTAGTGTAAATGAACTGACCAAACAAATAAAATATTACTAAGACAAGTAGTTGACAGGAAGAGATGGGGAAAGGAGAAAAGCAGCTCTATATGAGGCCAAATAGTCACTAAAGGATGTATTTGAAAATGATCTGTGCTTACCAGTCTTTCTGAAAAAGACCTGTGTTAATTCGTATGAGTTAAGAACATCCTTGTCAAGATTTCATGGAACAGATGTGCCATTAAACTCTTCATTCTATATTTTAGACTAAAAATAAATTTCATACACCACAAGAAAGCAGTTAAAGCAAAGGCTCATCCTTTATAATGACTAACGTTTCAAGTCATTAGTGAAAGGGAAGAGCAAGAGATTGTGTTCATGGCACCGACTTCCTGGTTTTTGTGTCATATTATTCCATCTATAACATTTGACCTCAATGTGATTTTATCATGATACATTTATCTGCCTTCATTTTACTCTTGTATTAAAACATAAAACCCATTTAGTTAGTGAATGTTTTAATAATGCATAATTTCCCCCATCCTACTAATAGCTCCTGTGAATTCTTTCTTGGTGCTTTTTTAAATTTCATCCTTTAACTAGAAAGCATTTAACCTCTTTATCAAGGAGGAGAAAAGATTTTTTCTACATACTTTGCTGTATTGATCAAAAATGTTAACCTATTAATGGCTTTTCTCCCCCTTCTAAATGGGTACTTCCTTCTATAGATACTAGGTTGACCAGTATAACATTTGTCAACCAAAGTAAATTTTGGAATAACAATAATTGAAATGAGAATTTCTGGAGGCACCTGGGTGGCTCAGTCAGTTAAGCATTCAACTTCGGCTCAGATCATGATCTCACCGTTTGTGAGTTCGAGCCCCGTGTTGGGCTCTGTGCTGACAGCTCAGAGCCTGGAGCCTGCTTCAGATGCTGTGTCTCCCTCTCTCTCTCTGGTCCTCCCCCACTCGTTCTCTGTCTCTGTCTCAAAACTAAATAAACATTAAAAAAAAAAATGAGAACATCTGATAAAGATAAAATGTTTACATTGACAGAAATGAGCTTCACACATTATATTTTCCCCATTATTATAGGTTCTCTCAAAAGATTTTTATTCACTGATTGTTCCTTTAGAAAGGAAAAACAGGGGCGCCTGGGTGGCGCAGTAGGTTAAGCGTCCGACTTCAGCCAGGTCACGATCTCGCGGTCCGTGAGTTCGAGCCCCGCGTCGGGCTCTGGGCTGATGGCTCAGAGCCTGGAGCCTGTTTCCGATTCTGTGTCTCCCTCTCTCTCTGCCCCTCCCCCGTTCATGCTCTGTCTCTCTCTGTCGCAAAAATAAATAAAAAACGTTGAAAAAACAAATTAAAAAAAAAATAGGAAAAACAAGCAATTTTCCAAAGCATAAATCATTGGAACTGTATATATATATATATATATATATAGTCAGATATATATATATATATATGACCATTTATATAGTTATAAAATACTACTTCTTGCTATACCAAATAATGTAATAATTCCTGTCTAGTTGGTATTCAGCTGGCATTGGAAAATACATTCTAAATCAAATCCTTCAACTTTGTCATGACATTACCAACACATCCCTCTCCCTGCTTCCATCTCCAAATTAAACCCTAAAATCAAGGCCAACTAAAGACCTGCTTTTTATTACTATGAGGCTTTCCCCTCAATGTCCAATGCAATCTTCTGTGAACTAGATTAAAACATATGAAAGACATTTTTTGCAGTAAGTGGAGTCAACTCTAAAGAGACCAAAGGAGGTCAAAAGGCTTCCTACACCTGTGTCTTCCTACACTCCCATTCACAGCTTGATTAGTCTTGATTATGTCTTACTTAGAGGGAAAGGCAAGTTCCAGGAAGGGAAAGCCAGCCTGTTGATATATGAATCTGGATATGTAATACATGACTCTGGAGCTCGTCCGGATTGCCTACTCTTCAACTTCTCAAGGGAAAGAACCCGGAATGGAAATAGTCCAGAAAAAAGGGGTGAGTCCAGAAAAATAGGAAAGCCCCAAAACAAGATGGCCAAACATGACGGAGGTTTCAGCAGCAACCCTTATCTTCCAAACTAATGGCCTGGAAATGCAAGAGAAATTTCAAGTGATGAAATACCAAAAGACAACAAGACCCAAATCTGGGCCCCTGAACCTGACCAGTCCAGATCAGCATTTCTTTTTCTGAGGATGAAATGAGGGGCTATACCTTTCCCCTGGGAGCAATTTCATTCTCCACTGAATGGCTTCCCAACAAAACAAAAGAAACGATCTTTAATTGTTGACTAAAGAACTACTCACCAATTATTGATAATTTCCATTACTCCAGTTCCAGTTAAGAAGCCATGTCAAAAAATTTTAAATGTGGGTCACTTGGATGGCTCAGTTAAATGTCCAACTTCGGCTCAGGTCATGATCTCGCAGTCCGTGAGTTCAAGCCCCACATTGGGCTCTGTGCTGACAGCTCAGAGCCTGGAGCCTGCTTCGGATTCTGTCTCCCACTCTCTCTGCCCTTCTTGCCCCCTCTCTCTTAAAAATAAACATTAGAAATTTAAAAAAAAAATTTTTAATATACCACCAAATGACCATGATAGAGGACCCTCCAAGTATGGAATTGTAGCTTGAAGCCAGCCCTGCGAAACAAAATTATTTGTTTGCTTAATTTAGTTCTAAGTAAAACTTTCATATATCATCAAACTTGTTTTTAATTTGAAAATAGGAATTTTCCCTCATTAGCTTTAATAACAACTGGTCCCTTACTCCCCCAACTATTGAAGCAATTTGATGATCCAGGGAGATAGCACTTCAATTTTGCCTATTCCTTGAACCGACATTGTGTACCCTGGGGTGTGCACGCATTGGTTCAAAAGGCAATGTCTATATCATCAGAGTCTCTTCCTCACACAATACTACTGATGATTTGGAGCTAAAATGTTTGGGTTTGTTTGCTCTCATCTGCAATTAACCTGTCTGTTGTATCACTCATAACAATGTTTAAGGAGGAATGAAGATAACAGGCTGTCTGAATCTTGGAACCAAGCAGGAATGCCAATAGTTTTGTGGCTGGAGTATATGTACAGAGTTTTTCTAACCAGTCACAGTCGGGGTGGAGTGATGGTTGTACACATACATGCTAGTAAACTAATGTTTCCTCACTGACTTTGACCTGTCCTAAGCTAAGGCCCTTAGTTAAGATATAAAACATATTTGAAACATTAGCCCTGCTCCTTGGAGAAATGACTGATTCTAAGAAATAATCAAGAGAAGCCTGAAACATCTTGTAGTGCTTGAAAGTAAGGAAGCACTTAAAAAAAAAAGTCCCAAAGATGCGAGTATGTTAAAAAGAACCAGAACCAACTGAAAGAGCTCCGATGGCCAAAGCTAGAACAATTTGAACAAAATAAATAAGGTAGTACCAAATTACAACACAAAATATAAAGTAAGTTCATACTGATATGTAAATGATTGAATAATTTATAAATGAAGAAACAAATATTCCATTAAGAATTCCAAATAAAGACTCTACCCTTAAATGTGGGAACACTCATTATAACTTCCTTCCAAAGAAAACAGCACAGAATGCAGGTGGGGGAGAAGAGCAACTTCACAGTGAAGAAACCTGACAAACACTACCTCAGCCAGTTGATCAAGGTCAATATCAACAGTCATAAATCACATGGTTAGCATGTTCTCTGGATATGATGTGACAAAAATGGCACCTTACATCTGTGTTCTTCCTCCCCAAGCCCACAACCTCAGTTTAACCATCAGAAAAACATAAGACGAATTCCAATATAGAAGCAACCTACAAAATACTTGACCTCTTCTTCTCAAAACTATCAAGGTCAAGGTCATAAAAACCAAGAAAAATCTGAGAAACAGAGAAACAGCTACAGCCAAGAGGAACTTACTAAGACATTGTGACTAAATATAATGTGGTAACCTGGATAAGACTGTGGAATGGAAAAAGGACATTAGGTAAATACTAAGGAAATCGGAATAAAGTATGGACTTTAGTCAATAATAGTGTATCACTATCATACAAGCTTACCTAACGTTGATTAATAAATAGGATTTGATAAGAACCTGAGGGCTATTCTTGGATAAAAGGATGAAAACATCCATATTTGAGAGAATGGTGTGAAGCAGTACCTTTCCCACCAGAGTGTCATGTGGCAATAAAATTCAGCTCCATACACAACCTTTTCAACAGTATTTGGTTGGTAGCAGCAGGGGAATGGCTTAGTGTTATGAACTTTATGTGGAGGTCACTTTTAGGTAACAGGCTTGAGCAATGGAAACCTGAATGAAGCAAAAGGGCCCATAGTGACTACTGAGCTGATGCAAACAGGCTCATTACAGGACCCACCTCGAAATAGCCATAGGCCCTAACTGACCAATGGGCTACTTGCAACCAGGCCGAGTTCCTAACGTTACCAAAAGTGGAAAATTCCATATGTTCCCAGACTTCCTCACTCTACCCTATAACTCTAGCTCCTCACCACCACCTCATGGCAGACGGTCGCTGCTATCCTGCCTGCTACTCCCTTGCAGTGTATTCAATAAACTTCCATCTCTTGTAACTGCCTTGGATGAATTTTTTCACTGCCCATGCCACCGGTCCCCATCCAATCAGAATGCATCACACTTTACATGTGATTAAAAGGAACATTTACTAATAACAACTAGCAATTATCATCCATACTTACCAGTATTATATAAAATGGAATAAAATTTAACACCTACATGAAGAGAGGGGCAATCTCTGAATAAATAACTATCTTTTTAAATGAATTCATGTTTATTAATAATCAGGTTGTAGTCTGTTATTTACAGCCCAACAGTCCTAACTACTGCACTCTATAAAGTATGAAGCACTATATCTGGCATATAGAAAGTGCTCAAAAAATGATAACTTGTGGGAGAAATTTTCTGATATCTTGACCTCCTATGTGAGGTGGGCACTTTCTTACCTAAAAGAGTCCTGCTCTGGTGTTGAAAAGGTAGACTGGCTTTGATGATGCCTATTAACTGCTCTGCTGGAGGTTCCTGTGGCTCTCACCAAAGGGATCAAAGTTTCTCCCTTTGCTGTGACCCATTTCTCTCTCAGTGGGTCCATTTGTCTCAATCACATTCATGAGACAGTTGTTAGAGTCTATTCTATCCTCTGAGGAGACCCCACTTCTTCACCCACTGTGTGTCCAGACGTGAGATCCACATTTTCCTGTGATACTAGAAACCTGGGAATAGTAGCGTGTCAGCTTTAACCAAGAAGCAGAGACCAGCTCTTGGTCTTCCCTTTTCTGAGGGCTCATGTCCCCACATGCTAAGGCACCAAGGTACAGTTTGTAAAAACATGGCCTTCCTCCACCAGAGTAGCTAAAATTAAAAGGACCGATGATAGCAAGAGTTGGCAAGGATAGAGCACGGGGAATTCTCTGCATTGCAGGTACAAATGTAAACTGATGTAACCACTTTGAAAAAGCGACAGAATTGACCAAAATTTAACATATAACTAGCTATGACCAGCAGTTTCACTTCTGAGTGTATACCCAACAAAAATGAGTGCCTATGTGCACCAAAACACACTTTCGAGAATATACGTAGCACTTTAACACTGGAAATAATGCAAATATCCCTTAACATTAGAATAAATAAATCAATTGTGATTATATGAATATATTGGAATACAAATCAAAGATGAAAAAGAATCAATTACTGCCACAAGCAACACAGATGAATCTTGTAGACAAAAGAAGCCCAATACAAAAGAAGGCATATAGTGAGATGTGATATGTATAGAAAGTTTGAACACAGGGAACGGGAGCCTGTCATGACAGAAGTCAAAATAATGGTAGAAGACAAAATGATGGAAATATTGACTGAAAAGAAGTGCAGAGGAACCTCTGGTTCCCATTTCTTCTAAAAATGTCCCATTTCTTCATCTGGATGGTGGTTACAAAGACGTGTATAAGGATGTATGTTAGATTTTATCTAGCTATATACTTAAAATATGAGAAGTTCTTAAATGTAAGTTATAGGCCAACATTTTGTTTTCATAAACAAAAACTTTTTAAGTGAATTTGCTTGATGGGGCACCTGGGTGGCTCAGTTGATTCAGCATCCATCTGACTCTTGGTTTCTGTTCAGGTTATGATCTCGCAGTTTGCGAGTTTGAGCCCCGCATTTCTCTTGGGATTCTCTCTCTCCCTCTCTCTCTCTGCCCCTCCCTGCTCTCTCTCTTTCTCTCTCTCTCTCTCTCTTAAAATAAATAACTGAAGTTAAAAAATTAAAAAAATAAAAGTGAATTTGCTTAAAACATGGTCTTTGAAATATGACTAATCTATCTCCATATTCCAGCTCTACCATTTACTTGTTGCATGGCCTTGGGCAACTTCACCAGCGTGAGTCTCACTTTTTTCATTTGTGAGGTAGGGGTAATTCCTTTCTCATGCGGTGCTTTTTACATTACGTAAGATAATGTGAATCTAACACATTGCTTTGTACTTGGTAAGTTCTTAGTATATTTACTTCCCTTTCCTCTTCTGTCCTGGCTGATTGGCAGCACCGTTCCAAATATTGTCTTTAGGAAGCCATCAGATCTCAGCCCTATTTTAGGGAAAGGAGACTGACCTATCCTAACCCAAAACTTAACCCAGCCTTTCCTAAATCCGATTACCAAATCACCTATTTCCTTAGATCCCTTTGGAAACTCTTCTGGGAATGACTCACTCACCCCTCCATCCATCCATCCATCCATCCCATCATCCATCCATCCCATCGACACTTATTGAGTTGATACTTGTGCTAGGCACCATGATAGGTGCCGGGGAAACTGGTGAAAAAGCAGATGTAGTTCCTGTCTTTGGGAATTTATAATCTCATGGGGAAGACAAGCATTGTAAACAAATAAATCCATCATTACTAATGATGATGAAAAGTGCTATAAAGAATAGGGGCAGCGATGGACACAGAAAGCCTCTCGGAGGATGTAACATCTGAAGTGAGAACTGAAGGTGCAGGAGCAACCAGTCATTGGAAGATCAGAGGGAAATCTCCTGCAGTATCCTGTCATTGAAGTCTTATAACATCCGAAATAATTACATAGTATACATAAAAGACATAATCAACGCCAAAGAGGATCTTCTCACCTGTGAACGCCTGCCGTAACATCTGTTCTGCTTCTCAGAAAGAGTTTTCTGCATAGTTCCTGTTCCTTAGAAGTTAGACTACCAGAGAAGCAGCTTTCTGCTATAGTAATACAAACTTATTTGTATAATGGGTTATGGAGATAGGACATATAAGGAAATAAGAAATGAGAACAGGTAAACTACACCTTAGGATGTAGGGCAGTATACTGAAAAGGACATGGGATTTGTTGTCTGAGTTCGAATTCTGTCTCCACCTCTAAGTGTGTGACCTCAAGCAGGCCACTTAAATTCTCTGAACCTGAGTTTCCTCATCTGAGAAACAGGAATAATAAAGGCTATCTCAAGGTTGTGTTTCAAGAATTGAATAAAGTGACACATACATAGCATCTTGCCTGAAAACGTATTAGCATGCTTTATTTAAAATATTCCTGTCACTTCACTACGAACTCTTTAATCCTTTGTGCTTGTGTAGTCTCACTACAGAAATGTCAGCTTCTGTAAACAGGTGTACTCCTTTCTCTTAAATATCTTCTGGCAACCTTGGCTATTGATTTGGAATTCTTTGTTCTAGGCTAAATCTTATTATTCTGGTAAGTCATTCTCGACTTTCCTAATTCCCCACTGCAAACCGCCCAGGCAATCCAGGGCAGTAGAGGAAAGGGAGCATGGCTCAGCAAGTTGGGAATACAGGAACACTAAGTTTTGGGGTGATATTAGGGCTCCCGGTGCTGTATGTGGCCGCAGGTAAAATAGCCGTGGGGTTCAGCCTGGCTTGCCATCTGGACTTTGGGCCCTCCTGACAAATTACATCCTCCTTTCTTCCCTGTTGTCCATGCTTGCTCTATGGTAGGGCCTCCTATAATGTCTCAGAGAAAGAGTTGGGGGTTGGAGAGGAGAGAAAGTAGGTCAGATAATTTTGCTCCTTGGATAGTTCTCTCTCTTAGGGGTAGCCTGGAAGGGCCTACAATCTTCACTTCTAGACTGAACACTGACCTCAGCTGGAAAAGTCATTCTCAGAATCTTTTTTCTCATTTGTAAAGTGGGATAACTCTAGCCTTGTGCATGGGAACCTCAGGATTGTTGAGCCTCAGATAAAATATAGCATGTGGAAGGTCCGTGTTAACTAAAATGCTATACAGACTTCAGGTGCTATTAATATTAATATAGTCTGTGCCACACTCAGCATACGAGCCTGACCTAGAACCTGCTCGGGACTGAGTTACTATAAGGGGACTTATCTAGGTCAATTAGTAATGGAAAGTGCCTCAAAGGTATTGCCTATTTTTACTATGAAAGAGCAAACTCCTCAGAGATAATCTTCATAGTGAGAAGAATTTAAGGTCTGGAAGATTAAAAGATAATTAAAAACTATACAAAACTAGTCTATTCTGATAAAATGCATGATTTATTTGGGCAAATCTAAATGCGCTGTTGACCTGGGTTAAACCAAGCAAGACTCAGTGAAGAAATGGGAACTGATTAAATCTTTATTTCTGCAATTTCCTGTTCTTAGCAAGTAGAAGAAAAGACAAATACTCTGGGTGAGAGACAGGAAGACACAAAGACAAATGATTTTATGCCTGTGCAGCTTATCTCAAGTACACCAAGATAATCATCTGCAAAGTGTGAAAAAAACAACCAACCTCTCATATTTCAAAAGATGTACCCCCATTTTAGGCTTGCAAAAAAGTAGGTTTTCATTGGTTATTACATGTGCCTGCTTTCTTATTTCTCAACCTGTTTCCAAGGTAGAGTGTGCTGATATATGCTTTTCTGTTGACTTCTCCTATAAACAAAACTTTTCTCCGAGAAGTGAACTGTGGAGATATCAGAATCCAGATCCAAGAACCCCTAAACTTAAACCCGGACAATCAAGGAGCATGAGAGGGAAAAAGGATAGGATGCTTTCCTTGTATGTTTTTCCTGGATTTCAAAGGATCCTTATCTGAGGTAGCATTTCAGCTGTAGAAGAAGATATTTTTTCTAGTCAAAGTTAATTGAGGTCCCTAATAACTTGAGTTATCATGAAATGGGAAGATCTAAAGGGCCTATCTGGCCCACATACTTTTCACCTTTGAAGTCTAGGAAAAAAAATGACCGGAATAAAATATTTTAAAATTTGCTTGCAAAATTGTAGAAGGCAGAACCATTCCAGGCCCTAGGAACTCAAATAGAAAAGCATTATATTTTATATATCACATTAAATAATAATGAAAAGTAACCTCATAGGAATCAGTTCCAAAATCCTTTCTGGATAATTTGGTACATTTGAAATCTTGTGTGCTGTTCATGTCTTTTTAAAGCACTCTGTAAAACAAGATACTCTCAAATGTGTTAGAACATTTCTGTTTTGATTGGCTCAGAATGGCTGGCGGTACTTGAAATGATTTATAATGAACTAAGCACATGGCATGGCGTCATCAGTCAGTCTCTTCAGAGCCTCTTACCCATTTTATAGAAATTGCATAACCTGGGAAGTAACACAATGAAAATCCTACACTCTGCTGGTTAGAAGTTGGATCACAATTCTAAAATCCAGGTAAAAGTTTATAGCTAGAGTAGAAGGCCAACATTTTTTTCTCATCTTTCCAAATGCTAAGCATTTCAATTTATATATGTAGTTACTTATTTTCTATAGCAGATAAAGCATAGGCAAGTTTCACTTTTTCTTTAATTATCCATGGTTTATTTGTGGAATTCTGGAAAGGCTGATATTAAAATAAGTCAAGATATATAACTATAGAACTCAGAAACCAATTTTTGGAGGATGCCTGCGTGGCTCAGGAGGTTAAATGTCTGACTCTTGATTTCAGCGCAGATCATGGTCTCACGGTTCATGGGTTCAAGTCCCGTTTCGGGCTCGCACTGACAACGCAGAGCCTACTTAGGATAACTCTCTCTCCCCCTCTCCCTGCCCTCTCCCACTTCTGTGTGCGCTCGCTCACTCTCTCTCTCTCTCTCAAAATAAATGAATAAACCTTAAAAAAAATCTGTTTAAGAGAAACCAATTTTTGGTATGTTATGTCAGAGTTATTAACCGCAAGCAATTAAGCCACTCTGGATGGTTGAAGCTGCAAAGGAACATACTTAAAGGATATTGTGTGGCTCATAGAAGAGAGATCTGGGCTGGAGAACCAGAGTCAGGACAAGATAACCAGAACAATATCCAAGATCATGTCCATGGATCTCTCAGGTGATCCACAGATTTTCCAGGTAAAGACACCATTTCTGCCGCCAGATGGGATTCTAGGTGGCAATTTGTGCTGCTGGCACCACTAACAGTGGCTAAAGGAGAGGCCACAAGAACTGCCACTTCCAGGACCTGATGTACCTGCCACTTCTGCTCTGCGACAGAGTTGTTCCTGGGCCCAGCCTCCCTTGCTCCAGATTGAGGCTCAAGTGTATACAGGTGGCTGATGGAACCTAGGGTCACTGCTCCTGCCCCAGCTGCAAGCGAGGGCTGGGAACGTGACTACTTGGAGCTTTTACTTCCACAGACTCAAGAGGTGAGGAATTCTCATAACACTGGAGGGGTTAAGATACCGTGTGTCCATGGAATGACAAATGTCCCAAAGTCAAAAGAGTAAACTAGTCCCTATGATTAGACCAGTAATTCTTAATCTTTCTAGTTCTCAAACGTTCTATACTTAGAAATTACTAAGTACCTTAAGGAATTTTTATTTATTTTTATTTATTTATTTATTTATTTATTTTTTATTTTTTATTTTTTTTTCAACATTTATTTTTTTGGGACAGAGAGAGACAGAGCATGAACGGGGGAGGAGCAGAGAGAGAGGGAGACACAGAATCGGAAACAGGCTCCAGGCTCTGAGCCATCAGCCCAGAGCCCGACGCGGGGCTCGAACTCCCGGACCGCGAGATCGTGACCTGGCTGAAGTCGGACGCTTAACCGACTGCGCCACCCAGGCGCCCCAGGAATTTTTATTTATATAGGTTATATCTATATATCTGATATCTATCATGTCAGAAATTAAAAGAGAAATTTAAAAAATACTTATTGATTCATTTAAAATAACAACAATTACATGTTAACATAAATAACATGTTTGATGAAAAATGGCTGTATTAAACAAAGAAAAGAAAATGATACAGGGTGATTTTGTATTGTTGCAATCTAATTTCTGGAAAACAGTTGGATATGGGCAAATATGAGAACATATCTGCTTCTACATTAACCTGTTGTTATATCACACACTCTATAGTCTCAGGAAAACTGAATCATATATTTGTGAGAGAATAAGAGTGAAAAGGGTAAATATCTTAGTATTGTTATAAAAATAATTTTGACTTATAAAAACTCCCTACCACAGTTTGAGACTTGTTAGATGAAAGATTCAATTTGTGATTGAAATTAGATGGTATATACTATATTGACACACACAATTCTTTGGATCCCTTTCTGCATTCCTGTCACATATATTTTTATCCAAGACTTGGAAATTTTGCTCAGAGGTTGACAGGATTGGGCCTGCATCAAATTACTAATATAATAATACTCTGAATAGACTGCAAAAATAATGGCTGGACTGTATTTTAGTTATTTTATGGAGTTTATCCTCTCCTTTGATCTCAAAGATTATTTCCAGCTTTATTTTCTTATTCTATAACCCTAAATATAGATATTTTAAGCAATGGCAGAGTCATTCATTCTTCTAAACCTTTTTATTTTAGAACAGTTTAGGTTTACAGAATTATTGCAAAGACAATACAATTGTCTTTGTACAGAATTATTGCAAAGACCCCACAACCAGTTTCCCCTATAGTATCTTAATTATTGGTAGGGTATATTTGTTATAATTAATGAACTGATACTAATTCATATTGTTAACTACAGTTCATGCTTTAGTCAGATTTCCTTAGTTGTTGTTCAATGTAATTTTTCTGTTCCAGGCTCCCATCCAGGATACCACAATGTTCATCACAATGCCTTAGGCTCCACTTGATTGTGACGATTTCTCAGACTTCCCTTGTTTTTGGTGACCTTGACAGTTCTGAGGCGTACAGGTCAGGTATTTTGTAGGATGTCCCTCAACTGGAATTTGTCTGATGTTCATGGGTGAACTAGGGTTTTGGGTTTTAAGGAGAAAGACCACAGAGGCAAAGTGTCATAATAAGGGTAGGTGTTATCAATATGACTTGTGATTATTTGTTAACCTTGATCACCTGGCTTGAGGTAGGTGAATGTCACCTGGCTGTCAGAAGTTTTTCACTGTAAAGTTACTCCCCTCTCCCCCTGCCCCCGCTTTCCACACTGTACTTTTTGGAAGAAAGTCAGTATGCATAGCCCACATTTAAGGGGAAGGGAGTTACAGTCTACCAGCTTTGAAGAGTAGCTATATAAATTATTCATAATTCTTCTGCAGGAAGGATTTGTTTTTCTTATTTATTTATTCAATTTCTTTATATTATTATGTACTCATGCACATCTATGTTGTATTTGGGTTATAATCCAGTATTACTTTATTTATTTAACATGGCCCAAATTGTCCCAGCTTTGGCCATTGGGAGCTCTTCCAGTTGGCTCCTGGGTCCCCATCACTGTATGGTGGTTTTATTTGTTTGTTGGAATTTCCTTCTTCAGGCACTACACAATGTTCCAGGCCCATCTATATGTTTCCTTCTCCAGTCCTAGAAGCATCAACTTCTCCAAGGAGCTTTGGTTCCTTTTATTGGAGAATGGAATTAGAAACCAAGGCCTGAGTGGTAGGTGTGCTGATTGCTATTGTCATCGCTTTTATATGCTCTGACACATGTCTATACATATCCATAAATATTTCTATATGTAAACATTTGCATGTATATTAAGTTAAACATTTGTTCATACCAATGTCTGTAACTTGAATCCACAGGCACATGGAGCATTCTAACCCCTTCCTCTTGCATTTGTTATATATTTGTAAAGTTACTTTTTAAATGGAGAAATTTTGGAATGGTAGTTGTGAGAGGAAACATAAAGATGAAAAGATCAGGGACTCCAGGAGCTAAGGTGAATTAAACACCCAAGAACCTATACTCTGTTGTTGATAGCTATAGTTATTAAATATCCACAGTAGTATATATCCATATGGTAGAGGATGAGCTTGAATCCTGGTTCCACTAGTTACTACTCCACTAGTAATTCAGATTATTGTGGGGAAGTATATAACTTCTCTGTCCCTTAGGTTTTTTTTTTCCTTCTTCTTTAAAGGGGGAAAATATAGCACTTTACTCATGGGACTGTGAGGATTAAATGGGTTAACACAAACAACACATTTAGAACAATGCCTGGCTCAGCATATATGAGCTACTGCTATTCTTACTCTATGGGGTAAATATATTATCATTTCCATTTTACAGATGAAAAAACAAAAGAGGCATGGAGATATTTTAACCTTCTCAAGCTCTCACAGCTAGTAAATTACAGACCCCCCCTTTCTCATAATATGGGCCCTTTACAGGGTTTCTAAACAACTCTATACTTAACATCTCTTTTTGTAAAAATGAAGCTATGTAACGCTATTCTATATATCTAAAAGTAAGGCTACCTACAGAAAAAACTCAAGGATGCTTTGAATATTCTCTGGGTTAGGGGTGTTGTAATAATCATTAATATCACCATTTCCCAAATTACCAACACTTTTGTGCAATGAAAGCACTCAGCTAGTGGAGTAGATTGGCCTCTCAATGCTCATGCTGTCACCTTAAGCCGGTTGAGGCAAGGATCCTTCCCAGGGAGGGAGTTGGTGGAGGTTAAAAGTTGGCTCTGCCTAATCTATACCTGTTACTACCTGTTGTAAGAAGGCTGCCCTAGTGTAGCTTTGCTATTTCTTATTTTAATATTTCTTTGTTCTACTCAGTATCTACTTTCCTATAAATACTAGTGACTCTAATTTCCTTATTGCACACAGCCCTGGACATCAACAGTTGTTGACCTTACAGCTTCATTTTGAACCTGGGTGCCTCTACCAGGTGGAATCTGAAGGCGGAAGCAGTCCCCTCCCCCTCCCTTTTCCTTATCAGTGACTTTACCATAATTCTTCCCCAATCATCTCTCTTAGCATCAATCATAAGAGTTGAGGGAAATCATAAGCATCTTATGAACTCATTAGACAAATATTCATTTAGGACCTACTATGTCTCAAGCATTTAGCTAGTCACAAGGTGCAGTAGTAAGCCAGATATCTGCGCTCCTCCTCAGAGAGCCTGCAGACCACTGGAAAATAACAATTGCTTGCATGGCTTACCCTTGTCGGGAAATGTGCTGGGTACACTACCATATTTAAATCTCATAGAAGTAGCTATTATTATTATCTTCACTTTACAGATGAGGAAACTGAGGGTTGCCCAGAGTCACACAACTGGAATTGGGCAGAACTGAGACACGAATGTAGGGCTGTCTGATGCCACACATTTAGCCACACATACATCCTCTCTCTCATAGCTATCACGAGGCAGGACCTCGGGGTTCGATTCACAGGTAGCAGGTAGCAGCTTTTCTACAACTCTGCTGCAGTTTCTACTGAATACTTTGATTTGCAAATATAAAGGAGTCGCTGAAGCACAACCTCAAACAAATTGTGGTAGACAGCTGGGAGAGGACAGCTGCAGACAGAAAAATGTGGCCGGATGCTCTGGGGGAGGGCAAGATGGATGTGCAGTGAGGCAGCTCTGAGTGGTGACAGGCCAAGGTAAGAGAGACTGCAGATTAAATCACCTAGACCCCAGACCAAGTGCAAGGAGACCTTGCATATTCTGGAATACACTGCCTTTATCAGGTTAGCACGTACAACTAGGTTATAAGTACGTTTTTCTTTGTCCATGTCATTCAAGTGATTATTCAAATACATTTAAAAATCTGTTGAGAAAAGAAATATCTGTTGAGTTGTTGTTGTTTTTCCCGTAAGTCTGATGTAATGACATAGACCTCAGGACTAAGAATCGGGAGACCTAAATTCTTATCCAGATATGCACCAACTAGTTCAGTTGTGTGATCTTTTGCTAGTGCCTTAATTTCTGTCATTCTGGGTTGACTCCTTTCTAAAACAAGGGAATTGGGCTACTGAGCCTTACCGATTGTTGAAATTTCAAACTGCTGTAATGCTATGATTACTGAGCACCTCCATTGTGCTAGGGCTACATTAAACATTTTGAGGTTTAGAAGCAATTAGAAGCCACATTTCTAGCCCTGTGGACCTGTGCTGTCCAATACAGTAGCCACCAACCACAAGTGGCTATGGAGCACTTGAAATATGGCTGGTGTGACTAAATCACAATTTTATTTCATTTTGATTAAATTGAAATTAAGAAGTGGATACTGCATTTAGTTACTGAAAACTTTTATGCTTGAAACAATATAGGGATGTGATTTTTCTTTCTCAACAGTAAATTTTGTGCAGTCTAAATACAGTATTTCCAATGGAAATTTAGCACCTGAATTGGAATGTGTGGTAAATGTAAAATAGACCAGATTTAAGACAATATGAAAAAAGGATGTAAAACATCTCACTAATAATTTTGTATCGATTATATGTTGAAATGACAATATTTTGGATATACTGGCTTAAGTGAAGTATATTATTAAAATTTATTTCACCTGTGATTCTAATTTTTTTAATGTGACTACTAGAACATTTGAAATGACATAGGTGGCTTGCATGATATTTCTTTTGGATGGTTTTGGAAGTTCATACTCTATAAACTGTGGTGTGGGGGTGGTTTGATTGGCAACCTAGATCCTAGTCAGTGACAGGTGCTTTGGAGAAAAGAATAGTATAACCCTTTGAGGAAGGCATCTGTCCCGTTCTGACTCATTACTCTCATCAGGAAAGACTTGCCCCAATTACCTTTGCTAACTGGGTTTGTTTTAAGAGAGCCAGGGGATGTGGGGACTCTGGGGTCCCCAGTGCTTCCAAAATTGGGATGACCTATAGGCACCATGGATAAAGCACTGTGACTATCCATCTAAGTATACCCAGTACTCCTCCCTCTACCTAGACTAGTCTGTGTCCATTCAGCCCGAACACCCCTGTTGGGTGGAGGTTTGAGCCAACCTCCTTCAGAGGCCATTGCTTCCTGCCCCTGCCCCTGTGTCTGGCTGCCTTTAGCCTGGCCACAATTTTCTAGTTTATTCAGTTGAAGACAGGTAGCAGTGTCTGTTTTGTTCCTTCCACATGGATTAAACTGTAAGATCTTGACACAAAAATAACCGGTAAGGCTTTCTTCAGAAGGAGCATATGTCAATGGCAGGAGTTTTGAATTTGGGCCTTCCTGGCTGTGTTAAATTCAACCCTCCTCTGCATCTGTAAAGAATAAATGCACTATCGGGGAGGATGTCCAGGTATCTTCAGCCAGTATATGTTCAGCATGTGGTGACAGACGTGGTGTGACTGGGGAGGGTTACTTTCCCTGGGCACAATATGGTGAACATTGTGGCATGACTAGAAAGGACCACCACCTCTGGTCACATACAGTGACTCATTTACAGTGACTGGAAAGGACCACTGTGTTAGTCTGCTGGAGCTGCCATAACAAATACCTCAGAAGACATGGCTTAAACAACAGAAATTTATTTTCTCACAGTTCTGCAGGTGAGAAGTCCAAGATCAAGGTGTCAGCAGGTTTAGTTTCTTCTGAGGTCTCTCCCCTTGGCTCACAGATGACTGTCTTCTCACTGTGTCCTCACATGGTCAGCCCTTAGGCTGTGTTGTAATCTCTTTTTAAAATTATTTTTTAAATCAAGACATAATTTACAGACATAATATTATATTAGTTATGGATATACAACATAATGATTTAATATTTTATACATTGCAAAATAATCACAATAAATCTAGCTACATCCATCATCGTTAAAAATACATTTTTTCCTAGTGATGAGAACTTTACGATCTATTTTCTTAGCGTTCAAATATGCAGTACAGTATTATTAACTGTAGTTCCCATGCTGTATATTATATCCCCATGACTTAATTATTTTATAACAGAAAGTCTGTACCCTTTGACCCCTTTCACCCATTTCTCCCATCTCTCACCCCTCATCTCTGGCAACCACCAATCTGTTCTTTATCTATGAGCTTGATTTTTTTTCTTTTGTTTTGCTTTTAATTCCATATAAGTGAGGTCGTATGGTATTCATCTTTCTCTGCCTGACTTATTTCACTTAGCATTTATTTCACCTTGAGGCCTATCTACGTTGTGGCAAATGGCAAGGTTTCATTTCCTTTAATGGCTCAATAATATTACCTTGTATACATACCACAATTTCTTTATCCATGCATCCATTGATGAACATTTAGGTGTTTCCATATCTTGGCTACTGTAAATAATGCTGCAACGGACACGGGAATGCATATATCTTTTAGAGTTGATGTCTTCGTTTTCTTTGGGCAAATATGCAGACGTGGAATTACTGGATATATACTAGTTATATTTCAATTTTTTTGATGAACCGCCATACTCTTCCCTAGTGGCTGCACCAATTTACATTCCTACTTCCAGTGCACGAGTACCCTTTGTTCCACATCCTCACCAACGCTTGTTATTATTAATTTTTTTGTCTTTTTGATAATCACCATTCTGACAGGTATGAGGAGACATCTTATCGTGGTTTTGATTTACACCTCCCTGATGATGAATGATGCTGAGCATCCTTTCATGTACCTGTTGGCCACCTGTATGACTCCTTTGGGAAATGTCTATTCAGTCCTACTTCCCATTTTAAAATCAGATTGTTTGTGTTTTTGCTATGAAGTTGTATGAGCTCTTTATATATTTTGAATGTTAGCACCTTGCCAGATAATGATTTGCAAATATTCTCCCATTTCAGTAGACTGCCTTTTCATTTTGTTGATGGTATAATCTCTTCATCTTAGGTAACACTTACCTATATAATCTCATTTTGCTTTAATTATCTCCTTAAAGGCCTTATCTCCAAATATAGTCACATTCTGAGGTACTGGGGGTTAGGACTTCAACATACGAATTTGGCAGGTACACAGTCAGCCCATATAGTAACTATTATCTTTGGTCAGTATGTGGCATTCGAGGATCAACTTAATGAACTCTGTGGTCAGAGGCAATGACCACAAAATGACCATTAGGTCACAAGAGGATTTCCTACTCAAAGGAATGAGAGCAAGATGTGCACCTTTGACAAGGTTGTGAACGATTTTAGGTAAGTTAGGTTGAATGGAGGGACATATTGACTCCTGAATTTTATTGCAAGGTACAGATAGTATAGTCTGCTCCTCTGCACCAGCAATTCCTTGTTACCTGAACCATAGTTCCTGAGGCCAAGCAACTCGAGTAGAACATCCTTGGCATAATGTGATAAATCCTGGCTGGCAAATCTGACATCAGGCACAAGGGTTAACAATCTATTTAGGGGCATAAGAGAAACACATGGGACGGGTATAATGTGCGCAACATAAGGCAAAGAGGTGATCAAGCTGGGAGTGGAAAGGAGAAATCAGTAAAGATTTCCGATTTCTGGAGAGGATAACCTTCTCAAAGTTGGAAACTGATGAACAGGTGCTGATGAGGACGATGGTGAAAGTCTAGAGCTACGGCAGAGGCTGGAAATGCAAGGTACGCAAAGATCCTCTAGAAGTTGATTGGTTGGAGCCTAGGGCTTGTGAATGCAAGGAGGGTTGATTTAAAGCAGTGATGGAGGGAGAAAGGTCTGCCTCTAGGTGTGAGGTGATGTGGGACTGGCTTTACTGACAAGAGGAGAAGGCAGATTGAGTGTGAGGAGAATAAGAGCTGGCGAATGATCAAATGTTAGACTTGAGGAGGTCTAGCGTTGCACACACACCAAAAATCACCACAATGATGTAGTCCCGAGATTCCCAGAGATTACTGGTTCCAGTGCTGGTACTCAGACCTCTGGGGTACTGCCCCAGTGCTCATAAAAGAAAAGATAGGAACAGTCTTACCGGTTTGTGGACTCTTAGATGATGATAGCTAAAAAGTGCATTTCACCATGCAGCTTTCAGTTAGTTTGCTTGCTTCCATCATAACTGTAGACTTCTTTAGTCAGTTCAGTTGTTAACAAGAAACTAGATGGAAGTATTCTCCAAGCGAGAGGCTTAGAGAATAAGCACATTAAACTGTGATGAGTCAGTTAAGTAACAGCAAACTTCATTAAATGATTATGAGGCATTTTATGCATTTATCTTAAGAAAAATACAGCATGAAGAGCAAAGAAATGGCTTGATCAGAATTTGCTTGGCCTACTGGGATAGAAGAAAACCTCCTCTTTAAGTGTTGACTCGGGGCGCCTGGGTGGCTCAGTCAGTTAAACTTCTGACTTCGGCTCAGGTCATGATCTCATGGTTTGTGGGTTCAAGCCCTGCCTCAGGCTCTGTGCTGAAAGCTCAGAGCCTGGAACCTGCTTCGGATTCTGCGTCTCCTTCTTTCTCTGCCCCTCTCCCACTTCTTCTCTGTGTCTCAAAAATAAATAACGTTAAAAAAAATTTTTTTAAATGTTGACTAAATGTTACAGCATTTCAAAACAGAACTATTCCCCTCCCAATATATTTTCCCAGTAATCTTCGACAATTACTGTAAATATACTCGGCAACCAATCCTACATTATATATATTTTTAAACATTCAATGGTGTCTTGCAGAGAACGTTTAACCTTTTCATTCTCTTCAGGGGATAACAGATCCTGAGTAGGTGCTGTGCGCTTTCATCTTTTCCCTTAGCATCCTATAGGCAAAATCAGCAACTCATCCTAGGGGGACTCTCCTTTACACTGCTCTCAGCTATGCCTCAGGACTCCATTTCCTCAAGCGAACTTTAGTGGTGGCGCTCAGGCTCCATAAAATCCCAAGCGATGCTGATGCCTGCCAAGTTGTAGCAACCTGGGTCTCCACTTGCAGAATGGGTTCAAGCCATAGAAAACATGACTGGGAAGAGTTAGAAAACATGTCTTTGGTAGACACAGAAGTTTGGGAATGACTGAGCAGCTAGGAATAACTTTATTTCTTCCTCTTCCCAGTCTGCAGATATTCACGCCTCGTGGGCTGACCACTCTGAAGGCAGGTAATGGTGCACCCAGTTAGAGTTACAGCCCTGCGCTCAGCCCTGGCAGCGCCTGACTCACCCCTCCCTGGCCGCAATTAGCCCGGCGTCCCCACCTGCTCCGCAGCTCCGCCCAGCCTCTGGCCCGCCCCGCGCGGGCCACACCCTCTCACCGCTCTGGGGCCCCCCCAGCCCCGCAGCACGCGCCACCGGCCGGCGCCCCGCCCCACCCGTCACGTGACAGCCCCGCCCTCCGTGCGCTCTCGGATTGGCTCTCCCGGCCGAGGGGGTGGGTTCTAGCATACAGCCCTGCCCCGCAACGCGGCTGCAGTTTTCAAACCTCAACTGTAATCTCCGGTCACCGTCTCTGCTGCCGTCGCCGGGAGCCACCTCACAGGGAAACAGGTCACTGCTGTTGGCCGTTGTCCAGAAGAGTAAAAGTGGGTCCTGCCACGCTCGGAGCTACCTGGCGCCTCACTGGGCTAGAGCTGGAGAACAAGTCCTGTGGTGGCCACCGGCGTGTGGCGGGACGGGAGCCCCCCTTGGAGGGGGGCAGCCCCGAGAGAACCTCCTGTGGCCCGAGCGGTCAGTGTCTTCCGATTCGCGCGACCGCGGTCCTGCCGCGACTGGTGGGTAGGCTCGGGGCTGCGATTCTGATCCCGTGAACCCGCCCCTTTTACCCTGGATACGGAGACCCCCAAACGTGGGAGGGGTCCCGAGGAGGGATACAGGCAGTTTGGGCAAATTAAGTATCTCCCCAGAACTCCGACCGTCAGCCTAGTGGAGGTGGGTTCGGACTCTGCCTCGCAATAGGTGGTCCGACTGCCCGGGGCCCGTCTCTGCTCTCCGGCCGGAGTCCTGCTTCGCGAGTTCCCTCGGGTTCGGGACGAGGACGGCCGGTGGTCCTCCCAGCCCCCCACTCAGCGTGTCTTGCGTGTGCGCGCGGTCGCCTGGCTCGCCTGGGCTCTCCCGGGTGGCGTCGCGCGGGGGCTCCCTGCGCGACCCGCTCACTCGCGCCCCTTCCACGTTGCGTCGATGTGGTCCTTCCTGTCCCTCCCAAGTTCACAAGCTGTGTTGTGGGCACAGGACGTATTCACCTCTGGACTGGTGGACACGTTCTGCTCACAGCTGCCTTTGGGCTCGAGAAAGTTTGGTGCTCATCTCGTGGGGCATTTTCGGTAACTGCTTGTGAACAGTGTCTTAAAGTCACTGAATGGAGCAGACGAATTGCAGTTGTTTCAGTAATGTTCAGCGATCTGATTTTATTTTGATGCCGTGTAAATCACTTAAGTGTAGACGAGTCATCCTCAAACTATACAACTACGTCATGGTTACAGTGTCGAAGTTTATCCAGCTCTTGGTTTTATTATGTAGGGAAAAGCGCTTCATTTGAATTCCCGTGGAGGGATTAGCAGAGACAAAGTTGAAAGAGACTTTATGGCAGCTGGTAGCTGATAGTTTTCTTCCTCGGTCTGTGATGGGACTAAGAGACACTCGGACGCAAACTTGCAAATTAAAATTAAAAAAATACATTTAAAAATCCAACCAGGTACTGATCAGATTTCAACACTATTAGGTCTGTGTATCACATTCACTGTTTTGCCAACGTAATGTTTACCTCTGGTACCGGTGAAATGCTGAACCTTGGCAGAGATGTTTGATGCGGCGTGGCCCCTTTAAGTTCTCATCTTTGGGAATGTGTGCGCTGAGACAGCGTGGTCTGCAGGGAAGATTGGGCTAGTGGTGGCCTAGGTATGTAACCTGGCAATATAAGCCCACGAGTACAACTTTATTAAAGGAAAATATAATAAGTCAATTTTCTCATGGATATACTATTTTACAGTTTTATAGTGAACCGTCCAGAAGTAAGTTTTTAACAACTTCTAAAGTGTTTGTTTTATAAGTATTAAGCCATTTACCCATAGAACTTTGTATTTTTGAAAAAGTTGTCCATAGAAGCAGTGCTCTAATTTAAGACCTCTCTTCTTCCCTCTTTATCCTTCTGTGAGATGTTTCATTTTTAAAAATTTTTTCTAATATTTTAATAAGCAGAATTAGTATCTGCTTTATTTTTGAGATGCATAACATGCATTTTAGGTCATTTTCTAAATTATGAATCAAAAATTGAAGTGAAATATATTTACATGGCAATATATTTAAGTTTTGAAAGTAAAACTTGTGTAGTCATTTGAAAGTCTTTCTTTTTTGTATGTGGACAGAATGGTTGTAGGTAGTTGCTTTTGGACTCTGAATAGTGAATTACAATTTGGTTAAGATAGAATCAGTTTTTAGGAAAGTCAAGCCTTGACTAATTAGTCACTATGTCAGCACATTAATAACAATTCTGAAAAAGATAAAGGCATTTTATGACATGTTTCTAATCAAACAATTTTATTTTTAAGCTTGCATTTGGCAGTGCTTTACTTGTGTTAAGTAAACATTTAAAAGCTTTGTTTTGAAACTGTTTGATAATTATGAGAGAATATCCTTATCAAAAATTGCCTGTTGTCCTCAAGAGACCCAATTAAAAACCCATGAATCAAGGAAATCAATTGCTGACACTTTCACTAAATCCTAAAATTGTCTCAAAATTGCATGCATATTATATTGTAGTGCATATTTCCTGTATGTAAAATTGGCAGCTAAGAATAGTGCTGCTAGATTGACTGCTTTTAAAAGATTTTGATTGATTCTTGTGTTTTTTAAGAATTCTTTTGCATTCTGTGGCTATTGATTGTATCAGTAGCATTAACAGTCATTTATATACTTCCTTTCCACTTGGAACAACTTTAATGTTTTAGTTGCTATAGTTTTCCGTAATAGTGATGACAAAATTCAAGGATTTTATTTTTAAGTAGCTTATATTCTCTGATAGACTAATATTAAAGGATATTTCTTTGAATATTTCAATTAACAGATGTACTTATAAATTAAGTTACAAAAAAATAAAATTACAAACATATTTTTGTCTAAATATGTTGTGATGTAATTTTCAAGACATATTTTGTTAAATTTTTAAAAATATCTTTTATTTCCCCCTTTTTTCCAATAACATTTAACCCTGAACTTGAATGCTACTTTAAACATCTAAGCTAATCAATTTCTTTCAATATTTGTAGTGTATTTTGGTGCATCCCTGACCCTTTGCAATTTCTCCACCAAAAGAGGGCATAGTTCTACTTTAAGCATTTAACATTTTGATATTAGCAGTGAGATGGTAGTTTCATCTTTAATCCTTAAAGGATCATATTCCATTTTGTATTGTAATGATTACTGAACAAACGGTACTTCAGTGGAACGGTGTGTAAACACAGTACTTTATTTTACAATAGAAACTTAATTTTCCATTTGATGAATGACAAACCCTATGTGTTTGTTGGTCCACTGTATTTCTGTTTACAGCATCTTCCTGTCCTGTTCACATTATAGGGTTTAATTTTTCCTTCTGAAGGTAGAAGAGACAGCCCCGGGCTTTACTGTCATGGCACACAGTCAGGCATGGGGTCGTTACCTGGAACTTCAGCCCTTGGGTAGTATGTGCTTAGACTGGTTGGGCTAGAGTCAGTTAGCTGGCTTCCTTTTGTGATTTCCAAAGGATTAAATTCCTGACTTACACTTCCTATTCAATCTTGAAAAACAAACAAAACAACAAAACCTATTATTAGAATATAGTTAGTAAAAGGAATATAGTCTCTTCCTTGAAATTAAAAATCCTCTTCATCCCTGTCCCTTTACTTCTAATCAGTGGCTTAAAAATGGAATCTTCTGCCATCCTAGCAGAAAGTTCTTACTTTATTTTGATGGACACTAGATAAATAACTCTCTAGTTCCTCTGTGTCCTAGGAAAAACTGGTAGCTATTAAATGCTGACATAGAAAGGAGTTGTTTCCCCATAATCTTGTGCCTTGCATTGTTACCAGTTGCTTTTTGAATTTTCTTCACAATGATGTAGATTGGTCAGTCCTTACCAGGACAAATTTCTGAATTTACTGAATGAGGTAGCTTTTAAAATATTGATATTCTTAGCTGAAATAGGTATTCACATAAAAAAATGTGGCCACTTAGTCTGAAAAGACAGGTAAATACAAAATAAATTGTTGGTATTACAGTATGTGAAAAAATAGTTTTCTCCATTTTTCTAAGCTTTATGGCTATGCTGTTTAGAATTTAAATTCTCTAATAGCAGTTTAGAATATTTCTTATTTTATTTAGCCAAGTATTGATTAAGCAGAGACTAAGCTGCTTGAAGCTCCAATACTATTAATTTCAAGATGGATCTCAAGTTCTGCTAAACCCTTGAAGATCCGAGATGCACCTAAAAATTCTTGTTGCTGTATTTCGTAATTCCTATAATTCAGTTCATCAAACATTAAAAAAGTTACTATCTGGTGCTAGACACCATGATGGGAGTTTAGACTCACAAGTAAATGTTGCTGCCCTTTAGACACTAAAGAGAACTGCAGCCTAACATGTTACTTGTTGAGGTAAAGAGGTCTGTCCGGGGTCCTCCTAGTTCTCCTCTTTGAAGTATAAAGTTCAGGCATTTAGACCAACCTGTGGGTTTTAGGCAAAGCTTCCTGGGGGAGGTGACATTTTGTGTTGAGATATGAAGCATGTGTGAGAAGACTTAGCCTTTTAAGGAGAAGTAGAAAGAATGTTTCAGAGATGTGGAGGCAAAAAAAAAAGTGTGGCAGGAAATGAAACTGGTGTGTACCTGGCCTCAAAAGGCTTTTCTCTGCCATGCGGGAAGGGCTTTAGCTTATCGGTACTGGGTAGCTAATGAAGGGATAAAAGCAGACGATTTAATCCTGTAGATGTTTTCATTTATTGTATATTAAATATTCTATTCTTATAAAGTATTTTTATTGGTAACTTTGAAATGAATATTGTGATGAATATTTTTAAAAATAGAGCTATTTATAGGTTGTTTTACTTCTGATCACATCACATTGCTTTCTCCTTTCAAGTAAGTTAAGGCCCAGGCCAAACCTAACATTTCCTCTGTTACTTCCTTCACTGATCCATATCTGAATTCTTTTTGTAATTATTGTGATGGGAATTAATGAAAGAAAAATATTTGAAAATAAGTTTCAGGTACTGTATAATTGGAAGCTTAATTTTATCTTGCCTCTATTACCCTCTTACTGTTTCTAGTGCTTGACTGTGTCCCTGAACACGTACACACTCACAGTTACCTACTAAGTCCCTTAAGATTTTTTTAATTAGTATAGCCTAATATAGTGTTATGAAATGAATTTCAAATAGATTGGGACATATTGGCAATGTAGAATCAGTTATGTGAATTGTGGTAGAAAATAAGGAAAGGTCTGAGGTTGTTGTTGGAGTTAAAGAGAAATTGGTGGGAAGGCACAGAGACAGAGCTGACTGATAACCTTCATGTACCCAAGGATTAAATCTTACATGATGGGCAACCAGATGTTTGTGGGAGGTTTAGACAAGGGTAACATACATGGTCCACTATATGTAAAATTGGCCAAAGGAGAAGAAATGGAAAAATACCTAGGCTGTGGCAACTGGTTCAAGTGCAGTAAATAGAAGGAAAATGCAGGATGCTATATGTATGCCTTAAGCAGTCTGTAGTATATTAACAATAAGTAGGTAAATGTCAGGTTCTGTCTTCAGAAATGTGCTCGCTTTTTTTTCTGAGACGTAGCTGTGTTCAGAGCTAATCTGAAATGTATCACAATTCAAAAAAAGATTTTTGTATTAACATGTATTTAAAAGAATTGCTGATTGCCCAGTGCTGTTTTCAGCTACATTTATAGTCATAAAAATGCCTGTGGGTACATTCAGCATTATGAATGTGAGGGAAGGAAAAGTTGCTAGGGTAAAAAAATTAAACATAAGACAGTTTCCAGTATTAGGAAATATTATTAAGTAGCTCAATTAATAAGGCCCTAGTTATATTATTATAACCCATATCAATCCTTTTTTAAAAAGGTCATCTCTTTTCTCTTCTAACATAACTAAATAATAGATATAACAAAACTTAATATTTATCTGTATATTTGGATATCACATTTTGGAGTTGTTGGGCAGGGGACCCAGGATAAGTCTAGATTTTCACAAGTGATACTCATAATTAAGGTGTATGTTTTAAGGTTACAAATTGTTTTTCATTATATAGAATTGTATCTATGACATTAATTTAGAATTTGTTAAATTGTCTTTTCTGTCCAGTATTAAACAAGGCATTAATTCTTATTTAGTGCTTACCTTGAATGCTTATATGGTCTCTGCATAAAAGCTGAAATATTATTTGGATAGTGAACACCATCTGCTCTGTATAAATGCAGAGAAAATGCTGAGGCCTTAAAAATTTTGAGCAATTATGTCTCTTGAACCTACAACCAAGTAAGCCCTTAATGTGTGAAGAGATAGATTTTTCTGTTGCAAGTGGGTAAGTTGCTGCATTTAGGGTCTCATCATGTATATTCACAGCAATATTTTTTCTCTAAGGCATTTCCAAAGGCATTTACTAATTTTTGCCTATTATTAAAGTAGTACCTGCTTAGTGTAGATACTTTAAAAGCAGGAAAGTATAAATACTGTCATGATCCCACCACCCAAAGATAGCCACTATTAACATTTTGCCCTAATTTTCCAATCTTCTCTTTGCTTTTTTATTTTTGCCACAAAATTATCATGTATATGCTTTTTGTGTCTTCCTTTTTGCACTTAAGCTTATATGAGTTAAGAATATTCTTTGGAAGCATGGTTTTTGAGTACATATATCTTATTTTTAGGTATATTTAAACATTGTTGGACTTTGGAATTCATTCATTCAATAAGTTTTTTTTTCATTATTATAAATTATATTTCATTGAGGATAAGTCTTTGACTACATCTAAGACCCATATTGACTCAGGAAACTTGAGAGCAAAAAATACGTACTCATAAAATTAGTTCTGTTAGAGTTCTTATGAATACATCACTTTGTAGCTGATATAGCATGAGATAAACATCTTAGATTCTACAGTCTCCCTGAGGTGAACATCAGAGTCAAGAGCCTGTACTCTGTCTCTGTGATTGAATTTGACATGTTCTTATTCTTGTATTTCCCAAGGGATTGATGGACACTGTTGGGAATTTAGCCCAGTTTGTATACATGATACAGTTATATCCCTTCTTTATGTGTATATGTATGTATAGTATAAATATGATCATAAGCAGGCATATTCATAGACTTTGAGATTTAGAAAAAAATTGTAAAAGGCCAAAGATGACCTGAAAAAAAAAATAGATTGAGCATAGAAATTGGTAACCATATTGATTTTTCTGAGAGGAATATATGGCCAATGTAACTGAGTGCTATCAGAACTAAGAAAGTACATAAATAGTTTATCAAAACACAGTAAAAAAAATAAAAAATAAATAAAACAGAATTTTAAGAGTTGAGTGTAAGCTAACTTGGGGTGAGAGATTTGTATATGAAAAGAGTACAAACTACTCAACAGTACCCAGAGACTGTGTAGAGAGTATCTTTAGGTAGAATATTAACAATATTTACTTACTGAACAATCATGATGTACTCTCATGACAAGCACTATACCAGCATCCTACATCATGAATTCATCATATTTTAATTTTAATCTTTAGAGTTCTGTGAGTTCTTCTGAGAGTTCTATTATAATCCATGCTTTAGAAGAAACAGAATTCAAGCTTTCTTCACTGGTAATCAGAGAAATGCAAAGTAAATCACAAGATTTCATTTCCTTTCATCACACTACAATAGCCAAATTTAAAGGCCTGAGTGGGACAAATGTTGGCAAGAAAATGATAAGGTCTCCCACCTAGTGATAGTGGGAATGTAAACTGGGCATGTAAAGAAGGGACCAACTTCAACTGTGTCAGTGATGTTATTTATTTTTATTATATTTATATTTTATATTTATATTTTATATTTATATAATATTATATTATATTTATATAATATTATTATATTATTATTATAAAATATAAATGTTTTATATTTATATTTATATTTATTTTTAATTTAAACAAAATATGGCAAAGCAATAAGATTGAAAAAGTGTTATATTTGTATCCCTTCTTATACATTTGGAAATATATATATATATATATTTTATAAGTAGCTATATTTGTTTCCCACACTGCCATGACAAAGTACTGCAGATTGGGTGACTTAAACAATAAATTTATTCTCCCATAATTTTGGAGAGTAGAAATTTGAGATCACAGTGTTGACAGTATTGGCTTCTCCTTAGATCTTTCTCTGTGGCTTGTAGATGTCCTTTTTCTCCCTGTGTCCTCACATGGTTTTCCCTCTGTTTCTGTGACCTAATCTCTTTTTATAAGGACACTGATCCTGTTGGATTTGGGCCCCCTTAATGACCTCATTTTTAACTCAATTACCTCTATAAAGGCCTTAACTCCAAATACATTCACCTTCTGAGGTGCTGGGGGCTAGGACTTCGGCATGTTAATTTTGAGGGGAGGGACACAATTGGCTCATAACAGTGGTGAAGTTAAATAATTTAGTTAAGATCTCATAGGTGGTATGATGGTTAAGTTGGATTCAGACTCAGATGTGATTCAGTCCAAATGTTATTTTCAGAATGCTACGCTGCTACCCTTAGACCACTAGAGATGTACACCCAAACTAGTTAGGTCTTTGTTTCTCCAAAGACCAACACATTTAGAGAAAGAAAAAATTACTGACTTAAGAATAAAACCACGAAAATATGGAAACTGAAAACACTGAACTCTTATCACACTGCTTTTTAAATTGAATATAGTTGGCATTTGAATTTAGGAAGATAAACAACAGTACATGTCAAGTAGGAAATAAACAGAGGAAAAATGTGGCAGAGAAAGAACAAAAACCCTACGGTGTTATTGAAAGAGGGTGCTAGAAGAATAATACTGGATCTTTTTTTGGTAAACATAGGAGGAAGTCCTAACTATTGTAAAATATATAGTCTGCAATTATATGAATTCAATTAATGTGAAATGGTAGTTTTGTTAAAACTGAATATATGTAAATGTCACAAAGTTGAAGATAAATATGGGTTCAAGATACAGAACTGTAGAATAAGGTTTTATATATGGTCACTCATCTAACAAAATTCTAGAGCTCAGTTCTACCAAAAGAAAAAACTCTTAAGACCTATGAAAGTTTGAATTTAATATTGAAATGTAGGTAGTCTGTGAAATAAGTTCTGTTTCTTGTAGTCATTCAGATGTCAGTAACAAAACTCACAAAATGTGAATTCACCAAAATTGTTTGGCCATGAGAAGTTATATTTAAAATGAGTAGTCATTACCCTGCTGTGTTAAAATCTTGTTTTGTGAAGGTATAACTTCAAAGAATGACAGTTTAAAAATTAAATTGAATGGTTGCTTATATTAAAATTTTATTATAACTATTTTCTAAGAATCAGAGAGGTTTGAGAATTTTTATAGTAGTTTTATTATGAAATAAAGTCAGTAACTTAGTTCAAGTACCATAGAGATGATACCAGTTTGTGTGTGTGCTTTTTGTTTTTCTTCCTTCTGGGTAGAATGTGCTGTTTAAAAATCTTTCTTTTCTTTTTTTGGGGAAGGGAAAGGTTGTGTCTTACAGCTGTATTTAGAGCTATAAAACATAATGTACATCCTGTCTATCTGAGATAACATCTTTTTTTTAATTGCATTTAAGTTATATCCTATATATTCTCTTTTTTAAATAGGTAAAAATAAGTGACTAAAGAAGCATATCTGGGAGTCATCTAACATGTCGAGGAGAAGATTTGATTGTCGCAGTATTTCAGGGTTGTTAACTACAACTCCTCAAACTCCAATGAGAATGGAAAACTTTAATAATTTTTATACACTTACATCTAAAGAGCTGGGAAGGTAAGGAAATTGTGTGATATGTATGCTGTTTAAATTCACATATTGAGGGGCACCTGGGTGGCTCAGTCGGTTGAGCGGCTGACTTCGGCTCAGGTCATGATCTCGTAGTCCGTGAGTTCGAGCCGCGCGTTGGGCTCTGTGCTGACAGCTCAGAGCCTGGAGCCTGTTTCAGATTCTGTGTCTCCCTCTCTCTGACCCTCCCTCATTCATGCTCTGTCTCTCTCTGTCTCAAAAATAAATAAACGTTAAAAAAAAATTAAAAAAAAAATAAATTCACATATTGAATTTTCTGGGTCTGTAGTTTTATAAAATTCACTTGATCATTTTAAAAAATGATTGGAATTCTAGAAAGTCATCATCTCTTCTATTATTATACAGGATCTAGTTTTAACTGACTTGGAAATCAAATCTGTAGAGAGTTAGTGAGCTTGTATGATATATCCCACCTAGCTTAAGAGCCCCTGATAGGAGGTCAGGGTTCTTAATTTGAGGCTGTGCATGGCAACAGATAGCTTAGCATAGTGGACTGTCAAGTCCAAATCTGGGCTCCTCCATTTCCAAACTGTGTGACCTCAATTAAATTTCTGTACCTCTTAGTGCTATAGTTTCCTCATCTGAGAAGTGGGGATGAAGATAATTGTATCTATCTTCTATGGTTGTTATGAGGATTAAATTAGTTAATATTTGTGAAGTAGTAGAATCTTACTAATTTTTGTTAAAATTTTTTAAAATTCCTAGGATATTGTGCTGGGCTACAAAACAAATAAGGAGGGTCTCCTCCTCTTTTTTCCTAAATTAAACAAAAAGAATTAACACATATTTGATGGTATAATTCTGTATGACAAACAATGCATGTTCTATAAGTAAAACCCTGTACTTAACACTAACACTTACTGTTTTGGCCTGATGAGAGTGTAAATTCCTTAAGGCCAAGGGGCAACCTGGGATTCTGCAATTTAGTACTACGATTTTAATATATATGGAAGTTGTAAAAATAGACTAAGATATTTATATGTTCAGCATCTTTGAACTTTAAAGACATTTAGCAGAGTTGAAAGATGGTGATCAGTTTCTGTCTTCGGTTTGATTTTAGTTCTGGAGGTAAATGTTTTGCTTATCTTAAATTAAAATGATTTGCTAAGTCTGTGTTTGTATTGATAGATCTATAGTAAGATAGTATGATTGATTTTTATCTTTGAAAATCTCAGTGTGAAAACAAAAGTTGACTGGACCATGAAAAGTAATTCTGTTCTTGGTGATCTTTTACAGGAAGGGTAACAAGTCCTAGCCTTATCAGTTGTTGGATGCAGTCTTTCTTTTGCAAAATAAGGATGATAATATCTACTTCATTAGACTAAGGACTAAATATGGAAGCATTTTTCATAATTCCTGCCATATTTATTTATTTAATTTTACGTACAAAGTATCTGGGTGTTTTAATGGTGTATTGAAAGATACAGTTTTAAAAATCTTTCAGGATGTTTCCTGGAAGGGGCACCTGGGTGGCTCAATCAGTTGAGTGTCTGACTTCAGCTTAGGTCAGGATCTTGTGGTTTGTGAGTTCGAGCCCATGTCAAGCTCTGTGCTGACAGCTCAGAACCTGGAGCCTGCTTCGGATTCTGTGTCTCCCTCTCTCTCTGCCCCTTCCCCGCTCATGTTCTGTCTCTCTCTCTCTCTCTCTCTCTCTCTCTCTCTCTCTCTCTCTCATAAACATTAAAAAAATTTTCTTAAAGAATGTTTCTAGGAAATTGTTTAGTTCTAAATCTGTAATTATTTCTGTTTGCATTATAACAGGAAGGAGTAAGTTTTACTTTTAGTTGCCTGTATGTCACATCAAATAGTGATAGAATCTTTGCACTGGAAGGACTTTGGTGGTCAGTGGTGGTCTAATACAATTTACGCAGCAATCTTTCCTATACTTTTCCTGACAAGCTGTTTATCCAGCCTTAATTTGAATGCTGCCGTGATGGGGAACTCATTACCTCAGAATGTATCTGTTCCATTTTGTGGGTGCCTCTTAGGCACAGAAGGTTCTATTTTCTACTCTGCTAACATCTACCCAATAGATGTGGTTCATCTTTTGTAGCTGCATGTAAAGTCCTTGTAAAAATTCTTCAGAAATTTGAATATGGCCAAACACTGCCAGTTTCCTTAAATGCTCATATTATGACCTAATTTCCAGACAGCCTTCCTTGATCCAGTTACCTTCTTCTGGACTCCTTGTATTTTTCTTTGTCAGTCTTAAAATGAGGAGGCGTAGAGTGTACACAGTTTGGTCAATATCTTAACATCTAGAATGCTGTAAAGGTTTATTGAGGTAGCTTAAGATTCCATTGGGAGGCTTCTTTCTTTTTTTTTCAACAACCATGTCAAATATGTGTCATACAGCATCATGTAGTATATTAGTAAAAAACACATTAAATTGGAAGTCAGTTGACCTGTCTTTACTGTGGATCTACTTAGTTGTGTGATTTCCTTTTCATTGAGAGGGTGGACTAGATGTCTCCAAGTTTCCTTCTATTGCAAAGATGTTTGGCAACTGCTTTGAGCAGGTAACTGAATATAAAAAGCTTTGAACAGTAAACACAATAAAGGGGATCTTTTCCATTTTTCTAAGTTATATTTTGATCAGTAACTGTACATATATTTATTAAGTTAACTTTGCAAAATAAGGGATATTATGGGGGCTAGAAAGTCTATAAAATACTTTTTCCTTTGAGAGATTTGTAGAACCTAAAATTTGGGGAGGACAGTATTAATAATTACATTGTTTTATAAATGAGGTACTATCATAAATAACAAGCATGAACTTGAATCAGGTGTATTTTTTAACATTCTAGAACAAAAACTCATAATAGCCTCTGATTAAAACAAACTCAGATTGCTAATATCCCATCTTCTAATATCTTTATGAAAGAGACCTAACATTTTTCTTTGAATTGATATGGGCTAATGAGTCAGATGGTAAATTTTGATACTTCTTTTTTTTATTAAAAAAATATGTTTATTTTATTTTTGGGAGAGAGAGCAGGGAGGGGCAAAGAAAGAGAGGAAGACACAGAAACTGAAGCAGGCTCAAAACTCTGCGCTATCAGCACAGAGCCTGACGTGGAGCTCGAACCCAGGAACTATGAGATCATGACCTGAGCCGAAGTGGGAGGTTTAACCAACTGAGCCATCCAGGTGCCCCTTGGTATTTCTAATTAGTAAAACTTGATCAGTTGGAAATCATGGTCTTTCATCTGTCAATAACTTGCTTTAAGTTCTTCCACTATTGCTACTAACTTTAATATCCTATACTAATGCACAATGAAAATTAAGATCAAAATACTGTTTTTCTTGAGGCTTTACATTTTGAACTATGTAAACATAATTCTAGCATGTGGTGTGAACTACAAAAGTCTTTTAAATCAAGTTGATCTTTCTAAATCAACTTTTTAAAATTTAATTTTAAGATGTTAGTGCTGAAGAATTTATTTTCCTTTAGCAGACTAAAAGAAAATATGTAAAAGTTAACAGTTCATTTTAGACTATTCTCAAAAAACTTTGCATTGTTCCTGTTTTTTAACATGTTGGGTATGTTTTTTTCCACCCCTCCCCCAACTGAGGCAAGGTTTCTTAGGACTTCTTGTGGTTAGAAGGGTGAGGCAGATGCAGAAATAAACGTCAGCTTCCTTTGTGGCTCACCCTCCCCCCCTCCTTTCACATTTTATCGTCTATTCTAGAATGCAAAAGGGTAACTACTAGCACTTTTCACTGCTGGTAAATCTAGTCAGCTTTGCCTTTTTAGGTTGTGAATTAAGTATTGTTGTTAAGGGTATTTAATTTTCTTAAATATTTCTGTTAAGTTTGATACAGGAAAATTATGATAAAAGATTATTTTTGTTACTTCTAAACTGCAACTAACATTTTAGAATAGGAAATAAATACTCTTTCCTTCCTAAGTCATCTGATAATTATGGTAAGGATATTTACCTATTTAACAGCATATACATTTATATATATGTAAAATGTTATTGGAATTTCAAATAACTTTTAAAAATATAAATGCTTTAAGTACAGGATATAAACTACAATAGCACAGTGTATGGTATTCTAGTAGGTGCATAGCTCTTGCATTCATTCAACAGATACTTCAGTTGCTGTTATGCATTAGCAAAGTGTACAGTTTATAACAACTGTAGTAATTAGAATGGGACTTTTACCCAGTGGTAAGCACTGACAGGTAAATAAATAAGTACCAGCATCATTTGGTCACTTTTGTACTGGATTGTTTAAAAAAGCCTCATAAGAATACATGAAACAATGAGGTTAAAAAGTGTTACCAGTTAATTTTGCTCTTTGTTCCTGAGAAAATTCTGGCTTATAGATGTAATTACAAAATTGCAGCAGAACTTAATTGTCACAGTTGGTAGTATAAACTATTTTTTTTTTCAGATGGACAATTTTCTTGGCTAACTAGTTTCTGTTTACTTAGTTTTACAAGCTGAATTTCTGTATAAAACTCAAAATTTCCTTTCTGTTTTAGACACACTTTCACTTCTAAATGTGAGTGAGAATTGGCAGAAGTGAGTTGCACTTCTTAAAAAATGATCTTAAAGGGAGGAATTGTTTTGTAGTGATTAGAAGAGAAAGCTAAAAATTCACATTCCATAGTTTAATTCTCGGCACTCCAACTCCATATATGATGTTTCGTGAGTCATTTAATCTTAGTTTGACTTGATTTATCCAGTATAAAATCCATAAAGGGTAGTTTGAAGACAAAGACTGATGACCTTTTTGTATGCTCATTGAAATGCATTGAATTGTATTGCTTTTGCATATGGTGAGAAAGTGCCTTAGTTTAAATTATATATGCCAAATCTTAAATGAAACGTTCTTTCCAAGAATCAGGCTTGTGCATGCAAATTTATTGAGTTGTATGTTTTGATGAATGTAGAAGAGTCAAATTATAGCCTGGTCACTTCTTTTGGCATTGTAGCATACTTTTTCAGCTTGGTTTCCTGTCCTTTTCACTGGAACCAGTTTTGAAGAAATGTGGGAAATAAAGAGTAGGAATCCTTGTCATCCTGGCCCTTGAGAATAGCAAGTAAAATAACAATCAAGCAATTTATTTTGTTCCCCCCTCCCCAACCCCAAATACCAGGTTTTCCTTGCTAAGCACCTGACATGTGTTAGAAGTCAAATTGGAGAAAGAAGAGTTAGGGAACAAAAGTTCTTCTCTGAAGACCCTTTATTTATACTTCATATGTTAGTTTGAGCCTTAGGATATAGGTTCTTAATCTTGGATCCTGTGGACTCAGGTTTAGAAGGTCGATAGATGGGCTTTGAAGTCTGAAAACCCTCTGGAATTATATGTAAAACTTTCTGTTTAAGGGCATGCGTACATTTTTCTGGGTAGGCAGTCAGTTGCCTTTATTAGTTTCTTAAAATAGTCTTACTCAAAATAGCTCTCGATCTTTGGGAAATTAGATTTTGGGCAACTATACACTTAGTATAGTGTAAATTTAAATTTTGGTTGAGATGCTGAGCACTTCCGTTGGAGAGAGCTGAACACCTACTTATTCCTAAAATGATAAACATGAACTTAATGGGTGTATTTGTACTTAGCTATTGATAACTATTAATTTTCTTAGTTGATCATGAAGTGTCTCTGGATACTCTCTGTAGGATACATATAACTCTGTTGTCTGTTACAGGCTTCATAGACTACTGGCCAATATTAAGAGATTTACTGGAAAAACAACTAATAAATTAGTGATAGAAAGTTTCAAAGAGGGGCGCCTGGGTGGCGCAGTCGGTTAAGCATCCGACTTCAGCCAGGTCACGATCTCGCGGTCCGTGAGTTCGAGCCCCGCGTCGGGCTCTGGGCTGATGGCTCAGAGCCTGGAGCCTGTTTCCGATTCTGTGTCTGCCTCTCTCTCTGCCCCTCCCCCGTTCATGCTCTGTCTCTCTCTGTCCCAAAAATAAATAAACGTTGAAAAAAAAAATTAAAAAAAAAAAAAGGTACAGTCTTTGGAAATAGACTAAGATACATATACTCTCTGGGCTCTGCAAAACAATTTCATTGCTATATAGGACTGTTATGATATTTAAACACAAACATTTATAACAAGAGTATGGCATGGAGTTGGAATGCAAATGAGATCTCCCCTACAATGATAATGTATTATATTAACAGTGATGAACAAATACAGTTATGTCTTATCCTGTTTTTACATTTACCATTTTAATTTTTCTGTGATAATAATATAAATTTCATAAAAGTATATGTAGTATTTGATTCAGTTAAGAGAACATAGTTCTCAACTAATGGCATAGTTGTTTGAAAGGATTAATTCTAAATTGGAGTTGTAACTGTGTGTTATGTTAATATTGTTCATTTTGGAAAAGTTAAAATTGACTGTCCTCATTTTCCCCCCAGAGGAAAGTTTGCTGTGGTTAGACAGTGTATATCAAAATCTACTGGCCAAGAATATGCTGCGAAGTTTCTGAAAAAGAGAAGAAGAGGACAGGATTGTCGAGCAGAGATTCTGCACGAGATTGCCGTACTTGAATTGGCAAAATCTTGCCCTCATGTGATTAATCTTCATGAAGTCTATGAAAATACCAGTGAGATCATTTTGATATTGGAGTAGTAAGTATATACTTTAATAAATTTAAATAAATTTGTAGTACTTACTTTAATTGGTGGGATAAAGGTGGCTTGAAATGTTAAGAACAAGAATGATAAAAGTATGACAAGAACTTATAAAGATTTGGGGGCACCTGGGTGGCTCAGTCTGTTGGGTGTCCAACTTTTAATTTCAGCCCAGGTCATGATCTCACAGTTCATGAGATCAAACCCTGCATTGGGCTCTGCACTGACAGAATGGAGCCTGCTTGGGATTCTCTCTTACTGAGTCTCTCTGCCCCTCCCCCACTTGCACACACACATGTGCTTTCTCTCTCTCTCAAAATAAACATTTAGGAAAAAAACTTGTAAAGATTTCTGTTGATAAAATATTAGAGAGACATGGTGTATATTTGAATATTTTCACATATACACAAAAACTAATTAAACAGTACACACAAAAAACCCCAAATGACATCACAATGCTTGAGGAATGTGGTGAAACAAGTATACTTTCATTGCTAATAGCATAGAAAGTCGAAGAGTTTTTGTGCAGAACTACCTGATGGATAAATAGAATTGAAATCATTTATATAATTTATCCATCTATTTGAAAAATACATCCAAGGGAATGACTCATGGAGAATAGAAGGGTGAATTTGCATGAAGGTGAAGGTGTGCTTGTCACATTGTTGAAGAAACACATTTACTTAGTATTGTGTAACTTGTGAAAAACTGTTAGGAATTGTAGCAATAAGAAATAAAATATATCTCTTCCCACAACTCAGTGAAAAGCTGAAAACACCCAAATAGTCAACAATTCATCACATTAAGCATGGGGTAGATCATGGTTAAGCCAACTGGCCGGTTAATTAGTATATTCACACATGTGACTCTAAAATAGTACCTTTATGAGTGACAGTCTGACACATTTATTATATGTATATAAAATGTGTTTGAACATCTACAACACTTGGAAAAGGTTAGCTAAATTTATGTTTAATATGCTTTTAGGGTCTGATAATTTTTTATAGAAGAAATCTATTTTATAATAAACTAAAGAGATTAAGTATTTACTTCAGAAAAAAATGCATTATAAATACAGTAATTCTTTTTAGTGGTTAACCTGCATCATTGCCTTTTTGAATGTAAAAGTATATTATGTAGCCTAGGGGCATCTGGGTGGCTCAGTCTATTAAGCTTCTAACTCTTGATTTTGGTTCAGGTCATGCATGATCCCAGGGTCATGGGCTCAATCCCCGTATTGGGCTCTCTGCTGAGTATGAAGCCTGTATAAGATTTTCTCTCTCTCTCTTCTGTCTCTCTCTCTCTCTCTTCCTCTGCCCCTGTCTCCCACTCATGCTCTTTCTCTGCCTTTCTCTCTCTCTCTAAAATAAAATAATAAAAAACAAGAAGTAATATAGCCTAATTTTAGTATTCAGGTATTTTAAGGATGAAGAAATTTGTTTATATATTTGTAAAAAGTATGTTTTTATACCAGGAAAGTTGATTACCTAGAATCAACTTATAAATATGAAAATGCTTATTTTGCAAAATGTTAAACTGGCAAGTAGTTCATTTAAGAATGAATACTATGGGGGCACCTGGATGGCTCTGTTGGTTGAGCGACTGACTTTGGCTCAGGTCATGATCTCATGGTTCATGGGTTCGAGCCCCGCGTCAGGCTCTGTGCTGACAGCTCAGAGCCTGGAGCCTGCTTCAGATTCTGTGTCTCCCTCTCTCTCTGCCCCTCCCCTGCTCACACTCTGTCTCTCGCACTCTCTCTCTCTCTCTCAAATATAAATAAATGTCAAAAAAATTAAAAAAAAAAAAAAAGAATGACTACTATGAGGGTGCCTGGGTGGCTCAGTCAGTTAAACATCTGACTTCAGCTCAGGTCATGATCTCATGGTTCATGGGTTTGAGCCCCACATTGGGCTCTGTGCTAACAGCTCAGAGCCTAGAGCCTGCTTTGGCTTCTCTCTCTCTCTCTCTCTCTCTCTCTCTCTCCCCCTCTCTCTCTCTCTCTCTCTGTTCCTCCTCTGCTCACGCTCTCTGTCTCTCAAATAAACATTAAAAAAATTTTTTATTAAAGAATTAATACTATGTACATTTCCCATAAAACAACATACTAAGGTATAATATAGCACCTTCAAAATAAATTAGAATCACAGAAATGCCCAGGATACTATCAGTCTGATTTCATTTTTCATATATTTTGTGATTATTTTTGTTAGATTAATCTAACCTTTAAAAAGTTATCTACTTGGGTATTTTGCTAAGCAAAATAAGTCACTCAGAGAAAGACCAATACCATATGATTTCATTCATATGTGGAATTTGAGAAATTTGATAGGTGAACATAGGGGAAGGGAAGAAAAAATATAAAAAAGAGACGGAGGCAAACCATAAGAGACTCTTAAATACAGAGAACAAACTGAGGGTTGATGGGGGTGGGGGGTGGGGGGTGGGTTAAATAGGTGATGGGCATTAAGGAGGTCACTTTTGGGGATGAGCACTGGGTGTCATATGTAAGAAATGAATCACTGGGTTCTACTCCTGAAGCCAAGACTACACTGTATGTTAACTAACTTGAGAAAAAAAAAAAGTTATCTACTTGCATGACACTGCACATTTGAAGTATGTGAAAAGGAGCTAACGTTTTTCAAACATAGTAATGGAATACTAGTTTTAGAGAATGAATACATAGGAGCATTGAGTACTTTCATAAAATTTTCTTTGGGGGATTTATCTAAATAGCAACAACAAAATACATCAGAAAATTTTGACACATTTTATGGTTGGATTTTGTTCATACTCTGAAAATTGATTCAGGTACCCTGCCAAGTAAACTGAATTCCATAAGGGCACAACTGTACCTTATGGCTGAAGTGTATAGCAAGCACTCATTAAATGTATAAATGGATTAAAATAATTAAAAAAAATTTTTTTAATGCTTATTTTTGAGAGAGACAGGGCGTGATCAGGGGAGGGGCAGAGAGAGAGGGAGACACAGAATCTGAAGCAGGCTCCAGGCTCTGAGCTGTCCACAGAGAGCCCAACGTGGGGCTTGAACTCACGGACTGTGAGATCATGACCTGAGCTGAAGTCAGATGCTGAACCGACTGAGCCACCCAGCACCCCTGAAATAATTTATTACTAGATCAACTAAGACCTACTAAAATTTATTACTAGAATTTGGTTTAGTTCTTACTACTTTTTGGGTAGCATTGTCACATCAGATAATCTCAAAGGTAAAAATGTAGCCAGGGAGACTTAGTTATTTTCATAAGGTGGCATAATTTTTATGTGGTGAAAGTAGAACGGTGAAATCTTTTACTCTAATAACAATTACCAATCTGATCCCCTCCTCAAGTCATCCTACATACTTTTCTTCCTTGACTTTTTTGGTACAAAATTTAAAATCTTCAAAGAAGTTGAAAGAACAGTATAATCAATACTCATACTTTTCAGTTTGATTTACCAATTGTTGACATCTTACCACATTTATTTAGCCTTTTGAAAGATGTATAACACATAGGTTTACATGACAATGTACTTTTACTAAAGTACTATTATCACACACAACATATATACAAATACATACGCGAATGAAGGCAAACACTCCAAATTTCTAAATTTGTTGGTTGATGTCCCATCAGAGGACAACTCTTCTAATAGAGAAAAAGGAGGTGTACCTGAATATGCCTTCCAGGGCAATGATAATGGTATATAGGTGTCTTTTATCTCTGTAGAGATATTTTTTCCTCTCTAGTCACTGCTCTTGTGTGGCTTGTTTGAACAAATCATTTGCTTGTCTACTACTCACTGCTTACATTTATTCTAGTTTCTGCTGACTTCTGTAATCTGCTTCTTGTGTTATCTGTTCATTTCCTCCTCTTAGCTCCTCTTCCTAATTTTCCGTTTCCCATAGCTCTACCTGTGTCCTGCTTTTATGGGAAAAATGGCAATCCTACAAAAGACATTGGTCAACTTACCAACCTAAAAAGAAGAGACAGTCTGATTGGCTGACAATCATAATATTTGTTTGATTTTGTTACTGAAACAAACAAAAAACCCTTAGGATACTTCTGGTTATAAAAGTAATGCCTATGCATTGTGTTAAATTTAGAGGATATAGAAGATAGAAATTATACGTAAACTGGTTACTTTTATGGCACGTTCCTATATTTTAAAGTTATTTTTATTTTTTGGTCTGTGAATATGTACCTTCAGAAACAAAGGTGTTTCTTTTCCTTTTCTTTTCCTTCTTATGACTGCTCATACATATGAAATGCTTCTTCCTCTTGTCAGTCAGCAAGACTTCTGAATTTCAGTTTCAGCTGCTCTGAAGAATGACTGCCTATTCCATCATTCATTCGTTCAACAAACCTTTATTGAACACCTTCTACATGTTAGACACTGTCCTGTTTTACCACATAGAATATGCTTTACTTGAGATATTCTTTTTTTTTTTTAATATTTTTTTTATGTTTATTTATTTTTGAGAGTGAAAGTGAGAGAGAGCATGAGCCGGGGAGGAGCAGAGAGAGAGGGAGACACAGAATCTGAAGCAGGCTTCAGGCTCTGAAGCACAGAGCCCGATGTGGGACTCGAACCCATGAACCATGAGATCATGACCCGAGTCAAAGTCAGACACTTAGCCGACTGAGACACCCAGTCACCCTACTTGAGATGTTCTTAAATATACCTTATAAATTTTTGAATAACAATCTGGGGTGGGGGGAAGGGTTTGCATTTTTTTAGATTTAATCTTCAAAAAAAATCTATGGGTGCCAGAGTGACTCAGTCGGCTGAGCGTCCGACTCGATTTCAACTGAGGTCATGATCTCAGGGTCAATGGGATCAAGCCCTGTGTTGGGCTCCACACTGGGCATGGAACTTGCTTGGGATTCTCTCTCTCTCTCCTTCTGTCCCTCTCCCCTGTTTGCACTCTCTCTTAAAAAAAAAAATCTATTGAGCTCAGTGATGACTCTGTTTTACAGATGGTGAAAGACAAATAAATGACTGATCCTAAGTTATATTGCTGGTAAATAGCAGATTTGGGATTTAAATTTATATCATTTGATTCCAAACCAAGGGACTTTTTTCTATGCTTTTGTCAGCATTGTTTAGATTTTCAATTCTTTTAAAAATAGTAAAGATTTGGGAAGCTACAGTACAAGTACAGTTAAAAATGCAGATTTTTGCCCATATCATACAGACTCAGGTTCTGGTTTCCTGTTTACTGTGTTACGTTGTACAATTAGCTTAACCTCTTTGTACTTGTTTCTTCATCAATAAATGGGAATAATAACCCACATAGTTGTCATGAGAGTCAAAAGTGCATGTATCTATAGAGAGAGACTAGATAGCTATAGCTTTTACCTAACAGTTTTACAGTATTTAAAAATTGTCATTTTTAGGTCAATGATTTTCCAAGTTTCTATTTGAATTTTATTTCAGTGCTGCAGGTGGAGAAATTTTCAACTTGTGTTTACCTGAGCTGGCTGAAATGGTTTCTGAAAATGACATTATCAGACTCATTAAGCAAATACTTGAAGGAGTATGTTATCTACATCAGAATAACATTGTACATCTTGATTTAAAGGTAATGTACCATATGATTTTAAGTAATACAGCATCTTTTTTCCTTCTGCTCTTGGGATGCATAATTGCAAGCTGGATTTGGTAGGAAGCAACAGTCAGATTATGACTCTCTGTACTGCACTGGGTGCACTTGTGTATGTGTGCTACATGGACTTAATTTTGTATTGGCAGAGAGGAGAGGACTGCATATGCGAGCAGATCAACTTAATCACTGGGCTCTTAAAAACCATCATTCCTCCCTGTTCTAATTCTTCAATCATTGTACACCATCCCACTCTTACATCCTGGATTTCTCATCTTGTAAAACTGCCCCATCTCTAAAATACTCTAGTCTAATCTCCATCTCTGAAGATAACCTCCTTCTAGTGCTTGTTTCTTTGCTCCCATTATATTCATTCATTTTTCCCTTGAGATGTTTAGTCTTTTGGCCCCTCCATTTTTGCCCCCCAGACGATTCAGTCCCCTTACTCAAGCCCTGAAATACCATTTTAAACTCTTACGTTATTATCCTTTCTCTTTATCTTCCCTCCACAGCCACCCAAAATCTCAATCAATCTGTGTCTTATTTTTTGAACATTGGATTCTTCTCTTTCTATTTTGTCTCCCTTTGCATGATCCTTTGCCCTTCACTACCACTTTCACCATAATGATGATTCCCAGTTCTGTTTCCTATAGCCCAGACTTCTCTCCTAAATTCCAAATTATTTTCTTCAACTGCAAATTAGGTACCATTTGGGTATCTTGTACAAACTTTGTCTCAAAATTTGTCTCAAACTAGACTTTCTTTCTTTTTCTTACCCCATTTTCAAAAGAAAAAACATGTTTGTCTGTGTTGGGCCCCCCTCTGGAAGAGGGTAGTGTTAAGTACCTAGCAGCCCTGCCACGTCCCCTACCAATAAGATATTGTAAAAACAACAATATGGTACATATCAGGACGATCATGCCCCCACAAACTTCCTGTTGGGTCTTTCTCCTGCTAAGGATAAACCAAGTGTATTACGTAACACCACACAGCACTTGAGGTTGGGGATGGGAAATAAACCTGGCTTTGTATATCCTAAAGCCTGTGGTTGACAACAGTAGATCTAATTACCCTTACCTCTTCTCCTTTAATGTCTCTGTGATTTAATAATAAACAAGCATTGGGTTTTCCTGAAGTTAGACTTAAAATTCTTCTCACAGACTTTGGGAACAGCACCTTGGCAACTATTTGGGTTATGACTGTGGCAAGGAATTTTGTAATAGACTTCAGCAAAGTCTCTTGGTTCTGGGAAGCAATGGGTGACACCTTCCATGCATCAATATATCTTATTGTCTAAGCTAATAGACCCAAAACCATCATACTGAACCATTTTCTGTTTCTGGAAAAGTATACATTTTTTATTCCTTCATACTTTCTTTCATGCTGTTCCCTAGAGTGCCTTTCTAACCGGAATACTCCTATTTATTCTGTAAGGTTCAGCTTAAATATCATCTCTACAGCAAAAGTTTCTTAGACTTTATAATAGGCAGAATTAAGTAATCTTGTGTTTATTATTCAGTTTATCTCATAATCACTCAATCTGTATATTCATCTAACTTTGTTTTCATCCAAACTAAGAATCCTTTGAGTATAATTTTACCTTTATTTATCATTGAGCATAAAGCTTTTGCTAACTAGTAGTTCAGTAGATGTTTGGTGAATGACTTAATGAAATGTGTAATAGCTAAACATTTAATTTACTTCCCATCTGAGACTAGTATTCTTTTATTGTTGTATATTACTTACCAATTTTTATTGTGCTTTATTTAGCCACAGAATATATTATTAAGCAGCATATACCCTCTTGGAGATATAAAAATTGTAGATTTTGGAATGTCTCGAAAAATAGGGAATGCATGTGAACTTCGGGAAATTATGGGAACACCAGAATACTTAGGTAAGAACTTCCTTTCATTTTATACACCATTTTGAAGTTTATCAACTAAATGTTATCTCCATAAAGCCATATTTTAGAGCATGTAATTCCAGGATTTATTTGATTCAGGTATTTTAATGCATTGAAATTTGGTTATGACACAATAAATGAACTTTAGTGAATGTAGGACCATTGAGACATTCACAACAATTCACATGACATTGGACATGTAAATTCAGAAGTTAATGTTTGTGTGTAACAGTTTATTACATAAAGAAAAATGGGTGAAGGGGAAGTTAGGGAACAGGAGAAAATGGAAAAAAGAGGAAACCAGGCAGTCACATGGCCCAGTCATTTTTACCTTTGAAGCCTGGGTGTTGGATAAATGTCATTTCTACTTCTGTCCTGGTCCCAACTCTGAAGCTGTTTATAAATATACATCATCTTCAGTTTTGCAAGAATTTTTAGCAGGACTACTTGCTTTTTGTTGCTGCTGCTTAAAAATGTGAGGTTTTGCCTAGGGTTGTAAAAGGAGGATTTTGAAGAAAAAGGATGTCAAAAAAAGATCCTATGATTAGATAATCTGGGAATATTGTATTGTATCAACAAATAAAATCATGCAGGTGAAAAAAATTTAAGTTATATGAAGCAGCACATAAATTTAAAGTATTTTAATTTATAAAATTCATCTTTTTGCACTTTTTTGTTGTTGCTTATGTTGATACCCCCATGCAAGTATTGAAAAGATACAACTACACAGAACAGGTGCGACTCAGCAAGGCAGCTAACTTTCCCCAAATGAAAACAAAACAAATTACTAACTTTTGAATGCAAATAGGGACAATAGTGTCCTAGAATAAATGATTGTAATTATAGATAACACAGCTCACAGAAGTATGTATAGGGTGGTACGTTGTGTGATGGGCAGACAAGTATATGACTCAAAGTCTTTATTAATAAAAATGTTAGGCTTTGGGATATAATTTTTGTGAAGCAAAGTTATTATTCAAGCATAAATCCTAGTTTGGCCTCTACTAATTTGAAATTTATGATAATCACAAGATATAGAGAATTTATTTTGCACTTAAAAAGTTGGCAGGGAAGGAGATGATGGGAAGTTAATTACATAGGAAATTAGGTTTTTGATAGTCTAATAGGGATATTTAATCTACTTGAAAATGTAAAGCCCTTCCAGAATGCATAATTTACTCATAATGTTGTTGTAAATATATATGATTCTCTTTACTCTGAAAAGAAAAACTTAAATCAGTATAATAAAATAACACAAACTAATTCTTAACAGAGTAATCAAACTACAATTTTTAAAAAGATTCCAGTGTCTAAAATTTTACTTCTTCATAATTGTTTTTCCTGAGATTGATTTAATGATTAAAAACATTCCTCCATAGCTACTGGTTATTCCAAGAATATTATTTGTGCTTTTGAACCTTCTGAGTATGTATATAATTTGTTCCACATTAGATATGTTTAAATGTCCAATCACAGGATAATTAATACTATGCTAAATTTCTATCAACTTGATATTATTCTTTAAAATTAAAGCAGTTTTATTATTATAATTATATATAATATATATTATAATTTTACATATATATACTAAATATATATAATTATTGTAAAATAATTTTCATGTTTTTAAATTTGTCAGTATTGAATTTGAATTTTATCTTTGCTTTCAGCTCCAGAAATCCTGAACTATGATCCTATTACTACAGCAACAGATATGTGGTAAGATTTTGTTAGTTACCTAAATGCTTTCATTAAAAGTTTGGTAGAATATATATTCTGGGTTTCTTTGATTCCAAAGAAATGTAAATAATAAGGCTTTGTATAAAAGATTTTTTTGAAGTATCATTACTGTGCCACAAGAAGGCATTTACCTGTACATTCTTTTTAAGTAATACTTCGGCTCTGAGCCAAAAGTATAGAAATAAATAGGAAGATCCCTTTCCTGAAGGAAGACTCGGTCTAATAAAAAACGAAAATAGTTGCAATACTGTGTGATATGTTCTGTAATAAGGTAAAATACTTAATGAGCATGGAGGAAACAGTAGACAAGCACCAGATGGGAGATACCTAATCTAGGTCTAGATGAACTGGAAAGGTATTTGGTATGGAGAAAATGAAGTCAGGTTTATACAAAAGTTTAGTTTTAGGAGATTATATTTCTAGGGCATTGTGAGTTTCTGTGGCAAGCAAAATCATATTTTGAATATCAGATGTCATAAGGAGTAGAACGGGAATTGATACTAGAACTTTAGCTGGGAACATGGTGGGGGTCTGACTCCATAGTCCAAGTGGAAGAGTTTAGACTTGTTCCCTGTGTTCCATGGAACTGTAATGGGCTTGCCAAGGAAAAAAGGTCCTACGGCTAAATAAGTGGGAAACATGCACTGTATGCGTTGTCTTTTTCTGCCTCCTGAGCATCAGACTTCTCGTGAATGTGTTTAAGGCTTTGAAAAGTCTTGCAATGAAAAAAAATCCACCTATCCAATTTTGTACTTTGCTAAACTTGCAGACTCTGTTTGCACAGAACTTCTGTTTATGTCGCACAGATCATTTATATGTCTTTGAGTACCATTTAGGAAATGCTGCCCTTTGAGCAGCTTTGTGTACTCAATAAGGGTGTCTGAATGAAGGGCAGACTATAGATATCATGCTATATATTTGATACATTATATTTATAATTATGTAACATGTATATTCCCCATATATTCTTTTTCTGTGAGGCAGACTTTGAGATAACACAGTTATGTTAGTTTTAATAATATAGGAAATTTGAAAAGCAATTTAAAGTCTATAGTTTACAAGTTCTGAGGACAGGAATCTGCCAAGTATCAATTTTACTTTATATAAATGTTTTCAGATTAACATATGTTTTAAATTCCCCTCTTCTCCCTTCTTTGTTTTTCAGGAATATTGGCATAATAGCATATATGTTGTTAACTCATACATCTCCATTTGTGGGAGAAGATAATCAAGAAACATACCTCAATATTTCTCAAGTTAATGTAGATTATTCAGAAGAAACATTTTCATCGGTTTCACAGCTGGCCACAGACTTTATCCAGAGGCTTTTAGTAAAAAATCCAGAGTAAGTTATAACATTAATGTGTTTAAGTACAATTACAGAATGAATCCTATGTCTGTTAAGAAAGATATATTCTAAAACAGTATAAAATTATTAGAAGTATGCTCTCAAGTTTCAGATAAAATGGGAAGAGAGGTGGTATAAGAGATCATTAAATACCAAATCTATAACTTCAAACATGGTAAATACAAAACATACAGCAGGAAATTTTGGAGTGAAGAGAAGATTTGGGTTATTTCTCTCGCACCCTGCTACTAAACCCTGAAATTCCCTAAAAGAAATAGAAGGTTTACAATACACGTGGCTGGCCGCGATAGACTTTGTTGTGACTAATCTGTAGTCAAGTAATTATAGTTATATGGGAAGTGTAAATTACTGATTGTCAAATGTTTAAGAATCAAATGCTCTTTGACCACCTGCAAAAGAAGGGGATTTGAAACCATGGTTTAGGACTCTTACTTCACTCATTGGCAACTTCAGAGGAGGAAAAGAAAAAGTTGACCTCCCATTTCTTTACCCAGAGCAGCCCCATTTACTTTAAAATGCCTTGGGTCGGATCCTGGTTTTGTTGCTGTCAGGTCTTTTATCTCTGACCTTTACTTAATCTCCTGGAGGATTCAGTTTCTTATCAGTTTAAGGAAAAAGAACTCACGGGTTTGCTAATTATTTTATTGGCTTAATGCAAATCCACACAAATTTTCACTGGCCGTGTTTTGGACATAAATGGTTATTTAATAGTAGTATAGTAGTAAAATTAGTTTTTGCTTCTGGTTATTTTCTTAAATAGTTTTTTCCTTAAGTTCTAAAATTTTAAAATGAGCCATTAAGTTTTTAAAATCAAAAAACGAACATAAAAATTTCTGTAGTGAGTAAATTAACTTCTTTATAATCAGAAAAAAATGAACATAAAATGATCATAAAAGATGAAGATAAAGACTAAGAAAACATGTTGTAATGGAAATGGTGATTGTGTTAAGATTGTAGGTCTGACTATAGATAGGTATTTTCCTAACTTTTGAAAAATTGTGATATTTGACCGTATTATTTTCAAAAGAGAAAGCAAAATGTAAAAACTCAAAATACTGGATAAACATCATTCAAGAGCAGCCTGTATTTTTGAGATTTAACAGTATTGCTTTTAAGAACACAGAATAATAGATTATAAATTACATGTTTTCCTTCATAGTTTCATGTCTTTATCTCTTTAACCCAAGGAATTTTATAATTTTACTGATTTTTACTTGCGAGGCTTAACATATGTCCTCAAGCTTTTTGTCTAGTCTTACCTGTAAGCTCCATGATGAATTGAATTTTCAGCACATGTCAATATTAAAGAAACTCTAGGTACTACAATTTTGGTATTGTTATTCCCTCTATACTATGAATATGTGTTATTTTCATAATAAATTAAAAAAATAAGTCTATAGTGTATCAAACTGCAGATGTTTCCAACTTGATTTTTAGTTCTCCATTTTCACTTGATGCTTTCTTTTCAAAGGAAAAGACCCACAGCAGAAATCTGCCTGTCTCATTCTTGGCTACAGCAGTGGGACTTTGGAAACTTATTTCACCCTGAAGAATCTTCCACTTCCTCTCAAAGTCAGGATCATTCATTAAGGTCCTCTGAAGACAAAACTTCTAAATCCTCTTGTAATGGAACCTGTAGTGATCGAGAAGACAAAGAGAATATTCCAGAGGATAGCAGCATGGTTTCCAAAAGATTTCGCTTTGATAACTCATTGCCCAATCCCCATGAACTTGTTTCAGATTTGCTGTGTTAGCACTTTTCTCTTTGACTTACTGGACTGAATTTGGAATTTGAAATCTACTCCAATGTGAGATTGTGGTTTGTAGCTTCATTTATGGCATGTTTATTTTGTAAATGCACTTTTGCATAGAAGTGTTTTAATGCCAAATTATTAGTAACAAGCATAATTTCGTTTCCTGTTCTGAGATACTAACTCTTCAGAGAAGAAAATATTTAAATATATGACCAAAATAAAGCTATGCATGTGAGTTTACATGTTAATTGAAGAATTCAAGTTCAAATGGATTTATCAAAATATTTTACAGGTGAGGAAAACATTGATTCGGGTTTATATTATGGTTGATATAAAACTGAACAAAACGAAGACATTTGAATTCAATAGGTTCTATGAGGTAAGTTCTATATACATGCCTCTACTGACAAAATTTTATTAGGATAACAATGTCAAGTTTAAGCAAGAATATTTACTATTTTTATAGATGTGGGATATTTTATATTTGAAAACATTTCAATCACAAATATTTTGAAACTGCCTAAGATTTCCAGGATATATGATCTGCTACATGAGACAAGTCCTTTAACCAGAGCAAAGAGGGAAATTAGAAACCCAATTAGGGATATTCTATACAAGTTGGAGGAAAAAAAAAAAAAAGCAGCATGGTATCATTTTTTTTTTTTTGACTCAAATGTCTTACCCTCTCTCATCATACTTCAGATTTAATAAGGACTGAAAGATGGAGACTTAGATTGTACACAAGTGTAGAGGATTTTCATTTTCCAGAATTTCTGAAGTAGAAGATACTTAAGTAAGACTGCATGTACTCTATTTTGGGTGGCCAAACATATTTATTAATTGAGCGTAGAAGAAAATGCTGACTTATTTCAGCAACTTACAGAATTTTAGATGTTTTCTAAGTCTTAGGATATAAGCCAGTCATTCAGAGTTCTAAAAGTGTACATAAAAAAATATCACAGTACCAGTAAGACTGTTAACACAGTGCCAGAGTCCACAACAGCAAGGTGGATGTGATCATAAAACCTGATGACATTATGCGCTTCTAAAGTTCTTAGGTAAAATTCCAGTGAGTGATGAGGCCCAGCAGAGGGCCATCTGCAGGGTGGCCTTATAATGGTCTTTTGTTGGAACCAATGCAAGAGTCTAAGGACAGAAGGGTGGCTGGTGACTGTTTAGTGATAATAAAGGGAAGTTCACTCCTTTTATGGTTATCTTTGATGATTTCGCACCTGGTTACTATCAAAAATTCTGTTATATTATCATGTTAGGATAATTACCTCATGATCATGTTACTATATCAAATTAAATTATATTTTGACAAAAAAAATTCTTGAGTTTTCCCCCCTTGAATTACATATTACTGTAAAGTCTTTAACTTTCTGAAATTTGATAAGACTCCAAATAACTTAAAACTGTTTTTAATAGCCATCAGTTCACTTTATTTGACTAAATGTTGAATTCCTTTTAAATCTTTAGCATGCCTTAAAGAAAAAGTTATTTCTACTTGTGTGTGTATATGTGTATATGTATAGGTGTATGTATTTATGTATAGATAGATAAAATATATAGTCTTTAGACAACTTTCTCTTAGAGATTCTTTGCTGTACTATATTGTGTTCAACTCAGGTGCCAAAGGAGCTCTCTTCTTATGGACATGTAAATATACATTTAAATTCTTTAAGAAATAGTTTGTTGGTTCAATAAACTAGCCATTGCAGAAGCTAAATTGGGCTCTTGTATATCTAAAACTGATGAGTTTTTTCTAAATTGTAGATTGTCTAGTTATTTGCCTTCCATATTAAGCTAATGCAGGTAAAATTTAGCAAGCCATTGGTGAAAGAGGATTTTTACAAAAGATCATATTTTATTTTTAAATTTCTAGAAGAATTATGCCATAGTAAAAATTAAAAATAAAAAATGTTTGAATTTTAAATTATAAGCTGACTCTTAAAAAATATTTTATGCCAGCTTTCTTTTAATATGAAGAATCTTAAAATAGTTCATCTGCTGCCCCTTAGTTACTAGAATACACAGAGTTGTATATTTCCATACCTTTTTTCCTAGCAATTTTTATTATAAAAACGCAACAAGGAGTTGCACAAACAGCATACAAATTCAGTTTTTTTCATAAAGGTTAATTTAAATATTTTCACTGTTTGAAATGTGAAAATAAATTAAACCAGTATTTAGGGAGAACTTGTTGACAAATGACTCAATTCTTATTCTTTTTCTCCCAAGGTTGAAAACAAATATCAAAAGTAGATGTTGTATCTCATTAAAGCAGGAATCTTAGCCCCTCTGAGGTGACCAGATGTCAGTAATGCTTAAACACATCTGAAAATTAATGTTAAATTGTGGTGTGTTTATAAAGTTTAATAACTTTGCTTTTTGGACAGATAGGATTAAAAAATAAAGTACAGATGACAGTTATAATTGTCATTTTAATTTTTCCCCCACGGTCAAGTTAACTCTGAGCAGTAAATTTATAGGGGCACTTTAAAGAAGTAAGCAGTATGTGTTCTACAGTCTGTAATGAGATTAGGCGCCTGTCCCAGAAGGTACATCAAAACATTGCTTCCTTTAAAGAAAGTCTTGTTATAAAAAGTCAGCTGATTAATGATATAGTTCATTTTTATTCTGGCACAAGTTTTTTCTTTCATTTGGGATGGGTTGCTAATAGCTCATGGACCAGACTTTGAATAGCTTTGCTCTAAACAACATTTATAAATTGATATCTTATAACTGTTTACATTTCTTCTGTTTATTTTTGAATTTAGATTTTTATATCTGTCTTGGAAACTTGTCTTTATTTGTTGTTGTGTAAACAATTGTTCTTTAATTTCAAATTGTATTAAAATTAAGTTATCTGACTTCCAATTTGGAGAATTATTATCAATTTAGAATTTTATAAGACTTTAAAGAAGTTTAAATTCTAATTGTAAATTTCACACAAATTACAACTGCCCATCTTAACTTTCATTAAATAACTGTTTTGCTTAAGCATACTGACTGACATTATTATAAATACTTCAGAAAAAAAGTATGTATATATATATATATATATATATATATATACACATACATATATATATCAACTTGATCCTTTTGGTTAAAATTAAAAAGTGCTTTTTTACATTTGTGACTGTCTTTTGCTTTAAAGTATTTCTGAGTTTGTTAAGCAAACTTCCTTGCCTGGAGGTCTGAGCCTTGACACATGTCATTTTTGAACTCCTTTCCAGTACATATGTGTTTATTAGATCCTGTCTGTTAAAAAGCCATGTAAATTTGAAAACAAGTCTATTCTCTGGTAATAACTAGATACTTTCAGAAAATGTTAGTAAGTGGCAGTGTACTACATGTTGCATAAGGATGAATAAGGGATTTTTATTTACCCAGAAATGGGTGAACTGTTTCTGTTGTGTCTTTGTTTTTAGTTTAAATAAATTGACTTTTTAAAAAAGATGAATAAGGGCTTCTTTAAGAAATGTATAATCTGATTATGTACTAAGGTACAGTCACATCACTTACTGTAGTTCTATTCCAGTGAATACTAACACATTGATAGAGGAAATACAGGGTTAGGTTCCTACAAGCTTCTGTTTATAACATTTTTGCCAACTAATCAGTGCATAACCTTGTTTTATGTAGGTTTTTATTTAAAAGGATCTTATTTAATATATATTGTTGATTCATTAACATTGACTTCACACCAGCAGCACTATAACTCATACCTGAATGAAGCTCATCTAATAACACATAAGGCACATTGCATCCCTGTGCTTATAGGAACATAACTACAGAGCACTTCAAAATTATGATTTGGGACATTTTAAATACCAACAAAAAGCCCCAAAATGCAGAAGGCATGACACTAAATAGACTAGAAAATGGACATTTGTCTTACAGTTTGAGAGTTGAAATAAGAGCATCACTTTGCTCACCCTGAAATGGAAACTCGTGTCAGGCATCACAAATTTTTTACCACTTTGATCATGTCTCCAAATGATTGTGAAAGTACTGTGCATGTTAATTTGGGGTTACAAATACATTTTAGCAAGGTATGTGTGTAAGTATGTATGTTTAGCAAGTATGTAAGTTCATAAATATGGAGTTCATGAATAAAGAGGGTCAACTCTACATTGCTAAAATCATCACATAAAAAGTATGAAGTGTGATAAGAGAAATGTGCAGAACTTAATTGAGTCTGAGGAAGGAAAAATTGATGTGTTGGAACTTTTTAAATTGTGAGCACTTTCTTTTCAAGTTCCATGTTTTCTTTTTCTGACGCAATGGCATTCCCAAACTTTTCTCTTTAGCCCCTTTTTCCTCCTGGACACTGAAGTTATACATATTATCCTTATTTGGGTGTAAGAATACTCAAATGTAAAATAGCTCTAAGTAAAATGATCATATACTCCCTTTCTGTATCACCTCCTCACCCAAACTAATTGGCTTCCTGTTACCTCCCTTAGTTAACACAGCACTGTTTACTCACACATCACAACTGGATATCTCTAGGTGTCATTCTAAAAATTTTGTTTCCTTACTGCACCTCTTCTAAGAGTCATTAATTTCTATCAATAAAGTCTTTTTATATATCTTACACTTATTTTCTCTTGACTCTCACTGGTGTTCTTTCATCTAGATCTAGATTGAGTAGGTCATCTAGAAAGAGGTCAGCAAACTTTTTCTAAAAAGGGCCAATTATTAAATACTGTAGGTTTGGGTCGCCTGGGTGGCTCAGTTAGTTGAGCATCCAACTTCGGTTCAGGTCATGATCTCACAGTTCGTGAGTTCAAGCCCTGTGTTGGGCTTTGTGCTGACAGCTCAGAGCCTGGAGCCTGCTTCCAATCCTGTGTCTTCCATTTCTGTGTCTGTCTCTGCCCCTCCCCTACTCACCCCCTGTCTCTCTGTCTCTCAAAAATAAATGTTAAAAAAAAATACTGTAGGCTTTGCAGGCTGGTGTCTTGTCACAGCTAGTCAATTTTGCTCTCAGAGCATGCAAACAGCCATGAACAATATGCAAGCAAATGGCTGTGGCAGTAAAACTTCATTTGTCAAAACAGATGATGGGCAACATTTAGTTTGTTGACCCCAATCTAGATTATCATACTAATTCTCTTAGCTCTAGAATGATTAAAATGAGATTAGAGCCAGAAAGACACAGGGAAGTGAGCCTTGTTGGCACTCACTTTGTCTAGCAGATACCCAAGAGGAAGAAGACTGAGTAGTCATTGGATATAATGAATTTTCTAGAAAGGTAAGTTTGCAACTAGCTGAGAAAATAGAAAGTAGAGACCACGGGTATTTTTGCTCTTCCAAGAAATCTAGGGGGAAGGGAGGAGAACAATAGCTTGAAACGTATTTTTAAAAATGTTTTAAGATGGGGAAGACTTAAAGACGTTAATAGGCAAAGGAGAGAAGTCTACATGGAGGCAACAGTTGAACTGCATAAGAGTGCAAGATGATTGATGATACAAAATGACAGAGAAAGTGATGAGATCACAAGCACAAATGCAAGGGTCAACTTTGACTAGAATAAAAACTGTCTCCCAACAAAAAACGAAGAAAAAGAAAATGGGTGACAATAGAGGTGTGAAGGGACAGGATAATCTATTTCTCCTAAGAAGACTGCAGCTAGTGGTCTGCCGAGAGTAAAGGAAATAGAGGTTGGTGTGGTAGGAAGAGTAAAAATTTGGCGAAAGTTGAGGACAGAGTTGGTCAACAGTATTGGTCAAATGAATGCAGCAATCAGGAGAGATAGACATTAAATACCAAACACCTTATTTTGTTATTAAGTAGTTAATTGTGTAGTGTGTGGCAAAACAATTTTTATAATACTAATTTGTCATTTCTGCCTATATTCCTTTTATATCAGGAGACTGTGCTTCTTTATGTCAGGGACATATATAGTAGCACTCAAAAATAACCCCCAAAACTCTGTTCCAGGGTATTATTTAAGTATTTGTATTTAAGTATTTGTTATTTGCAAATACTAAAGTGCGTTGAGAAGAATAGAGTTTGAAGAGTGGAAAAGGCTCAGAAGGTGACAAGGAGAAAGATCTATAGGTCTTAGAGCAATAAGAAACTTGCCTAGTTCCCCATGCACATTGAATATTGTGGGACCTTGTAGAGAATGGTCCAACAGCAGCAATGTGGCCTGTAGGGCTAAGGTAGAACTAAAAATGCTGTGTGGGTTAAACATTGTCTCTGGAATGAGCATGGCAGAGAAGGAGAAGATAGCATTGAGCCTGAGAGGAGGTTCTCATGTGGATCACATTAGAGCATATTCTCTTACGTTGGACAACATCCTCATGAGGGGAATGCTTCTACTGGAAAAACATCAGTAGGCTTCATATCATTGGTTCTGACAGTATCCCTTGGTGGAAGCTGAGGGCATGCAACTACAATGCAAGTCTCTAAAAGTAACCCTACCATTGATGAAGGAATGAGATTGGCTAACCCACCAGCCAGAGCCAGTGTCTTTCTCGATTGCCTTCCTCCCTTAGAATGCATTCAGCTCACTTGGAGCAGGGATAAACTGGAAGTCTGCTGGGTGGTTTCTGAAATGCTTTTGAGTTCTGGATGAAAGCAAGAAATGCTGACAGTCCCAAGCTCTCTGCCATCTTGGATGAGAACTGTTTCCACCATTTTTTAATTATGAATGAAGGGACAAGGGAATCCTGACATTATTGTTCCCCTGAAGTCACTGAAGTAAGAGCAGCAGTCATTTCCTTCTCAATTTTTCAGTTTGTGATTTTTATAAATGTCCTATTTGGTTAAGCCACTCTATTTTGGGTTTTCTGTTATTTGTGGCTGAAAGCATTTTTTTAAGTTTATTTATTTTGAGAGAGAGAGAATGAGCGAGTGAGTGCACACATGAGTAGGGGAGAGGGAGAGAGAGAATCCCAAATCTGATGAGGCTCAATCCCATGAACAATGATATCATGACCTGAGCCTAAATCAAAAGTCAGATGCCCAACGAACTGAGCCACCTATGCGCCCTACAACTGAAATCATTTTAATTGGCACAATCATCAATATTTTCCAAACTTGAATTCCTCATAATGTCATTAGGTGTCAGGCAAAGGAAGAAAGCATATATACCCAACTGGGTTTTAGAAACACCAGTTCAACAGTGCTAAACATGCATTCTTATTGCAGGATTCCTTGGAGGCTTTAATTTACTCCGGGAACCTATGTGTACTGTGTGCTATAATTACTTTGATCATGTTAACATCTCTCTGGATGGTATCCATGGACATGTACTTGGAAAGCACTGTACCAGATGCTATATCGATACAGTCCAAGAATGTCTAAATATCCGGCTTATCCAGGAATAGAATTCAAGTTACTTTGTAAGAATCAGCTCACAAGAGCTGGAGAAGAGTCTGAGAAGGACAGACTTATTTTTTTATCTAAATGAGACTCATTTTATCTAAATGAGACCATTTGCATTTCCACAACTAAATGCAAAAGCCTTGTATTAGGTACAGGATAGGATGTACATGGATATGTAGAAATATATAAGAAGAAATTTATTATAGGAAATGGCTCACCTGATTATGGAGGCAGAGAAGTTCTATGATCTGCTGTCTGTAAGCTGGAGAGCCAGGAAAGCTGGTGATACAAATCCTAGCCCAAATTTGAAGGCCAACAAACCAGAAGGGTCAATGTTGAGGGCCAGAGAAGATGGATATCCCAGCTCAAGCAAAGAGAGAAAATGTTCCCTTTCTGTGCCTTTTTTTTTTTTTTTTCTATTCAAGCCCTCAACTAATTGAATGATGCCCACCTGCTTTGGGAAGAGTGGGTAAAGGGTGTCCTTTACTCGCTCTACCAATTCAAATGCTAATCTCTTCCAGAAACACCCTGACAGACACACTCAGAAATAATGTTTTACCAGCTATCTGGGCTTCCCTTAGCCCTGTCAAGTTGACACAGAAAATCAAGCATCCTGGGCCTTTCTGTATCTTCTGGATTCTTCCTTATTTATCAAAGCTTTCCTGTAAGAATAGAGATGTTCTAACACTTTCCCGTATACTTTCCTCACTATGCACACACACAATTTTCTATCTTCTATTTATAATAGTAAAAGTTTTACTTATAGGAAACAAATAGAGCTTCCATTTTACTGAAATTGACTAAGTCCTTTTCTTTAAAATATATTACTATGAAAACTGTTAAAGAATCTCGCTAATAGGCAGGGTGGGTGCAAGTGTGGGTAGAATTCAATGAATAATCTCTCACATTTAGGTCCTATGCTAACCCTATAGTGTGGTCAACTTTCAGAATAAGCAAAAAAAGGAATTATTTTATAATTAGTAGGAAAGATTCCACCTTCTGTGGCTCACCACTGGAATTTAAATTTAGTGACTGTAATACCCCTTTGAAAAGCCAAAAGAAAGATATATGCTAATTATACCAATATTGCTAGCCAGATTGTAAAAGGCAACTGGGTCACCAAATACAGACACAATTGTAAATGTGCACTCCAGTTATACTGAATAGTAAACAAATGAATGCAAGATGTATGTGGAGAAAATTATGACGTAGAATGATTAAACAAATAAAGCATAACAGATTCTCCATGTCATAAGGCATATCAGAGCCCTTCCTTTCCTTGTAACTCAGTCATAATGAATAAATCTATGAGGCTTCATGATCTTTCCTGATTATAATTGAATTAACTGCCTAGATAGTCATGTGAAGTCAAATTTTATGATGAAACATTGTGATTTGTTTCTTCCTTTGAAAGAAGTTGTTAGCCCAATTTATTAAGAACGTGATTGGTTTTTTAATTGGGATTTGCACAAAAAGGCTTCTGAAATAAATGAATATTTAAGTAACCACAGACTAAAGACCATTGAAAACCAGCTATAAAGGGAGAAAAAAAGCTGAACCATTTATTTAAAGGCCTTTTTGGCCATTTTAACCTGTGCGAACATCAATTACTTCTTTATTTTACAAAACAGCAGTAATCAGTTGTTTGCTTCTTTGATTAGTTCTGGTCTGAATTCATTTAATACTAATGATTAAGCATGGGATACTGCAAATGAACCTGTCTCTTTTCTTCCCAGAAATAGAATAATTACAATGGCCAATGCCTGGGGCCTTTTATATTACTAAATTTGTAAGAGATTTAATTACTTTGGCTTTACTCCAGTGTCCCAAACAACGCACACAAATAGTCCCACAACATTGTGTCTAAGTATCAATTTTGGAAGGTCTTTACAGCATGTGTTTATAAAATGGGTGGTTGTGGGTCTGTGTAAAAAATACCACCTGCCAGTATGCCTGTATCCAGAGATATATGGGACGTAAAGTAAATGAGGAAGAATAAAGTCTGCTAAGGGTCCGCTATGAGTCAGGAATTATATTTGGCTCCTTTATTCATGCTGTCTCATTTAATCTTCGCAACAACCCTGAATATCCCCACATTGTAGGTAAAGAACTGAGACTCCAAGAGGTTAAGCAGTTTTCAAAGTTAGCTAAGTACCGTACTTGGGGATTTGAGCTCAAGTCCATCTGGCTTCAAATGCTGCCTGTATCCTCTCTATCACAGCGTATTTGAATTAAATTTTCCAGGATTAAATGAAAAAAAAAAAAGCTAGGAAAAAGTGATTGGAATCTATCACTTAAAAAAATGTAAGGATCTAAATTTTAATTTATATACTGTTCGATTAAAAATTTTAAGTGTACCATAAAGTCAAAGTTAGGATAGAATAACCTAAATTGCAATACTGAAAGCATTACAGAATGTAGTATTTGCTAAATAGAAAAGAGAAACATAAATAATTCACTAGTGTTTCCTAGTTAGCCATTGGTACTGTGCAAATAGGTACTGTAAGATGGCCTGTATCGACACACAATTTACTACATGTGGAGCAGATATTGGTATGAGTCTTACGTATTTCTTGATCTCTAATATCTGAGAAACCTTCTTTGAAAAGATAGCCTTCAAATGAAGGTCTTCTCCAGGCAGAATTGGCTCTGAGGCAGGAAATGCCCGGCCCATTCAAGGAACTGGAAGATCTCCAGACAGGTGACGTAAGAGACTGGAGAGGTGGGCAGGGGCTGTGTTAGCCAGTTGGTCTTTTACATTAAGGTCACAGGGTACCATTGAAAAGCTTTAAGTGAGAGTTGCACATAATTCTATTTTGGGTTTTAGAAGGATTGTTGCTTGGATATTGTGTGGAGGGTGTATTGAAAGGGGGTCAATCTGAAGGCCCACTTAGGAGGATTATTTCATTTGTCTTGGCAAGAGATGGTGATGGCTTAGGAAGCCAAGAGAAATGGACAGATTCAAGTGAGACTTGAGAGGACCGATACAGTTCCCTCATTACTTGAATGTGTAAGATGAGGAAGCTTATAAAGGATGGTTCTCAAATTGTTCTTTTGAGCAGCCATTTCAATGGTTGTCCATATAGTAAAACAAGGGAACACTGGAGAGGGAAGCAGGTCTGAGGGGAAGCTGAACTCAGTGTTGGATGTGTGGACCATGATAATGTTTTTTTTGGTTATATAGATTTGGAGCTTTCAGGTGTGGCCAGCAATAGAGATATAAATTGAGGTATTGTCATTGTACAGCTGATTGAATGAGGTTACTAGCTTGGAGTAGGGAAGTGAAATTGAGTCATGCCCTACAAAGCCTTCCACAATTCAGGTCTCCGTATTAGAGTCATATTAACTTGCTTTGAAGCCATGTCTTTAGTAGACATAATTGGGGGGGGGGGGAAGAGGTAAGATAGGATGGAGAGAAGTGATTGGAGGAAGAATGGAAGGGATTCAAAATGTCTTTTTAATAGAATACCCACATTCCTGTCAACAGAGAGGAACAATTACTTAAAACAGAGTTGAGGGTAGGGTACTGGCAAGTTCATGGGCAGCTCTGCAGAAGTGGCGGTAGGTAAAACGTGTCTCTGTTTCTGTATCACATTTCCTGCTTTTATTCATGCCCCCTTCCCAACTCCTTTAAGGCTGTGTGCTGAGGTTCTCTTCCTCTTGTGAAAATCTCCTCCCAGAAAAGATCTGAAATAAATTCACGCAAAAGTGAAGATGACTAGTATTAAGCTTTGAAAGTTAACCTTAGTGGCAGCTTACATTCTCTGAAAATAACCACAGAAATATTTATGATCCCTCATGTTCCTCTATACCCTTGTCACTCCCACACTCTGTCCCCATTTGTGTGACTACACAAATAGGTGTCATTTGTGAGCTGTCAAAAATGCTCGTGAAAAAATAAACAAATGCCAAGTAAATCAAAGTGGCCAGAGCCCATTTATTCTTAGGAAAGTTAGAAATGGAAATGATCTCTCTAATATGTGAGATTTATAGAGAGTTTTTTCAAAATGTTTGCAATATCTGAGATTCAAATGTAAGTAAATCTTATTCCAGTCCCTAGAAAAAGAAAGCTCACATTTGCTTCGAACTTACAGTAAAAGCCTGTGAATTAGATTAATTTCTCTCAAAAATAATTTCAGTTTCACTCAGGAAGCCTAACTCTGTTCTTAAAAAGGCAGGCATTTATGAGTTAACCATCTGAAACCTGACTAGAAACTTTAGTAATTATCTCCTGTGGCTACAAGATCCTCTCAAGTACATATAGAGAAATTTGATACCAAAAGGTGCTTTGCAGCCAGGAAAACTATATTTCCAAGAATCTGGTGGCTCCATTATTGGTACCTTTTAAAATGTGGAAATTGAGCCAGTGTCTGAATATTTCCCATAGTGTGCTAAGATTTTCCTTTTTAAATAACAACTCTATTGAAATCTCATCCATTTATTTAAAGTGTAAAATTAATGGTTTTTCATATATTTACAAAACTGTGCAACCGTTAACACTAATTCCAGGCCATCTCCCCACATAGAACCCCTGTGCCCATTAACAGGCACTCTCTATTTCCTCCCAACCTTCCGAGCCCTAGGCAACCACCAACGTGCTTTCTGTCTGTATGGCTTTGTCTATTCTATGCATTTCATATCAGGAGATCAAAAATAAGCAATCTTTTGTGACTGGCTATTTTCACTTAGCATAATGTTTTCAGGGTTCATCCATGCTGTATGATATATATGTACATATATCAGTACTGTATTCCTTTTTATTGCTGAATAATATTCTACTTGTATGGATACATCACATTTTGTTGACCCATTCATTAGTTAATGGACATCTGGGTTGTTTCCACGTTTTGGCTGTTAGGCTGCCATGTACAGGTTTTTGTGTAGGTGTATGTTTTCATTTCTCTTGGGTATATACCTAAGAGTGGAATTGCTAAGTCAAATGATAATTCTATGTTTAACCATTGAGAAACTGCCAGACTGTTTCCCACCAGCAGTTTATGTGAGTTCCAATTTGTTTTCATCCTTCCCTACACTTGTTATTGCCTTTTTGCTTATGCTCCTTTTAATTGGGTATAAGGTAATATCTCTTTGTGGTTTTGATTTGCATTTATGTGATTACTAATGATGTTGGGCCTCTTTTCATGTGCTAATCGGCGACTGGTATATCTTCTTTGGAGAAATATCTACTCAGATCTTTTGCCCATTTTGAAATTGGGTTATCTTTTATTATTGATTTTTAGGAGTTCTTTATATATTCTAGATACAAACAAGTCTTCTTCATTTTTGAGAGACTACACCAAAGAAAATAAATATTAGATAGATCAAAATATCTGGTGTTAGCACCCAAAACTGAGATAAACACATATACATACAAATCACTATAAGATACAATTATTTGTATGTTTTAGCAAGAAAATCTCCTCATTATTTGCAATAAGAAAACCCTCAGTATACAAATGTTCAAAAGAATGTGCAAAATGTACAATAACAGAACTCAGTTAAGCAAATTATGGCATATTTATGTGGTGAAACATTATGGTGTCTTGAAAATGATAATTACAAAGTGCTCTCCATGACCTTGGAAGACTTCTATGAAGCATCAAATGAACCCACACACAGAGTATAATCTTAACTATGTTGTTTCAAAAATGTAGAAAACAGGGTGCCTGTGTGGCTCAGTCAGTTAAGCATCCAACTCTTGATTTCAGCTCAGGTCATGATCTCACCATTGTGAGATCAGCCCCGCATCTAGCTTAGCACAGAGCGTGGAGCCTGCTTGGGATTCTCTCTCTCTCTCTCTCTCTCTCTCTCTCTCTCTCTCCCTCTCCCTGTGACCCTTCCCCTCTCATGTTCTCTCTCTCTGTTTCTCAAAATAAATAAACTTAAAAATGTATAGAAAACAGACAAGACAAAAAATTCTGGTATGTTAGTTGTGGCAGCACATGGGCAGCGGAATGACAGGTGCTGTTTTCCCCATGCTCGGCATTTGGCTACAGTAAGTATGCATTTCTTTTATAATCAGGCATTTGATGGGGAAGGAGGCAAAGCTGTCTCAGCAGTAACACAAAAAAATGTAAAACTAAAATAATATACTATCTTTAACAAATTTTCATGATTTTGGAAGTATGTGGTTTTTCATGGCATTTTGTTACATCTTTGTGAGTCATGCCAGGAAGGTAGAGTCATCTTACCTACAAAATCCCACAACCATTTATGTTGGACCTTATTTCCCCAAGTGTTTAAGATACTTCTTGGAAGTAGCTTGGCATACTGAAACACATTTCCTCGTTCAGAAACAATACTTTATGGTATTAGCATTAGCACAGCCCTCTACTTTGAAATATCTATGAAGTCCTGATCAAGGACAATTTTTCTTTGCTTAGTTTTTGTTTGTTTCCTTCACATATTATTGAAAGAGAGGCCAGTAAAGCTTTGAAAAACAGACCTTGTGCCACAATAACTCCATGCAGCTCCTTTGCTCAGGGGCCAAGGATATTCCCAGGATGGAGGCAGGCACTGGATCTCTGGCCACAGTTCCTGCAACTGCTATCATTTCAAGACAAACCACTAATTGCTGAGGAATTCACTGGGAGCTAAAAAGGAACTTTCCTTCACAGTGCACTCCTTGAGATCTCTGGCAGATTTCTTTTGTTCTCAGGCCCTGAGTTGTCATTATCCATGACAGTTCTCATTTCCTATTCTCCATGCGAATATATTCTAAGGCAAAACTACTTTTGAAAAACAAAATGTTCTGGTAGGTTTGGATCCACAGCGATACAGTGATGTTGGCACAGGGCTGGGGACACATGTCCAGAACTGCTGTTTGTAAATGTGATAGCAATTTTGCTAAAAATAAAGACTTTCTTTGCAATTTATGGAGGTATGGATAGAGGAGAAACTGGAGTTGTCCTTCATTTTTCAAATGCCCTTTCATTTCCTGCTGTGTGCTGATGTTTCAAAGTCTCCACATGAATTAAAGTTCCAACGAGATTTGCCATAGCGGTTTCTTGGGAATGTCCATAAATATTTTTTTGCTTTGGTTTTTGTTCTCAGCAGAAAGTGTTGCTTGTGATTATCCCTTTTCTAAATTACATCTCTTTTTAAGATCTGAAAAAATAAGCTTTTGTGTTTTTCAGGAAGTACATGATTTTTTTTTCTGCCCTGCTTAAGACCAAGGGGTTTTACTTTAGGAGCATGGAGCTGAAGTTTTCAATTACTGATTCTCCAAGAAGGCAACAGTGCCTTCTCACCACTGACTTCCTGGTTTAAGTAAACTTTTCTCACATTTTTCCCGTAAGTGATCATTGTTTTAACAGGTTAATTATTTTACCACATAAAGTGGTCATTGTTCTCCGTGCTCAGTGCTCTGAATAAATCAGGCCCTTCCTTGTGTTAGGACACTCACCGCCTCCCCCCCCCCCCCCCCCCCGCCCCCGGGGTTCAGCAGCGCTAACCAATTTGCTCAGAGATTTTTTTATCCATCCAAGGACTTAAAAGTTTGGTAACGTTTGAACGAGTTTAAAGAAGAGAAAAAGAATCCTGCAATTCAAAGAAGATCCCTTGAAGCATAACCCCTGCTGGGCTCTGGGTCACAAAGTAGTGGATATATTACTCCCCAGGGCTTTGCAATATTAGCTATGGTGGACAGTGCCTCTTTTCTTCTACTGATTTGTTTACTTTATTTTTAACAACAGGATTCCGTTAAGGCAAACACACACACACACACACACACACACTCACACACACACGAATTAGGTAGGAATGCAAGGGCATTTCCAAGTTCAATTTCTTTCCATGGATTGCACTTTCTATTCCCTGGGGAATGTTGAGGAACGTTGGCCGTTACTGACAGATCTTGCTGTTTGACATCCCTCCTCCTCAGGTTGGGCCACGTAGGACTGAGCAGGAGGCTTTAAATGTACCAACCACGTGATAAACCTATTGATGGAATTATAGCTGAAGTCACTGAGCGCTTATTTGTCACCCATGTTGTTCCTTTTCTCATTTAATTCTCAAAACCTCTGGAAGAGGTCAATGTGATTGTTGTCTTTGTTTTGCTGGGGTTAAGTGAGTTGGCCAAGGTTACACAGCCATTGAAGGGCAGAGGCAGGAATTCAGGGCCGGCCACCCCATACCAGTGAATGTTGGCTTTCTACCCCTATTATTTTGGACTCAACTACAAAAGTACCTACATCTGTCAGCTCTTCCTATTATTTCCACGTGCTTCCCATGGACAGGAGTGCAAGTTTGCAAATCCCAGCTGTCCGCTGAAATAGTGCACAACCACCTCATGTATTATACAGAATGTCTACTAGGGCACCAGAATCCTATGTGTTTACAGTGTCTTCAACAAATATTGCACTCTGTATTATTTGGAATTAAATTGATAAAAACTAGTAAAATGTATGTTTTAATACAGTTACTCTCTCAGGTGAATAAGGTGAATGCCATTATCTGTTTGCTTTAATAGCATTTAGAAGTTTATACAAGTTTAAGGGGCCACCTGGGTGGCTCGGTCAGTTAAGTGTCTGACTTCAGCCCAGGTCATGATCTCGCGGTTTTTGAGTTTAAGTCCCGCATCCAGCTCTGTGCTGACAACTCAGAGTCTGGAACCTGCTTCGGATTCTGTGTCTCCCGCTCTCTGCCCCTCCCCTGCTCGTGCTCTGTCTCTATCTCTCTCTCAAAAATAAAAATAAACATTAAAAAAAAATTAAGAAATTTATACAAGTTTAAGAAGCATTATATTACATCTTATCTATTTTTTCTCATTGAAACTATTACATTATATTTTAATTGTTACTAAAGTGGTAAATGCATTCACCATAGGAGATACTGAAAAACTAAAAAGAAATTAGAAGTCAACTCAGATCCATATATTTTATTATTTATTTTTAATGTTTATTTATTTTTGAGAGACAGAGATAGAGCGCGAGCAGGGGAGAGGCAGAGAGAGGGAGGCACAGAATCTGAAGCAGGCTCCAGGCTCTGAGCTGTCAGCATACAGCCCGAGGTGGGGCTTGAACTCACAAACGGTGAGATGGTGACCTAAGCCAAAGTCAGAAGCTTACCCGACTGAGCCATTCAGGCACCCCAACTTAGATTCATATATTTAGGGATAACCACTGCTAGCATGATGATGTCTCTTTTAGTTAATATCTCATAAACATATTCTTGCTACAAAATATTATGACATAACATTATATTTAAGGATTATATACTGTATCATTGTATGAGTCTAGCATCTTTTAATTAACCAATCTCCTATTTTTGGACATTTACTTTTTTTAACTATTCATTATTGAAAACAATGCAGCAATTACCCTTGAAGGCAAATCTTTGTGTACATTCATAATTATTTCCTTAAGATAATTTCTTAAAAGTAGAACTTCAGGACCAAAGGATAGGCAAAGCATTAGGACTTTTTTCTTTCTGGAAAAATTTTACCAATACTTTAAGGCCCAACAGCGAAATGAGAGTTACTCTACCCCCTGCCAACATTGAGTGTTATCAATCAATGTCCAAGTAATTACCAATTCTATAGGAGAAAAATAATATTTTGCTCTATTTTTCATTGTTTAAAGTCACTATGAGGCCAGACATCCTATCATAGTTTATAAGCCATTTGTATTTCTCTTTTCATTACATTTTGAGAAGCAAAATTTTAAACAATTTTTCATTCAGTCTAAGCAATACCAAATATCTTGATGATAGATTAACAAAAAAGTTTTAGATATTTTTTCCTGGAGTCCTTCTCCTTTATTTAGATGACAAGCCGTAGAATTTTAAGGTTGAAGGGTACCTTAATGTTTGACACATACCTGTGTAGCTTTGGTAACTTGGGTTTTTCTGCTCTGAATGGACATGCACATGATGGGCACGAAATTAATGGAGAAATATGAAATGAATGGCTAATAAGACCTTTTTCTGACCTCACTGAGAACTAAAATGTTGAGTTGTCAGGTTATTTGTGGCTACAAAAATAATACTGGCAAATAGTCTGGGGCTATCAAATTCAGTTCCGTCTGTAATTGAATTAGAGACCCACTTCCTTTTCTCCAAGGAGATTGGTGTACCAACCCTGCCTTTGACAGTGTTTAGTATTACACAAGATTTCAGCCAATGAACAAAGTTTCTATTTATGGAAAATGTCAAGGGTGATAAGCATGAAAGAGTAGTAATATCATTATTTTCTATCTAACTTACTTAATAATTGGATATGAACAGTGAGAAAATTTCTGCCAAACAAATACAAATGTTCTGTCCTAATAAATTGAGTTAAAGTTTCAAAGGTTTGTGGAATCCTAAAAATCCAAAACCAATGCAAAACGAACACTTCAGATGGGGGCAATTGTAGGTAGAAAGTCCCATGGAAATGTGCACAGGTTTTATGTCAAAAAGAAAAGCATTCTTGAACAGCTAGTCCTCCCCTGCATGGGGCTGGTGTATTTTTGAGAATTTGCATATCGTCACTTCCAAAAGGAATATTTTGTGGTCTCTTCCAGTTGCTTCCATCCCTGCCTGCTCACGTGCACGTGCGCACACCTGTTCCAGGATTGTAGTTCCTGGACTCTGAATTCCTCAGCATCACAGAGTTTGCATGTCCCATCTACAACCCTGAGTCTGGCATAGCCCAGTTCCTCACCAAATGTGCATGATGGAATGAAAAAACAAACCTGCCAAAGCATACCAGAATAAAGGGTTCAGGTAGGTGATTCTGTCATTACCATCTCCACTGTCAGATCAGAAGACAGGCTGGTGAAAGTTGAGACTTGTTCAAGATTGTACTGTTGGTGACAGAGCCAAGACCTGAACTCAGATCTCCTGTTCCTAGAATTAGGTTCTCTCAACAGAAGAAGAAAATGAACTTATGCATCTTTAAACCTCTATATCCGTATCATAAATGTGAATTTATTAGTATTGGCAAGGTTATTTTTCATTCTATATTTATTAATACCTGTCTCATTTCCCAAATAATTCAAAACATCCGATGGATGTACAATGAGAGAGAAAAAGAGAAAGAAAGAGCGGGAAAGACTAAAGATCACATACTGGGAAAATATACTCTAGAAGTATAATAAGTAACACTTAGTGAGTACTGTATGCCAGATATTGTTCTAAGTGCTTTACATAAATTAACTCATTTAATACAAACAATGACTCTGTGAGGTGGGTACTTACTATTATCCCAACTTTACAATCATAGGAAATGAAGCACAGAGAATTCCAGTAACTTTCTCAGGTCACAGAGCTAATATGCAGTGAAGCCTGCATGTAAACCTAAGTAGTTGTGGGCCTGATACTTAATGCATGTTACTATTCTGCCTGCTAAATATATCCTTGGGATCTGTACTGCTCTAACTACTGTCTCCAGATCCAGGCCCTGAGAAGCTATGCCCCTGAATCTACCCTCACGCTTGGTTCCTTTTTGCAGACTGATTATGCTTCCACTTTGGTAAGTAACTATGTATTAAGATCAGCATTTGATAAGACTTGTTAAGTTGTTCTCAGGAGGAGATTTGACCCATGTTAAGTCTAGACTCCAATTTTGAGTTCCCTTATTTACTAGTTGTGTGATCTTGGGCGAAGCACCTAGCTACTTTGTGCCTCAGTTTCCCCACTTGTCAGATTTGGACAATAATAATAACTATCACATGATCAGTGTGAGCATGAACTCACCATGGATAAAAAGCACTTAGCGCAGTATGTGGTGCATAGTAATAATCGATGTCAGCTATTATTATTGTTATGAGAAAATCACAGTACTTTTTTATCTTTCTACTTAGGCCCCAGAATGGTTACATTCTTGGAGAAGAATTTGAATCCTCAGGACTAAGAAAATAAAATCAGGCCCAGGTAATATACCCACTAACTGTTTGAGGCTTAGTGTTAATTGAATCCTAGCTTTTGGTTTAACCGCTTGGCCTAAATTGGTAATTTTAGCTCAACCAGACTCAGGTATAATAGGTCTTTTGAATTTTTATATCTACAGGCTTTCTAGATTAGTTTCTTGTTTAAAACCTTTCAAGTACAATGTTAATCATAGAAAGTAGAAACTCTAGAAATGTATAAAGGGAAAAATGTCTGTCAGTCATAATCTCATTTTCTAACAATGGTAAGAATTAAATAAGACAGGGGCGCCTGGGTAGCTCAGTGGGTTGAGTGGCCGACTTCAGCTCAGGTCATGATCTCGAGGTCCGTGAGTTCGAGCCCCGCGTCGGGCTCTGTGCTGACAGCTCAGAGCCTGGAGCCTGTTTCAGATTTTGTGTCTCCCTCTCTCTGACCCTCCCCTGTTCATGCTCTGTCTCTCCCTGTCTCAAAAATAAATAAAAAACGTTAAAAAAAATTAAAAAAAAAAAAAGAATTAAATAAGACATAATTCCTGGTTGTGGCACAGTGTCATTGACTCATCTTTAATTAAAGATTGGCTATCTTTAATTTTGTTTATTCCTCATTATATAACATAGTGACTAGCAAAAGATCCATTGCCCTGCCCAGGAAGAAGACTGTTAGCAGTAACTGACCTCTATCTATTTGTTTTTTCCCTATTCCCCATGACCCTGTGCCCTCCTGCCAGAGAGGAATTTATTGTCCCAATTAATTGTCCCAAATTTTGTGTTTATTACCGTTTCTTAATTTCATCAGGCACACACATATACACATGCAGAAACACATGCACATGTATATGAATGTGTGCCTAAATAGCATAATGTTTGGTTAGCTTGTTTTGATACATTATTTCTATCAAGACATATTATTAAGATTCACCCATGTTGGCTTATGTGGCTAAAGCTCATTCATGGAAAACATTTTTATAATATTTTATCATGGGCTGGATACCACAACTTATTTATCCTTTCTCTTGATACATGTGAATGGGCCTTTGGAGATATATTTCTTTTAAAAGGATATGCATTTTTTAATGTTAAGACCAAATGCCAAATGCAGTTTTGCTTCTGCCTTCTGCCTGTTTCTGCACTTACCGTTATATTTAAAAATTTTCTCATTTCATTATAAATTTTAGAAATAATAACATCTCATTCAGTGGATATATCATAATTCACTTAACCATCTTGTTGTTATTAGACATTTAGATTGTATCTCATCTCAACTAGCACAATTACCATATAAACAAACATTATTGAATACAAATACGGTTTTTGAATTTTGTGTTATTTCCTGAAAACGACTTCCAGAAGCGGAAGCACTCGGTCAAATACCCAAACATTGTAGGGCTCTTGTATATACAGCCAAATCAGTTTGCAGAGCATTGGACTCATTAACACCCTACCCGCAATGATTCAGAGTGCTGTAGAAATGTCAACTGAGAGTCTGGATATTCATTCAAATCACTATGTTGTACACCTGAAACTAATATAACATTATATATCAACTATACTTGATTATATATTATATATTATTATATATATAATATTACATATGATATATCAACTATATCTACTATGTCAATATACTATTATTTGGAATCATTCAGATAAATTGGCAACATTTTTAATTTTTCTTTCTGGACATCTGTTCTGTTTGAGTAGAGCTAGAATTAAGCCAACATGCTGCCACATGCAAATTGCTTTGTTTTGGGAATTCTTGTGTTTTATGCTTTGCATTTGCCATAAATTAGCCTCCTTTTCCCTTTATGTGTTTCAGGTTGTTGTGTTCTTGAAGTCATTCTTTGGTTTATTTGGCATAATGAAATCTATAACGTCTCGTCTTTAAATAAGTAACTTCACTGAAACCCTTGTCAGCTTTAATAGGATTCAGGTGAGGGAATTTTTGTTTCCTTGGCATTGGAATTCCAACTCTTCTGTAGATTATTTAAAAAGCATCTCAGTATCCATTGCAGTGCCAACCAATATAAACACAATGGTGCCAGCATTTATGGGTGTCATTTTCTCTCCTGGAGGAAATCATAATGAATTCAATATGACGTTTATTATTGTCTCTGTCTGTATGCAAGAATTGATAAAAATCATTTGGTTTCATTACATCTAAACTCAATAACACTAAAGTGGATAAACAGTGGTTAGAAAAGCCCGGTGGCCAAAGCATAATAGAAGCTTTTTTGGCCCAGATGGGTTGTAGCACAATACTCCATACACATTTTAAAAGAAGATGTTAGTTCAGAGAAGGGTCAAAGTCATTCTACAAACATACAAAAGACATTAAAAATATTGGTCTCCAGCTAGGTAAAGCCAAAGGATCTTGACTCCAAATCAACCTCAAGTTTTTTGTCTCGTTCATGAGTGTTAGACCACAATTTATAGAGTTTATCTTTTTTCTATTGGTATCTTTCCCACAGACACACTTTTCATTTTTGTGCTATGTTTTCATCCACCCTCAGTTTAGGTTTGAGTGCTGCTTGTATTTAATTTTACAGGAAAAAGAGTTTTTTGGAAATAAAGGTATAAAATCATCCTGCAGTTTATGTCATGTATCAGGCCATTTTTACTGAATTGTTTTTACTTCCTTTTAAAATATTGTGAGAGTTACCATTGCCTAACTTTTCCAAGGAGGAACATATGGACTATCAATGGCTTTCCTTTCTGTGCCTAAATTTCCCCATCTATAAAATGAGGATTAAAAATGGGGCACCTGGGTGGCTCAGTTGGTTAAGCCTCTGACTTCAGCCCAGGTCATGATCTCACGGTTCATGAGTTGGAGCCCCACATAGGGCTCTGCGCTGACGACTTGGAGCCTGGATCCTGCTTCAGATTCTGTGTCTCCCTCTCTGTCTCTCTCTCTCTCTCTGCCCCTCCCCTGCTTGTACTCTCTCTCTCTCAGAAATCATAAGTGAATAAACTTTAAAAAACAAAACAAAACAGCACCACTTCAGGGGCATCTGGCTGGTTTAGTTGGTAGAGCATGAGGCTCTTAATCTTGGGATCACAAGTTCAAGCCCCATGGTGGACATAGAGCTTACTTTGAAAATAAAGCAACACAAGGAAACAGTACTGCTTCATGTAGCTAAGGTTAAATGAGCTAGGCAAAATCCTTTGTATAATGATGGGCCCAGAGAAAATGTTATATAAGAATTAATATTTTTATTTTTATTCACTCTAATACAAATATTTATGCTAATGAAATCTCCAGTAGACTCTAAACACCTGTCCAACTACTGAGAATCAATTAAGAAAATAATACCGACTGGAGGCACAAAATAACCATTATTGACCCTTGGTTTAGTAAACATTAATTTGAGGGCTGTGCTAAGCAAAGAAAAATATTAAATAAATGAATGCACTTCCAGGTCAGAAGATTTTGAGCAAAAACAGTGCAAGCTACAGACATGTGTGCATTTTGCTAAAAGGACAGCCTCCTCTATTTTGGAAGATTTTTCTGTCTGATGGAGTTGTCTGCTCATAAGGATCCTTAAGGAGAGAATGTTGGAGGTATGTGTATGCTCCACACACCGTCTACCATCCCTCCTCTTCCTAATGCAACCTGGAAAGTGGGCTGCCAAGTCCTCAGGAGGGGCCAGCTCTTCCGTTGTCCCAGGAGGTGAATCTTGATTCCATTCCCCACCCTGGTGAGTGGCTTAGAAACAGGTGAATCATTCCATTCTTGCTAATGCCACACTGTAACCAGGGCACAGGGGTGCAAGAGCGCCTGGTTCTGGGGGTCCCAAACAGATCAGGTTCGGCCACTCGCGGCTGACAGACACCAAAGGTATGATGTGGAGTGGTGGTGAAACAAGAGGGAATTTATTTCAGTGAGGCCAACACTGAGAAGACAGAGGACTAGCATATCAAAGACAGTCTCTAATGTGCTGAAAATGCTTCCAGGTTTATATACGGAAAACATGGGACAAAGGTCAGTGGGTACATGCAGGTGGATGGTAAAGGTTAGGCTGATCATTGTCTTGGGTTCAATCTTGTGGGGTCTTGCCAATGTCAGAGCAGTCCTTAGTACTTGAGGGTTCCTGTCACAGCATGATTTGCCTGCAGGGTCTTTTGCCTGAGTTAAGAGATAAGCTGGAAAGAGGAACTTAATCAGTTAGAAAGTACAGGCTGAGGTCAAAATGGAGGTAGTTGAAGTCCTCTTTTAACATGAGACAAGGTCTACTAGGGGACTTCTGGGAGAATGTTCCTGGAACTTAAAAAGGGATGCATGAAGGAAATGATTTCATCTTTCAACCTTTGGACATTAATGTGTAAGGGTGTAGGGATTAGAACCACAGCAATCCTTTGACCATGAGTGGATTAATCTGAAGAGATAAACCTTCATGCTGAGAATGGGGGAGCAGGAATTTGGAAAAGAACATGGATCCCTGATGATGTCATTGAGCTGCTAAATTAACCAACCTATAACACCTTCACTCTGTTACTCTGTGTTTTTTTAATTATTTTTAAAATTTTTTAAATGTTCATTTATTTTGAGAGAGAGAGAGTGAGTGGGGGAGAGGGAGAGAGAATCCCAAGCAGGTTCCACCCTCAGTGCAGAGCCCAACACGGGGTTTGACCTCATAATCATAAGATCACAACCTAAGCTGATATCAAGAGTCAATGCTTAGCAAACTGAATCACCCAGGCACCCCTCTATTACTCTGTTTTAATATGTGAGATCTTAGATCTCTTAACTGTTTAAGCCAGTTTCAGTTGAGGCTTCTGTTACTTGCAGCAAAAAACATCCAAAGTAACACAGAGGAACATACATGTAAGACATGAGGTACATGTCTTACGTGGCTCGGCAGAAATACTAGTTTCTTATCGCTGGTATAACACATTTCCACAAACTTTGGCTTTCAACAACACAAACTTATTCTCTTACAGCTCTAGAGGTCAGAAGTCCAAATTCAAGCTGTTGGCAGGGCCGAGTTCCTTCTGGAGGTTTAGGAGAGAAGTAGTTTCCTTGCCTTCTTTGGCTTCTAGGACGTCCTACATTCCTTGGCCATGGCCCCGTCTTCCCATCACTGGAGTCTCTTGCTTCCAAGAGCACATCTCCCGCTACTGACTTGGCTGTCCTTCTGCCTTCTTATAGGGACACTAGACCTCACTGGATAGTCCAGGATAATCTCCCCATCCCCTCATAAGATAGAAATCTAAGACCCCTATCTTAATCACATCTACAAAGTTCATTGTGCCTTGTAAGGTAGCATAGTCACAGGTTCTGGGGATGACGACATTAACATCGTTGGGGAGAGGGTCATTATTCAGCCTACCACATCAGGTAAACTGAGCCAACCCAGGAGAGTGGCCATCACAGCCAGATCACCGTATGTACCTGTGGAGGGAACAGCATGATGAAGACATTGTTAAACTGCCATTATTGTCTCCTTTATTTTCTGAGTCTCAGCCAAAATCTTTCTCTTTGCAAGTGATTGTATCTTAATTCCTAATCAGTAGCCCTAACTTAGCCCAGAATGATCAATCCTTCTTGCTTCATCTCCGTAATAATGACATCTGACATTTAAAGTGAGCCGTTGTTCTATGTACTATTTTAAGAACTTTATCTGGGGGCACCTGGGTGGCGCAGTCGGTTAAGCGTCCGACTTCAGCCAGGTCACCATCTCGCGGCCCATGAGTTCGAGCCCCGCGTCAGGCTCTGGGCTGATGGCTCAGAGCCTGGAGCCTGTTTCCGATTCTGTGTCTCCCTCTCTCCCTGCCCCTCCCCCATTCATGCTCTGTCTCTCTCTGTTCCAAAAATAAATAAACGTTGAAAAAAAAAATAAAAAAAAAAAGAACTTTATCTGCAGTAAAGAAATTAATCATCATAAACCTCTGTAATTGTTGCTACTTATATACCCATTTTATAGATGAGCAAATTCGACTTCATTTGTGTCAATTCACGCAGCTTACTATGAGTGCTTATTTTTGCGGCTTATGTAGGAGCCTGTGATGTGGTTTCTCTTCCAGAAATAGAAAATAAATTCAAGTTCTTACCACTGAGGACCAGTTAGGATGATTTTAGTTGCAATTTTCACCATATCCATGGGGGTTAAACAATTAAGAGTTTATTCTCTCCCCAAAAAGAAGCCCAGAGTTAGGATTGCAGGGTGGGTTAATTCAGCTGCTCAGTCATGTCAAGTTTCCTTTTATTAGGGAGGAAAGCCTCTTTCCAAAGCCCCTAAGCAGTGTTTCTCTTTTGGTTTGATCCCTGCGCTAGTCACTGGCCAAGAGGAATGGCCCATCATGACTCATGCTTGGGCCTCAGCCTAACTGCTGTGAGCACATTGCTGCCTGATCCCTGAATGAGACCAGGGGTCTATTAGCAAAGAGAGAAGAGAAGGAGCCAAGGGGGCACACACACCATAGAAAGTAGCATGGAAGCTAAAACCTACGAAACAACCCTATAACTGATCTCAAGGTATCTCCTGCCACTTGGAACAAATAGGACCTGGGCCCATTCATTGCTTTGATCCAAAGCAGACTTTAGAGTTACTCTTCGGCTGGGACTAGTGTGGTAGTACATGTAAGTCAGGGGGCATGCTGTCACCCAATTGAACAGTGTCATTGGAAGCAGTGTTTGACTCCCTCCTTGTCAATGCAACTCAAAGGGTCCATGTAGTGAACAGTTCTAGTAACTTGGAAGACAGTATTATTTTCCTAAGGGAGGAAAATTTCTCATCATGGACCAAATATGCACTATTTCAGATAGGGACCTTTCATATTCACTGAATAATTTTTTTGAACTTACTTTCTACAATTTCCCCCCACATAACCTATTTCACCAACAGTAAAGCACATGATACCTCATTTATCTTCCTGTAGCAGAGCAGAGCTGAGTCAAACCTTCACTGCCAAGCAGGCTCTGGGGGCCGAGCCAGAGTCTGTGCTCAGCAAGCTCAGGCCTCCCGTCCCCACAGTACCAGCTCCTGTCAGGATCCGACTCTGGACCTTTAGTTCATATGTCATAGTTAGTGAACAACCCATTCCTGTATCAATGTCCCTGTTGCTATTGAACCACGTTCATGTTCATTTCTTCAGAAAAGGAGGATTGTTCAGCCTGGAGTTTCCATCATATGGACGTGCATATTGAAGCCATGTGTCCCATCTTACTGTCTGAACATCCCAACAAAGCTAAGAGCAGCCACTTCACCATTAATCAGCAATCAGATGAAGAGCTGACTTCGGAAGAGAACTTCTCTTGCTACTGTGGCCTGCCCCACACTCTGGCACACTGAAGGACAGGTGGGCAGGAATCGGTTGGCCTGTTCAAAACAGCAAATGATGCAAGTGGCAGGACACGTCTTGCTTTGCCTTTGACTTGCATCACGGTGTGTCTTTTCTCCACTGTGTTTTTTTTTTTTTTTCCTGTGCGGATCAAAGTCTCAGGAGTAATTACCCCTCAGTAAGCTCAGTAGTGCCCTTTGTACAGGTGGGGTCCTCGTCATTTGAGCCAGAGGATGGTTAACGTGTACACATAACATTACACAGAGTCCAATACTTTTCTGATAACTCCTATAAATTGTCTTTAAAATTTTTTTAATGTTTATTTATTTTTTTTAATTTTTTTTAACGTTTATTTATTTTTGAGACAGAGAGAGACACAGCATGAACGGGGGAGGGGCAGAGAGAGAGGGAGACACAGAATCGGAAACAGGCTCCAGGCTCTGAGCCATCAGCCCAGAGCCCGACGCGGGGCTCGAACTCACGGACCGCGAGATCGTGACCTGAGCTGAAGTCGGACGCTTAACCGACTGAGCCACCCAGGTGCCCCTAATGTTTATTTATTTTTGAGAGAGAGAGGGGCAGAGTGCGAGCAGGGGAGGGGCAGAGAGAGAGAGAGGGAGACACAGAATCTGAGATGTCAGCACAGAGTCTGAGGTGGGGCTCAAACTCACAAACTGCAAAATGATGACGTGAGCCGAAGTCGGATGCTTAACTGACTGAGCCACCCAGGCGCCCCTCCTAGTCAATTGTCTTGTGGGTCAGCAAAGCCAAGGATGAGGTTAAATGGGAAGGGTTGGTTTGGGGCTTTTTGGCCTGTTCAGTTGCACGGATGCCCCCATAGGTCACCTCTCTAGCCTGTGGAGCAGTGACAGTGCAATGTGTTGCACACCTTGGAGTTGCCTTCATTCTTTCCACCAGGACTTGGCCAAAACACTCAGGCACTAGAGCATCTGGGAACGGCCTTCTCTGTCCCGGTCATCTATGTAGAAAGCTAAGGCAGATACTGGAAACGGTCTATTTTCTCTCCATTTCTGACACCCCTCTTGCTTCTGTAAGTATTGCTTTGCAATTGTCCTCACTGCCTTGCAAATCACTCAGAGCCCTGCCGGCAGATCTGAGATAATATCTCTAATTGAAAGTGAGAGGTTGTCTGATTTGCCTAGTTTAGGATGAGTCACTTGTATGTTTGAGAAGTGAAGTCCCAGATTCTGTTATTGATACTGGAAACTGTACAGAAGGATTGAGTCTGGAGTTTAGAACACACATCATGAATCTCACACCAGTGATGCTCTGGCTGTTCAGAGGGATGGAACAAGAAACAAATCTCTAAGGTGGAGGTTTTTGTGAAAAATCTCAGATTTTATTAGAGAGGTCTTTTGAGTACATAACATATTGAACTTTAATATTATGGACTTGAAAGAAAATATTTCCTTTGGAGTAGGAAGCCTCTGTTATGTTTTGGAAGAATTTTCCAGTAAATCATCTAACAGCTGCTTTACTGTACAGGCCTTGAAATTTTATCCTTTCATTGGTTACATACGCTTTTGCCTTTGGAAACTTCACATGCTTCCCTTTACCAGTAATATTTTGTTCCCAAAATATCAGCTCCCAGGGAGGATTTCATAAAGGCTGACCCAACAAGAAATGTTTTTGAGCAAACCTTCTGGATATCTTTGGCTAGGTACCATGCTCTATGTAAGTACACTCTATGTAAGATTATTACTTAAAATCCAAAAAGCCAGCCTACAGAGATAATGGGTTTGTGGCAAAAGAACATTCTAACCATCTCTTAACATAGAGGCATCTTGTATCTGTGAGTGTGGCAACAGTGATTACACTGGGTGCTAGTAGGGGTGTAACGTGAGGGAGCCTGTGTGTGTGTTGCAGTGGGAAGGTGTGATGGCACAAAGCCCTAGCAGAAATATGACCAGTGGCAATTCTCCCCTTCAGGTGGCAGATGGAAGATGGCCTTGACTGAGAGGGAGACACTAAATAAATACCTCCAAAAGGGAATAGAAAGAGAATAGCTTGCTTGGTGCCACATTATTGAAATAAGCTTGCAATTCTCAAAGTTTGTTGCACATGAGGGTCACCTGGAAGGTACATGCTCCAGAACAGAGTCATGATGTGTTGATCTCTAGAAAGGGTCTGCTGGCTAGTGACGATTGAAAAACAGAAAAAAAAAAAAAAAATGAGGCTGGAAACTCACCAAGCATGACTTCAGTGTGTGGAGCAGAGTTATTGAAGTCCTTTAATGGAGGAAGATTCCCCACAGACAGTGTAGGAACAAAGTGGGGCTGGAGAGGGGAGAGCAATAAGCTTTGCTCTAACAGGCCCATCTGACACTGACGGTTCTTATGGGGTGGAAACAGAGGCGGGTACGTGGCTTCAAGTGTGGTTGGTCAGTGGAAGAGTTTTCAAGGAGACTTTTCAGTGGCAATTTGAAGAGAATAAAAACAGGAGAGGAGCCAATTAAAACTTTGGCAGTACATGAAAAATTTGCAAATCATTGGTGAACCTGGGTTCAATTTTGGCTCATCTATTGACCTTGATCCAGAATAACCCCTCATTTTTGAAATTCTATGCATTGGCATATTAAGAGGTTAATAAATAAAATAGCTCTTTCTTACTTACATTCCCAGTGAGCCAGTCAGATCAATGGAGATAAAAAATATCAGTGTGGGGGGCCCTGGGTGGCTCAGTTGGATGAACATCTGACTTTGGCTCAGGTCATGATCTCATGGTTCATGAGTTCAAGCCCCACATCAGCCTCACTGCTGTCAGCACAGAGCCTGCTTCAGATCCTCTGTCCCCTCTTCTCTCTGCCCCTTCCCCACTTGCACCGTCTCTCTCAAAAATAAATAAATCTTTAAAAAACATATGTCAGCATGATTACTGACAGCAATTACATTGGAGGGTACGAGTAAGTGGTTAAATAGGCTTGCTAAGACTCTGCGCCCTTCTTCTTGGCCTTGATTCAGCCCAGCTGAGGGAAACTTGCATTTGCAAAGTGCACTCTTACCCATGATCCTTGTGTCACATTAGTTCAGGCATGGAGGGAAGAAAAGAGCAAATTCCTAGTAGTTACTCATTTAAACATTGTTTAATAGAGAAGCTCTCCTCAAGTGAAACCGATGGATTTAGTCCACTGGTGAAACAATAGGATAAGAGTTACCCATCTAAGTGGTGCTCCTCTGTTTTAAAAAATCTGTACTTTTTAACATGATGGCACAAGTAGAAAATTATATGATTCATACATGACGGTAGGAAAAAGTGTATGAGTCTGTTTGAAGTTGGAGAAGCAATGAGCTTAAGGGCTCTGGGCTTCACAAGACTTTACAACCTTGGTTCACCTGTAACCCCTTTTTCTCCCTTTAATTTGTTAATCTGTATGGTCTCTTTCCAATAATGATTTCCTCTCTGATACCAACTAGGTGTCCTACAATTCAATTTAATCCTGCCACTAACTACCCTGAATTAGCCCAGACCCCATAGGTTAAGGGCTCAGTGCCACAGGACTGTCCTCTCACTTCAGGTCCTGGTCACAAATTGCTGGGGTCCCCATAAGGCTGGCCAACTGGCTATAAATATAAGACTTCCCATGACCACCCCCCTCCCAGGTTTGATTATTTGATGGAATGATTCATAGAACTCAGGAAAGCTCTATAATTATGATCACCGTTTTATGATAAAGGACACGACTCGGGAATAGCCAAATGGAAGAAATGCATGCGACAAGGTAATAGGAGGCAGAGCAGGGCAGGCACAGAACTTACATGTGCTCTCCTGACACACCACCATCCCAGCACACTGATATTGTCACCCACCTGGGTTGCTGCCCAGGCTTCGCTGTTTAAGAATGTTTTATCCAGGTTTCAGTAGGTAGGCATGATTGATTCACTCATTGAACATTGCAATTGAACCATCTCCAATCCCCCTGCCTTCCCCTCCTCAAATGTCAAGGGCTGGGACTGAAACTTCCAAACCTCTAATCCGACGCTTGGTCTTTCTGGTGATCAGCTTTTATCCTGAAGGTTTGGTAGAAAGGGGTTTATTATGAATAACAACATACACTCCTTTCCCTCAGGAAATGCCAAGGATTTTAAGAGCTTTGTGCCAAGAACATGAGACAAAGACCAAATATATCTTTTATTATACCACAACGAGGTAAATATATATTAATAGATTTTTCTGATGTTAAACAATTCTTACATTCTTGTATTTTGTATACTCAATTCACTTTGGCCTGCTAGTATTTCATTTAGGGTTTTCCCATTGTGAGAACGGCCTATAATTTTCCTTGTTCATATTGTCATTGTCTCATTTTATTAGCAAGTTTCATTTAGGTTTATTAATTAGTTGGGGATAATTTCCTCTTTTTTTAGTGTTAGGAAAAGTTTGTTTAAAATTAGAACATGTTCCTTGAATGTTTCATTCACATATGGAAATTTCTGAGCTGATTTTACATTTTGAGAAATCTTTTAATTACTGATCCAGTTATGATAATGATTATATGATCATTCCGATTTTTTATTTCTTCTTAGTCTTTAGTTTTGGTAAGTTGCATTTTACTAGAAATTTGTCCACATCATTTAGGTTTTAAACATGTGGACATAACATTATTCATAATGTTTTATCTTTTTTTCTTTTTTAAAAGTCTTTTCTTAAGTTTATTTATTTATTGAGAGAGAGAGCACGTGCACACCAGTGGGGGAGGGGCAGAGAGAGAGGGAGAGAGAGAGAATCCCAAGCAGTTTCTGCAAGTCAGTTCAGAACCCAGTGTGGGGCTCAAACTCATAACTGTGAGATCATGACCTGAACCAAAGTCAGATGCTTAACTGACTGAGCCACCCAGGCACCCCTTCATAATGTCTTTTCTTATATTTTATTTTCTTTTAAGTGTTTATTTATTTATTTTGAAAGAGAAAGACAGAGTGAGCAAACCTGAGTGGGCGAGGGGCAGAGACAGAAGGAGAGAGAGAGAATCCCAAGCAGGCTCTACACTCAGCACGGAGCCTATGAGATCATGATCTGAGCTGAAATCAAGAGTCAGATGCTTAACCAACTGAGCCACCCAGGCACACCAGTTTTTTCTTCTATTTTAATATTTGCTGCAATTATGCTCCTCTTTTCAATCTTAATGTATTTTATTTTTGCTCAAAGTACCAAAGCAGAAGTTATAGCTTATGATTGAACGTAACTCTTGTTGTGAGGCCTGTGAGCCTTTAGATACTTAAGGATGGCACTAATTTCTGTCATTTACTCCATAGATGGGTGTGAAACTTGTTTTGAATGCCTTTTTTTTAATGGAGGTAGAGGGACATTCCAGAGGTTTCCACTGGGCTTCCCAGTATGATCGCTCTAAGATGGCCCACAGACCAACGGCCCAGTGTGAGAGTTGTGCCACCAAACATGCCAATTCCAATTATACAGCCAGAGGGAAAAATCAGCCAATGTCAAAAGAACAAGAAATAAGTGTGACGATGAAATTAGTTGACAAGACTTTAGAACCATTGTTATAAGTATATTCAAGGATTAAAAGAAAAACATGAACACACTGAGAGAACAGAGAATCTCAATGGAAAAATGGAGTCTTTAAAAAAAGAGAATCAAATAGAAACTCTAGATCCAAAAGAATCAACATACAAAACGAAATAATCACAAGATAGGTTTAACACTGCAGAAACAAACAAAAAACAACTTGAAGACAGGACACAGGATCCATAAAAACTGAAGCACAGAGAGAAAGGGCTGAAAAAAGAGTGGACAGAGCCTCAGAAAGCTGTAGGCAGATAAACAATCAGTATATATATAATTCAATTATCAGAGGGAAAGGTATTGATTGGAACATAGAGTTATTTCAAGCAATAGTGGTCAAATATTTTCCAAATTGTATGAAAAATGTAACCCAATGAAACTGGGGAATGTGAAGAAAGATAAACACAAAAATCATATCAAAACATACCTTTTCATCAAATGGCCAAAAATCTATAAAAAAGAGAAAATATTAAAAGCAGCTAGAGGAAAGGGACATTACATGCAGGTGAGAATGCCGGCTTCTCACTAACAATGCAAGCCAGTAGCAGAGGACATTTTTGGCCCATCACTGGGACTATTTCAAGCCATGTGCACTAATTCAGAAATTCTGCATGTTGTTCTAATACAGAGAGGCTCTGTACGGTGCTACTTCTACTCAGCCCCTCATCTCCAAGTTTCTGTATTAAATAAAACCAAATAGTAATCCAGGATCATACATTATAAGAATTATGCGTCAGGTAGATGATCTTGGATTTGTTTGAATTCATCATCAGTGTGCTGTATGAGAGTATGCAGGCCACTTAATGATATCTAAAACTACCCTTATCTAATAAGCTGATGTGTTTTTAGCGAAGGAATGTTAGTACAAAAAAATGGTTCTGTTAAATGGAAAATCAGTAGTATAAACAACTCACTTCAAAAAACTTGTAATATTTATTTATGTATTTTTGAGAGAGAGAGAGAGACAGAGAGAGTGAGCATGTGTCGGGGAGGGGCAGAAAGAGAGGAAAGAGAATCCCAGGCAGGTTCCTCACTGTCAGCACAGAGCTGGATGTGGGGTTTCAATTCACAAAACCGTGAGATCATTGCCTGAGCCGAGATCAAGAGTCTAGGCTTAACCAACAGAGTCACCCAGGTGCCCCTACAATAACTCACTTTCAAGCATCCTGAGAGAGGGATATCAAGCATGCAGATAAGAATACCAAGAATAAAACAATAATGCAAGTTTAGAAAGTAGTGCAGGAAATGAGTTTATCAGGCTGCAGAAGTTAAAGCTCAGGAAAATCTTAGAAATATTGCTTCAAGATGAAGAGGTTTATATCACATGATTATTAAATATTTTATTGTAAGAGATTATTTAATGACAGGAAAAATGCTTGTGATATATGATCAAATACTAAAAGAGAATAGTCATATAATAATAATGGGTAAAGTATCTTCCAGTGATAAATGGCTAGACACATAGATAGATGGATGGATAGAGAGATAGAATGATAGAAGAAGGGATACCAAAATATTGGCAATGATAGAGTAGTAGGCTTAAAGATGTTTTAAATTTTCTTCCTTGTGCTTTTTTACATGACATTATACATTTTCTACAATAAATATGTCATTTAAAAATAATTTGATTTTTGATTTAAAAGATTTGATTTAAAAGATTTGATTTTTTGGAGTAGTTTTAAGTTTACAGACAAATTGAGTGGGAAGTAGAAAGTTCCTGTATTCCTCCTGATCTCCCCATCCGATTTCCCCTATTATTAGTATTAGTATTAGTATAGCACATTTGTTACAGTGCTGAGCAAATATTGATATGGTATAACTAAAGTTCATAGTTTCACTCTTTTCATAAATGTATTATGATCTACACCACCAGTACAGTATAGTTTGTTATTTTTGCAATTAAAGATAAAATTTTAAAAACAAAAATAGTGATTACAATATAAACTACAGTGATAAATATTTCAGACAATGTGATGAGCTGTTTTTTAGCTTCACTGAAAATAACTCTAAGAATTAATTTCTATTTATTGCTTCTACTAATAACACCAATGGCTTGACCTAGAAAAATATTATCTTTATCTATTAATTTATGTATGTATCCTTTGGGTCTAAGTAAGCAATTAATTTCACTGAGGTCATTCTTTTTCAAAATATGGAAAAACTGGAAGATTTTTACATCTGCTCAATTACATGTCTAAAAATTCCAGGTATGTTTGGGGGACACAATGAGTGGGAGGGTCAGGGAAGACTTTGTAGAGGAAGTGATAGTTGAATTGGGACCTAAAGAATAAGTAAGTAGAAATGGAAACAATATATACAAGGTAAAGAAAGGAGAATGTCATTCATGCAAACCATAATAGTTAATAAATTGGAAGATTATATTATGTGAATTCTTATTTAAAGAAGAATAAAACATTGTTGGATATTTGAGCAAAACTTATTGATGGAGTGCTTTTGAATTGAGTTGGGATAAAGTGAGATAAAGATACAGAGGAAGAGTAGACTTAATCACACATAGAGGATCACAATCTGAGTAGAGGTTCTATGTTGCACAATATAGAGACTCTGCAAAGGGAAAAGAGTTAAGGAAGGCAAGTCTGGATTGGTAAGGAAGAAGGAATTGATGGATAGTCTTCTGAAATAGTTCGATGACACCAGACAAAGAGGGAATCATTCTGGATTATTTTAGTATTTTTTGCCTTTAGGTGTGCATATTGGACAGACTGAGAACCAACCAACCAACCAAACAAACAAACAACAATTAAAGACCCATGCAATTACCCAAGTGTTCAGAGCCTGGATTTAAAAAGTGGCAATAGGGCTAGAAGGAAGGGATGATTGTAAGACATTTCTATAAAAAAGCAATAACATAAGATAAACTTGGACTTGGAGAACAAGGAGAAAACCAAGGTGAACTCAAGATACTGATCTTGGAAGATTGGCAAGGCTGCAGGTGAAATTGAAAAATTGGGGAAGAGAAGGTCAGTTTTGGACTGCTGGTTTGGGACAGTAGGGTAGTTAAATGGAAAAGTCATGTAGATACTTGGGCACAAGATAGAAGTATTCGAGTGAGAGAGAACATAGCAGGGAACAAAGACTCAGGAGTCATAAGCAGCAAGGTTGTATATGAAGCTTTAGAAGTAGATTAGCCATTGGCATGAGAACTGAGGGGAGAGAACACAAGTAAAGCTTTAAGGAATATCTACAAATGGACAGAAAAGGAAAAAGAGTGAGAAAAGTGTGAGAGAACTAGAAGAATGTGGCCAGGCAGTTGTGCAAGACTGGGAAAGAGATCATTTTAAGAAGGAAGTAATAGCAACATCAAATTCTGAAGAGTAGTTAAGAAAAATAAGAAGTGGGTTAAGGTCATTAGCAATATTAAAGCTATTTCAATGGACTGTGGAAACAGAAGTCAGATTATAGAAGATTCGCAAAGAGATCAAGCGGCAAGGAAATCGAAAATGAATCAAGTAAGTAGAGACCACCCACTTGATGACTTGGGATACGAAAGGAAGGAGAAATGCCATAGAGTTTAGAAGAAAATGTCAATTAAACATTTAATTTAGCAGCTAAGAGATTTGTGAATGATTAAAAGCAGAAGGGAAGGAGTCTGTTTCCATAATTTTTTCTGCATCTACTTTTTAAAAAACAGCCATTGCTTGAATATTCTTTAAAAAAAATACAGCTCCATGCAACTCTTTTAAGAATAATGTTGCTTCAGTTATTAGTATTTGAACGTACATTCCTGTATTGTCCTCTTGAAGTCTTGCCTAGGTGTTTCTTAGAGACAAGTTGGGGCCACCCTAAGGCAGAGTCACACTGCAAGTGGGTCACATCACAGAGCTGCTATGTAGTCAAGATTTAGGACTATGACTTTTCTGTGTTATGGTTTGAAACTTGGGGAACAGGTGCTCCATTTCATGTGTGCTTCTTTATCCTTCATGACCTTGAAAAGCATTCTAATTCTAGCTTTAGCAACGCTTTATTCTGCTGTTTGAATAATAAATGATAAAACATCATCTGTTTTAGTTCTGTGTATGTAAAAATGGAGTTGTGTGTGTTAATCTCAGAGTTTAATTTACAGCTGTCAGATTATCTTTCATTTTATGACCAATAATACAATTTGACTAAGGGGTTTGAAAAGAAAAAAGTCAGTTGCTGGTGATGAAAATGTTTATCGGAGAATCTATCTGCTATATTCTATCTGTAAATGATGGCCATTATATCATGGTAACTAATCTGTTCTAATTGGGAGTGAATAGTCAGCAAAAATTATTACATAAAGTTAAGCATAATATGTTATGCTTCTTGGTTCTTTCTTTTTAAGAATCTGTAGTTTAAAGAAAGATAATTTTCAGATGCTGTCAGCAGAATGATTTAAACCATACCTACACATTTACCATGGATGAGTTCTATTGCCAAAATGCACGTGACAAGTAAGTTGAAGGAAAACTGACATGGAAATTCATCCACGTATGTACAGATGTCTGCTTCCGGGAGAGCCCTGCAAAATGGTTAAAGTGAAGCACTAACAAATATAGTATAGTAGCAACCATGCCTTATAAGAACCTACCTGGTTTGGGGAGACACATTTAGATGAAGGTTAAGTAGGAATGCAAGGCATGAATTGCCAGGTGATTGAATTGGATAAATATTATAGGTGTTTGGAAGGGTGAGTTCGTTTAGGCTGGGAATGTCTGTTCAAGAAAGGATTTGAACTGGACCTTTATGGGGGTAGGAGATGAAATCTAGATTTGTGGAGGAAAAGAGGAAGTCATTCCTTTTAAGGAAAATAGTCCTCACCACACTTTCAGTGCTTCATCTCCTCTCTCTACTCACAAGCCCATAATAGGAGTAGTCGATCACCTGGTGAGGTCCTAGATTTGACTTGGTCATGTAGAGCCCAGGACAATACAGGTCTGATGACACATGAACTCTTGCAAGAATGCCTTGCAAATGTGGCCCAGGTCACATTCTGTACGTATCACCAACACTTGACAAATACTTCAGAGCACATAATCTATGAATGTATGATTTATAGGGTCAATTTAAAAAGCACTTCACATGGAAGGAAAAAGGAGGGCCCAGGGAACTGGGAGGGTCTGCTTTTTACCAGGAGCTAAAGTAGATGCTTTTCATACATTGTCTGAATCAGCCCCCAAACAATTCTAAAAGGCTGTGATCCCAAGAAGAAAATGATAGTTCAAGTTCAGAGATGTAAAGTAACTTGTTTACCTTCATCAGTAGAGACCAAGTCAGGATGTTTTTGAGATATAATTGACATAAAACATTGTATTCATTTCAGTCTTAGTATTACTTGATACATGTATATATTGTGAAATGATTATCAAAGTAAGCTTAGTTAATATCTATCCAAAGCGAGGATTCATACCAGCTGATTCCAGAAAACAGCCTCTTTTCCTATACTGTCTGCCTTCCCTAGAGATAGAAAACACATTTCCCCCCTCTAATTACCAGAAGCATTTCAGTGTTGAAGTTACAAGGAAGAAGACTTCTAAGTAGTTACAAGGTCAAATAAAGTATTTGGTAGGCTAAGAATTGTTGGATGGGGTTCACACTCAACCTTTGATCGGGCAAAGAGGACGTCTTACAGTATGTTCTTTGGAAAGATTACCAAAGTAAATAAAGAGAAAGTATTCTAGCTGCCCCAGGCAATCATGAAAAGGCTACATATCTATGTGATTACCTAGCAAAGTCAAACATTTTATTGGGCACGTAAAAAGTCCAGAGTGAAGTCAGTGACAACGACCTTTAAGCCACCTAAAAACACTGAGCGTGTTGAAGTACAGCACATTTTCAAAGTCCATAGACATAAAGTCAAGAGTAAAGTTTTTGACACTTTGGCTTACAATGAATATATTACCAGAATTCTTAGGGAGGAAGAACTGATGTTTCTCCAAATAAAAATTAACTGATTTTTATATTATTACTCCACACTGTCCAAGAAAAAAAGAACTAAGATATCATGTGAAAAGATACCATATCACAAGCATATACAAAATAGCCTTTTAGTAAAATCTGGTTTAGCAAACAAATCAAGTTACTTTCCAAACGTGTAATTTATTTAAGACCTATTTCTTGATGATTGCAAAAATATCAAAATTTAAAATATTCTATGATTCTATGGTCAAAGAGCACTTCTATAGGAAAAAAGTTCATTTTTTTCTCTCTGGTTTGCAGGTGAATATATCTCCCTCTAGTGTTCAAAGAAATAGAATGCACCCATTTGTGTTTCTCCAGATCTGGTTGTGATTAGTCGAAGGTCAATGTGTGGTAATAAAACAGCATCATTATTTGTTTTTATGGGAATTGGTCCATATATAGCTCAGTATTTTCACAAACAAATACCACATGCATGAATTGTCAACCACATGTTGTAGGGTTCCTTTTGCATCTGAGATATCTGTTGTAACTCTAACTTTATACTTGCATAACTCTTTGTTAAAGGGTCAACAAAATATGTAATTTTTTAAATTGCAAGTTTCCAGAAAGAGAAAACAAGAGTCTTGGGGCCTGATCCTTGGATCACCTTTCGTTCTGTTTCTATTTACAGTCTCTTGTTTGATGATTTCATCTAATCTCATGGCTTCTCTTACCATCTATCTATGGATGGATGAACTTCCAGCCTACACCTTGACCAGAACTATACCCAGGGTTGTACAGCTCCCTATCTCAACATCTTCCTTGGACATGTAACAGACATCTCAAACTTAACATATTAGAAAATGAAGTTTTTTCTTTTCTTGTACCTTCCATCTACCAAGTAGCTCAGCCAACAAAAAAACCTAAAAGTCATTTTACCATATTCTTATTCCTTATATCTGGTCCATCAACAAATCCTATTAGGTTCCTCCCCGCCCAAAATATATCCCTGATGTGTTCCTTCTCTTCATTTCCATCACTTCCCCCAAGTTTAAGCCACCATTGTCATTTCCCTGACCTACTTCAGTAGGCACCTAATTGGCCTTCCTGCTTCCTTTCTTGCCCTATTTCAATTTATGGTTTCTTTGCCTTATTAAAATAAGATCCTTCCTCACTATGTTCCTGGCTTTGAATGTGTCAAGTTTATTTTACATTCAGGTCTGAGTCTTACTACCTCACCTGCTTCCTGGGAAACACATTCCGGA